>NC_053441.1:20581636-21296637 GCF_007990345.1 Gossypium hirsutum
GTCAGCTTTCAAGATTCAGTAAAAAAAAATCATTTGGACACTTGGAAGAATTCATTGGTTTCATTGCTGTAATCTCTCTTATTCAATATCTAATTCATTTCCATGGTTGAGATAGCTAAGTTGTCAATTTCCTCGAGTATTAATTTTTGCATTCATGTTATTTCTCATTCATATTTAACTTGTTAATATCAATTTTTGTTTTAATGCACTATAATTATTTTCCCAATTCTGCAGGGTACATGAAGATTGGATAACCAGGAATGTAGCAGATGTAGTTTGCATGTTTGCACGGCAAGTAAATGAATTGATTCAATCTCTATCATCGGCAAAAGATATACTTCCCCCTTCATATAACTTTTATGATCTTTCAACTATTTATCTGTGTTTTTATATGGGATGATGAATATATCACATGCTTCAGAAAAAGGATAAACGTGGTGAAAAATATCGATTCACTATAAAATTGATTTGAGAACTGGCGTTTACTTCATTTGTATGTTGTTTCTATGTTGGAATGGATGAAGGGTGGGACGCTTGGCCTCCATCCTATAGTAAAAGTATCTATTTTTTACATTTATTTATTAGCAAACAACAGTGATATTATGCTTTATTTTGTTGTTTTCTTGTCAGTTGCATTTACTGCGGTTAGTAAAATAGGATTTTCTTCTTAGGATCTTAGTTTCTTCACTTGTATTAGACTCAACAATGGCTTGCATTGCATTGGTGTTGATTTTACCTAAATTTCGAGGTTTGTAATTTTTAATTTTTATTAATTATTTACGTTTTCTCACTTTTATTAATTTTTATTATTATTTAAGCTTCCTTTATTTGCCTTCTTTTATCATTTTTTCTTGTTGTTTTTAGCTTCGAAGATCTAGTCTGCCAATCTGGACCTGGTTTTTGGCCTTCTTCCGTCTATGCTTAATCAGCAATTTATCCCATGACACACAGTGCAGCCCAGGTTTTACTTCATTCTTTTATATATTTTACATTCATACAAGAGTAATTTTTGTCTTTTTACATTTCAAATAAAACCATTTTTATTTTATTTTATACATGTTGATATTTGAACTCATGACATTAGCATATATAAAATCGTAGGTTTACCACTACAGCAAATGTTTCACCTCACTAAATTAGTGTCAATTGTACATTGAGTTGGTTAGAGAAATAACTTATATTCTTACAATAATTCTTTTGTCTTTTTTCATTTTAAATTATAAATGTTGAGATTTGAAACCATACCATTAACATATATAAAATCTCAATTACTAATATTATTACACAATCAATGCTTCATTTTAAATTATAAATGTTGAGATTTGAAACCATACCACTAACATATATAAAACCATGAACCAGATGACAAAGGGTTTCTCAAGGGTAGAAGAATCACTTAATGACTGATGTGCCTGATGCCCGAAAACAGTTTCTAGCATATGTTGAAAAAGCAAAGACTACCGGATGCTTGGATTCATCATTTCATTATGGCAATTCCATAAACGGTAAAGAGAATGGGGCCTGCCAATAATAACGAGTAAGTTTTCTCATCCTTCGTTGTACCCCATTTTATATAACATTAGATATACTAAAATGGTTATGATGTTGGGATTTGAATCCTAGATGCCACGTCTTGAAGGTGTTTGCATGAGCCATAGGTTGAATGCAAATTTTGATTCTAATTTATTAATCCCGATCATTACACTCTTATTAGAGCTGACACGCTCAATTGTTTTTACTCTTAAAATTAATCACTCGTAGGTTTACAGGGAAGTTGAGTTCCTTCTAGCTGTGCTCAATTGTTTTGTTTTTGCCATTACAGCTGCTGTAGTTATGTAAAGAGAATGGGGCCTGCCAATAACAATGAGCATGTAGGCACTAAATCTGCAGTTCAAATTCGAAGCCATGCTCAAAAGTTTTTCTCTAAGGCTCATTGCTTTGAGTTCATTACAAGATTTCCTTGATTAAGTAAATGTATTATATCTTTTATTACCAAGATTTACTTGATTAAGAAAATGCATTGTATTTTTTATTACCTTGCAATGTATATAGTCATAGGCAGGTTCAAATAGTCAGCATGTTTATCATATGTATTATTTATTTTAGTTTTGATTCTAAATTTTTATTTTTACTTTAATATTTACGAAAACTTAAGTTCTAACTTTTGGATTTTAATTGTGTTATTAATTTATTATTTTAAATTCTAAAACTAAATTCATTAATTTTTATATTTAGTTTTAAAGTTAAAATTTTCATAGAAAATTTAATTTAAATCATATTTTTTTATTTATCCTTAAAAGTATATTTAAAGTTCAAATTTTAAAAATAAAACATAATATAATAGTTATCATAAAAATAAATATTATTTGATTAAAATAATTTTTTTAAATGTTATATTTTTAGCGGCGTTTTTGCATGAAACGTCGCTAAAGGTCATGGTTTTTAGCGGCGTTTGTGAAAAAAGCGCCGCTAAAGGTTGACAAAAGCGTCGTTAAAGGTCATGATCTTTAGCGGCGTTTGTGATAAAAGCGTCGCTAAAGGTCATGGTCTTTAGCGGCGTTTTTTCACATAAACGCCGCTATAGCGGCACTTTTTGCGGCGCTTTCACTTTTAGTGGCGCTTAACAGCGCCGCTAAAGGCCTAAAAAAGCCGCTAAAAGTCTATTTTGCTGTGGTGGCTTCCTGTTATATGGCTCAGAAAAGTGCTTTCTGATTATGTGCTCTAATGAGTACCTCCGAATATGAATTGACGAATTATAGTTTTGTACACTTCGAGTATAGTACATGTGTATTCATCGATATTTTAAATAAATTCAATAGACAAAGTTCCGACATGGACTAAACTGAACTTGAGATGATTTGTTATGAAAATGTACATGTTTTATGGGAATATGATATGGAAAGTATATATATGAAAGTTATTACATAATGAGCTCATTCATGTTTTTTGACAATTGTGTGAATTATAATGACTAACATGTTGATGAAATTGGGTGTTTAGGCTAATTGCCAAATTTCTTTGGGTGAAATTTTGTATGCTTACCTTTAATACAAATGAAGGGTAAGTTAATTTTCCGTTATACGAACTTACTAAGCATTAATGCTTACTTGTTTTATTTTCTTTGTTTTATAGTACTCGGAAGCTCGTAAAGATTGGAAGCAGGTCAGAGCAAGATCACACTATCCTTCAACTCATTTTAGTATAAATAGTGAAATTACTTTTGGTATAGTGGCATGTATAAGCTAAGTTAGGTCAAATATTGGTATATACATGTTTTGGTTGTAAATAGCCATTGAAATGACTTGTAATGGTCATGTTTTGATATATAGATATATATTGTATTATCATGTTTGAGGTATGAATTTGGTTATGCATATATGCATTTGGTATCTAGTTAAGTATAAGTTTGGAATGACTTAATAATAAATTATCAATTGGGAAGTCCTAGGACACATTAATTGTATGTGTAAAATGTCAAGTTTAAGACTTGGGTTTGGCTTGGTTTAAATGTCTTGAATTGGTTGGTGAACATGTTAAAATGTTGATGTAGGTGGAAGACAAGTTTGGGTGAGAAATAAGGCTTGAAAATGACCTTATTTTGTCCACATAGGTGGAGACACGGGCATGTGCCTCAGCCGTGTGTCACACACAGCCATGCACACAGGCGTGTGGTTTGACCATGTGTCCCTTACATCTTAAAATTTGAGAAATAGAATACTCAGGTAGTTTCACACGGGCAAAGACACGGGCGTATGTCTCATTCGTATGTGTCACACGACCTAACACACGGGTGTGTGACTTGGCTGTGTAAATCTTGCACCTTAATTATGCAAGTCAGTATGCTCACACGGCCTAGCACACGGGCGTGTGGCTCGGCCGTGTGACTAAGTCAGTATACAACTTAAATTGAGCACGGGCTGGGACACAACCATGTGCCTCACATCGAATGCCCACACGGCCTGGGACACGGGCATGTCACTTAGCCATATGAGCCACGCGGACGTGTGTCCCCTGCACTTAAAGAAAATTTTGAAATTTCGCAAAAAATTCTCTAAGTTCCCGATTTAGTACCGACTTGTTTCTAATACATAAACTGGGCCTCGAAGGTCCATTTAAGAGACAATATGATTGAATATGTTTAGTTTCAAATATGTATAGTAAATGATATGAATTAACTATATTTGATCTATAAACTCTGGTAATGCTCCATAACCCTGTTTCGATAACAAATACGAGTTAGGGGTGTTACATTTATCGCTTCAACTTAAACCGGCTATGTAACAGTATTTGAGGCTAATGGAAGCAAGTCATGAAAGAGCAATCAGCCACTATTTTTGGATTTTTGAGGCAAATGGTGGAGCAATTAGCAGCATGTGGAATGACAATTCACAACAATTTGAATGGTACAATGAGATGGTAAAGCGGCATTAAATTAAGACTAATGGGTGGGAAGATTTAAGCCAAATAGCAGTAGATTTTTGAACATGTTCACTCGGTAATCCAAGGCTTATTTGTACAACAAAGTGTAGCAGTTTTGGAACATCAAACGGCGACCAATAGTAGCTTGATTTACAAGTGAGGAATTTTTGGTAAATGGCAGCAAAATAGCGGCCTAGATTGAATGGCAATTATTGGATCCAGGCAACATAGCAATACTTTGGAGCGACAAAACAATGCAAAGTGCCAGCAAACTGATTAAAGAAGGACAAATTAAGAGAAAAAAACTTGCTAATATCCCTTTAATATTGGGGGCACTAAAGGGGGCAATAATTTAAGAGATATGGCAGCAACAGTTTATGAAGCAAAGTAAGCACCGAATCAAGCCCAATTGCGGCTTGCGGCAGACCAACAAACAAAATATGTTACCATAAAATACCATGACATGAAACAAATTAGAGTAAAAAAAAAAGGATTAAGCAATTCCAAATATAACAAAATATGCTTAACAAGAGCTATAACGCATATAAGCGACCAACCAACAAAAGTTATTCTCTATGCAAGAGGTAAATATTATTCCAAAGGCAGCTTACTTATCTAAAAAGCACAAAATTAAAACATTTCTTTGGACTTGTAATATTTCACCGCCACCTTAGGCAATATATGAGATATTTTCGATGGTTTTGACAGTTTAAGGTTTAAAAAATAAAAATTAAATATAAGGTTAAATCTTTTTTTATAAAGTTAGAAGGTTAAATAAGTCGTTGTATCTTATTTTTGGATAAGTAAGTTTTTTATTTTGGATTTGTATTCAATGTATTCTTAATGGATATATTTATACATTGGAAATGAACCAAACAGTGAAACCTAGAGTTCAGCAAATAAATTGAGAAAACTGAAAAATTGATTCGAACCAATATATTCAGTTCGAGTTTTGTATTGTTCGTTTTGGTTTTAGGTTAGTGTTATCATCCAAATCACACAATTCGTTTTTGATTTGGTTTGAACCTAATCGGATCAACTGATTGGACCAGGAACCTATCAAGATATCCTAGCCGCTGGACTAAATTCTTGAAAACAATGGTTGTTTGATTGAAACAAACAACATATTAAATTCTTGAAAACAAAAGTTAGAGGACTAAATTTCAAATGTATGAAGTGTAGAGACCTAGAGTCATGGTTGTTTGAACCTAATCGGATCAGCTGATTGGATCAGGAACCTATCAAGATACCGATCCGAAGTGAGGCATCATACTTATTAACTTGTGAACTAATACATACCAATTGAACTAGGCAAACAAACCAGTTGAATTGCTTTTTTTTAAAATTTTTTTAATGATTCATTTAATTGAATTGTACAAATCAGTGGTCTAACCAATTTGATCACCAGTCTGATATGATATTCTGATTCTAAAAATGATATGATATTTTGATTTGTTGATAAAATGTCATTATGATCTTGGCAATCGAGTACTAAGTTGATTTTGCTTATAAAAGGTCATTCTGAGTTTGATACGTGACGATAATCGTGCTGAAATGATTATTAATAATTTTGATATTGAAATTGATGTAATGAAATAATATATTGATATTATTAATATTTTAACTTAATGTATTTGTTATATCTGACTAGTTTAATAGTTTTTTACTTTTGAATTCAAATTATGTTAGTACTACCGAGTATTCAATACTCAGCGTATGATTGTATCTACTTTTGTGCGTAGACTTGACTTAGGTTCTTGGTGTGTTCGTGGTCTTGTTAGCATCCAAGCAATCGATACTCAGCTTAGCCATCAATTATAATGTTTTCTTACGTTTGCTTATTAGTGGGATGTACCTAAGTCATTAGAAAGTGTTTTAAAGTTTTTATGTCATTTTGATTTATAAATATGTTAAAGTTGTATGCTTTGGTGATCGGTTGAATGATTTTGGTTCCACTTATCTTTTGATATATATAGATAGATATATAAATCGAAAGATATGTTGGAGTAACGTTGGTTGAATGGCTAGTTGTGTACAAATTAGCAGTTAGTTTAATTAAGTTAGTTGTGTTGGAATAAATGTCCTTACCTTTAGGCGTTGAATGCAATTATACAAGTTAAGTATGTGTGCATTAGGTTGATTTATGCTAAAATGGTTGTTGAGTTGGTACTGGTTGAATTTCTAATTGGTTTAAATTGTATTTAGTTAGTTCAACTATTTATTAACTAGTATTGAAATGAGATATATGAAATGCCATGATTCTAATTTATTGATTATGTTTTTACAAGTCAACTGGATTTGTTTTAGCTTAACATAACTTTAGGATTATTTAGGAAATGTTTTGGCATCGTTTGCTTGTTGGAACGTTTGTACTTTTGACATTTTGGTAGGATGGTATCGAGACACTTAGAACAAAAATGATCAATTCATGCATTTTTGGGTAAATGTCTTGAGACAATAATTGCTAGCTCTCGAGGCATGAACACCATGGTCTCAAGATGAGTAAACATCGAACCTAAATTAGTTTTTCTATGTTCCAAGTCTCAAGACAAGGCCATTGTTTCAAGACATCATAACATCGAAAAGCAAAACAGGGAATGCTTGTCTTGAAATTTAAGGAGTCTTGTTTCGAGACATGCTAATATCAAAGCTAAAATTCTAAAAATAAAATGTAGTCTGTCTTGAGACATGGAGATACTTGTCTTGAGATATCCTGCTGAAATTTGATCAAAAGAGCTTGGATTCGAATTCTAACTCCATATTTGACCTCGTTTAACCCTAAAATACCGTGTATGAGATCATTTAGCATTGTAATGTCATGTTAATGTGTTTAATTGTGATTGTGTGGTGATGATTATGAATTAATGACAAATTGTTTGGATTATTAATTTGAAATAGTTTAAATTGCCTCAACAATATAATGTGACGTCACGCATTAAGACTCGATGATCGGATTAGTGTGGAGTGTAACAAATTAGCATTTGTTATATAATCTATGTAATAACCAAATTTTGCTCGGGCCCAATGCCAAACAAATAAAACCCAAACCAAATAAATAAATAAAAGTCCAAATTACAGCCCATCAGAGCCCAATTCAGACCAGCCCACTATTCAATCAGACCAGCCCAACAAAAAAACCCTAGTAGCCCACAGCCCAACTAAGCCTAAAACATTTTCAGCAAAAGACAAAACCCTAGCTGCCATGCTAGCCGCCGCTCCTACCCTAGCCTCCGCCCACTATCGAACGCCACCTCTGCCACCACCGTCAACCTCTGACACCTGCAAAATAGCAAACAACACACAACAACAAAAAAGAAGAAGATGACAGGGAAAAGAACCGAATACAAAGGAATCGAAAATCAATTCAAAGGTTTATTTATTGTCATTTTAATTTCTCCTCCATTTTCTTGTTTATTTCATTTTTTATATACATATTCTATATGCAAAAGTAAAGTAAAAAAGAAAAGAAAGAACTTACCCCTTTTCGGGTTCGTGACGCCGTCGGGACGGTCGAGGGAGCCACTTCCGAGGATAGGTGGCCGAAAACTGAAAGGTTTCTTGAGTTTTTCGGGGTTTTTGTTAATGTGTCGGGGTTTTCGAACTCAGATTTGGGTTTAGGGGGTTTGAAAGGATTGAACTGGAGATTTTAGCCTTTTTCGGCCACCGCATACAGTGGCACCGTCGCTTGCGATCGGCGGCCGACACGGTGGCCGGTGATCGAAAGTTGACCGGACCCTAGACGAAACTCAGGGGTTGAGGGGAGAGTTTTGGAAAGTTTTTTTTAAAGGGTTAAAATGAATTTTTTGGAAATTTTGGGGTTTTTATAGGGTACCGAAACGGTACCGTTTTGGAGTGGTCTCAGATGCTCAAAACGGCATCGTTTTGGCCTAACCCGATCCAGCCAACCCGACCCGCTAGCAGGATCCTCGTATTTTTGCAGAATGGTCTATTTACGCATTCAGCCCTTCCGCTTTTTAATTATTTTGCAATCAAGTTTCCTTTAGTTTTTTTTAATTTGGCCCTGGAATTTCTTTCAGATTTCAATTCGATCCACCTTAAAGCTGTGCGTTTTGGAGGGACGAGATTATTTCTCATTTGGTCCCTCTTTGTTATTTGCGCATTCAATGTGGTCCTCCCCTTTTATTTATTTTCGAATCCGCCCCATTTTTTTCATTTTTATTTCAATTTAGTCTATGTTTTTTAGCTATTTTATTATTTAATTAATTATTTTAATGTTTTATCATTATTATATTATACCATTAATCTTGTGTTATTATTATTATTATTTATTCATTTATACCTTTTAAATTTCAAATTTTGTTATATATATATACATGCATACATTTTATAATATATACATATACGTACATATTACTTAATTCTTATAAATATATATACATACTTTTATATATTTTCTATGCTTCATAATTTTCTATACATACTTATATATTTTTTACATTTTAAAATATGTAGATTTTTTTTATATATCTATATTTATTCCTTTTATTCACATACATATATTTTTCTTATATGTACATATATATATTTTTATATTTTATAATTTTTATCTATTCTCTTTGTTGTTATAATTGCTTCACTTAGTGTTTATTTATTTATTCATTTATATGTCCATTATCATTTAAAAAAAGAAACATTTTAGTTTTATTTGTTTATTTACTTGTTATTTTATATGTAATCGATTTGTTCTTTTTTTCTTTATTTATTATTTTTGTTGTGATTTATTGTGTTATCTATGTTCATATCGTCATATTCATTATTGTCATTTATTAATGCGGCATTTATTCATATATCAAATTTAACATTACATCAATTTTTACCCAAATTTATAAAAAAGAAAATTTTGATAATAAAGGTAATACTCGGTATTTAGGATCTTTGAGAGGATTGAGCCCTAACGTATTGGGTTCCAATTTTCTTCGTTGAATCTAAATAATCGAGAATGCTCTTTAATAAAAAAAATATAAATAAAAAACTCATTATCGGGAATTCAATACGTTGTGTCCTAACGCATTGGACTGCGATTTCTTCATCTGACTTAAATAATTGAATATCCTTTTAAATTTTATTGCACGAGTTTTTCTGGACAAGCTCATTTTTGAGGAGGTGAAATATCGTGCCCTAACTCATTGGGTGCGACATTTTCTCTCTCCGAAAAGAGAGGATCTTAATGGGTAATTTGATTTATACAAGTTTTTTTAATAAATGATTGTATTTTGAATCTCTTTAAAGTTTTCAATTTTCGACATTAAAACACTAATTAATCAACTAGGTACCAATTTTTGGGCGTTACGAGGGTGCTAATCCTTCCTTGTACGTAATCGACTCCTGAACCTATTTTTTTGAATTTCGCAGACCAAAAGCATTGTTTTAATAAATCTAAACCGTTTATTAAAAACAACCGTTTTACGAGGTGACCCGATCACACCTCATCAAAAAAGATTGGTGGCGACTCCCACTTTCGTTTTATTTTCAAAATCCAAGTCGACCCCGTTTTATCAAAAAAATGATGCCAACAATCTATAATCATGAGGGGTAATGGATTGTTGATTCCAATCCTTTTTTGGGGTCAACATCAAATAAGGTAATCAAATTATGGGTCCTTCGTGTTGGATTAATACTTACGAAAGAACTTAATTTTTGTTAAGAGTAGTTGATCATATTATTGATGATTACAAGAAGAAAACATTTTTGAACAGTTGAATTCTTCATATTTTTTAAAAAAGAAACTGATATACTGACACTTTTGCTAGAAAAGGAAGTAGGTATAGTGTTTTTAGGAAGTTACCTTTTATGAACTCTAATGTTTGATATGCTATTTATTTTGATGTCCCTGATTTTATGCTTAATGTTGTTAAGGCTGATACAGTGAATATCTCTATGCATCCAACATTCTCTTACTTAAAAAATAATAATAATTGAAGGACGTTTTGTCTACATGAGCCTAAAGAATACTTGAAAATATTCAAGTGGCAGTTGCTTCTAAAACACCATTTTGTTATTTGTGAAAGAGAGTAAAGAAATGTACTTACGAGATTCCATTTAACCATTGATTAATCTAAAAGAAAGCATTGAAATGATAAAAAAAAAAAAACTCCAAATTAACATGTTAACAGTGGCAACTGCCAATATCAATAAACAGGAAAAACAAAGGCAATGGTTTTAAACCTTTTGAGACATCTCTTGGATCCTGTAAATCTATGTAATGAGTCTACAAAAAGTTTAAAAAGATGTTGCAATCCTAGCACTCCTGTTTGAACCATGTGGATTGTATTCTTTACGGTGCAAAAACAGGTGGAAATGGAATCTTATGGGGGCCAAGCCAACCCATATGTATGTCAAAGGCTTTTTCTTTCTTGCATTCTACAAATTTTATTTTTGGCAATGATTTGCTTATGCCACAACGTCAAATCCTGCTAATTTCGTTTGAGGTCTAAAACTCATCCCACATGAGGAAAAAAACATTTTTTTTAAGAATAATGTTTAACAAAAATAATTATGTTTATAAAATAATATGGTTGTTTTTGTTGATTGAATTTTAGTTCGATTGAGATCGGTATTGTTGTCAGTGCATAAGAACGTAGGTTGATGAGAGACTATAAATAATTTTAAACATTGTATAAAAAAACAGATAACAACTTAAAAGAATAAAGTTAAAAGAAAAATTAATATGATTGTTTGTTTTTAAATAAAGGTGAATGGTTATTTTTACATCTAGTTATTTATTAGTGGTATGCCATTTGTTTTTAAATCTGTTATTTTTAAAAAATTCAGTACAAATATTTATAAATTTATTAAAATGATTAGAGTGTTTTTTTAATTTTTGATAAGGGAGTTTTTATATTTTCTCCTAGTAAATTGCATCCAATTATGGCCTTATTTGAAAAATTATTGACAAAACTAATTTTTAATTGATTTAATTTTTTACAGATGTTTGATAATACAAAATTAAAATAATTCGATAGAATTTTTCTATAAAAAATGTGAAATTTAATAAGTAAATAAGAACTACTTATCACTCAATGGAGAATATTTTCAATTAATTCAATTTTATTTTATTTATTTTAATATTATATTATCCTATAAACTTTATATTTAACATTATATTATCTTATAAAAGTTTTACTTTCAAAATTTGATTTTTTGTTTAGAATAAAGTGAAATGTTTAAAAATTAAAGATAAAATGCAATATATAATTTTTTGTAATTTAAAATTTATATTTATCAAGCAATCTAGTTATATTCCAAAACTAATTTTAAGTCATATATAAAATAAAATTTATGTCTTAAATTCAATAATAAAGTTTCCAATACTTAATTTCTTAATATTTATTCATCAAACCATAAATGCTAAGCTATTTTTCTTTTCCATATCAATCAAATTCATCTGATATTAATATCACATCGAATAAATTTATTACATTAAACATAACTTCAAACAAATATATATATATAATAATTAGTAAAAGAAAATTGAATCATGCCATTACTAAACTGGTAACTGTATATCCTTTATTTTATAATCATGGGGCAAAATGTTGTGTGTGCAAGTTGATTGTTCCTTGAAAAGTTCCAAAGAGAAGAAAGAAAAGCCCACCGTATGATTTTAAAAAAGTCAAAATAAGCCCCCTGGTTTTGTTTAACGTTATTAATGTTCTCTGGGCGATCTCTTAATATATATATTCGTGACAGATGTGAAAGGTAAAAGTTTCCTCATGGACTGTAAAATGGAGAAAAGCAAAATACAAATGCTATATGATGCCTGTAATTATGTATTTTCCCAGGAAGAGCTTCCAAATTTCCAACAAATTCAATGGCTCAAAAACATCTTAAGTACTGAATCACTTCCTTAACTTTCTGTCTGGTTTTATACAATGTTGTTGGTTTGTTTAGTAGATATGACTAATGGGTACACATTTTCAAACAAGCAGATACGTTTGAAGCTGTGGATGTTGGCATAGATGAATTTAGGTCGGATGGATCTCCAGGTTCAGGCGAGGTCATGAACAGCAATGGGTTGATTTCTGGGCAAGGAGTTTCTGAAATAACTTACATTCACATCTATGAATGTGACCAATTTTCAGTGAGTACTGCTACACCTTGTTTGTTTGTTTATTCATACTTCATGCACATATTTATATGTAGATGCAACTGTATGATTAAAATCATCAGTTAAATCTGTTGTGCAGATGGGAATTTTTTGCTTTCCTGCTGGGAGGGCATTTCCTCTACATGATCACCCCGGGATGACGGTTCTAAGCAAACTTCTTTATGGTTCAGTTTACATCAAAGCCTACGATTGGGTTCGTGGGGAGACTTGTAGCCCCAGAACAAGTAAGAGTTGATTGATTGAAAAGTTATAAGAAACCTCAATCAGTTCAAAAAAGGCATGCTGATGTTATGAATGTACTACTAAACATGTGTGGCTACGGTGCAGATGGATTAGCAGGCACAGCAATAGATGGCATCTTCAATGCACCATGTGAACCATCGGTCTTGTTCCCAAGGAGCGGTGGAAACATCCACTCATTCACGGCCTTGACCCCTTGTGCTATCTTGGATGTCTTATCTCCGCCCTACTCCGATGACTTGGGCAGGCCCTCCACCTACTTCTTAGACTTCCCCGTCCCTTCTCTTCCTGGTAAATCATCGAATTCAATTTATACTATAATTTCTCTTCTTGATGTCATCGATTGCATCCGAGTTTATGTTTCGATATTCCCCAGGTTATGCTTGGCTTGAGGAAAGAGAAGTAAAACTGCCATGTGACTTGGTTGTTAAGGGGGCACCTTACCTTGGTCCTCCACTTGATGTTCCAGATGATGATCTTTGCTAACTGGACCTACAAGAATTCTCAATATATGTATATCTGTAACCTTTTTGTTTAGTATTGTAAAAGAAGTATACATGTACAACATACCCCAGCATCTCATAATGGTGAACCCATCTAACTGAAAAATCACCTATTGCAGTTACCATTTTCGCCTCCAGCTTCTATTAGTTACTTTTTGGATCCTGGCCCAAACTATCGATTAAAAATAAGAAAAGCATATAATTACAATGAAAATAATTGACTGTTCTTAAAATTTGAGATGAAGTTTATGGGTGAAGCAGCTTTATACATCCTTACATACAAGACTATTTCCAAGTTTAGGAGCCGAAAATGTTCTGGTGAGACGATATCAATCGTGGTTTAGATTTGAGCTTTTTTATTGTGAGAATAGAGCGTAGGATGCTCTCGCTGAAAATCGTACAACAGTACAAGCAAAGATCCATGGTTTTTTAGTCCCACGAATTTGAATGAGGTTGGGTGGAAAAAATGGAAAATTTGTTTCTCAGCACCATTATTGACTGGACTTGCGGATTCCAAATTTCCAAGTCGTTATTTGGTCACGACTGATGTCATATTGATTGTAGTTTTATCTCCATCCTATACATCACCACCTATTTATGATTCGGATTTCCTTCAGAAAATAATTTTAAAACCCAGGACTTTAAAAGCATAATATCCAAGTTAAATAGAGAGGGTTGGATTAAAAAGAAAAAAAACGAAGCATTGAGAATATGTCTCTGCATTTTCCAACTACCTGATATTAACCCCAACAAAACAAAATAGGGCTGATAATTGATCCATCAAAACTGGTTTCATGTATCTATTGGCACAATACCAATTCCTTGAATGAAGTATAAGAAAACGAAAAAGATGCCTAAATATCATGTGCTATTTCTCCCTTGTTTTGTCCTGCCTTACCTTGCACGTCATTGTTGCTCCTTAATAGCACAATTTCCAGCCCACAGCGCACCAGCTTCCAGGGTTTTTACCCTATACCATCCTAATATTATCAGAAATGTAAAAATCTCACAACTGAATTCAACACTTATAAGTGCAGTAAAACAGGCGTAAGCTATAAGCAGTAACATGGAGCGAATGTTACCGCCCTGAGTTTGGCGTGTAGTAGCCGCTAGTGACCAATTAGTCTTTTTCTTCTTTTGTAGGGAGAAGAATTTTTGTAGCCTTTCACACCATCGGACACGACACTGTGTGGGAACTTTCACCTTAGATTCTTTTTTCTTTTCCAATTAAATCGAATCTCCGCCATTCGTTCCACGTGCTGTTTATCTATATGTTGCTTATCTGCAGTCAAGCAGATCAGGCTTACAAGGTTTAACCCTCTGCAGCTTTTTATGATACGATGATGATGATGGTTGTCACTTCTAAGCCACAACTTGGGGTTCATAAAACCTGTTGAACTTGAAACCAAGCGTCAAGTTTTGGACGGAGTTCTTTATGTTTATATACTGTAGTTTTCAAATATAAAAGAAAAAAAGATTCGAAACTATGGAGCGTTATGAAATTTTGAAAGACATCGGGTCAGGGAACTTTGGTGTAGCTAAACTGGTTAGAGATAAATGGACAAGAGAGCTCTTTGCTGTTAAGTTCATTGAGAGAGGGCAGAAGGTTATTATCTTCATACTCTTTTTATTGTCTGTTGAATCTTTCCGGTTTCTTTCTTTTCTCCCCTGTTTTTAATTGGATTCTCTGTCATGTTGATCCAGATATCATTCATGGATGTGTGGATTAAAGGATTTTGGTCTTTTTCCTGTTTTTTGTTGTAGATTGATGAACATGTGCAAAGGGAAATCATGAACCATAGATCATTGAAGCATCCCAATATTGTTAGATTCAAAGAGGTGGGTTTAGGGGTATTCCTATATTCCATGTTCCTTTATTTGTCAGCGTCCTTGTCTTGTACCCTGTCTAGATAAGCTATGATCAACGTTCCATTATGATAGTTTTAGGCTTTGATGTTTTTTACCACCCTTCTTTTCCCATTATGGAGAACCAAAGAAAAAAAATGTGAAAGAGACAATAATGTTTATGTAATTTATTCTTTTAAACATTACTTTATTCTTTATTTAGTGTTGGTAAAGCAAATTACTATCCCCTGAAGCAGGAAACCGAGAGTATGGATAAGCAGAAGATTTTAACAACTTTCCAAATTGTTGTCTGTTGGCCTTAACAGGTTCTTCTTACACCCACTCATCTAGCCATAGTCATGGAGTATGCTGCAGGGGGAGAACTCTTTGACCGCATTTGCAATGCTGGTCGATTCGGTGAGGATGAGGTACAATGAAAAATGTGGACAACTTGATGTTAAATAATAGTTATGTTGCTCGGATCCTTCATGTTTCTTGAAGTTCTCATGTCCGACAGATTTTCAAATGCATG
The DNA here is from genome assembly GCF_007990345.1 of Gossypium hirsutum. Taxonomy (NCBI): domain Eukaryota; kingdom Viridiplantae; phylum Streptophyta; class Magnoliopsida; order Malvales; family Malvaceae; genus Gossypium; species Gossypium hirsutum. The sequence continues at coordinate 20,597,304 of NC_053441.1, forward strand.
AAAAGCTTTGGAAACAAAAAAAAAAAAAACACATCGGTTTCAACACTTACAGCATCTAACATTCACATTCGAATCCGAGTAACATAGTTTCTTATGTATATATCTTCTGTTGGAATAATAACATTCCTTACCTTCTCTAATGTTGAGTTCCAACAGGCAAGGTTTTTCTTTCAGCAGTTGATATCAGGAGTCAGTTACTGTCATTCAATGGTATGAAACTCTGGCTTTTAGTTTCTTGGTTCTAAACTTGTCCAACAAATTGTTCTGTCTCTGTTTTGCTTTGCGCAGCAAATATGCCACCGGGATCTTAAACTTGAAAATACTCTCTTAGATGGCAGCACGGCACCGCGTGTCAAAATCTGCGATTTCGGATACTCAAAGGTATTAAACGGTAACTTAATCAACAAGTTTACAACAACAACCTTGATTTCGCTAACTAATTATCCTGCAATTTTTGTAGTCATCTGTCCTTCATTCTCAACCAAAATCTACTGTTGGAACACCAGCTTACATTGCTCCTGAGGTTCTATCCAAGAAAGAATATGATGGGAAGGTAATAATATCCTTCGTTACATATTCGGACTTGTTGATCTAAGTAACATAATCTATATCTAATCCTCCATGACTATAGATTGCAGATGTTTGGTCATGTGGGGTGACCTTATATGTGATGCTAGTAGGGGCATATCCTTTTGAAGATCCGGATGATCCAAAAAACTTTAGAAAGACAATTGGGGTGAGTGCTTGTGCTTCTACAAAACCTTGACCGTCACTTTCTCTTCAAAATTAGACATAATTGAACCTGCAAATGTGTTTGAGGCTTCCCTAACTTGATTATTTGGTGATGGCAGAGAATACTGACTGTCCACTACTCAATCCCCGATTATGTCCGAGTTTCTATGGACTGCAAGCATCTTCTGTCTCGGATATTTGTGGAAAATCCTGGAAAGGTATCATTTAATCCAATTGCTGCCAATATTCATCCAATCTTTGTTAGGATTGTTTGTATTGATCTTGTTCTCTCTTGTTGGTGCAGAGAATAAGTATAACAGAGATTAAAAGCCACCCATGGTTCTTAAAGAACTTGCCTATGGAACTGAAGGAAGGGGGAAACTGGGAGAGCCATGATGTGAACAACCCTTCCCAAAGCTTGGAAGAAGTGCAGTCTATAATACAAGAGGCCATGAAAACCACAGAGGTCCCCAAGGGCGGGGAAATTTTCCTGGGAGGGAGCATGGATCTTGATGATGATTTAGATGGTGATGAAGATCTTGAAGATGTAGAGTCAAGTGGTGATTTTGTGTGCCCACTCTGAACCAGATCACACATAAATATATAGACTAATCATCAATCAAAAGATTTGCTTTTTGTTTTTTTGTTTTTCATCTTTTCTGTTCTAATTTTGGCTCCTAGAAGACTCCCTTCTGAATTACTATATTTCACAAGTTATTATAATTGTGGAGGTTGGAATGGAATTAGTGATTGAGAATGGAGTAAGAGTAATGCAAAGACTTGTAATTTTAACTGAAACTGTTGTATTATTATGAATAATCTAATTGCTCTTATACATCAAACCATATTTTTTTATGATAATTGATACCCAATTTAGAAGTACTCTGGTCTGTCTAATTCTGAATTTCTAATGGATGATTCACCTCAATTAAATTAAACCACATCTTGCTCACCCTAAGGAAAACAAAAAATGTCAGAACCCAATGTTTAGGCAAGAAAAGATCCAGGCTTTCTGCTGCTTAAAGTCTTGCCTTGCCCTCTTAATTTATCATCGCAGGTTCACAATCATTGCCTGCAATTTGTTTGACTTTACATCTTTCGCGTTTCAGTAATGCCTTTTCTTTTTCCCTTTCCTGCAACTTTTTACAAATTCACAGGGTTCGCTTTCTTTGTGTGAAGTTATTGCGGTTTAAATTTAATTAGAAGAGTTAATTGCACCATACGTCCCTAAACTATAATCCTCATTTTAAGTTGATCCTCAAACTTCAAAACATTCTATTTATTTCTCAAAATTATCCATGTTATATCAATAAGGTCCTTTTGTTATTAAATGACACATCAAATCTTATGCAACTAAATTTAAAATGAAAAATTTAAAGATATTTTTGCATAAATTTTAAAAGTAAAAGCTAAAACTAAAATAAAATTAAAAAAAGTAGCAATGATAAAACTTTTGTAAAAATTTTGAAAACTTCAAAACTAATATTTTTAAAATATTCATTTTTTCTTAAATTTTTAATTTAAAATTATGCCACATATAATCTGACATGTCATTTAACAGTTAAATTAACGGTTTTAGTGATGAAAGAATCTAATTGACATAACCTCAAGATTTTAAAGATGTAATTAAAATGTTTAGGGACCAATTTAAAATGAAGATTATAGTTTGAGAATGTTTGATTTAATAAAACTTATAATAGAATTATATATAAAAAAAACCTTTTAAACTAATCCCTAGAGGTTTTTAAGGTATCAGTCATGTCAGTAAAATATAGTAATTAAATTTCAAGCATTAAATTAGGAATTTTAAAATTATGAATACTATCATTAGAAAATTTGATAAAATAGAAGATGAATAAACCAATATTCTTTTATTAAACAATAACTTAATAGTCACATTAGATAATTATTATATCCACATAAATGATAGATAATTATCATAGTCACTTAATAGAGTAATAATATCTTAATCTTACATTTTGTTTGTTGTTGTTGTCAGTGATGTAAATATAAATAAAATACAATTGTTTAAATTATCTTGATTTATATAGAGTGATTGAGTGGTGATTAAAACTTTTGTCAGACACTTATTTAACATGAGTTTAAGTTATGATATCTCCATCCTCTACCCTTAAGTATAAAAAAAAATTACTTATATTTATCCGACTTTATTTCTATTTTAGGCAAATATGTTATTTTTTTATATGTTTGACTGAGTTGATGTCACTATCAACTAGGTCTCAGCTCACTTGTAAGATTACCAAAAAAAAAATTTACAAAGTAAGAAATATATGATTATGATAGTATTTATCCTTTTTAATGTCTTTTTATATTTTTATATAAAATCTAAAAATATAGGTAATATTATTCAATAGTATTTTAGTCTTTTCACTTTTAAAAAATTCAATAAAAATATGCATGTGATGAAATTTTGAACACGCATAAATTAAATTAGTAAAACTTTAAATTTACCACTCAACCAAAGTTTCATTTTAATATTTTTATACATTTTAATTTTTATGATGCACACTTTATTACCCTATAAGTTGTATCTATACTATTAATAAAGTTGTTAACTAAATTGATGTCACGAGTCAACCGGACACCAACTCTGTTAAAAAAATAAGTAATATTATTCAAGGAGATTTTAATGTTTTCACTCTAAAAAATCCAATAAAAATATTAATATGATGAGATTTGAAACCTTATTTGTGTTTTATAATTATTGTTTCCACACACACGTAGGCATATAAATGTTATCATTAATTTCAATTTCTTATAAATATATTTCTTAGATCAATTTTTGTGACTGAAATTATTAAGTATAGATTACACATAGCATACCAAAGAACTAATTAAAAAAAAAAGTATAAAACATGTAATAATTGGATCATGAAATAGAAAAAAAATATCTGCGAATGAAAACCAACCTTTCAAAACTTGAAGAGAAAACCAAAAAATGGGTTAATTTCCTTTTCCTGTAACTCCCAACTTCTGCAGAAGGTATTGAGAAAGATAAAATTTTAAAAGGAAACGAAAGAGGATAAAAAAAATTTAATAAGCTGCAGTAAGCATTCATCAGGGTGCTCTTATGAGACGTGAATCAAGGAAAGCCTTCATAGTTATTTAATTCTCCCCAAACTTGAAGCTCAACTTCTTCCCATGACTCTGCTGCTCTAAGTTCCTTCCATGTTTTAAATAGACCACCTAATACATTCTCATCATGCAAAATACAGAAGCACCTGTACATCCAAATATCCCACTTTAATGTTTCACCTCTTAGTGGCCTTATGCTGCATATCTAATCAAGCATTGCATTTGAACCGCAATAAATATCATGGGAAAGAAAGTAACTGGATTCTATTTACTTACATGGCATGGTACGAAAGTCGTCCATACTTATCATCATCGCTACCTTGCTTCGGTGTTTTTCTCATCAAAGAAAGTTTATAGCTTTTCAGAAACTGCTTAAGCAGATCGGAATTCCCTCTAAACACATCTAAATGCATGGGTATCAAGTCATTAATGGAATCACCTGCAATATCCATCGTTTATTTCCCTCAACACAACACTAATCGAGAATAAAATAATCTTTTAGGAAAAGAGTAACAGCTTCATTTTGTTCTAAAACATGGGGGAAAAGTTACTTGGGTTAAAACCAGAATGTTTACATGAGAAGTTAAGCAAATATCATATGGCTCTTGAATATTTTCAGTTGCATTAATCTCTCATTCTCACTACACGTTTCTTATGTTTGCACAATCCAATTATGGTGCGATTTAGTTTCTGTTGGCATAAGCAAATCCTCATGTCTAAAGCAAAACAGGAAGGAGGGATGAAGGATTTACAAACGACAATAGCTTTAGTCATAGTAAAGTGGAAAGACATCAAATTAAGATAGTGGACTGACCTACAGCAAGATTACTGAAATCAAGGATGTAAGTAGGGCGCCAAGATTTAGCTACTCCACCATTACTTGTTGGCGCAGGAATTCCATTTGAGCAAGATTTACATTCCATGTAAATATTGTCATCCATAATATCCCTGTGTATCCAGGACCAAGGCTTACCAACTTTTTTCATGCCATTTTCCTATCAATACACAAGGGCATTAGGTATAATTGTACAAGAGGCTCTACCTATAAGATTAAGAGGAAAAAGAGGTAATAAGAAACAGGATAGTGGGACTATAAAAGAACCTCATATATAGAAAGCAGCTTCAGAAAATCATCTGGAAGGTATGCTTCAGCTTTCTCTATAAGCGTTTTAGGAATCGCATCGCTCCTACAAAATTTAGTATAGAATTTCAAAGGCATTATATAATCAGACACTATGATAAAGTAAGTAAATAAAGAAGACTAAAACAAATAGAAAGAAAAAAAATCTTTATCTGTGAAGTTGTTATGCTCATTGAGTAATATGCTAACACTCCCACTGATTGACTGCATAGCACAATAGACATTATTCCCAAATAGAAAATAAACTACAGGCAAATTTCTAGTAGGTAAGAAAATTTTCCCCATTATATATAAAAAGCAGAAATTAGGTCCACATAATGGTGAAAGATTTAACCGAGAAAACAAGTATTTGGCTGTATAGCATGAAAGAAGCACAGGTCAATGGCTGTGCAATTGGTATTGTTCTCAAGAAGACTGAAGCATGCAATGTTTAAAAAAAAACAGATATGACGTTTGTACATGAAAAACAAACACAATATAATTGGTTGCAAAACTAGGAGGTAAAAATAATATTTTCAGTAGAAATACTGGTGATTGTAAAAGTTGATGAACAATCTCCATTCCCAAATTAGATATTATACCGTTTACTCAAGCGGCCGGAAACATTCTTCTTCTTCTCCATTAAAGTTCTCACAAAGATTTTCCATTCAACTGGAATATCAGATTCGTTGGAGACAAACTCCATGTCCATGTCATTGGCAGAGGAAAACTCCCTATTCTGTTCAAAATCTGAAAGATCTGAATTACTGAAGGAAGGATAGGGCAACATATGAAGGCTTCGTAGTTGCTCTCCTAAAAAGGAAGCTAAGTTAAGCACATCTTCCCATGGCAATACATTTCTTCTGCAATAGAAATTAAATGGAAGCTTAACAGTTGCACCAATCTACTTTTGACATCTCAGGTTCTCTAAGTAAAGATTCATTCAGAAATAAGTAAGAGATTTCAGAGTAAGTACTTACAATTCAGTAAATATCTCTCCTTTGCAACGCTTTGTTATAAGATAAGGCAGCAAGACAATAGTAGATTCATCTGAATCGTCTGGTCCATTTTCTGGCGACACATCTTTTCTGTACGTAAACAGTATCTTGCTCTGAACACCAAAGGGAAAGACATCACCTGTGCCCTTCTCTGGAATCAAACTGCAGTTTCTAATCACATCAGGCACTTTTTTACCATCCCAAGAATCAATATTGTAAGATCCATTTTCCAAGTGCAGAATCCCACTAGCTAATACATTAGGAATGTGGTTTTTCAGAGGAGAGTTAACTTCAGAAAGAGTGCTGTAGAATTCAAGCTGCAAAGAAGGAAATGTGAAACTTACAGTATGTAAAAGACTCACAGACATGAGGAGTATGAAATAAGTAAACATATGTAGCTACCTCAGTGCCCAAATCAAATATTGAAGATTGCGGCCCTCCTTCAGCAAAGATTTTGACCACATATTCATCCATGACATAGACCTGTTGCAGAAAACTAGAACTGTCAGTTGAAATACAAACGTTCTCTGCTGATAACATGACTGAGTTTATAAAATCTGTTGGTCATCAACAAATGACATAGAGATCAGATCCTTTAACAGCAAAATTCATATCAACATGCTAAATAAACAGCACTCAGATCACATGTTGTGGAAGACGTGTCTATGTGTAGATGCCATCATTCTTTACTCTAAGGATGACTGTCAAAAGTTGATATGCCCAGTGGAGTATGGTTATGTGTCACTAGTGGGAAACATGCCTCTGTACAAGGTAATGACAAGCTCTGGAATATCCTTGAAGTGATCTCTCACAATTGGTTCCCCTAACTTTCCATTCGTAAAAGGAAATAAACTCACAGGATTGCTGCCCATTCCAACAGGAAGCTTTGCATTCTCACTGGGAAAAGGCAAACTGTGAAAGAAGCAGATTTTCCCCAAGCAATCCAACCATTTGTCTGCATTTAGTGCAAGACAAGCTCCCTAAGACAATGAGAGAACGTAAATGATATTAAGTTAGCAACAAAATAAAATATCACCTGCTATGCCAAAGTTTTTGACAAAGCGATAGCGAGATAAATATCTAGTAAACACCATAAAGAGTGCTTGCCAGAGAAGAAAACTTGCCAGACATAATTATCCAAATATGTGATAAGGGGAATTTTGTTATAAAGAAAATCTCTTAAACAACCTATAAGGGCTTCTATCTGTATTCTTCAACAATTTGTGGTTTAGTTCAAGACTGAATATCTAATAAAAGCATGCCTATTTTACCTCTTAAAAAATGTGGGTACCTATTTTAATTTGCTTAGTCAACTCATCCATAGAAAGGGAAAATGAAGTAAAAAGACTGACTTGGTGGGAAGAAGATATTCGTGCAAGAAATGTGACATAACCTTCCAAATCATTTCTCTCTTTCCAGGATTTCCAACCCAAAGCCTGGACAGCCATTCCCTCAAACCTCGCTGCCCTAAGGAATTGTCTGGGCACCATGGAGAAGTAAAGTGGTCTAGCTCTCTATTCCGAAACATGGCCAAGTAATTTATATCAAAAGAAAAATCGTGTTCCCATACATTATAGCTCCCATTAGCATTTTCTTTTCCATTTTCATTCTGTTGAGGCCTTAGAATTCTGGCTTTCGTCTCTTTCTTTATCAAGTCTAAGCACCTAAAATTTTCTTTCTCGCAGGGCATGTTCTTCTCGATGATCTCTAAACTGTCTTCATCAAGAGCAAGCAAACCAGCACGACATACTCCTCTATGACAGTAACCCGGTGCCATATCTAGACATACAAATTCAAAGCTTCTAGAATTCACAAAATTTTGTGTCACAGCGATGGCTGTTTCCAGATTCAGGACACAGTGCCACCATCCGCTCGGAACAAAAATGGTCTCCCCAGGCAGTTGAGTACACTCAATTGGCTTGTTTTCATCAGCAAGAAGCGGATAGAAATCAAGCCACCACTGTACAGAAGCAAAGAAGGATCCAGCAAAAGTAACCCCAAAAAAAAGTGACAAGAATTAGGAGATAAAACACAGGTCCTGGGATATCAGACCTATATACCTGCAATGAAGTTGGAGAATCAACACTAATATCACCATCTTCATCGTCTACATGCACTGTAACACCCAATGGAACTGTTCCTGGGGGATACAATGCCCACCTGTCCAAAAATATTTAGACATGTCATCCTGGATATCAGCTCTTCAACTACAGTGAAGCAACAAAATGTACTATCCTATGCTGCTAAAAAAATAAAATTATCGGCCAGTTCGCACAACAGTATAAGGTCCAATGAAACAGATAAAAGATAAAATGAAATAAATTTGCTGGAGGTTGTTCATAAATGATCTCCATGAACAGACGTGTACTATTTGTTAAGCTTGATGGAGGCACATGTAAATTCCAAAACCACCAACATGAAAGCATTTTATAAATACAGAGGTAATTTATCAAAAATACCTTTTTCGACCACATAGAAGAGTATTCCAGGCACTGGTAAGTCCGGGATCAACATGCCAAGAGGCACCAGACCTTGCTGGACCAATAACAAGCCATCTGAATGATGGTCAATTTTTATCTAAAACATCAAAGAAGTCTTCTTGAAATATTTGGGGTACAGTGTAATCTTTCAACAAACCAGGTGCAGATTCTCCAAACTGCATGGCAAACAATCAAAGTACTTCCGAAACTTTCCAAGAAGGTCGCTATCTGATTAATTATAATCCTGCACTTTAAAAAATAGTATAAATATTATGACTACCCTAGACTCACCTTGTCATCGAAAATATAAAGAGGATCCTCATCATGCTGTTGTTTCATGTACGATACATAATCTTTGAATGTCATCGAAACTTTTAAAGGGGAAGAAATCTTGAATTTTGTATCTCCATATTTGGGCACTAGCCAGTCAATTGTCCAAGATTTCCTTGCAGGCCAAGTATCGGCCAATCCATTAAGCAAAACCTGAAATGTCAATCAGCAAGAACCCCATTCAAAAAGCACGCAACTAGTAACTTACAGTTGCAAATGCAGATTGACTGACTAATGAAGAGCGAAACATTTACAGATATAGTGATTTCTTCTAATAAATGTAATTTAAGTACGCAGTAAAACTCTAAAATCATTACAATCATTTGAATGAGTGAGTTCAACATGATGTACTAAAAAACAAACAAAAAATATGTAGGGGATACCGGTTTAATCCCATCATATTCGCGATGAAACTGTTCTGCAGATATGTCATTTTTTCTTTCAACATTTCCATCATCAAACGAAAACCCGTCTAATGTTGTATGGCATCTATATAATCTTTTGTATAAGAATGGAGAGCTAAATCCTACCCAAAAGAGAAAGAAGATTACTCAAATCAATACCATCATTTCCAAAAAGGAGAAGTGTTTGTTTTCATAAAAACAAAATCACGAGGCTATTTACCATCAAACTGCAATGGTTTTCTGCAAAATTCTATATACTCATTCGGCAAATTCTCTCTGAATTGCAAAATTAAAAATAAATTAATATAAATCCGTACAAAGTCAGACTAAAACTTCGATTACAAAGGAAATCAGAAAATTTTAAATCTGAGTTGCAAAGAGCAGAATACAAATGCAATGTTGTCTTTTGCCAGGAGCCTTTGTATTGAATGTGACCACTGACTTTCTTGAGACAAACACTCATCCAAAGCGGCTCTTCATTGCAGAATATATACATAAAACTAACAGATACAAACACCAAAACAAATAAGACACTTCAATTGAGAATATAAGAATTGGCAAAGAAAAGAACAGAGAGCCATAAAAAAATAATAAAACCTGCTGACACAAGCGAGACGAGCGAGGTCTAGAGGAGTGAGACAATCTAAGATGGTGCAAATGATTTCGTCGGGGATATATTTGAAATCGCCTAGGGAGTCGGCTCGCCGGTCTCTGATCGGGAAAGTATGAGATTGATGAAGAATTTCCATTGAAGAAGGTAGACGACTGGGGATCGATCCAAGCAAAGTAGCAAATAGAAAACAGTAGAAAGCAGGGAGGAAGGAAGGTTTACGTTTAAGACAAGAACTGGTTTGGTTTGGTTTGGTGTTGTCATTTAAACATTTTTGCTACGAAAGGAAGAACGCAGGGCATGTTGACACGTATCCCACTTGTTCCTTTCGCGCGCTTTTACCGTTTGCTCCGTAGGATTTGCTCACGCGCCCTTTACCTATTCATTTTCTTGTTCCTTTTCTTAAAATTTATTGTCAAAAAAGCCCTTAAAAAATACAAAAAATAATTAAGTTCATGTGTTAAATTCTCACCCAATTAAGTTTCCGCTGTTAATTAAATAATTAATTAAGATTATCTGTTAATAATTTTCATCATTAATCATATTAACTGTTAAAATAAATTGATGAACCAATCATATGGTGACATGTGGCAACTTTTGGTTTAATCTAATTTTTTTCCATACAAAACAATTAAAATATTTAGAAAAATTAGAAAAATTATATAAAATATTATAAAAATATAAAAAATTATTTAAAATTAAAAAATATATTAGAATTCTTAAAAAATATTTAAAAATTATAAAAATACATTTAAAATATTAAAATTGAAATAAATTTATAAAAATAAAAATTTGAACTGGACCAATCAGCCCGAAATCGACAAGAATTAATTTGAGGAAAGCCATTATATTGATTGATTTGGGAATCAGGTGGTTAAACTGACTTTTTATTTTTTTTAATATTTTTTTATCAAACTAAAATTTCATTATCCAAAAAAAAATTCATTATCCAACTATTAGCACATGTTAGAATGAAATATTCTGACCAAGATTTTCAGAACCGGCATGGTGGTCAAATTGGTCAAGTCATTGGTTTGTTAGTTTGACTTATCTGTCCAGTTCAATTAATTAAAAAATAAATTTAAAAAATCAGTCAAACCATCTGGTTCCTAGGTTAACCAGTTTAATGACTTTCTCCGAACCGATACTCTTGCCGATTTCGGTCTAATCGGTCCAACCAACTGATTAGATCCAATTCAAATTTTTATGTTTTTTTTATAATTTTTATAAATTTATATTAACTTCAATACTTTTAATTTTTTTTATAATTTTTTATAGTTTTTATATTTTTTACAAAATTTTAATACATTTTTATAAAATTTTAAATATTTTAAATATGGTTTATAATTTTTATAAAAAATTATAATTTATTATATTTATTATAATATTTATAAGTTTATATTAATTTTCATATTTTTAATATTCAATAATTTTTATAATTTTTCTTTTTTTAAGATTTTCTAATATTTTTATGGGAAAAATATTAGACTAAACCATAAGCTATCATGTGTAACTATATAATTGTTTCATCAATTTATTTTAATGGTCAACATGGTCAATGACGAAAACCATTAACGAATGGGCTTAATTAATTATTTTAATTAACGGCAAAGGCTTAATTGATGCGAATTTAATACAATAACATGTCTATCTCAAAATTATATATAAACCTTTTATTCTCAAATGGTTTTTTTTTAATATGATTATTCTTTTTAATGTAAAAATGGGCTTCTAATAAATTCAACAAGTATTAGATATGTAAAGAGGATTGAGGGATCGAAAATTAAAATTTAACCTTTATTTTTAAATATAGAGAAAGAAAAAAGCAAAGGAGAAAGTGGCAGATGGACAATGAACACTACTTTTTTAGATGACTTATACTATAAAGTCCACGTGCCATCATCTGAAGACCAACAATGGCATAAATATCTGTCACAAAACATATTTTCCATAGGATATAGTAATATTTATACTTGTCGTAAAAGTAAATTAATAGATGAAGCAAAAGTTACCCCTCTTCTTTCATTTGAAAACATCAATTCTTTTATCATCCGCATGACCACAATAATCTTGGTATTTAGAATTCAGCCATAGCTTCTTCTTTTTTATTCCTCTCATATCCGTACGTTTCCATCCAGTATGCACATACAATACACCACATAACTCAAGAATCCCGAACTAAAAAAAATATTAATAATGCCAATAACAACTTAAGCGAGGGGAAAAAAACGGGGGACAAACATATTTTTGGTAAAAGGCTAGCGGCAGGATCCTTGACCACCACTTTACAGCCCTGTGATTAGTGGTTGCAGTTGCTGTGAGTTGATCCTCCTCTTTCTGAGGCGCTCGGCGATAATGAAGGCGAGCTCAAGAGATTGGGAGGCATTCAAACGAGGGTCACAGTGGGTATGGTAGCGTGAACCCAAGTCATCGAATGTAACAGTCCGGGATCCCCCGATGCATTCTGTAACATTCTGTCCAGTCATCTCTAGATGAACTCCTCCAGGATGACTTCCCTCTTGCTCGTGCACGTCAAAGAAAGCTCTCACTTCAGCCTGTCGAAAATGGATGCGAATTAATTATGTTATTGAAAATTAGACAAACGGATTGGCTACTACCATCTAAATAATTGGAAGCCATAGTAAAGTAGGAGAATAAAACAGTGGTAGCAAAATTCAATTGAGAATCATCAAGAATAGTTAGATAATCTTTAAATAGATTTTATATTGCAATATGGGTTTTGAATCAATCATGAGTCGGGGAAATATGACCACCTACCAACTGAAAACATATTCTTCCCGAAAATTATTATAATCATTACTTTAAGTAATCTCATTTCATGATTTGGTCCAAACAACTTTAAGAAATCTTCTCTTTCTCACCTACCACACCATCATATATTTGAACTGAAAACTCTCCTCCTCGAAAATAGACTAATTTTTTTAAGATGCAAAATGCAACCACCCAAATGGATTGTTTTCGTTTCTTCACAATGTGATTGCTGTAATGAGTGAACCTTCGATTTTAGAATCAAGTTTAACCCCACCATGATAATATGTTTGACTTCAAACTCTACCTAGAAAATGTCAAACTTTTCCTTTTGAAAGGACAAAATGAGGCCACCCGAGGGATTTAACATTGAAGCAATTATCAATAGCCACTCCTCCTTTACTTTATGACAAGAGGCAGAGAAAATGCTTCTAAAACTAAAACATTGAAGCACTTATGGATGGATTCAAGATGCAAACAAATTGTAGCCCATCTTTTCGAGCATCACATGTTAGTCCATCTTAAAATGTTCACAATGATAAACATTTATTCAAATTATGGTCCTCAGTTACTATGACCCTTCCCTTTTTTGAACAAGGTAATAATTTTATCATAAAAAGACCTGTCATTTGTCATTTCATATCGTGAGAAAGTATTTAATTGGACTCGATAAATTGCAGGAGTCCCTAATTCAAAGGGGTAAGTGAATAACACACAAAATGACAATTTAAGTCCAATGAATTATCAGTAATTAATCCTTCAAAGTAAGAGGTTGAGTAATGATTAACATACCCTTATGGAATCGAAGGGGCGAGTTTTGAGACCACAAGGAGCCTTGATGGTGTTTCCATGCATAGGGTCACTGACCCAAGTGACAATTTGCCCAGCACGACGCACTGCCCTAATTAGATGGGGAAGCTTCACTCTCATATTCTCAGCACCCATTCTTGTGATAACTGTAATCCTTCCAGCTTTGTTCTGAGGGTTCAAAATTTCAATCAGCTTTACTAGTTCATTTCATTCGGATCCATCTTATCACTCACCTGTAGCAGAAAAGCCTCTTTGTTAGTCATCTCACTCTCACAGATATATAATCAAAACTCATATTTATTTGCAAATATTAAGCATCGAAACTGCACACTTGACAAAATATAACCAATTGAGTTGTATAAGATCCATAGTTCAATACCTCTTTTCTTAAACAAGATATATAACTGATTATTTAGAAACATTAGACCAGGGTGTCATTACCTTAATTCCAAGGGGATTAGCAACTCCTCTCAAAAACTCAACATGAGCACCATCCAACTGTCTTGTTCGTTCCCCGACCCACAGGAAATGAGCAGAACAATCATAGTCAAGCCGGGTAAGTGACTGTTCGTAAGGTAAGAGCAAGCACTCATGGGAAGTCCAGAATTCAGTTGTTGTCATGATAGGATGGTCAACTGTAAGTCCAGCTGCAGCCATGAATCCGAGGGCCTCATCCACACGACTAGCTAGTTCACGGTACCTGCCAAACACCGGAAAGGGTAAATAAATTTGAAAACTTTAACCTTTTCGAAAATTATCTTCAAGAGGAAAAACATGTGATGTCCATGTCAGAGTAACAATGAGTGGAGAATCTATCTTTTATTCACATGACAAAAACAGATGATGGAGAAAGCAACAGAGAAAAATCCAAGGTTAAAGCTTGTGGATTCTTATATTAAGAATAAAAACTAACAGCAACAACAGTGGACGCCACATCCATAAAAAATGGCATATAAAATTACAATTTTTTTACTCAACAAAACCACGGTTAAAAGATGCAAAACATGACAAAACAATTGGAAATTAACCTACATCACGATTTCCCTATCACACCGACTTATTTTCAAACAGAAAGTTCCTAGAAAATGTCAACAAAATTGAAATTGAATAAGGAATTAACCAAAAATAGAAAAAGTAAAGTCCACTGAGACGGGATCCAGTTTGTTTTTTTTTTTTACCTATCTCCCTGCTCGCTGTGTTCGGTGAAATCCAAATTCCACTGAGTAACCCTTTGCATAGCAGCATAACCTCCAGTAGCAAAAGCTCTCAAAAGATTCAAAGTAGCTGCTGATTGACAGTAAGCTCTAATCATTCTTTGGGGATCAGGGATCCTAGACTTTTCATCGAAGGAATCCCCGTTGACATTATCTCCTCTGTAACTCGGCAGCTTCACTCCATTCTTTTCCTCGAATGGGTCCGATCTCGGCTTCGCAAATTGCCCAGCCATTCTTCCCACCTACCAAAGAAAAAACAGAAATATAAGCCAACTCTGAAGTAAAAACATTGGGGAAAAAATTAAAATGTTTAATTATGAGGTAAAAGTTAAAAGTTTTGACCTTGATAACAGGCATTTGACCACCAAACATCAAAACGGCACCCATCTGAAGAAGGATCCGGAAAGTGTCACGAATGTTATTAGCGTTGAACTCTTTGAAACTCTCGGCACAATCTCCGCCTTGTAACAGAAAAGCGTTTCCCATGGCGGCTTCCCCGAGCTTCTCCTCAAGACTCCGAGCCTCTCCAGCGAAGACAATCGGAGGGAAAGCATCGAGAGTCTTGAGAACCGACTCGAGCTCCGCCTGATCCGGATACTCCGGCAACTGCAAAGCCTTCTTCGACTTCCAGCTATCCACGGTCCATTTCCCAGGAACCGCATTCTTCGGTGGAGCAGTGGTGGGCGCGGTAGCAGATTTGGTAGCAGCGAGTGGAGCAGTAGCGGGCTGCTTGACGGATTTGTCGGAGACGACGGGGTTCTTAGGCGAGTCAGAAGAATGGACGGCGGAGATCCGAAGGACAGACAATGGCTTAGCCTTAGAGAACGGCGTTGATGGCTGAGATTGAAGGATGGAGTTGGTGGGAAGAATGGAGGAGTTGGTGAGAGCCATTTTTGGTTTAACAAAGGTCTTCTTTGGTTTTTTATTGGGCGAGAGTTAGGTACCTGGAGATAAAGCGAGGAGGTTAAGGAGGATTTTATAAGTGAAAGAGCAGGGGGCGGGTTGCCAAAATACAGGCTTTCAACTCTTTCAACATTTTGGTCCAATTATTAACTCCCATCCCTATGCTTTATAAAATTTAATAAATTAATCCTTATACTTTAATTTATCAAAATTTATTCCTCATACTTTATAAAAATTAAGATGTTAGTCCAATTAGGTGACACCATTAAATCATTAACTTAAGTCTCCAGATTTGAGTTCCATCATACGAAATTATATGTGGATACGTAAGTTAGTTGAGTTAAATTATTCAATTTAGTACTCATAACGATTTATTCTGATTGGAACATTTTATATAGTTGAGTTACAATTTAAAAATAATTTATATGCAACACAATAGGAAAAACTCATGGTCCAAATTCATGTGTTTGTTAGAAATTGAGCTAATTTTTTAATTTTTGTAAATATCGAGATCAAATTTGGATAAACTATAGTAAAAGGACCAATTTATCAAATTCCTTAAAATAAAGGGATGGAACTTATAGTTAGACTCAAGGTGGTGGTTGTTTTTTCGCGTTTCTGATTAGGGACAAGGAAGGAAAAAAATGAATGGTGGCGTGAGGCTGGTGTCTGGTAGAGACGTAGCTTTGGTGGTAGTTGGGAAATAGAGGTTTTCTCGGAATTTAAATTTAGGGTATTTTGGGAATGTTAACTTAGGTGGCCTACCCCAAAACTCACCTACTACTAATAGCCACTTGTATTAATTTTGGGACTCTTTTTCTTTTTCTAAAAATTACCAATACTTATTATTATTTAACAAAGTTATTAATTATCAATCCAATTATAAAATTACAACAATATCTTTTCCTTTAAGTTATAATTCAGTTGGGAAAAGATTTATTTACTTTTTTTTAAATAATAACTC
This sequence comes from Gossypium hirsutum, assembly GCF_007990345.1. NCBI lineage: Eukaryota > Viridiplantae > Streptophyta > Magnoliopsida > Malvales > Malvaceae > Gossypium > Gossypium hirsutum. The sequence goes on from NC_053441.1 coordinate 20,613,734, forward strand.
ATATTAAGGTATTTTTTTTTTCTTTTATTTCCATGTAAATACCTGTACTAGTTTATATTGATCTTGTATAATCTCGTAATAACATTATACCCGTTGAACCACTTAGAATCTCGTTAGATACGCGGGTAGTGCTCTTAACTGAGTTGGTGTCGAGAGTAAACACAATACTAAAAAAAAATCTAAAAAATAGTCTTTAGATAATAGTGATGTTTTTTTTTTGTATTTTCAATCTTTACATAAAATCTTTTAAAAGACAACTAAAAACACTAGTATATATTATCTATTATTTTATTTTATATTTAAGCATTTTACTAAATTAGTGTCATTCTCAATCGAGTCACCAACTCAATAATAAATTTACTAAAAGCTCATGATTTTTAATAAGCAATAGATATAATAATTTTAAGATAAATTTATCTTTTCTTATAAAATATAGAAAAAAAATTGCAAATAACAAGATCCGAATCCAATATATTATATTATTTAATATTTTAAATTTTACTATTTCAATAAAAATCATTTTACCATTTCAACCCAATTCATTTTTTGTTAACATATATTTTTTTCTTTGTTACTGGGAGTATAACAAAATCTAATATTTATTAGTTCGAGAATTGTTTAGTTAAAGTGAAAATAAAATTACAATAAAACCAAACAAACTTTTAGATTTAAAATTAAAATAAGATTGAAGGGATATTTTAAGTTTTTATAAAAATATTTTTAAAACTTAATCCCATTCTTTACATAAAGTACACTACCCATTCAAATAATCAACTTTTATTGAAACTACTACTATTATATTTAGTAACTTCTCATCGATAGAAGAACTATCAAGCCTTTTTTTTTTCTTTAAAAGATCCATTACTTTAATTATAATTTTTAAATAAAATTTATATACTGGTGCGATAAATTTTAATATATCAATACTATATATTAAAATTTTGAACTAATTAATATAACCTATCAACTCAGTTAAGAAATTATTAAACATTAAATATTTAATTTATATAAATTTCAAACAGTTTCAATAATATCTGTTAAAATCCCCAGGTTAGGATCCAACTAAATAATATAAAAAATAAAATAAATACAAACCAAAAAGCCCAGTAGTTTCTCAAAATTATCCTTTCTCACCTAACTATTTAATACAATAGTTTTAAATAAATTATTTTCAGATATCTTATCAATAATTAATAAAGAAATTTAAAAATCTTGTAACATAAATATAATTAGAAATTTTATCATACGCGTATATGTGTAAAAATTACGTATTTAGAATATAGATTTGTGTTTAAAAATAACATATAATAAATAATGAAATATATGATTTAAAACTAATTAATAATAACATATGAAATATGTACGATATTAAAATGAAAAAAATAAAATATACTTATTAAATTTTCACATAAAAAAATTATTTTAGTTCAAATAGTAAAAGAAAAAAAATTATACGTATGATCTCCTTCATTTAAATCTTATTATGGATAAATTTTTATTTTATATGAAAATATATAAAGTCAAAAACATTTACATAATCATATAATTTATTTTGCAAATAAAAAAAAGTTTTATAAATAAATATATAAAAATGTGTATAATAAATATATTTAGTTCAAATGATAAATGAAATTCAAATATCATTATAAACAAATTTTTATTAATCCTTAAAAATATAAAAAATAAATAAAAATACTCATATAATATATAACTTACTTATGTAAATAAATTGATTTAATAAATTATTATATAAATATAGAGAGACATGTGGACTAAAAATAAATATTTTATGATATTTATTACAATTCACTGCCAGTCTAATAGTTGGGATGAAAAAGTCAAGAAAGGGTGGAATTACAGAGAGACCCCTCACCAATCTCACATAAATATGAGGAATTATTAGTGGGGTGGGGAAGGGCAATGTAAACCTCACCTACCCACTCCACTTCATGCAATTCCAAGCCTTCCTAACCCCTTAACGCACGTGCCAATTCACACTTTACCATTTCATCTTCGCATATTCTCTTTTCCATCCCAGAATTATTTCACAGGATTCCCTGCCCTGCTGCTGCTGCTGCTGCTGCTGCTGCTGCTGCTGGTATGAATATATATTAACCTTTTTCTTTTTATTTATTGAATTTTAGTGTAATTTTATTTTTTCCTAGATTACTATTTTTTATGTACATATTTATTTTTCACTCATGTATTGCTCATTTTGATAAAAAAATATTAACCTTCTTAAAATAAAAATAAAATTTTAATGATTTTTTAAAATTGTAATAAAAGTAATGAAAAAAAATCCAATAAAAATGATATTATATTTTTATAAATAACACACTAATTAACTTAACAAAACCGAACACTAATGTGAAAGTAAATTTTTATTATTATAATTTAAGTTTATATATTACATATATTGTAATATTAATTTAATATATATATTTGTACTTCACAACATTATATTTAAAATAAATATTTTATTTTTTCAATAATAATGCTAAACAATTAAAGGATTGTTTTCAAACTCAATTAAAATCATTTTATGGGGTTATTCTTACCTAATCCGTCTATGTTATGATGCTTTTTTTAACTATAATTAGCCAACAAATTGTGATTGCTAAAATAATGAAAAAATAAAGTTAGTGAGACTTATAATTTTATGCAAGAAGAAAAGAAGTAAGAAATATTGTGAGTTGACTACTTCAACTAACATAATCAATTTATCGTTCAACTTTAACCCACTAAAAATGTACATAATTAAGATAATTATAATTTTTAAAACCAAATTAAGCTAATTATCATTTATTTTGATCAGGCCGTTCTTGACATTTTTGGGGCCTAGGCAAAACAATGAAATAGGATTTTAGGTTCTTTAAAAGTTGAAGATATTTTTTAAATTCCTTAAAAGTTGGTAATCTTTTTTTTTTCTTTTAAAAGTACAATTTTTGTTGGACCCATTAAAAACTAGAAAATAATATTTTAGCCCCCTTTCAATCTTGAGCTCTGGGCAACCACACCTCTAGATGACCCTCAAGGCCGAGCCTAATTTTGACGATGAGAGCTTTTCAATTTATACACGGGTTACACATATTTTAGAATCTATACTAAAATACCAAATTATATTATTATAAGATTGTTTTTGTATTTTTATTTTTGAACTTAATATTAAACATTTAATGTTACCATTTCAATAAAAATTCAAAATTAATTTTAATTTTAATCTTTAATAAATATATTTATTACATAAATTTTTTCTACTCACATAATAGATGTGCCATAATTTAATTTTATTTAAAATAATAAATGGTAGATTTGGTAAATATATGTGGTAGAGCTAAAAGAACTCTACTAACAATAAATGTGTGTATGGGTAGAGTTAGGTTAAGTTTGGGTTTCAAATTTGATATAACTTAAAATATGAGTATCAAATTTTACTCAAATCCACCTATGTCTATAAATGACTAACACAAGTCCATTTAAGCTTGTTATATTGTTTTTTTAATAAAAACATATTTATTTACCATGAATATATTTGTTTATTTTTTAAATATAAACGAGCTTTTTTATGCTGCTAGCGTTGCGTGTGAAATATGCATTTTATAAATTTTGTTTTTAATAAATTATTTTAATTTTATATAGTTAATGTAAGTAATCATAATTATTTTTTTGTTCTTGTTTTAAGTTTTATTTTTATGACTCTCACGCTAGGAGAAGAATTCACTGGTAGGGCAGTGAAGAAAGTGAGACGGAGAGAAGAGGATCCCCCTAATGGTAGAGGAGGGAAAGAGTCAGTAGAACCTTTGGCTTCTAAATATTTTTCTTTTAAAGATGCAGTGACAAATTCGGCTGGCACGAATCATTTGTCGGGGAATGACTGGGAAGAGGAAGATTTTGAATTAGATGATGGGGATATACCGAGGGAGACTGTTGATGGTATGCTTGCAATTGATTTCTCGGATAGGTTTTATTCACCTGTCGAGAAGAGTATGTCTAGTAAGATCGTTTTAAAACTTTTTGGAAAGAGGATAAGGGAGTCTGAGCTCACAATCATCCGTTAACTTTTTTATTTTCATCAAATCGGTTAGAAAAATAATTAAAAAAAAAAAAAAACAAATGACATTGATGACTAAAAATGACTCAAAAATATAATTAGGACTATTTTGACAAAATATATAAATGTTAGTGACTAAATTTATCATTAAACCATTTGAAATGGGGATTCTTTAATGTACTTTGGCAGCTTCTATAATGCAATAAATACGCATATATTTATTTGATCTTTTAGGTTATATATATAACGATTTTATGTATTTAAGCTTTCAATAATTAATAACAGAATAATAAAATATTTTAAAATGATATAAGATTCACAATAAAAAAATTAATTAAATTTTTATACAAATTGAACAAATACATTATAATATTTGAAAGGAGAAAGGGTTTACAAACAAAAGAATTGAACCCTAAATCTGGTTGCAATTAAGAAACCCACACAAGTTTACTATCGAGGAAGTGGCATAATTGGCATAAAAATTTAATTGTTATTTTGACACTTATAAATCTTCCCAAAATTGCTGTTATATTGCAATAGAATTATAATTTATATAAAAATAAAATTATAGATTTTAATTATTCAATATAAATTTGAAGGGCAGGAAAAAACTATTAATTTTTAAATTTATTGCCAAAACCAGAATTAATTTAAAAATAAAATATGTAATAAATTAAATAAAAAAATAAAAAAAATCAAACTTTATAAAAGAAATAAAATGAAATTATAGGAAGACAGAATAAAACATTAACTCCCCTAAAAGAATAAAAATTGAAAATAAATAGTAATCATATTGCACAAACTTTTTAATGTTGTCGTTATCATCTCAATTCTCAAGCAATAAGAATTTTTGCTCGTCCACTTGTTTAATTGCTATTACAAATAATTACAGTTTAACTTTAGTTTGTTCATTCAACTCTACAAGAAAAAAAAACATTGGTACTATCAAATAATACAAATATTATTAAATATCACATAATAATAATAATAATAATAATATAATAAAATAGGCTTTGTTGATATGCAACAAGTCGTTTCTTGCATTCCACAACCCCCAAATGGCCATCATAAATCCTTCAAACCATCTTCGGTCCATTATCCCAGTAGCCTTCTCAATCCATTCAACTCCACCACAAATTTCAACACTCCTGAGTTGATTAGGTAGGTGGAAATGGCCGACAATACTAGAAATCACATATTCGATTATTAATATTACTAAATTTATATTTCTTTTACTAACTCACATCAGCTTTAATCATTGCTCTGAATAAGTCTGGGCATAAAATCAAATTAATATTTTTTTATAAAATCGATTATTTAAATTTATTGTACAAAAATTTAATTGAATTAATGTCACTCATTTATATATATATTTTTCACATCGCATCATTACATCATGAATGTGTTACAATCTATTTGTTTCTTAAAAAAAAAAACCGTGTTGTTTTATTTATTTTTGGGAATTGATGGAACAAGTGAAGAGGAAGAACGTTTCTAATAAAATAAAAGAAAGTGGGGACAGACAGGTTTAGGCCCAAACAATGAGAGGGCCTCTGAAATTTACTAACACTAATGGTGGACTTTGTCTGTCTAAACAACTGTTATTTGGTCCCAAGCCCCCGGGATAAATATCAAAATTATAATTTGATATATGAATTTTGATTTTATGCAATTACATACATAAAATTTTAATTTTTGTTCATATGTATTATAAAACTTTGATTTTGACTCAGTTGTATACACTACATCAATTAATTTTTATATTATATAAGTATAATTATTTGTATATGTAATATGTAAACATAAAATGGTGTTTTATCAATAATGATATTAGTGAATTCTGAAAATTGAACCCATGTCATGTATAAAATTATACATTAAACTAAAATTCATATATAATTTTGAGTTTTATGTCTAAAACAAAATCTATCTAAATTAGATAATAAAATAAATACTAACATTTAACAATAAAAGATTATAATGTCAATCTACACTTTTTTTCAAGAACGCTTGGAAATAATAATAATAATAATGATAATAATAAATGAGGCAAACAAATCTGCCATTGATGACTGCAAATGTGCAAAATTGTGTTCTCAAAAAATGGGGTCACTATATCAAATGATATGAAAATGGACGTTTGTCAATATAAGGCGAAAATACCCAGTTTAGCCTTTGAAATGGAATATGTGTGAGGGGTAGACAAGTCATGGCAGAAAAATTGAAGGTAAAGATTGAACAAATTGCTTGTAAGGCTACGTTTGCTTTGTCTTAAAATATGGCTGTGTAGGATAGAAGAAAGGAGCAATGTAGATTTGATTGATTTTGGGGGGACCATTCATTAGTTTAAACATGGATTATATCTCTTGCTTTGCAACTAAATCAGATCCAACATTTCAGAATTTCTGTTCTCAAATGTTTTAAAAAAAAAAACAAATTAAGATAAATAATATAATTTAAATATCAATTTGTAAGTTAAGTATAAAAAATATTATAAAATCAAACTAACATGTGATGAATCTAAAATAGGGTTAAAATATGAAAAATATTACTTTGTGTGAGATTATAAACAATTACTTACCATCAAAATTTTATAATATTTCCTACCAAGAATTTAAACCTTTTATCATATATAATATTATTTTAAGGATAAACTACCGATATAGTTACTTTTATTTGTTTTAAGTTATATGTTTGAAATGTTACGTTTTAGTCACTTGCGTCATCGATTTGTAACATTTTAGTCACTGAGACATTAATTGTCGTTAACACTATAATAGTAAGCTGACATGACATGTTAAATTATCATTCAAATGAAAATTTTTGGTTAAATTATACAATTAGTCCCTATATTTTTTTTATTTTGAGCAATTTTTTTTTCTTTTATATTCTTTTAACTTTTTTTTTCCTATTCTCTTCTACTTCTCCCTTTGTTTCCTTCCCTTCTCCATGCTCCCTTTCTCTCTTCGATTCATCCATGCTTGGCTTCCAATCAAGTTTGCTTGGGAATATCCAAGAAGGTTTAGATCAATTTTATTTGTCAGAAAATAAAAGAAAATGAAAGGAATAATCTACACGATTTTGTCAAAATTTGGAAAAGAAAAAAATTGTTTTGAATATAAAGAATTCAATTTAGATTTAGATTTGATTAAGGATATGGTTTTTAATATTGGTTAGTTATATCTAGTTTTAGTTTCAAATTAAGTTATATTCAAATCGAGATTTGATTTAGAATGATTGGTATTCGGTTTTGAGTGAAATTCAATTTAAGAATCATGTGAAAGAAACAAAAAACTTAGTTTACTTGGTGGGTAAAAATTATGTTTCTACAGTAAAGAATATAAGAATAGAGAAAATTAAAGGGGAGGAAGAAGAGAAGGAAAATAAAGAAAAAAGTTAAATTGTTTAAAAAAATAAAAGTACAAGGACTAGTTGTGGAATTTGACCTAAAATTTTAGTCTGATATGATGAAATAACAGGTCACGTCAGATTACCGTTATACCATTAACAATAGTTAATAATTCAGTGACCATGTCGTAACAAAATGATAAGACTAAAACGTAAAATTTTAAATATAAATGACTAAAATAAAACTCAAGACAAACAAGAGTGAGTATTTTAATACCCTTGTATTAATGTAAAACCTTATTCCAAATTTCATCAGCGTCCGAGAGATTTATCGTTTTACTAAATGCTTTGTAGGGTGTTCGGAGGATTTTGTAAATTGCGTGGAAACTCAGAACACATATTTCAGTTCTCAAGGAAGGCGAAGCCAATGTTTTTGGAATATAGTAAAAGTCCTAAAATCACTCACAAATACAAGATCCAAAACTCACATGACTTACTGCATGTGACTCAACCCCTGATTTATTACATGTGACCAAACCATAGTTCCAAATCTTAACCCCTACTTACAGTATATTAAAAAAAACAAAAATATCTCTCCAATAATTTTTAATTTCCAAGTTAAATTACTTACTTTATTAAATCAAAGTATTAATTTTTGTCAATTTTAAAAAGTTAGTAATTAATGCCAATTGAGTCTTAGTTCAATTGATATCGGCTTTGTTGTTAGTACAAGAGAATGTGGGTTGAAGTGCGCTAAAATGCATTATCTTCTTATTTAAGGGTTAGGGAGGGGCTATGAGTATTTCTAGGCATTGTATCAAAAAAATAGATATGATTAATCATAATGTTAATATCTTCCGTTAATTGTACATAATTTTAATTAGTATAATAAGAAAATCTTGCTATTGGCGTTTTCCATATTTTATCAATTTGATTTTGAATCTAAAAAATTTAACAAGTTTAGCCTCAACATCTACCTATGTTCTGGACTAAATTTTGTTAAACCAAGACCAAACTAACAAAAAGTTCAAATTTTTAGGGCTAAATTTTTTATTGTGCTAATAAAAAACATGTATAATTGATGAAAAACATTAATGTCATGATTAATTATTCTTTGTTACTAACTTTCGAAATTGACAAGGATTACATTGCTCCGATTTTTTTAAAGAGGAATCAATTTATTGAATATAAAAAATTAAGTACTAGGTTTAGTGGTATTGGTAAGACATATTGTATTCTCAAGTAAAGATCTCAAACTTAAATTCAAATTCTAGAAATAACATTGTTAACTCTAAAAGATTTAATCTCCATGAACTATAAAAATGGACACGATGAAACAAAAGGACTATTCATGCATCATTTAAAAACATTTACGATGAAATTGGTATTTTGAGAGTAGACAAATATATATTGTGAATACTAAAATATTTAGGGTAAACTACACTTAATGTCATTGAATTATTAGTAAATTTACACTTTAGTCGTTCAATTTTAAAAAGATACAAAAATGATCTTTGAACTATTCAAAAGTTAGCATGCACTTAACTTAAAAAGATACAAAACGGTCAGTGCGGTAGATCAGTACTCATCTACAAGTGGTAAAATATACCTTAGATTCAAGTTGATTTGATGGTTAGTACCAAAGATCAGAGAAAAAAACTATTTAAATTTTGATTTACAAATTCGTGATATTTAAAGTTGTTTCATAAAAAAAAAGAGAAAAAGGAACCTTCAATTGATGCAATAGTGTAAACAGGGAACAATAATAATTTTAATCACCTAACCACTTAAATGAAAATTTTAAATAATTTAATGATTATTTTACCACCTAAAAATTAAATTCAAATATATGTAGGGGATATTTGGCAAAGATGAGAAATAGATAGAGTGTAAGATTAAATCGGGATTCACATGCAGAACTTCATTTCACGTTTCTTTACAACTCCCAAAGCCGAGAAGTTGGTGGCTTTTTTGATGATGCAATTGAATAGGTTTGCAGACACTCTTGTTTAAATTTCAAATTCTGTGTGGTAAGGTATTGAACTAGAACTGGTTGGTAATTTTAAAAAAATGAACATCAAAAGCATATTGTTAACGTACAAGTAGGAAGCTTGGCTAGGTACAAATTGCTTGTGAAGTGGGAGGCAGGCTGCGGGCTGGCGTTTGTTGCCGTCGGGGAATGGGCCCCATCTCAGTATCCAAGTGGGCAAATCCTAAAGACATCATCATCGTCTCTCCATGCTTTTTATATACACAAATTGTATCAACTCTCCTGGGCTTGATTTTATGTACAAAGTGCATTCCTTTTTTTGTTTAGGTAATCAGGAAAATTAAGAAAGTTACAAAAATAAACCCACACCACTTTTTTAAGTTCAGACTGAAACATAACATGTATTTTTAGTAGGAACACATGATATCATATTAAGCAAGAGAAAGAGCCTATGGAGATTGAGGCCAACCCAGAATTCCTGCTTCTTCGCCATTTCCTTCGTAGAATCTCAGCTCAAGTTCCTCGAATCTCCCCTCATCGTCATGCCACATTCCGTCATAGATGTCGTAATCATCGTAGTCGCCCATTTCAAACTCCCAGGCCAAATACTCGGAATTGTCAGAGTAGTCCGAGCAATCATCATCCCAATCATCCATCTCATAGTAATCCATGACAAAGGGCCCTAAGACCTTTAATTTCGGGAACTTTTCCTTCATCAACTGACTATCGAGTTTCACATCCCAGCAGCCTCTTAAATCCAAAAGTTCAAGCTGGGGACAGCTGGCAAGGATGTTCATAACACTCCCTGTGCTGATAAGATGATAAGCCATCTCGAGGCGCTTCAACCTAGGCATCGTAGTAGCTATGGCATTTGCCTCGTCATCCTGCAAGAGCTTACCAGCTGCATCCAGTGGGTGCATGTTGCGGCACAGGGTGACAAGCAGTTTGCAATGCCTCCCAATGGCCTCTAAAGCTTGGGCACCGATTTTCCCACAGTAACTCAAATCCAAAAAGGTAATCGTGGAAAGCCTCCCCGCAGTTCGTTCAACCACCGAATCACTCATTTCGCTTCTCCGCACTCGCAAAGTCTGAAGGGAACCAGCACTAGCAAAAAGCAAGAAACACAAAAAGAAATACTGTATCACTGAAAAATGTCCATTGAACAATGATCACTTAAAGGTGAGGGAAAGTATAATACTATGTTGCTTGAAATATTATAATTGTCTCATTTGGAATCTTATCATACAAGAACATCAAAGCACTTATAATCTTATCATACACTTCATACAAGAACATCAAAGCATGTATAATCTTATCATACACTTACTTCTCAGTGATGAAGGAGAAAATGGAATCATTGTGGAGGCCCGAAACACATAACTTGCGGAGAGATCCGGAGCTTCGGGTGATGAGCATTCGAAGCATCCGATCAAGATGGTGGGGCTGACATCGACTGCTCCACTCTTCAATGTCTACCTCTTGCCAACAATAGGGCCCTGTGACAGCCTTCCTCCAGGATTTGCAAACGCTGGGAATGACTGTTAGTATCTCTTGTAGGGACAGGTTGCTGAAGATCAACCCAAGTGCATCAGGAATTAGTTCATCCCAGTGACGAAACTCAATTTGCTCTTCCATCTGATCTTCATTAAGGAAATGGTGGGCAAAAGGGAAACACAATAAGCAACTTTAATGACTGTACAATAAATAACAAAATGAAGAAACTTGAATAAAAATTGGATAAGCTTAAAGATACCCCTCATTTCAAGGAAAAAAAATAAAAAAGCCCCAACACAAAATCAACGCCAAAGAAATGTTGATTTAACATTAAAAACTAAGAAATAGGACAGAGAAAATACTAAAACATTCCAAACTAACACAACAAGAAATGCAGAGTGCAGAGATATATGTTGATGTAAATGGGAGATATGAAAGTAAGATGGTAGTAAATTAACATACAACATAAAAGAACACAAAAAAAAAATGCATCTTTTTAAGAGAAGAAACAACAAAATTAAGAGTAATTTAGAGTAGTATCCTGTACTCACCAAGCAAAGGAAACAGATGTTTATGGTATAATAGAAGTAAACAAAGAAACCATTTTATAGATCCAAAAAGTCCAGGAAAAAAGAAGAAGAAAACTTGCGGTAAAGATTCAAAGGCATGTGAAAGAAGGAAGCAACCAAACAAAGTACACTGCCAACTTGTGCTAAAAACTTAAGAACCTATATTCTTAACTGGCTGGTAAAAAAAAGGTTTAATCTTTGGATTTGGAATCTAAGAAACAACTTCCAAATACTCTACTTTCATTTTCATACTTTGGAAAACAGCATAAATGTGACAAACAATAACGAACTCAAAAAAATAAAATCAAATCAAATCAAAGGAAAGAAAGAAAACTCAAAGATGGGTTACCTCAATAAACTTTTCTTGCAATTTGGATTATGCAAAAGAATCCCCCAGTTTATCAGCCTCAAAGACCGGGTTAAAAAACGAAAAGTAACTCATAAAAAGGGGGGGGGAGTAAATAAAGCAACAAAAACGTCTATATACTCACCTAACAAAGGCATCAAATGCAACCCAATAAAGAAGAACAAGAAAAAAACCGAAAGTATATTAAGTAAAAAAAAAACAAGAGAGTTGCAGAAAGGGTAAATGAAATATAAAAATACGATGTTAAAAAACTCAGGAGAGGTGGGGATATATATAAATAAAAATATAGTCTTTGGTTTACAGAAGAAGGAAGAGGAAAATGGGTTGCTGTTAATGACAGATTTGGGATAATAAAGGCATAGGTTTCATGCCATACATTTAAGTCCTTTTGAAAATATTGAAAAAGACAGAAGGGGAGTGAAAGCAAGCGCTTTAGATATTTTTAGTGTGCGTTTTAAGGAAGACCGGGAATTGGGAAAAGGTGTGGGAAACCGACACGAGTCGGTTGTTTAACGGGTTTTTTAGAGGGAAAGGTTGTTAATGGTTTTACGCCAAAGTTTACAGTGGTGGTGGGTTGCTTACGCCTGATCGTGTACTGACCAATTGGTTCATTGGCGAAGGATTTTCAAAGCTTCTGGTTCCGATGCTAATCTGTGTTGGAATTCTCAGTCCTTATTTAACCTCATTTTTTTTACTTTTAAGTTTGGGGGTGAATTGTAAGGCTGGTATTCTTGGATCCATGAAAAATGGCCTTTTTTTTTAAAATAAAAAATTGAAATTTAATCAATTCATTTGAAGGAATGATGGGAGGGGAGGGGGTGACATGAAAATGACGTAATAAAAGAGAAAATGGTAGTTGGTTCACTATGACAAGTCCACATCGTGCCATTGCCCAGTTTACACATGGACAATTTGGTCTCTCTCGCCTTGGAAGGATGACATTGGGTTTCAATTCAAGATCAGAAAACGGGTTGGCTTCATTAATACCTCTCTTGCAATAGCAGCCCAGAAAGTAAGCCTCCGAAGGACCGAAAGGATCCAAACTCAACCGCCACCTATTACAAGTTACAGCATCTAATTTGGTGCATTAAGACTAAACATATTACACGTTAGTCACGGAATTCTAAGAACTAATGTCCGACAACTATCACGGTCTTTGCATACATATATCAACGCACAACATTTGTGTTTCATACCACTTATCATAATTAGTAATACATTAATGAATTATTATTCCAATGTTATTTTAGTAATATAATAAATTCAAAAGGTTTTTTTAAATTCATATTTACATAACAGCATAAAAAGTAAGTGAGTGGTTCATTTATATCGATATAAAGTTCTTTTGTATTTTTTTTGTATCATTAATATTTTAACAATTCAACGGTTGAATTTATCAATATAATTGTTCTTGTTATGGAATATGGATGTAAATTTTTGAACTAATTTGATAATATTTTTATTATATTGATCTAAAATATCTGCTGAGTTACAGGGAGCATTTTACCAGAGGTTTGTATACATTAATATTTAGTAAATGGTTGAAAGTTTTCTACATAAAATAATTAATTAATATTTTTAAATTTAAATCAAATTTAATATGTTTGATCTATATAAATGGAATATAAAATATGATGATTGAATCGTTAAAATATTAATCGTATAAAAATATATAAAAAAATGTAAAACAATTTTAATTTTACACTTATACATCCCTCCACTAAAAAGTAATCTCTTAATTAATATATACTTGATTGTCAAAAACTTTTTATAACTATCACGTGAGGATAAATTCTATTTTTGCTCTCTTTAATGTTATCAACTTTGAGAGTTTATTCGCAACCTTTTTATTTTCCAAGGCAAAACCATGGATACATATGCAATTCACCAAAGCAATGAAATTATCAATGTCTCATTTAGTTGGGCGAATCAATATATATCTCGGTGATGGAATTGATACCTCAATTACAACGTTTAACCCTAGGCATGTGTCTTTTTCTTAATATTGATGGAGTTATTCAAAATTCTATAGCTCTATCTGCTACAGGAGGTGTTTTACAAGACGAAGCAAGGAAGTGGTTACTGAGTTATAATCAATATTTATGGAAGTGTTTGGTAATCGAAGCTGAGCTATAGGACATTTTGAATGGCTTACTTTTGATTAAAAAACAAGGATATGACAAGGTCATCATTCAATTTGACAATCTCGAGGTTGTTGAAGCCTTATGTGGAAACCAATTAGTTGGGTCGAGATCATCTTTGTTTAGAAGAATTCAACATATTCTGTCATGCAGAAACAAATGGCCCGTGAAGTACGTTCCTAGTGAAACAACTCAATTTTGACCCTAATCGAATATAGTGGTTTTGAGACCACAAATCCGAGTTAGGAAAATATTTTAAAATTTTTATTGGTATTTGCAGTATGTGAATTACTATGTGTGAAAATTTCGTATGAAAATTTGATCGTTTGAGTGCTCTATTTGAAAAAATGACTTAAACGCGTAAAATAAAAATTTAGGGGGTTAATTTAAAAGCATCAATTTGTTGATGTCTTTTTAATTGGGAGGCTTAAAGGTGCAATTAAACCACTATATAGATAGTGGGCGGTTAAGGACAAATTTAACCTTAATAAAAATATATTATATAATTAGTAAATAAGGTTAAATAAGTAAATAGTTATATATTATAATATATGATAAGTAAAAGCATGAAAATTAGGATTATTTTCATCTCCCTTAGCCGAAACTAGGAAGAAAGAAGTCATTAAAGCTTGGAAGGTTCGGCCACGTTCATGCCAAATTAAAGGTTCGTTTTTGAGATTGTTGCTTTGTGTACTACAAGACCCATGCTTTAATTTTAGAATTTGATAGTGATTTTGAGATATACCATTGATGAATGTTTGAATTTTGTAATAGTTGATGATGAAAAATGAAAGATATGTGGAAGATTAACATGTTTTGTTTTTGAATTTTTGGTGAATTTGAGTAATCAGGGCTAAATTGTGAAAATAAAATTTTGAGGGGCTAAAATGTGAAATAAATGAAATGTGTGGACTTGTATGAACACTAGGAATATTCGGCCCTAGCATGGTGTGGTTAAATTTTGTGTATTTTGTGTTTTGTGCAAAAAGGACTAAATTGCAAAAAGTGTAAAATGTCAAGGGGAAATGGCAATTTTCCCATTAATGTATTTTTGGATTTAATTGAATGATTTGATGAATAAAAATGCTAAATTTGAATATGTTTAGATCAAGAAACGAAGAAACCAGAATTGGATCGAGGGAAAAAGAAGGTAGTCGAATAGTCGATCGCGCCCGCCGATATCCGAGGTAAGTCAATTAGCAACTAAATATTATCTAAATTAAATTTAAAAATATTTAATTATCATACATATGATAAGTTGAAATTTAAAATATGTAAGTTGAATTAAACTTTGTTATGTTCCTATTTGATAACTGAATATATGAGTTGATCTTGGTAGGTTGTTTTAATGACACAAATTATATATATGTTAGCTAGATATACTTTAAGTTCAATGATATGAAACTAATAGTAGAATATATATATATATTCATAGATATGTAATTCGAATGTAAGACTTATTTCTTAGGTTGAATTTAAAGTTTGAATTATAAATTTTTGGTTCGAAAGTATAATACAAGTTCTTGAGCTAAAATTAATATTATGAATTACATATATTAATATGTGTGTGGTTCGAACATACATAAATATATATATTCAAGTTCTTGAGTTGGAAAAATTAAGGTATGAATTTTATATATCTAAGGAAGTTCGAATATAGGTTGTAAAGTCTTTTGAGCTGAATTTAATGTTTTTGAGTTATACTTATGTGGTTCGAATGTATGTTTACTTAGAATAATCGAATATAATTCAATGTTACGGATATACGGTTGTTAAGTAAGAGTTATGTAATTAAAAAGATCTTTATGAAAGATCATCTTTGTTTATGAGATTCTCAGGCTTTGTGCCTAGCAGGCTTAATGCCGGTGAAATATTTCAGACTATACATCTAGCAGGCTTAATGCCGGTGTTCTGAATCAGGCTTCAAGCCTAGCAAGCTATGTGCCGGTGATTTTGTTCAAAACATGTGATTAGAATGTTCTTGTCAATGTAAAATTAGATGCAGTTGGACATGCGAATGAATTTTGTCTTCAGGTATGTATTAGTTTAATGAATGAAAGGAAATAAGGTAAGTTGGTTGTTTGAGATGAAATATTATAAGTGATTATAATATTGTAAGTTATCATGTTTCTTTATAGATGTGAATCAGCTTATTTGATAAATAAGTTATCTTAAAGAAGGCTTATATATTTATACATATGTGGTAAGGTATGTTTGGATTAATAGAAAGGTAAATGGAAATAAAAGTATAACCAAGAGATGTATATTGTCTTTATAAAATAAGTTAATTGCTCTTTCATTTTATTAGTTAAAATTTTATCTATGCTATTGGCTTATTAAGCTCTCAATGGCTTACTGTATGTGTTTGTGTCTGTTTATTTTTGTTTTATAAATTTTGAAGTTGTTACGAGCTCGGGGATTCGTCAGAAAAGTACATCACACTATCAAATAACTACGGTATTTTAAACTTAGGTTTCTTTTGAGACTATGGCATGTGGAATTATTTATTTTGAAAGCATGTATGTATTAAAGCCGTGCGAATATGGCTTAAATAACTTGGTTTGGTTTGAATTAAAGATTACGCATATTATGGTAGTGGTTTGGCATTATATGAAATATGTCTTATAAATGAATGTTATGTGCAGTTGTTTGATTTAGTTATAAGCTATATATATATATATAACATGATTATAGATGGAAGTATGCACTGTTTTAGAATTGAATTTGATCATGAATGATAATAAAAAGTTAAACTCGTGAGGTTGGATCTTATATGAAAGTATATATGTAAAAAATGAGATATGAAATGCATTATTATAAGTTAATGAAATGAAAACTTTGCAAATGGTTTTTGTATAGATAATTACGAGTATGCATATGCGGTCTTAGTATTTATATATGTATGTTTGGTTTGGTTATAGATTAATGTTAAGTAAAATGTTTTATATTTTAATTGAACATACCTAGATAACTTGATGTTAGTTGAATTATATAATGTGAATTATATTTGTGTCTTTTAAAAAAATTAAATGTGATCAGAATATTTGTGCGTTTATATCTATATATAGATATCATATCAGGATGTTATTTATAAGGTTAAATTTTTTTTATAAGCTGTACTTGTATTATTTTGAATTTGACAAGTATAGAATAAGTTTTATTGTTTATATGCAAGATGTTTTAAATAAGTGAATAATAAAAAAAATTATTTATTTAGAACTGTTTGTGAATTATG
The DNA here is from genome assembly GCF_007990345.1 of Gossypium hirsutum. NCBI lineage: Eukaryota > Viridiplantae > Streptophyta > Magnoliopsida > Malvales > Malvaceae > Gossypium > Gossypium hirsutum. The sequence continues at coordinate 20,630,929 of NC_053441.1, forward strand.
ATTTTGTATTCAATTGTGATATGTTTGGTAATACCTCGTAATCCTAATTCTGTTACACCTAGAGACAAGAACTAGGTAGCGGATGCCTTAGCAAAAATGACCTTGGTAAACGTTGAAGATTTACGCTTGTTTGATGATCGTCTTGTAAAGATTCAAGTTGTTTAAGAAGAAGATAAAGTTAGAGACATTTTGAACATGATGATTTCTTTATAAGCATTTTGGACTTTTGAGTTTATTTTATATAAAAAATTAAAATTTTATTTGAATTTTAATTTGACATAATTTTATTTTATGATGCAAGAATTAATACAAAAAAATCACCGTTAAATTCATTAATTTTTGTCTCTAATCCACAAAATCATTCACGTCAGAAAGGTGAGTTAGAATAAATATTATATAAAAAATCAAAATCATAATTTCACCTCCATATAAATCGAATATAATATATTACCACCAAATTATAAAGCATAGATCATATAAAACTTTAGAAAGTTGTATAAAATTAATAGGACTCTTCTTCTAATAAAAATATTCATTTAATATAAAAAATAAAATTTATTAAATTATGACACATCTATAACATGGGTAACAAATATATTATATTTTTCTCAAAAATTATGATTTTTTTCTTTAAAATATGATATTTTGGATTCAAATCCGATTTTATATAAAAATATAAAAAAGATAAATATATATATATATTTCTTACTTTGTCAAATGACCGATATTTGATAATTTCCTAACTAAGGTTCTGTTCGATAAACAGTTGCAAAGATCAATTCAATCAAAGTTAATAGGGATAATGGCACCATTAGCCCCTGTACTTTGGCGTTTGTTCTAATGTGGCTCTAAACTTTCAAATTCTCCAATTAGACCTTTGTACTTTATTTCTGTTTACTAAAGTGAACCCTGACCCAGACGACATTTTTATTAATGACGTGACAATTTCGTCCAATGTAATTTTGCCACGTGTACCAGTATTGACTTGAAGACTGCCTGGCGGAGACCTTTATGAACAAATAACCTTTTTTTTCTTCTTTTTTATCAATTTAAATTTAAATAGAATTTAAATTTATTTTTTATATAAAAAATATATAATTTCAGGAAATTTGCACAACAATAAAAAAATGTTTTACATAAATTCAACCAAACACTAGAAAATATCATATTTTCTAGAAAATCAATCTATTTTTTCAAAAATGATTTTTCAAAAGCTACTTTTAGTTAATCAAACAGACTCTTAGCCCTCCAATGTTTATAGGTTCTATAAATTTAGTCATAAATCTAAAAAAATAAACAAAATTAGCCTCAACTTTACACATTTTTTCAATTTAGTCTTATTAAAAATTAAATATTAAAAATATTAAAATATGTATTTAAAAGTTTATTTCTCGATAAAAATCCATAGGATTTTATAAAATTACATACAAAATTATAAAGATATTTATAAACAATTGAATATCTATTTTTCACATTTTCTAACATGAAACTTATTTATAAATAGAACAATTTAAGGGGGAACACATGAAGAAGGCTTATGCAAATTCAATTTTCCATTTTTTTTCAACATTAACAACCACTGTGTTCAAGTTGGATAAAAAACTATAGCGTGAGATTGGAAAGAGTGAGAATTGATGTCTTTAGGTTGTTACCTAGAATAGCTTTGTTGCATTTGAAATTGTGTTTGAGAGTGGGCACAATTGGAGATATATAAGCGAGGATGTTGTTTTGAAGACTCAGTTGGTGGAAGGCCATGTCGATAACTTCACAACCAATTTCTAGCTTAATGGCGCGATGATGAAGGAAGTGAAAATCGAAGAGTTTGGAGTAAGGGCTATTAGTGCCAATGGTAGTGAACAAAGGCAGTGTCCAATGCTCAACAAATTTGACAAGGACAAGGAACAAGGAGTCGTATAATAAAATTTATTATTTATAAAATAAACTAAAAGAAAAAAAGAGGAAAAGTTTTAATTTGGTTTAAGTTTTATTTGCCAGTTTTAAAAATATATATTTTATTTATAAAATTATCATTTTAATAAATAAATTTAATGGAAGAAAAAGAGAGAAATGAGTATTCATTTATTTATAATATTGTATGTAATTTTATCAAAAAAATAAAAATTTATTTTTAAAATTTCTAAGTTGTTTTATTTTTATTTCTTTGTAATTTTAAGAAGACAAAATTGAATAAAATGTGTAAAGTTAAGAGCTAAATTTGATAAATTTTTTTAGAATGATGACTAAATTGATATAATTTGTAAATATTGGAGGGCTAAATTTATTATTATGTCAATACAAAATCACCGTTAGTGATTTAATGGAGGAGTGATCAAAATATTAAATTTCGACAATATTAATAATTAAAATAAAAAAAATTAAACTTAAATATTCAAAATAATAACACACTTTGTTTTAGAAAAGAAAGGCAAAAATTGTAAACATAATAAAAACACACATATTTCAAAACCTATGTTAAAAACACTTAACTTTTTCTTTTAAAATCTTCATCAGCCAACACCCTAGTATTAGTAGTTTATAGATATCACATTTTCCTTTTTTGCACTTTAATTAATGAATGAATGAATCAACATAAATAGATATTGCCAATAGGATTGTGCCTTTCAAAAACAGTCACCTAAGCTTATCAAAATCCTTCCAACTTTTCCACCCAAAATTGATGTACATAAATCATTGCAAAACATTAACCCCATTGGGTGTTTCAACACAACCGATGGCCCTTCATTACAAGAAATATATCATAAACAAAAGAAATACAAGGAAAGGAGGGGGTGAAAGAACAAACCGAATGGATTGATGGGGTGCCATTGATTGAAATCAGGATGAGGAACTATCTTGTCTCCATAAAACATTATTCCCAGCGAAAACTCAAAGGGTTAATAAATCTTCAATTAAAAGATAATATCTTTGTTATTTCCAAAACACAATTAGCAATATAATGACATGCCATAGGTCATATCTATTACCTCCTTAGCTTAAAGACAAATAAGCATCTCGTATATTTCAGTGTCATTAACCGACAGAATGCTACAAGTTATGTCATTGAATTGGTGAACAAGGATTTTATCTAAGCTTCAATGGGAAGAGACACAATGTGCAAACACAACAACCACACATGAAAAAGGTCCAAAGCTTTCCTGAATCAGTTAAACAGAGTCCACTAGTTGAGCCTTATCATTAACAAAAATAAAATAAAATCATTTAACTGTGGTCGGTGCACATCTGCTTCAAACGTAATACAGAGTTCTCCACCTTGAATGGCTTAGAAGACAGCATCACAAATAGGACAAATGGTTGGACTCAACCATATATTATCCCACACTGCTCAAAATGTTATTTCATATATGGATGAGGAAATCCCCAGATGAGTTATTCACCTTGAATGAGGAAATCCCAAGATGAGTTATTCACCTTGAATGAGGAAATCAAATGGTCGTTTTGTATATACCACAATTCTAAGAGGGAGGAAGTGAGGATTGGTAGTATAATTCAGGGGCTAGGCTCATGATCAAATGGCAGTTATCAATCAATTGCAAAGCATTTGAAAAAATGGAGCACCTTTTCTCTATAAATTCATGCAAAATAGCTTTACTTCAAGATCAGACAAAACAAAACCAACATTATATATAATGATCAACACAAAATTCTTTTTATTATAAACAATTAGATTAAGCCAATGAAACAATAAACAATAAACCCAAAATAAGTTTACCACTTAATGAGCCATCCAAAGAGGAAATGCTGCATGATAGGAACTTTTTCAAGCACTTCAGCTTTATACATTTTAAGCATCGCAGTATTCACCTTATTCCAATTAGGCACTCCACTTATATCATTCAACAACGGCGAATGCTCTGCAAATGGGCCCTTTTTCACTTTCTTTACAAACTGAATACAAGAAAGATACATGTACTCGCTCGAAAAGTTGTCCAAAATATCATCATTATGAATCGATTTCGGCTTCATGTACTTATGATCAATCAACTGCGAACTCCCAAATATAAACGGCAAGAAATGGTAATCATCTAAACCCCAAACCCCATGGGAGCCCGCTGGTTCCAACCAATAAATAAGCTGAAGCTTCTTCATTAACTCTAGATATTTGACAAAAACTCTAGCCACCACTGCGTGGTAATCTTCTTCTTTAATGATTCCCATTCTGGCTAAGCAATATAACCAGGCTGCGAAATTGGTTTCGTGGCCGGTCCCATAGTCGATTCGGCTCGAGTTACCGAATCTTTCAGTGAAATAAGGGATGATTTCGACGGTGGATGGTTTGAGATCGTCGGGGAGGAACCGAAGCATGAGGGATTCGACGTTTTCAGTTAAGCGTTCATGCCAGGTTCGATAAGAGGTGTTGCCGTAGCGAGAGGATTGTTGAACGGGTGGAATTTGGTCGACCCATAGCCCGCAGGATTTCGATAACGGAAACAATCTTGGAGATAGTGGGGGAATCGTGGCATGGATCGAAGATTTTATGGCCATACATGGATTCTGACAAGGCTACAATGAATCCTAGCTAATTTTTAGACGCTGCGGAGTCGTGGAATTTGGGGATGTCCCCGGGGGATGTGATTTTCTTGGCTGGGGTCACAAAGTGGAAGGGAGGAGCGATGGTGGGGACCTTTTGAGATTTAGGTACAGGAGCCAGGATTACGGCTTCCGTATTATTGGGTCGGCATGTTGAGTAGGAGGAGCGATCTTTTACGGGCTAATGAAATTTTAATTTTTATAGTTTATATTTTTATAAATTTTAAATCAAATTTTATAATTTTAGGGGATTGAAATATAATTTTATCTTTATTAATTTAAAATTTTAAAAGAATTTAATACTTAAATACCAATTTTTCATTTTAGGACATTACATTCGCTTCTTATGTCGAGGGAATTGAAAGGTCGGGCCACGAGGTTGGGGCCAGGGGTGGTGGTTCCATTTCGATGAAGGAAAATGAGAAGAGAATTTTGGCGGGGTGATGGAGTGCGATTTTAACCAAAGGAAAAAGAAAACTCTCGTCGGCCGTTGCGAGTGTCCCAGAAGCAGTGGGTATTTTGGGGCGAAAAGTGCACGTCGTAGGAAGGCAATGGAACATTTATGCGTCTTTCTAAGCCCGAATATTTATTAGATATGGCCTTGAGTGGCTCCCATTTAAAATTAAAAATGGAACATAGATTTTACAAAATTTAATTGAAATGATGCATCACGTACAAATTTATTACAATATTTTTACAGACTGTGTTTGTACAGAACAATAACGGATGGAATTCATAATGTAGATACGTAATAACATTAAGATGTCCTTCGTTCCTATTCTTAGTTTTGTTTGCTTCATGACAGAGTTTTGCATGTCGAGGTTTGAGGATCCCACATCGCTGGGAGCAAATACTTACGCCCGTTAACCCCAACTGCGTTATAGCTAGCCCCCGTCGTTTCGCCCACCAAAACCTTTCCCGGATACCCCGGGAAAGCTCCTTTCCCGAATATCCCCGTACACGCGCTCACCGCCTCCAGTGGCGCCTCTGCCGGCCCTTGAAAGTACCCGTTGTTGTACGGGTTCACCACGGTTCCTGCCAAAACCGTTGCCAAGTTGATCACCATTCCGTCCACCCCTACGTCTCCGTTAGGAGCAACCAAGGGTGGAGTTTGCGGCCCGTACACGGGTTGATGAAACGGCCACGCGCAATAACCAGGACACTGACTCACCGAGTTACCTACCCAAGCGTAAGGGAACCTGCTATTCTTAACCTGAACCGAACCATGCGTACCGCACCGGCTCATGCAGAAACCATGGACCGCCACGTCAGAGGAAGTCAAAACAACGTTGACCGCTTTACCATCTCCATATCCATATTTGAAAGCCAAAACTTTGAGTTGGGAAGTTTTAAGAGCTTTGCCTAAAGAGTACTTGTCATCGAGAGTTTGCTTCCCTACAACAACGCTGCTGGAACCTCCCTTGTATTTGGCAGTCGTTCGCCACCAGGAGGAGACAGAGGGGGATGACGTCGTCTTGGGGTTGCTGAGAGAGTTCAAAAAGTCGACGATTATGGAACGCTGCGTAGATGAGAACTTCCCATACCAAACGAGATTAACAGTAATATTACCCTTAAGAAGAGGACCATGATGGTATTTAAGGAGGGGTGATTGTTGTTGTTCGAAGGCTGAGGAAGAAGATGGGAAAGTTAATGAGAAGAGCAAAAGAAGTGATAAGAAAGGGATGGGTGCCATGAAAATTTCAAAAATAACAGAGTTCGAGGAATCCTATGAAATAGGGGTTTGGGAGTGGTGGACGGAAAGCAGAGAAGGGAGTATTTATAGGGACGTAGCGTGGGACAGCTGGTGAAAATGAGGGAAATGTTGGGTTTAAATGGAGCCACGTAGGGTTGACTCCACTGCGCAATAAAGATGCACAGTAACTATTATTCCTGTGTGTAGTCTTTACTGTGGGAGTAGATTTGGATAACTATTCCCATTATGCATGTATTTTATGGGTAAAGTGTCTATTTCTATCCATTACTCAATTTATTTCCGAGCAAAATCGTACTTAAGTTGGTTTGAATATGTCTAAATCCTTTTCTGTTTTTTTGGTAATACTTTAATAAGGCCAATTCGGTGGTTAAAATATCATTAACCATAGGTGATTCCTCCTTGACCCTTGTATTTGGCTAGACACGTAGGTACAACTATTTTGGTGGATATTGGACTTAATTCAAGATGGGTAAAAGTTATTTTTAAGGTTACAATAGAGATGATCAAATCAAGTTCAATGAATTGGGTTTGACTTTTTTGTGTTTGTAAAAACAAGTAATGAAAACATTAAATTAGGATGGTAACGCGGTTATTAGTTAAGCTGGCATACGCTATACGCTCCCCTTCCCCTTCCCGTTGCATTTACTTTTCAACCATGCTTGTGTATAGAGTCAACTCATCATTTATCCAATTTGATGTAATAGTTAAGTCCGTTAAAAAATCAGTTCAACCTCTAAAAAATTATATATTTTTATAATTTAATATAATCAATTGAAAATAAAATAGACATTCGCGCATTCGGTTCCATCAACGCACCTAACAAGTAAAAAAAAAACATTAGCTTTTGCTCAACTAAAATCCATTAGGGTTTCATGGCACCGCCCTCTTCCAATAGAATCAGTAGGTGATTACTTATTGATGAACACCACTAGTTGGTCCCACAGTCTTCTTTTCTTTTAGTTGGTACCACCAAAGTCTTAAAATTCGAGATACATACAATTAAAATTGTCCATACTTTTTTATTAACAACCTATTCCAATATACAATAAATCCATTGGTGAGACCTAAATTTTGTTTGAATTAAAGTAGTAATTTGGATTCAATCAAATGAGCCATGTTGGTCCCATGCATAACCCATGGTGCATTCCAGCTAGTTCCATGATTTCTAAAGTAGAGGTATAATTCTGAGCATTGCATTTTATTCGGTTGCATTTTAAAGCTCCTATGGATTTTTAAAAACCCGAGTGATTTCTATACTATGAGGTTTGTATTGAATCCAATGATTAAAGTCTAGAAATGGATGGCTTCTTAAGGCACAATTTGTCAAACAGTTAGTGATCACGGACGCTAACTTTATCAAGTGGTGGGCTTTTTTAACGACTGATACTCCGGCGGATGGGCCCAAAATATGCAATTAGTGAGGTCGGCTAGCTTTATTTTGAGGTTAATGTTTTGTTTTAAAAGCTTAAGCTATTGGTGGATCCTCATCATGATACGTTTATTTTATCGCAAGATGATCACTGTTCAATACTTTTTAATTAATTTGTGCGTTCGTTTTTTAATTTAAGAGTTTACAAGTTGAATTATAGGTACAAGTACAATAAAAAAAATACAAGTTTAATTAATTATGTGGCACCCCACATCTGACTCGGTCGTCGAATCCAAATATATGACATTACATTATGTTGCTAAAATAACTCTCATTAACTTGTCATAATTTCACAAAGTAAAATTCATAATTTCCATTCAAAACAACAAACTCATTCATTATGATCAAATAAATACATTCATAGTACATAAGAATCTATTTCATTTAAATACAAAGTTATACCAGATCAAATTCAGAGTCAGGACTTGAAGCCAAACTCAAATGTCAAATTTCGAGTTTCTGTCTCAAGACAAGCTTCATTTATAATTTTGGTATTTTTACTTCGATATAGCAACTCTCGAGACTTAGTCTCAAGGCAAGCCTCCTCTATGTTTTATTTTTCCTTCGATGTTTGTATCTCTTGAGATAAGGTGTTCTTATCTCAAGACTTGGAGCAGGGTATAACTTACTTAGGTTCAATGTTTTATTGTCTTGAGACAAAAGGTCACTTGTCTCGCGACCTAGGTGAGATTATCTCGAGACCAGCTTGGCATGTCTCAAGACATTAAGCATTTGAAATGCACAATAATGTAAATTTTGTTCTAACGATCCAGAAACATGCTCTTGTTGCCTCGAGACTTAATGGTTTTATCACACAAAAACTCACATATTAACCATGACAATTTACAATTACCTAATTCTTTAAACATGTATTGTGGTATTTTAATAAAAAAAACTTATTATAAGAAAACAAGGGATGTGTTTAAAATATATTTAATTACAATAGACTCAAATTAAATCATTACACAATGGAAATTTATTTATTACAGACTCGAAAGGTGTCTTCTTAGACTACACCACAACTCTACTTTATGCATAATAGTCCACTTCGCCACCACCTAGGCTCACTCCTAGCGTTATTCCTCCAAGCGAAGTCTTAGTGAGCTGAAAAGAAATAACAAATATTGTAAGTACAAAAGTACTTAGTGAGCTCATGAACCATACATTGATGGATGCTTTGCAATCTTGTAAGAATTTCTATGAGTCAACTACTACTCTGCATCATTTACTTCGGCTGATACCATATAGTCTTATGACTCCCATATGCATAAATTATCATTCTCTTATTATGCTTGATCTTTCATATCTAATTAACTAGAGAATCTTTATAATTATTTCATAAATCTTTTGTCCCATAATACTTTCTTAACATAATATATATCATCAGAAAACACTTCAAACAGTCTATACCTTAACCATATTCTTAATTCAAACAGTTGTTCACTAACAATTATCATGGGTGGATACTCATATATGTTTGGCGAATACTTATGTAGAATATAATACTATCAATCCATACTCAGTCATATCCTAATTTAATACCACACATATCCTTATTGATAAATCATTGCATAGAACACTCTGACGAATTCCATGCCGTGATATATCAAAATCCCATAGCTCAAGATAACATTAACATTGGTTCAAAATACTTAAAAAGAAGATACAATACCCCTCACTTTCCATATTTACAAATCATTATAACGGATACCCTTCTTGACATATAGATACCCTTCTTGACATATAGATACATATATCTTTTTCATGGAAAACCCTTAAGTCTTAGTCCCTCATAACCCATAACATATCAGTACTTCACCTTAGCTTTACTATTACAAAACTAAAAGAATTTACTCATTCCTTACAATAGAGATGAACATTCAGGTTCAGATATTATCAGACATTTCTAACAATTTATGCCACATAGGCCTAACAGAAAATGCCACACAAGCAACCATATAGAGTATGTACCAAGGTATTCCATTCAAAATCTGCCACAAAGGCATTTCTTTCAGAGTTCGCCACAAATGCTATTATTAGCTGTCATGTTTACGATATGGATTTGTCTAAACTCACATTACATGAGGTTTGCTAATCATCGTATTGGGACACATAGAGAACTCGATTGGGTAATCACCATTCCTTAGTTCTTTTTCAGAAAGTGTCATGGTCATGGACTTTCCTTTAGAGTTTCATATCAGAGTTCGTATTTTTTTCCCTAGTGGACTTCACATATACTACCGTGGTAACTAGACACATACTCACTTTACAGAATTTTCATGCACTAACACACTCTAAGCGCAACATTTTAATTCACTAGATCATCATATACTTAAAATTATCAAATTCACTATCTATATACAGACTATACTTTTCATAGTTTTAGATTCATAATTCAATCAATTTCTTTCAAGTATCTCTCGATATGAACAGTATACATGCAGGAGTCAGCATAGAACTCACTTGATTCTCACTAACGGTGGTTCAAAACTTCAGATATGGATATCCATCTCGAACCAGTACCAACCACTGCTTTTAGAACATAATAACATCATTAAGACTCATTTGTATACAATTTACCATCAATTCGAGCATTGACAACTCCCATGCAAAGCCTTATACTTACATCTTACAGTTCATGTACCTCTTGTAGACTTACTCCTTCAAAATTTAACATGTAGAATAGTAATACTTACTTATCAATGGAATAACCACTGATCATGACATAACCTTAGCTTCTAGATTATCAATAAATAGATACATCCAAACTCAAAAAAGGTATCAATAATTTCTACTTAAGGAAGAAGAATAAGAAGAAAAAGGACGAAGAAACCCCTTTCAGAATACACTTTCAAAACACGCTTAGTGGAATTTAATAAGTGTCTTACGTATCAGAACTTGCCTTTTTACTGGCCTACAATTTTTAAGAAAAATATAAATAAGTTCCTTTCATCAAACTTATCAGGCTAAACTATACATTTCTAAATAACCAAACTATACCAACTTGTACCTTAAATGCCAATTTAGTGAGTGTAACAACTCAATTTTCGGTGGTGCAAGATAAGGCGGTTTCAAAATCCCATTTTCGTAAATTGAGTCTATAAATATTATATTATATAACTTTATTAAAGTTTGGTCTTTTAATTTTGTTTATTAATTGTTTAATTATGCTACAGTGACTAAATTGTAAAAGTCTTATCGCTATTAATTTTTAATTGGCCAAAGATATAGGGACTTAAACTATAATTAAACAAAGGTCTAAAATGGTAATTAAATTATTTTTATATTACGGTTAGTGCATGGTGATGATTTCTCCACTAAAGAATTTTAATTATTGGTTCTTGTTAATTAATTACTAATCATACTACATACGTTATCATCGTTCTTCATCCATCTTCTTTTTACCAATAGTGAGTCACGTCGAGACGTTGAGTGCCTGAGGTCATGACGGGACATACTGTTTTGACAACGTCACGAAGTCGACTTCAATCCTTTTAAACTTTGCAATTTGGTTCTATTTTGTGTTCAGGTTGATAAAAGAGCTTTGGTAAGCTCAATTAAGACTCATATTTGATTGTTTAACATGAAATGAGAATGGTTACCATTGAGTTACATGTGCGTATGAATATTTTACTGTAATTTAACTGTAGTTGCTCCGACAACGAATGTAGCATCCTGTAATTTAGACGTACAATGAGGGGTAGGGCGAGGGTTGTTACTGTGAGGGGTAGATTGTAATGACTGCTAACTAAGCATGGAGTAGAAAGGGTGGGTTTTACCTGAGCGGTGCTGATTGAGGTGAAAGATGAGATGAATTGGTGACAAATGGTGAACTATTGACCAAGTTTGGAAAGGTGTGGATCGAACTAGCTACGAAATTGGTGAGGAATTAGGTAGTGTTGAAGAAGATTAGGACAAAGTAAGTGAGATGGGTTTTGGAAGGAGGTTAAGATTTTGGTGATGGTTTGGTTGCTTAAGTGGATGAGTATTCTAAACCCAAATTCAATCCAAAGGGCAATAGTGGGGGAGACAAAGAAAGGCCTATTAGGAACGACAACAGTAGGAAGCCTTGAGACAAAAGGAAGAGTGGGCCTATAAGTTATTCTATTGTGATGACCCACATATGATCAATGATTATCCAAAGAAGGTCGCACTCTCTGCTATGGAAACAAAAGTGGAGTTAAATATGGAGGATAACAATCTTGGTTCGATACTAAGGGGTGTCAAAGATAATACGGGTCATGGCTGATGTTTGTAGACATAATCGTGGTCGATAAAAAATTAAATGCACTTGTCGACACAAGTGCAGTTGATTTGTTCATGTCCGAAGAGGTTGCTCGTAAACTTGGCCTCAAGATTGAGAGTGAGTCAGGTCGAATCAAAACGATAAACTCAGAAAGTGTTCCAATCAAGGGGGTTGCAAAGAGAGTGGATCTTCAACTTAGCTATTGGACCGGTAAGGCATCCATTAAGGTAATACCACTTGATGACTATGATGTTGTGGTTAGATTAAGTTTTCTTGACCGGGTTAATGTATTTTATTGTTCCTTCGAGTAATTACATGGTGATTTCAAATTCGAACCATCAATGCATGGTGAGAATGACAAGGAAAAAAAGTTTGAAGGGAAAAACATTGTCAATAATTCAATTTGCTAAAGGAGTATGTGGAGATGAAATCTTCTATTTAGCCACATTGAAGATCGAGAAAATCGTTAAGTCCGTTGGTGAGATCCTGAAAGAAGTGGGTCAATTGTTGCAGTTATTTTGGGATGCAATGTCCGCCTAGTTACCCAAAAGTTTGCCACCCAAGAGGGAGGTGGACCAAAAGATCAAGTTAGTGTCCAACATGGTGCCACCAGTAAGGTCCCTATATCGTATTTCTCCGCCAAAATTAGAAATGTTACGAAAATAATAGAATAAGCTTTTAGATGCGGGATTCATTAGGCCATCTAAATCTCCATATGACGAGTCTGTGTTGTTTCAAAAGAAACATGATGGATCGTTGAAAATATGCATCGATTATTGGGTTCTAAATAAGATTACTATGAAGAACAGGTACCCTATTCATCTTATTACGGATTTGTTTGATCAGCTTGGTAGCGTGAAATGGTTTACCAAGTTGGATTTGAGATCGGGGTACCATCAAGTTCGAATAGCTAAGGGGGACGAGCCAAAGACAGCTTGTGTGACGCGGTATGGTTCGTAAGAGTTTCTTGTGATGCTCTTCAGGCTCACGAATGCCCCAGCTACATTTTGCACCCTAATGAATAAGGTACTTTAACCTTTTCTTGATCATTTTGGGTTGTTTACCTTGATGATATTGTGGTGTATAGTAAGTCTCTCGAAGAGCATATAGGACATTTGAGGGGAATATTCCAAACTTTAAGGAAAAATTAGTTGTTCATCAAAAAAGAGAAGTGTTCATTTGCCTAACGAGAAGTGTCATTTCTAGGCTACATTGTGGGAGGTGGCAAGATTCGAATGGATAGGAGTAAGATTCGGGCCATTATTGAGTGGGAACCTTCAACTAAGATGACGGAGTGGAGATTTTTCCTTGGGTTGGCGAATTACTATCAACACTTAATCAAAGGCTACTCTAGAATTACTACACCCTTAACAAACATGTTGAAAAATGGGAAGGTATGAGATTAGAATCCACAATATGAGAAGGCCTTTAATTAATTAAAGAAAGTGATGATGAGGGAGCCTGTACTTGCTTGCCAGATTATTCAAAGCCTTATGAGCTACGCACGAATGCCTCGGATTATTCTATTAGGGGAGTATTGATGCAAGATGCGCATCCAATTGCTTTTCAGAGTTGAAAGCTTAATAATACAGAGTGGAGGTACACGATCCAAGAAAAGAAAATAACCGCTGTGGTCCATTGCTTGTGCACATAGAGACATTATTTACTAGGTTCCAAGTAGGGGTGTGCAAAATTCAGGTAAAACCGAAAAAATTCGGTTAACCGACCGAATTCGATTAATCGGTCGGTTAACCGAATTTTTTCGGTAGGGGGTCGGTTAATTATTTTTTGATTTTTCGGTTAACGGTTAATTCGGTTCGAAACCGGTCGGTTAACCGAATTTTTCGGTTAACCAAAAAAATTAATAAATAAAATTATAATATATAAATAGGTCCACTATTCACCTAAACCCAAGTATTCAACCCAACCCAATCATAAAATTAAATTACAAATAATTTAATAAATAAAAATAAAATTTTAAAACTAAGACTAAAACTAAAGTCTAAAAGTCTAAAAACAATTTATTTATGTAGTGATTCAATTTGGTTAATTCGGTTAATTTGGTTAATTCGGGTAATTCGGTTAATTCGGTTAATTTTTAACCAAAAATAAAAAACATATAATTTTCGGTTAATTCGGTTAACCGACCGAATTAACCGAAAAAATTTCGGTTCGGTTAATTTTTTTGAAAAAAAATTTCGATTCGGTTAATTCGGTTAATGTTATTTCGGGTCGATTAACCGGTCGGTTAACCGAATGAATACCACTAGTTCCAAGTTCGTGGTCCTTACCGATAATGTTGCCAACAGTTATTTTCTAACCTAGAAAAAGTTATCTCCCAAACAGGCTCATTGACAGGTTTTCCTAGCTGAGTTTGATTTCACAATAAAGTATAAAGTCGGGGAGTGCCAACATTATAATTGATGCACTTAGCTGAAAGATGGAGTTTGCGACAATCAACCAACTTAATGGTTTCTTATTGGAATGCATTCGATAAGGATTGTCTCATGATCCCACAACTAAAAACTTGATTGAGCTTGCCAATGAGAGGAAAACAATGAGATTTTCGCTTGATAGGAAGTTGCTATTCACTCATGGGTACTGTCTCTATGTGCCCCATTATGGAAAATTACGCAAGGAAGTCATGAAGGAGTGTCATAACTCGAGATGGGCGGGCCATCCAGGAATGCATTGTACATTGGCCCTTTTGGAAGATCGTTACTATTGACCTCATATGGGTGATGATGCGGAGACTTATGTGAAAACTTGTCTAGTATGCCAACAAGACAAGGTCTAGTTAAAGACTTCGGCCGGTTTACTACAACCTTTGCCCATTTTGAAAGATTATGGGAGAGTGTATCCATGGATTTTATTTTTGGTTTGCCTAAGTCTGATGGGTTTGCAAGTATTCTTGTTGTGGTGGACAGGTTTTCGAAGTACGCGATGTTTATTTCGGCTGCCAAGGAGTGCCCTGTTGAAGAGACAACTTGTTTATTCCTTAGACACGTGGTAAAATATTGGGGAGTGCCATTGTCTATCATCAGTGATCGAGATGGGCGATTCATGGGCCAGTTCTGGACAGAGTTGTTCAAGTCAATGGGCTCAAACTTGAACTTTTACACAAGCATGCATCCGCAAACCGATGGGCAAACCGAACAAGTGAATGCATTGTTGGAGACATATCTTCGGCATTATGTTAGTACCATACAAAGGGATTGGCCAAAGTTGTTGGATGTGGCCCAATTTTTATACAATTTGCAGCTAAGTGGGGCCACGAATCAAAGTCTGTTCGAGATAATGACGGGCCAACAGCCACTCACACCCAACGCTGTTGTGACCCGTTATATAAGACCAAATCCAACAGCTTATTGATTTGCGAAGGATTGGCAAGAGAAGAATGACTTGGCTAGAGCTTGTTTACACAGGGCAAGTAAGCGCAACAAGAAGTGGGCCAATTAGAATTGAAGAGATGTACAGTTTCAGGTGGGTGACTCAGTTTTTGCCAAACTACACTTGATTTTGTGATATACGGGTTTGCACAAGGGGCTTGTACGAAGGTATGATGGGTCATTTCGAGTTGTGAAGAAAGTAGGCAAGGTGGCCTACAAGCTTGAGTTGCCAGCAAAGCTCACAGTCCACCCAATATTTCACTTAAGCATGCTTAAGCCATTCCATGGGGATTAAGAGAATCCGAATCGAGGCAAGTTCGAACAAGCACCAATGAGGGTAAAGGTCTTTTACGACCGTGAAGTTGAAAACATGGAGGCAAATCGTGTGATTAGACGAAAGTACCATGGACTGCGGCATGAATACTTAGTTCGACGGAATGGGCTTACCGACAGCGAAGAAAGTTGGGAACCTGCCGAGGCATTGTGGTAGTTCCAAAGAAAGATAGACTAGTTTCATGAGGAGGACGAAACAATGGTGTCGCTAGAACAAGTGGGGGAGAATGTCATGGGTTGCGCATGGGAGCCCGCAACCATGACAAACTTGTAGGATCCATCGAATTTGAAGGAGGTCATTTAGCCCAATCGGACTAGTCCGTTGCTTGGAGAGATTGAAAGCCCATCTCCGAAGCTTGGCAAATATGGAAGGTGATCTTCAAAGATATGTGATCCTAGACATTAAATGTAATCTTTAGAATATACGGTTCTGTAATCTTAGAGATTTGACATCTAGATAGCTTTTAATATTAGCCATTGATGTACTTTGATTTTTACCGTTGATTTTGGGGAGGGAGACTCAGCTATAAATAGAGGCCTCTCCCCTCATTGTATTTCATTCAGTTATTAATAGAATTTTTGAGAGCATTCACTCAAACTTTTCTTTCAAGTGTTCTTGCTTTTCTGTGGCTTCTATTCATCTTTCGAGTTCGTTCTTACTTCGTTCTTTCATTGTTCTTCGTGGGAGCCTTAGAATAATTCTGTTGAATCCTCATTTGTTACGAGTTAGGCTGACTTAGGCGTTTTTGAGCGAAGAAATTGCCTAAGGCCGCACGGATCGCACGGGAAAAATCTAAGTCCGTGACACTAGGTCCAAGTTAAGGTGTGATAGCCCGAAATAGGGCCTAATCGGAATAGTGGTTTTGTAACCACAAATCCGAAGTGAAATAGTTTAATTTTATAAATTTTTATTAGTTACTGATTGATTGAAATATTGTGTGAAATATGGATAGGAAATTTTAATACTTTAGTGCTTAATTGAATTTTTAGGACTAAATTGAGAAAAATGCAAAGTGTGTCTAATTAGTGATTAAATGACTTAATTGAATTATTGCATGAAATTGGAAGTGTTTATGTGGCAATTAGACCATAAATTAGTGTTATGGACACAAAGGGTATTTCTAGAAAAAAATATCTAAGTAATGGGTCAAGGGCATTTTTGTCCAAATTGGGTAAAAGACAAAATAAAGAGAAAATAAGTGTCCATCTTCTTCAAAAAAATCAGAAGCTTGCTGCCGAAAGTTTCAGGTTACCATAGTTAAGGGTTTTCATTTTCCTAAGCTCAATTGTAAGTGATTTCTTGCCCCGTTTTTAATTATTTTCGTATTTTTATGCTTATTGAAGCTTGAATTTCATGTTTCTACCATTTAATTTAAATGAAATTAAAGTTTAAAAATTGACCCATTCATGATATAATTGTAAATTGATTAGTGATGTTAGATAATGAATGTTTGAAGTGTTAATTACAAGTTTTACTAGATGAATTTCAATGAAAAATGTTGAAAAAGGGCTAAATTGTGAAAGATGGTAAAGTGTGCATAAAGTTGTGATTTTGTGAAATTGAGGCCCGTTATGAGCATGAAATATGATTTAGTGAAGTTTGAAATTTAAGAATTTAGAGAATTTTATTTTTACGAGCTTAGGGACAAAAGTGGAATTTTTGAAAAGTTATGGGGAAAAATGTAAATGTGTCAAAATGTTGTGTATGAATTGTATTTGAATGGAATATTGATAAAATGTATTAAATTGTGTTAATATAGATCAAGAAAGAAGAAATAGTGCAAGTGATCGGGGAAAAGAGAAAGTTATCGACTAAATTACAAAAATAGTCGTTTTGCATCCGAGGTAAGTTATATTTAAATAATAGTTATATTTGTATAAATTGTGAATTATATTTGATATGTGAATTAATATTGAATGTGGAAGGAAAGTTGTTCATGAATTATTCAAGTGATAAAGTGTTGAAAATAAAGTGTTAATTGTAAATTCCCGGTTGAACTTAGGAATAGAATTGGATACAAGTGACATGTCACTAGAGACCAGTGTTACAGTGAGTCCCGGGTGCTGGGTGATCTAGCATGTGTTGCAGACACCTGACAGCTTGTGTGAGCAGACCCGTGGACATTTCCAGTGTTATTGATCAGTGGTAGCTTCGGCTACATTTCAGTGGTAGCTTTGGCTACATCCAGTGGTAGCTTCGGCTACATATCAGTGGTAGCTTCGGCTACATATCAGTGTGGCACTTATGTGCTAAATCTCTACGTATCCGTGTATATTCCAAGTGTTCAACGGGATTAATAATGAATTAAAGTGAATATGAAATGTTAAGTGTGAAAATGTATATGCAAGTGAATTGGTAAGATTGTGTATGTGTAAGTGATTGAAATTGCTAAGAAATATTTTGATTAGTTATATGTTAAAAGTGTTAATTATTAATTGAGTAATTATTGTTTACATGTAACTTACTAAGCTATTTATAGCTTACACATCTCTTTCTTTCCTTTGTTTTATAGTGATTTGAACTTGATCGAATAGTGGACCGTCGGAGCTCGTATCACACTATCATAACCATCTCGGTATTATGTGCTTTTCAAAATGTTTAAACTATGGCATGTATAGAGTCTTAATCATTTTGAGCATGTCCAAATGATATGGCTAATGTTAGCTATTGAAGTAGTTATTAAAGAATATGTTTTGGAGTTATGTATGTTTAAATGGTAACTAATTCAAAGAAGCAGTTTCTTTGACAGCAGCAGTGACGTGAATGTGAAAAATCACCATAAATAGTAGAAATGGAATTAGAGGGTGAATGATATATAGAATTAAAGCTTATCAAGTCTATTTTTACATGAAAGAAACGGTGTAGGCAAAGGAATTTTATATTTTGAGATATTTAAATTTTAGTGAGACAGGGTCAGAATGGTTTTTTGAAGTCCCCTGTTCTAACTTTAGAAAATCATTATAAATTGTACAGAAATAATTATAGGTCATAATTTATATGTTTAGATTCCTTAGTGAGTCTATTTTCAAAATAAATTAATGGTAACCTTATATGAATTCTGTACAATTAGATATTTGATTTTTAGCGCCAAGAGGTCAGATCTGTCGAGCTGTGAAACAGGGGATACTTTAATGAATAAACTGTACTAATGTGCTAAGTCAAAAATTCTGAAACTTTTATGGTAAGTAGGAATATGAGTCTAGTTTCACGAAAAATTTACGGATTTAAATTTTGAGTTTCGTAACTCAAGTTATAATTAAATTAGTGACAGTTGCGCAGGTGGACAGTGTTGTTATGAACAGTGAATTTAATTTTAAAAGCAAATTTTTATGCTCCGAATCGGTAAGTTAAATTGGATGACATCTCGTACTCGATTCCAGAGACGGTCTCGGGTAAGGGGTGTTACATAAGGTAGGGATAATTGATAATTTTTAGACACTCATATGACTTGTTTATAGTAAAGAGAATAAAACATTCGCTTATTTTGAAAATATCTTATTTTTTACTAAAGTTTTTACTTATATTTCAAATTGCATGTTTAAATTTGTACTAACTACTTTTTATTTTTTGTCTAGCTATTTTAAAACGTATAAAAAAATTAATGAGAGAAAGTTAAGCCTAGGAAACAAATTAAAAATATAAAAGAAAAGTAGCGGCTTTGCATGAGTTGGTTAACGTAAATATTATAAGTTCGGGTTAAGGCGGTAGGCAAAGCAGGAGACAAGCACCATTTTCTAAGGGTGGTTTCGGTGCTCATTTTAGGTAGTATTTTTTTAATAACATTTCATAAATAAGAGGATAATGTATTTCAGTACACTCGAACTCACGATCTTTTTGCATTTACAACAATACTAATATTAACTGAACTAAGACTCAATCAACATATTTATGAAGATTATATAAATTATTCTGAACCAGGAGAAGTAAAAAAGATTAAATAAAGGGTTTTAGGATATTTATGGAGCTTAACTTTAATAAATTAAGAGAGAAATTTATCCATGCTTTGATGAAGCCTAACTCGCGGAGTTTAAGTACTTATTCATGGAAGGAATGAAAATCATTGGATTTCAACCTTGGTTTTTGCAATTTTAATGAGTTTAACCATTGCGCCATATATTGACTCAAATACTCATTTTAATGCTTCAAATGTATTTTTCTAAATTAATTTATATATATTTATTATATTAATCACTCACAAAAATTTATCATATTTGAATTATAGAATCCCATTTCACACTTGATTCAAATCAAATAAAACTTGTCGAAACAATTAATTAAATAATCCTACCTCTTAAAAGATTTGATTAAAATTTAAATAACCTTCAAAGCTAAAGTGATAGTCTAATGATACATAATTCCCGTCGCATTAAAATCATATATAATGTATATGTGCATAACCAAGATGTTAAAAATCAAAGGTCATTTTGTTTTTGTTTTCAATTTTATCAGATATATAATTTTGTTCTTCAATTTGACATGACAAGCAAAGTGATGAAAATATGAAACCCTTGGACCAAACTTAAATTAGGAAAATTGATTGGCGCACTCAGAACTAAAAAATGTAGTCAACAGCTGAAAGTGCAAGTATTCATTCATCGGAAGATTTGGTATGTGGCAAAGGCCGATGCACTGACACCAAAGGAAAAAGGTCGGAAAGCCAAAGGCGTCGTCGGGGGATTCATACTAAAAGAAAGAAAAAGAAAACAATGTACCTTATTATTTGGTTAAAGAGATAAGACAAAATCACACGAGTGGGAGAAGATGGATTGTCCGCGGACTTGTCGTGAAAGTCATGGAGTGAGATGGTCGGTGTGCTGCCGCTGCCCACTGGGATGTGGCTATGAGAATGGCGTGAAAATGGGGCGTGTCTTTATGCGCCTTTGTCGTTTTAGTGAATGTGCGTGTCGTTAACATTGACAGGAAGTGCATTTGGTTCATCAATTCTCGAATATCACATTCTGGATTATTATTATTTCGAAATTTTGATTTGATCTAATTCTCATAAATTATTAACACAATTATTATATATATTTAACATTCTAATTTTTAATGTCTCAATTTTACTATTTCAACCAAAGTCACATTTAACTATTATATATATAATTTTATTACACAATTTTTTTTCACTCACATTGGGAGTATGTTATAATATAGAATTAATTATTTATCTATAGTATACATAATGTATTTGATTGAGTTGGTATCATGAGTCAATTCGATACAAATTAAGTCAAGAAAATTACTTATAAATTATTTTTAATAAAATAATGAGTATTAACGTAATGATATTTTCGTCTTTTAAACAAAATAGCTAAAGATTGAATTTAAGACTAAAAGAGGTTTAAATCTATACTCATAATATAATTTTAATTAAAATTTCCTCTCCCCTACCTCGTGAGTCTGAAAAAATCAAGTGATAATAAGGAGATTAAAAAATACATTAACATATATATATATACCTGAATATCAAAATAGTATTATAGTGGATAAAATTTGAAAATAAATATAAATTTAAAACAGTATATACGAAAAAGAAAAACTATATATTAACACTTTTGAAAAATTAAAATCCTAAAAATAATAATTCAATCAAAACATAGCTGTTGGTGTGCTTGCTGGATAAGGCAAAAAAAGGTGATGAGGCTACGTGATTCACTTCGTTTAGTGCAAGGTAGAGCACCATCGGATGAGGTGGCTTTATATACTTTTAGTTTTGGACTCTCAAGTGCCATGGGACGAGCTGATATTAGCAGGTTAGAGTTATATGGGCTTAAGTAGAGTGGAGCTATAATTTGTCATATGTCACCTTGGATGAAACGTTACGGTAAAAATTCGGTATGACGGTTATAAAGTGAGATTCGTTAAATTATTTGTCGATGAGTCCTTTTGAAGAATTTACCTACACCATTTGTGGGCTTACTGTTAGGGTATAACAATAATGTTGGTATATGTATTTATTCAAATATTTTAACAAATAATTAAAATTAAATGAATAAATAATTTGAAAAAGCAATATACAAACGACAAAATATAACAACTTGAAGAAAAGAGAAGTAAAAAAAATTGAATGGCTGGTAAAATGATGAAAAATTCTGGCCTTTCTCTTTCGGTAATGAATACGGGGTTCATCTGAATTTATTGGGTTGCAACCAATGCCTTACACAGGGAATGTGCAATTTGGGGTGGCTAAGGGCTCCCATCTTTTGAATAAGGATGGCTAACCAACTTAAATTTCTACATAGACTCCATCAGTCTATGCCTCATGTTTTTTTTTTCGAAAATAATTAACATTTCTACTAGGTTAAGCTTTCTTGTGCTTCAGCAAATGCATCCAAAATTGGAATTATTAACCCAATTTTTTTCGTTAATAGTTTTCCAATGATTTGTTAAAATTATAAGTATTCATGTGTAATTATGAGTATGAGTTCTTAAGAAGAAAATAAGATTTTATGCATTTCAAGTATAAATCTGATATTCAAGCATGATAGAAAAAGAATAATTCAATAACAATACAATGAAAGAATCTGTGACAAAATTATACCGCCTAGATACATATTTTATACACTGACATGCTCTCATGTCTTATAATCTTTGTTTGAGACTTTCAAGCCAGTGTAGAGCAAGTTGAGGTTGAAGGGTCAAACAAAGCCGGAAGCAGATACTTTCTCCCATTCACACCATGTGCGTTGTAGTTAGCGCCAGTTGTGGCGTCCACCGGAAGGTCTCCAGCATAGCCTGGGTATGCTCCTTTACCATAAATACCGGGACAAGCAGATGCAGCCTCCAGTGGTGCCTCTTTTGGACCTTGGTAGTACCCATTTCCAAACGGGTTGGTCACTGTCCCAGCCAAGAGGCTTGCCAGGTTGATCACCATCCCATCAAGACCGATATCATTGTTGGGTGCAACCAAAGGTGGGTTCTGTGGTCCGTAGATGGGCTGGTGGAATGGCCATGCGCATTGACCTGGGCACTGTGTCTCGGAGTTTCCAACCCAAATGTAAGCGAACTTACTGTTGTGACCCTTGCTTGATCCGCCCAAACCTGAACCATGGGTTCCACACCTGCTTGAGCAGAACCCTTCGACAGCCACGTCAGCTGATGTCAAAACAACGTTAATGGCGTTTTTCTGACCACCCTTTGATGCTAATTCCATGATCTGTTGATTTGTTAGCGACTTTCCCAAAGAGTAGTTCTCGTCAAGGATTTGTGAACCCAATGTGATGGCAAGAGAATAAGGTTTCTTGCTGAGCTGATAGTACTTCTCTGTGGCTTTCCACCATGTGGCGACCGAGGGCTGAGCTATTGTAGGCTTGGAAGACGCAACGGAAGTGACGAAATCGGACACAACCGCACGTTGAGAAGGCTTGAACTTGCCGTACCAAATAAGATTAACAGAGATTTTCCCAGACAGAAGAGGACCATTGTGGTATTGGAAGAGCAAAGGCTGGTCAGGTTGGTCTGACTCAACGAGCCTCCTTGCATCGGCGGTGAAATGTAGCGAAGAGGCCAAGACAATAAGAAACATAACAAAATTAAATGTAGCCAAAGAAGCCATGATGAAACAAAGAGAAAAAAGAAGAAGCTGAGGTGAAAATGAATGTCTTTGTTCGGTTTGGGATGAAATGAAAGGAGGTAAGGAACATATTTATAGTAGTGATTTTTTAAGGTAGGAAAGAGCCAAAAAATTCAAAGAGAAAGGTAAAGGAGTGGGGATGGAGAGGTGGCATGCCAGCCAATTGACGCGTTATATTATAATCAATGACTCTCCCACTCAACCGAAATAATGCGTTAGAAGGATCCAGTTTAACGCCAGCTAAGGGTAGATAAAGACACAGAGACGTGAAGAAAATGACGAAATTGAGTGGGTATTCAGGTGAGGGAGCTTTTGAGGCTGAAGGAAAACGCGTCTTAGTGTTTGGGAATTGTGCAGCCAAACCAAGTGGGGTTTGTTATTTGCCTTTACATCTTCAATAACAGCAACTTGCTGGAATATCAAGGTTTCATAATTCAGAATAACTACTTCTAAACCAAACAAAATAATTTTCATACATCAAACATGTCATGTTATTTATTTATATAACATGAAGAATATGTTGCATGTTATCTGTCGCGGATATAAGGACCTTCATTGATTTGGGATAACTTGTTGTGTTGTTTCTATTTTTCCCTCCTAGTGGTTATTATATTTTGTTTGATTTCCATAAAAAAAATTTTCATTGATATTATTGTTAGAGATTTTCTTTAAAGGACTGCTATTTTTTTATAAGTGTTATAATTATCATATAAATACATATACGATTGATTATAAATATCAAATTATTACAATACGGATTATTTACTGAATTGGATTAAAACTCGTACATTGTGAAACTAAAAAATCCCATTATAAATTTTGAACCAGAATACTCAAAATTCAACATTTCAATTTTAAGTATTTAAAACACAATATTTTTGCCTTTATTAAGAGCGAATAATTATAATTAATCAAAAATTTTAATGATTTTTAATGTAGTTTATTATAATCAAATTTATATATAGTATATCGTGATTGTGAGTTTAATCTCAACATTTATATCTCGACATTGATTGTGGTCTCTCTTTTTCTTTTGTAAAAGCAAAATGGATCATAATTCCCATTTAAAGTAGACAAAGAAATGATAATTTCTTTTTAGAGTAGTTAGAGGTTAAGGTTTAAATATGTGGAAGGTTGATACAGTGTTTTAATTTTGAGATATTGAATTTTTATCAATTTTATTGTTTGTTTAGATTAATGATGTCAATGCTTTAATCTTTATATCTTTTATTAATTTAGTCATTATAATCAATTACAAACATGTTTTAAAAATACTTTTTCTATATTTTCAATAAAAGTATAAAAAATTACAAAATCTTTAAAATAAAAAAATTTAAATATGTGAAAAATATAATTTTTTTTAAAATTGTGATATTTACTAAATAGAAAAAGATTGATTTTTCAATGTGGAATAATAAAATATTATGGATTATTTTTATGATATATAGGTGAAAGAGTTTTTTTAATTTCACAAGAAGATATTTTAAAAAATCTAAATAAATGAGATACTTGATGATCTTTTAAACTCATTTATAAAGTTGAAAAACTTTATACTCATAACATTCAAATGTACAATCTTTAATAGTTTAATACATTAAATTAATTATAATTAAATAAAAATATTTCTAAAATTGAAAAATAAAAAAATAAGTAACATTTAAACTTAGAAAGCCTGAGTCCAAGTTGTAGAGCGAGATCCAGCTTTTATTCTAACACTATAGTCCTCTTAAATAAAATCCCAGCTTTACCGTGAGGGATCCAGTTGTAGAGTCTTGTAGGTTTACTGAACAGGATTCTTCCACTAAACGGTGTTTAGAGATGAAAATGTAGTTTTGCTTGAAACTTGCCTTCTTTTAAATTGTATTAGCAGAGCATTTGTCAGAATAGGACAAAGACATATGGCATGAAAGAATAAAAGGTAACCCAATCGATGTATAGCTCCTACTATTTTGCTGCCAACTGTTTTGTTTTGTTTTTTTTTCGACTTGAACCTTCCACAATTTTCAACTTGGATTGTGAAAAAAAGCAAACCGAACTAGTTTGCTGATATATTATTATCCAAAATAAATCAACAAATAAAAGAATTACATTATAAACCGAGTACTGGCTAACACTAATTTTGTTGATGGCTGCTTCAAATGGTTAGACCAAAGTTGAGCAAGATGATGTAGAAGGATCATATAAAGCAGGAAGCAAGTATTTCCTTCCATTGTTACCATGAGCATTGTAGCTAGCGCCAGTTGTAGGGTCTACAAGTAGGTTTCCTGCATAGCCTGGATAAGCCCCTTTACCATAAATTCCAGGACAAGCCGATGAAGCCTCCAACGGTGCCTCGGCTGGGCCTTGGAAGTAACCATTTCCGAAAGGGTTCGTGACGGTCCCGGCAAAGAGGCTAGCCAAGTTTATGACCATGCCATCAAGACCCACGTTGTTGTTTGGTGCAATCAAAGGCGCGCTTTGTGGTCCGTAGATTGGCTGGTGGAACGGCCAGGCACATTGACCGGGGCACTGGGTCTGGGAGTTACCCACCCAAATGTAAGCGAACTTGGAGTGCTTCTTGGCCTTGACGAGACCATCGGTGGAGCCCAAGGCAGAGCCATGAGTCCCACAGCGGCTCATGCAGAACCCTTCAACAGCAACATCAGATGCTGTTAAAACAACGTTGATAGCATTCTTTTGGTCACCCATTGAGGCTAGCTCAACGATTTGTTTGTTTTTGAGTGATTTGCCAAGCGAATACTTGTCGTCAAGAATCTGCTTTCCCAAAGACAGGGAAAGGGAAGATTTCTTGGAGGTGAGGTGGTAGTATTTCTCGGTGGTTTTCCACCATTGGGCAACCGACGGCTGGTTGCTTTGCGATGGAGGCGTGGAGGAAAGGGAGGTGACAAAATCAGAGACAATAGCCCTCTCGGAAGGCTTGAACTTGCCATACCAAATCAAATTAATAGTAATTTTGCCAGAAAGAAGGGGACCATTGTGGTATGTCAAGAGCTGAGGCTGGTCTTGCACCACTTCACTGAGCTTCCTACCGGCCAAAGAGATTTGAAACAAAGAGATGACGAGGAAAAGTTTGAGGACACTTTGAGTAAGGAAAGAAGCCATTTTGATTTTGATAGAAAAAAAGGAGGAATATATAAAAAGCTGAGAGAGGTTTGAGCTTTGGGTTTTGAGTTGTGGATTTGATCGAGGGGAGATGGGTATATATATAGGCCGAAAAATTGTGTTTGTTTATTGAACTTTAATCAATTTTTAAAATTTAAAAAAAAAAAGGGGATAGGGTTTGGAGCTTCGAGACATTGCCAGCAAGCTTAAAATAAAAAACCCAACGGTTCACCCAAGCGTGTTTTTAATAGTAAAAGAGAAAGAAAGCGCGGTCTCCCTGGCTCGCTCAACGTGTCATTTAGTTCACTCACCAATTAGAAACGGTCGTGATGAGCAATGCCTAGAAAGCGCGTGTACATATATTCCTTGTGGAAGATGGAAGCAGATATATAGGGTATGAAATGAACAGGCTGGAGTTAATTTTATTAAAGCAAGCTGGCTGGCAGTCAGAGTGTGGGCAAAGTAGTGAAGTCTAGAAATCCAAGGTAAATTGACACGTCAGTTTAGTTGCTAGGCTTCAACGCTTAGCCAGCCATACTGTGGACTTGCTGCTTGTTAGCCAGCTAGCTGCTTTTCAAATTCAAAAAACAAAAACAGACTTCTTGGTTCCTGTACTTCTTGCAGGTTAATTTTGGTGTAGTGGTTTAAAGTTTGAACTTGGAAAAAAATTCAAAAAAAAAAATCATATTACTATATCCTTAATTTCTTTTTTAGAGGAAGTCAGAAGTTTTGTATTTGGAGACTAAAGTTTATGTTAAATGATTTTCGAATGAGGCAAATATATTACGAGTGGCACAATCATGGTATCCCAATATCGCATGAGCCTCAGCACGTTGCCTAAGAAATGAGCATAGGCATCCAGGCAGGCAAAGACTGCATCCAAAGCATGGTCAAACAACGATGCACCAAGATGGTTGTATCAACTGAGGAGGCACACTTGAGACAAAGCGTAGAATTAAGATCCCCACGGGATTTCATTTCATTTTAAAAACTAAATCATCAACTGTTATTGCTTACAAGACCAAATTAAAAAGTATAGCAAACATAAAAAAATGTCACGAGCTTTATTAAAAAAGTATCCAAAACCTAATCTAGTAGTAGCAATCACGAGGCATGCTAAATTGTTACCTAGTAATTACTTGGACCACATGATTCGTATATCTTAATTAACATAATAAAAAAAGGGGGTATTCTCTTGAAATAAAATATTGTAATATGTTGAATCAATGAATTGGTTGCCAATGAGTCCACTTACAATGCCCTAAAGTCCCGAAATACTCAAAACATTAAACAATTACTGCATCGTGTTGTGTCTGAGGGGAATTTTCATATTCTACCTGCCTTCTTACATACTTGCAGACATTTCCCATTTATTTATATCTTCAGTTTTTATATTGCTAAATTGTTTTTCGTTTTCTAACTGCAACATTTCTCCGAATCTAAGCCCTATTTTTTGCAATCCAAAATCTAATCATGAATTCACTGATAAAAAAACTGAACTTCTAGCCATGGTTTTTAGCTATGCATAATAAGAGTTTTGGGAATTCCGAATTATGAATTCATTGAACGATGGATGATCTGAGTGTCAAAAGTGTTCCCCTTCTTCACACCCAGTTTCCTATATTTATGTGTTGAATTGAGCTGTGCTTAATAAGACTTTTGGGAAACCATCATTTTGAGATGATCGGAAGTCAATATTGACACTTTCTCAGAAAGTACTTGAGTGGAGCCTTCACTGGAATTGTCAACTCTCCCATATTTCCAGCTCCATCGACATTGCATATTCAATTGCAGTCCACGATTTTGGTGCTGGAATTATTTTATTTGCATAACCCTTGAAGAAATCACTTTTAAGTGCGTGAGTATATTATATTCCATTAACAGCGCACTTAGACACCTCGGATGCCGCCAAAGCAGCAGCATCCGATGAACTCGAGCAGAGCATCCAGCCTGTCTGAGAGCAGATGAGCTTGCTTTTGTTCCCATACTTGCAAACATGGTCACCAATTGCTTTGATTTCTTCAAAACCTGCACGAGTGATGCTTTGAAACTCTAAATTAATTAAACATTCAATCCCCGGTACTCAATCCATTGAAAAGTAACATCAAAGCCATGATATTCAACCATGATGGCATTAATTGAGAAACGATGGGCAGGGTGAGAGGGCCTTTCATCTATCTATTTTATGATTTTGATAAAATGTCCACTCACAATATGAGACATGGCATCCACCTCTATGAAGCATGGGATGGGGAAGGCTCTGCTCTGTTTCTTACAGTAGTCCCAAACATTCTGGAATATTCCCCATGGATGTGACATTGCAGTGAAGTTTTGTCTGTGGGTATATGAAGCTACCTTACATGGGGTTAAAGATTCTTTTCGTGGAGAACATTGCAAAAACCCGAACAATTTTTAATTTAACCACAATGGTAATAAATCTTGCAGGGTTCATGCACATAATTAAAGAATTGGTTAAGTTTCGGATATCGACTTCAAATTTTAATCTTTTATATTGAATAATAACGCAGTTTAATGATGTAAAACGAGGCGGCAACACCAATGAGATAAGAGCATCGATCCAAAAACAACTCTTCAAACTGAAGGGAATGGAAATGCGACGCAGCCTAAGGTAAGAGGCTTTTTTTACAACACATGCTGCCCATACCTCTTCAAACAATTATATTTAAATCGATTTACGAGCTTTAAATTGATGTAACCATTAGCTAAAGTTGTCCTAATCTCCATGCAAAAATAAAATGGGTTCAAAAAAGTGAATAAATAAAGGGAAGATTCTCGCTAGATGTTCTCACCTCACATCTTATCTTTTCCCAATTTTCATGATCTCTACATTTTTTCTTTAACTGCGTAGCTGCCAATGAAAGCTACCGTGCAACCGCTACCACTTTCTCAGTGCATGTACCAACTTACCCATATCCCAATATCCAAATTCAAGCTCCCTTTGTCTCTTGCAATTTCAGAATCTTTGGGTTCCTTTTTTTATCTTGAAAGCTTTTCGAAATGAGTTTCCATTGGTTAGCCAAAACAATTCCTCTTGTTATTGTACTGATTTACCTAAGCTTAGCCAATGTTTGCCTCGGAGCAAGAAAGCTAAACTCTTTATACTAGCAACCACCCCTGGCTTTGACTTACCATAACGGTGCATTGCTTGAAGGCAATATTCCAGTCTCTATTCTCTGGTATGGTGAATTCTCACCTCCTCGGAAATCCATCATTGCTGATTTTCTACTCTCTCGGATCCCTCCCCTGCAAAACCCTTGGTTTCTCTTTGGTGGAACACTATCCAAACTTACATGAAAAAAGCAGGCAGAAGCGATGCTCGTATTGTTTTAGCAAATCAAGTCACCGATAGGAACTATTCCATCAGAAAAATTCTGAAAAAATCTCAAGTTTCCTTGTTGGCTAAACGAGTTCACTCCGAACCCGATGGATTGACTTTGTTCTTACAGCCAAAGACGTGGCTGTCGAAGGCTTTTGCACGAGCAACTGTGGATTCCATGAACGCTAAGGAAAAGTCCGTGTTTGTATGGGTTGGAAACTCGGAGACTCAATGCCCAGGTCAATGCGCACGGTCAAACGCCGCCAATGGAGACGTGGGTGTGGATGGCATGATCATAAACATAGCTAGTCTTCTGGCTGGGGCCGTCACCGGCCCATATGGAAATGAAAGGAAATACTTGCTACCAGCCTTGTTTGACCCTGTTACTTCTCAATGTTCAACGCTTGTGTGAGACCCTCACGGGAATTATAAGTTTGTACTATCTATTAATCTGCTGTTATATGTGTAAATAAATCTTACGCTATCTTACCTATAAAATGAGTTTGTATGAGGGGGGAATGTAAAATATTTTATAGTTGAGGATCCGGGTAAAAAAATATATCACCTATAAAATTACAAATTCTATGAGGCAAATTTAAATTATTTATTTATTTTTCATTAAAAATTGATTAATTTACATTACACGTGACATGTCACTTGTCATTATTTGGTTATTGCATCAACCACGTTAGTTTTTAACAGCGTATATAAATGATTTTTTTTACTTACTCTTTAAGTAGAAGTGGTAAAAAGCAATCCGCTCCATAGTACTTTTCCCTACATGAGTCTCATGCACTTTTGATAAATTACTATCCGCTACTTCGTTAATATTAGAGAAATAACAAATAAATATCCCTAAACAGTTTGGCTATTTAAAGTTTATGTAAGAATTAGATGAATTTTAAGTTGGAATGTTAAAGTTAAAAGGTTTAAAAATTATAGTGTATTAGGTTCATATCTTATCATTTATTAGTTTTTAGGGATAAATATAAAAAAAAATATATGGACTTTGGTTTAATGTGCACTTTCATATATGAACTTTGATTTTGTAGAATTTTATATATGAAAATTTGATTTGATTTAACCATCAGAAGTTATTAACATAATTATTAATATAACATCATTTAATGTTTATATATTGAGTACACAAATACTTATATTCATCTGATCTAAAAATAATTTGATGTATTTATTTCTTTAATTTGTATAATTGAATTAAAATAAAATTTTCATATGTGTATATATATTTAAATCACAATCAAAGCTTCATGTTTGCGCCAAATCAAAGGGAAACACAGTAATGAGAATATAATTTAGTATCTGTTTTATAATTAAATTGATGTAATAATTAAATAAACATGAAAATGAGATTACATAATTCATTCTGACTATTAAATAATATATTGATTAGTTTTGTGAACCTCTTAAACTAAAGACCTTCGTCCTTTGGTAATGATTACACATAGGACAACACTTACGGCTATAAATTAAGCCCAACAGCCTCCAAAAGGAATGACCCTGGCCGACTTACAAGCCTTTAAAACAATAGTTGAAAAATGACACTGCCCTCAACAACCCATTTCTGCCTAATTACATTCATCTAAATTACAAAGATTTGGTTAATCACGTTTTCCGAATTGTGAGAGAGTTAATAGTTGAAAGTATTGTATGAACACAATTTAGCAACATAAATTCATTCATGTTGCACACTCGACTCTTCAATCTTCATTTATTTGATCTTTGCAAAACATTGATAAATTGTTCATTGGAAAACTAGCAATCAATAGTCATGTTTCATATTTATCAATTCACATAATGCCAATGAGAGGATACCGTTTACTCTTTAATCAAGTTATGAATTCCATTGTTATTATTAAAATCATGCCATACACAAGTAATGTACCCAACATACCGGCTATGGGCTAAATCATCTTTAGAGTATAAGCCTCCACTTATATCAAAGCACGAGAGTTACATACGCATGGTCAGTGGCTAACTCAGGATTTAGGTAAATCACACCATGAATGCCACAAGTGAATTATTTCACAAATGGATTCAAAATTAATTCAACTTGGGTCCAGCCTAATGTATCATTTATGTCTCTACCCCTGGAGTCAACTGCTCTGATAGTCAAAACTAGTTATTTTCCCAATTGGAATTGTAGACGACATAATAATCGTTCTAAATATTTGAATCAAACATTCACTTTAATTTTTTGACAAGATTACAAACTTGTTTAGATTATCTACCGAAGTAAGTTGTCTTTCTTGCATTGTAAACGTTCTTATAGTTCCACTTATCATCAGTTTGAACTTAGACAATCAATAAGCTAATTTTTGTTTGTCATAATTTTGTTATGTATACAATATATGGAAGAAAGAAACACAAAAAAACATAACAATGAAATATGAAATTAACTTTATTTCTTCATCGTTCAAATACATAGAAAACAGTTACATGTTTACTACAATATGGGCACATTTCCCAACATTCTAAATAGGTCGAGCCTCAAGTAAGCTCTTTTTGGCCTGAGCTTGTAATTTTTTTTATTGTTTTGTCATTGTTTTGCTTTTATTTCTATTTTTTTGTTGTCATTTCACTATTATATTATTACTATTTTTTTGTTATTATTTGGATATTGTATAACCCTTGTTATATTGTTAATTTTGCTACTATTTTAGAGGCATTTGCTTGTTAAATTGCACATATTTTAGTGTTATTTAAATATAAATATTTTTTTAAAAAAGTATTTTAAATTTATTGAGAAACATTTATTTTAATATTTTTGGTTTATTTGATATATTCTATTTTTAATTTATTTTTATATAAAAATAACAATATAAAAATATAATACGCGTGAGCTGGTGATCATGGATTAGGCGGCCCGGCCCGGCCCGACGGCTCACCCGAAATATGGGTTTGGGCAAAAAACGAGTCCCGTTTAGAAAATGGGCAGGGCCTTGGGCAAAACTTTTTTGACCCTGGCCCGGCCTGACCTGAATATATAATAAATATATATTTTTTATTTTTAAAAACATTTCCCATTTCCCCATTTCCCATTAGACATTTAGTATTTATATAATAAATATATTTTTTATTTTAAAGTATTTTTAAAATATTTTTTATTTTTAAAATACATTTCCAAATATAATAAATTGGTTGCAAAAAGGACGATGAGGATGATGTTTCTTTGGTTGCTTTTTAGGATACTTCCTTTCTAATTGTTGAAAATTTAATTTAGCTTACAATTTATATTTTGTTATAAAATTAAATATGTTAATTGGTTAATGTTGGATATTCTAGTTGCTTGATTATATTTTGCAGGTTTTTTTATACAATTTTGGTGTTTACTAAAAAAAAAAGGGTCAGGCCAGGCTTGGGATTAGAAATTTTTCCCGGATCGGGCTTGGACAAAATTTTAGGCCCATATTTCGGGCCGAAAATTTTTCTAGGCTTGGCCTGGCCCATGATCACCTCTAACTGAGTTTGATCAAAATTTTAAGCCCATTTTATAAGTCAGGCTTGAACCTAAAAAATTAACTTAAAATTCTATTGAGGTCCGGCCTGACCCATCATCACCCCTAAATGTAATATATGTGCTTTTATTCGTATTGATTTGATAATTATGATGATATTTCTTTTATCTTATAAATAAACAAACTATAAAAAGAAATAAGATTAGAAAGAAAAAGTTGGATTTATGAGTTGATATAAAATTGATAATAGAGTTGAGTGATTTGATTTAATGTAAGCATTTAATTATTGATACATAAAAATCAAATGAATGAGAAAGAGAAAGAGAATGTAGCATTTAATTTCTCTGTCAAACATAATGAAGATCAGATAAATTGAATTTTGGTAATAACCCAACCTAAGAAACGCAACAATGGAAGTGGGGGTTGCTGATTTTGTGAACTATTGTCAGTAATTTCACATTATAAAAAGATGTCTTAACCTGTGATGAAAATACGAGTAGATGGGTAGAACAAATTTGGTAACAGTGGGTTAAATTTAATCAACACATAAGAAAGCGATTGAGGTTAGGAAACAGATATTCAGCGCTGACCTATTCTTTTCACTGTAGTGTGACTTGCTTTTTAGGTTTGCTTCTAAAAGTAAATCCCCATTTTCAACGTAATTATATTAAGTTTGGTTTAGCAGAAATAATGGAAAAATGATTTAAGTTTGGGTGGAGGAGCAAAGGGGGAAATCTCCTCCTCCATCACGCTACTAACACATCAAGGAATGGTACGGGTTAAGGCGGTGGGAATAGTCTGCCACCGCCTAAGAAGAGTGGGGAATCTGATTCTGTCGCCCTAACTTCATTATTCATAAAAGAGGAAGAATACTATTGTTTGGTTTGATTCCTTCACTAACAGATAAGAAGGCAATTCAAATCTCACTTTCTTTTCATCATCAAATGCACTTTTAATTTAACCATAATGTTTCATCCTCTATTCTACCAAATTTAGATACTTTTATTTTAATTTATTTTGTAATTAAGAAATTATTCTAGTATGAAAAGTTGAAAATGCCACTTGCATGAGGGCTATTATAAAAGGGGTCCCGAATCTCCCCCCATCAAAGCATAAATCTTTCTTGTAGTACTCCTATTTTTATAAATTTAGAAATATCAATCAACAATGGATTCCTCGAGTCATAGGCATCATGCAGTATGTATTCCTTTCCCTGCTCAAGGTCATATCAATCCCATGCTAAAGCTAGCCAAAATACTTCACCAGAAGGGCTTTTATATCACCTTTGTTAACACTGAGTTTAACCACAAACGTCTACTTAAATCCCGAGGACCTGATGCTCTTAATGGTCTCCCTTCTTTTCGTTTCGAGACTATTCCCGACGGCCTTCCGCCGACCGATGTCGATGCCACCCAAGACATCCCTTCCCTCTGCGACTCCACTAGCAAGACTTGCTTACCCCACTTCAAACAACTCCTCCGCAAGCTAAACGATTTCGCGTCCACATCCAAAGTTCCCCATGTTTCTTGCATTGTTTCGGATGGTGTCATGAGCTTCACTCTTGATGCAGCTGAAGAACTAGGCATCCCTGAAGTTCTGTTTTGGACCACAAGCGCTTGTGGCTTCCTCGGTTACGTTCACTATCGCCAATTAATGGAAAAGGGTTATACACCTCTCAAAGGTAATTTTTATCATCCAACTTTATAGCTCTACTTTCACCACTTGCTCTAGCGCCACCATTGTTGTTGGGTTTAATTATTATTGTTATTTTCGATTTGCAGATGAAAGCTATTTAACCAATGGGTACTTGAATACCGTCATAGATTGGATACCGACAATGGAAGGTATCCGATTGAGGGATCTACCTTCTTTTCTTAGAACAACTGATCCGAATTTTGTTATGCTTGATTTTATTTTATCTGAAACCGAAAGAGCTCGGAAGGCGTCAGCAATTATATTGAACACGTTTGATGATTTGGAGCACGAATCATTGGACGCACTCAACTCAATGCTACCCCCAGTTTACTCAGTGGGTCCTCTGCATCTTGTTTTGAATCACAATGTGGATAATAGTGAGTTGAAACAAATAGGATCGAATCTTTGGAAAGAAGAGCCAGAGTGCCTCCAATGGTTAGACTCCAAAGAGCCCAACTCTGTTGTTTACGTGAATTTCGGGAGCATCACTGTGATGACAGCTGATCAGCTAAACGAATTTGCTTGGGGGCTAGCGAATAGCAAACAACCTTTTCTGTGGGTCATTAGACCCGATCTTGTCGGTGATGAATCGGCAGTTGTGCCAGCAGAGTTCGTAGCGGAGACCAAAGATAGAGGCATGTTGGCAACATGGTGCCCGCAAGAACAAGTCCTGAACCACCCTTCGGTTGGAGGATTCTTAACGCATAGCGGATGGAATTCCACGATTGAAAGCATATCCGGCGGCGTGCCCATGACATGTTGGCCGTTTTTCGCGGAGCAACAAACGAACTGTTGGTATTCATGTACTAAATGGGGAATCGGCGAGGAAATCGACAATAATGTTAAGCGGGATGAAGTAGAGAGCCTTGTCAGAGAGCTAATCAAAGGAGAAAAGGGTAAAGATATGAAGAAGAAAGCTGTCGAGTGGGAGAGAAAAGCAAAGGCGGCGACTGTCAATTCTGATGGCTCGTCTTACAGGAATCTCGACAAAATTATCCAACTTCTATGCACACCTAGAGCTTAAAATCAAAGCCTACTTTATTTGTTTGATTCAAAAGAAATATATTTTTAAGTATTGATAAATAATATAAGATATCACTAATTTGAGTTAAATTATGGAGTATAAATTTAAATATTAAAGTATACTCTAATCTCGCTTTTAATTTCTTAAATTTAGAAATTAATTTTTTTTGATAAACTGGTGGAAGATGTTATCTCCTCCTCCATCATCCAATACCCAATTGGCTACTAACACATAAAGGAAATGGTATGGGTTACGGCGGTCGGAATTGTCTGCCGCCGCCTAAGAAGAGTGGGTAATGTGATTGTGTCATCCATTATGGAAGAATACTATTGTTTGATCTGATCCCTTCACTAATATGATAAGAAGGCAATTCAAATCTCACTTTCTTTTAATTATCTAATGCACTTTCAGTCAATCATAATGTCGTCATAGAAATTTAGGGAGGAGTTCAATTTTTAGGGTATAGATTTTAGCTAGGTTGATTGTTTTGGTCTTTTGTAGGACCGGACGATTAAGGTCCTCATTAATTAGGAGATCGTGATTAATGGCATCCATTTATTATTTTTCAAAAAATAAAATAAAAAGAAATAAGTCTAGTTGTTAACATGCATATAAACTTTGGACTAATAAACAGTAACTAAGTTATTGCTTTAGGTTAATATATTTTCATGACGTTAAATATTAAGTATAATATAAAAATATAGATGACCATAATGATGCTGTAATATCTATATTTTCATAATGCTTTTAGATGTCTTTAGACTTTAATGACATATGATTCGGTTCCAAAGAAGATAAAATTATAAAATAGAAGGGCAACGTCCTCTTTATTTCAACCTCTAAATTTAAGATACCAAAATATGGTAAATCTTTTTGTATGATAACATTAATGATTATGATAGTTTAATATCTTTATTGCTTTTCAACTAAATCAAGTAAATATATTTACAATTTAATTTTGTGTTTTAATTTCTAAAATAATTATATTTGCAATTTACTTCTGATATTTGAAAATTATTTTTTCTCATTTTTGGAAATATATTATATATATAAGAAACAGAAATATGATTATTATAAACCTAAAATATGTTGATTCTGTTCGAATAAGAACTACAGCATGGTGCAATCAAAAGGATTTATTTTTGTTCCAAATCAAAAAGAGCTTTAACTGGTGAATGAATACTTTTAAAGGATCTCAATAAGTATTTTGTTTTCACTTTAACACGTAACACTTTGCATATGTCGGAATGCACCCCAACCAATTTAATAATGATTTATCACATTGCTTTGGAATTCTAGCATTTGATCCTTCATATTTTATTGAAATTTGGTCAATTGCTCTAGCATCTCTACTTGCATCTGCTCTATTCTCTTCAATCTTTGATCCATGCCTCCTGACTTTGCTTGGGTACTGTAACAGTGTTTCGTTGGTTAGTTAGTTTCCAGATTAACTTGAATGATTTTAATCGATTAGGCTCTTTTAGTGGACTTTAATGTTTATGATGTCATGCAATGCGAATGCATGCAATGAATGCATAAAGAGATGTTGATTCTGATTCAATTCCATTTAGAAAACTTTACTAGAAAATAAATCTCTTTACATAAAATAGATATTTATACGACCTTGCCCTCATAGGCGGATATATTCGATCCTCTTCTTCATTCGAGCGTTAAGATAAATCTCACGAACTCTTCAAAAAACGTCTCTTCTATCTCCTTTTTGCTCAATCCAGGCCGTAACTTGTTGCTCACTCATCCTCGTGATGCTTGTTGGCTTCTCTTTAAGAAGGTTCAACAGCTCTTGAATAATCTTTGCCATCTTGAATCCTTGGGCAACGGAGCCATAGTCGTGTAGTCCTCCATTAAATTATCATCCTTCTCTTATCATGTGTTCTTGGACCATATTCGGACAACCATATTGTCATCCACTTTATCAAGAAACCCATTTTCTTATGCCAAGCTCTCTATTTAGCAACTGAACGTGTATCAACACCTCTTTTTAAGATGCAAATGCAATGCAATCATAATAAAAACAAGATAAAAAACAAGTTAGTACAAAGTAAAAGCAAATGAATAAAGTACCTACTCGGGAAACCACTAGGGTTTGGTGTAATTATTCCTAAGGTGGGCAACTAGGGTTCACTATATGTAGTTTGGCTCTAAGGTAAGGGTACCTGAACTAGCAGATTCCTCGATCCTCACCCATTATAGGCTCATACGGACCAAGTTCAGTTCAGGGGAATACATTTCCCTATGGCTGCACGGAGATGAAAATCTCACGAAGACATAGGTACGGATGTATCCCAAAAGCAATCCGCTATCCTACACGGAGTTGAAGACCTTACAAAGGGAATAGCTTCCCACTCCCACTTAAAAGGATATAATCGAGTGGTCATGTAATGCAATATGCAGAAACATCAAAATTCAAACCAATAAAGTAATTACAAACTGAAGGAATTATAATCGTAACAAAAATGGACAAAATACAACAAAATGATCGTAAATTTAAACCAAGTTTTCGGGTGATCTCTAGGCATTCGGTGTGATTCTACCTAGGGTAGGCTCCTAAGGCTCACTATATGCGGTTCGGTTCTAAAGTAAGGGTACCCGAACCAGCAGATTCCTCAATCTTCACCCATTATAGGCTCATATAGATCAAGTTCGGTTCAGGGGAACTCATTTTCCCTATGACTATACAGAGATGATAATCTCACGAAGGCATAGGTACCGATGTATTCCGAAAGCGATCCACTATCCTATACGAAGGTGAAAACCTTACGAAGGAATAGTTTCTCACTCCCACTTAGAAGGGTAAAATCATTCAACTCATGTAATGAATAATGCAAAGATCAATTAAGCAAGAAAATGAATGAATGCACAACGATCTCATGATTTTTTTAAAAATTTATTTTCTCGACAATAAGACAGAAATAAATCAACTTTGTGGCTCAACTCTCGTATGTGTCCCCAGCGGAGTCGCCAAACTGTCGAAACCATTTTTTTGAAAAAAGAAAATTTAGGTTGTTGACTTTAAAAAATGAAAATTGGGAGTCGCCACCAATCTTTTATTGAGGTGTGATTGGATCACCTAAAAAAATGGCTTTGGTCTACGAGTTTTAGAAAAATGGATCCGGGAGTTGGTTACGTACGAGGAAGGATTAGCACCCTCGTAACGCCCAAAATTGGTACCTAGTTAATTAATTAGTGTCTTAATATCGAAAATTTGAAAAATATAATCCTTAGCAAAAACTTAAAAACGTTACTTATTAAGACCCTTATCATTTCGGAGAAAGAAAATGTCACACCCAATGCGTTAGGGCACAACATTCTAATTTCCTCAAAAATGAATTAGTCTAAAACTCGTGTAATAAAGATTTAAAAGAATATTCATTTGTTTAAGATTTAAGAAATCGCGGCCCAATACGTTAGGGCACAATTCCTCAAAATCCCACACTTGAAATATTTCCTTTTTTTTTTCAAAAAATCTTTGTCTCGAGAAATCAATACGTCACATCCAATACGTTAGGATACAACATATTTAACTCCCCAACAACAAGCTTTTTATTTTATATATTTTTTATTAATGAGCAATCCTCGATCGTTGGATTTAACGAAGAAAATCGGAACCCAATACGTTAGGGCTCAATTTCCTTGAAAATCCTAAATACGAGTGTTATCTCAATTTTG
This sequence comes from Gossypium hirsutum, assembly GCF_007990345.1. NCBI lineage: Eukaryota > Viridiplantae > Streptophyta > Magnoliopsida > Malvales > Malvaceae > Gossypium > Gossypium hirsutum. The sequence continues at coordinate 20,670,483 of NC_053441.1, forward strand.
AAAATTTTAAAATCGAAAAAAAAATGATGTGATGCTACATTAAATATAAAATGTAATAATAAATACAACAATGGTATAGAAATAAACGAAATTAATGTACATAAACAACGACATGTAAAATATCAAATGAATATAAATGAAATCATAAATCAATAAGCAAATGAAAGAAATAAACAAAAATATAAAGAGAAAAATGTACAAAATATATATACATTTGAAACTATGAAGAATAAAAGAAATAAAGATAATTTACTCATAAAATTTTGGGTTATAAAACTTATATGTATATAAAATACATAATGCATTTATGAAAACAAGGAAAATATAAATATATATAAAATATATTCATGCATTTATAAAAAAATGAAATATATAAGTATAATATAAAAACGTGGAAAATATTTATAATAAGCTTTGAATGGAGTATAAATATATGTGTATATATTACAAAAATGTATAAACATATAAAAATCATAGAATATGGGCAAACGTATAAATATTATGAAATATAAATGTGTATATATATATGTATAAAAAAACTATGAAAATAAAATAATAATAAAGTATGTATATAATATGTATATATATTAAAACGTTTAAAATATATATGTATATATATTAACATGCATATGCGCACATATATGTAGGTATAATAATAATATATAATATAATAATAAAAATAATAATAACAAAATTAATAAAATAGACTAAAAACCTAAAATGAAAGATTAAGGATTAAATTGAAAATCAACAGAATTAAAAAAAATGAATGGCCCAATTAAAAGGCACGAATAACTCATAGGGCTCTAATGGGAAAATATCTCCATCCTTTGAAACGCGTCATTTTATTAGGGCTAAATAAAATAAATAAATAAAATTCGCAGTGGTATCACATTCTCCCTTTTTTAAAATCGTAAATAAGTAAAAAATAATCGAAAAAGAAAAAAAACAGTAAACTACCTTTAAAAACCTACCAATCGTTCTCCCTTTTTTATTGATTCTCTTTTTTTTTTTACAATGAAGGGAGAGGCCTCTATTTATAGCTGAGCCTCCCCAAATCCAACAGTATAAATCAATTACATCAACGGCGAAGACTAAAGGGTATATACAAATTAAATCTCTAAGATTACAAAATCATATCTTCTAAGATTACATATCATATCTAAGATTGCATATATCATATCTAAGATTGCATATCCTCGAAGATTATGTTTCTATATGTGAGTCCGGGCTAAAATTGGGTATTACAGGGATCATTTGGCCCACAAGAACTGGCCCGATTCAAAGAGCTATTGGGCAAGCCTGTCAGATTGAAGCCTGGTTGGCCCGATAATGAAGAGATGGCAACTTAGGCTAATATGGTAACTAATCTTAGAAGATAGAGGGAATCATATCTTGTAAAGATTAGATTAGATTTGATAAGGCTTATCTTGTAAATCCCTAAAATTAAGGGATATGGTTAAATCTCATCCGTCGATGTAAATGTATCTTGACCGTCGGTTGTGGGGGAGCTCAACTATAAATAGGGAGTCTCCCCCTTATTTGTACTCACTCCATTATTGTTTCATTATTCTTTGTGAATAAGAGATATAGAGAGCATTTACTCAAACACCTTGTGTGCATTCTTTTCTGTGGTTCTTTGTTGTTCTTTTTTTGGCATAAATCGCTTCCACTCTTCAATTGGTGCCTTGGAGGAGTTCTAAAAGAATCTTCACTTTTGGGAGTTAAGGCTGACTTGAGCGAGTTTGGACAAACGGATTGCGAGACGAAAGGTCTAGCCCCGTGACAACCTAGAGCTTAAAATCAAAGCCTACTTTACTTGTTTGATTCAAAAGAAATATCTAAGTATTGATAAGGTTATATTATTTTTCCCTTACAAAATTAATATAACATTATCACTAATAAAATTCCATTCGTATTATTTATTTGTATTAAATTATGGAGTACAAATTTAAATAATAAATTATACTTAATTTCATAAATTTAGAGTTTTTACGTTTTTAATTTAAAATTCTAAATATAATTATTATCATAAATTTGACTTATATAGATATAATAAAAATATGATGTGTAATATTATTATTTATCATTAACAATATAAATTGCTTTCTAATATGATTGGACTTTTTTGCATAAACAATATATAAATAAAATTAATTACTAGAATATTATACTTTGAAAATTGTTTGATGTTTTAATTTATTTGTCAATAAATTTAACTCATGTATATGCATGGAAACTCAAAAAAAAAAAAAACTTTCATCAATCATAAATCGATATTAAATTAAAGGTTCTTTAATGTAGAAATGAAAAAAAAAACCTGGAAGTTTTAAAAATACTAAAATCCTGGATTCAACATATTTTATATATGGAAAGATGTAGCCAACTAGATACAGGGTATAAAATTACAAGGGAGGGGAATTTGGCACGTTCAAATTAATGTTGTAGTGTCAACTCCAAGGGTGATGTGAGTCATAACTCATAACTCAGTCACATCTAATTTTATTTACATTAATTTGGTATTATTTATATTTAAGTTGTGCTAATTTCTTTTATATTGATACGGTTATTTAAGTAAGTTACATATATTTTAATTTATAAAGTTTAGTGCATATATTTTTTTATGTACATTATACATTATTACTCTAACGTGATTGGGTAATTTTGGATTTTACAAATTTTATAAATCATCTTTGCTAAGATTGTTACATATTTCTCCCCTGAAAACTAAATGAAACTATCAAAAAACATTTGCAAACATTGTATCATGCAATGTTTAACAAAAGTAGACAATGTAATGACTCGATTTTAATTAGTGTCAAAAAATATTATTAGATTTAATAATTGAGTCTAAACTGAAAATTAAATTACGTGATCATTACATAATTAAATATGTTTGTACATAATTTTTAATATAGTAAAATCATCGACAAAATTAGAATTAAGTTATGTAAATTAATTAATAATTAATTAAGATGAATATTTAATGATTTTGATACTTAGATAAATTGATTTGTTTTTTTTTATTTAAATCAAGAGAGGTAAGTTTGAAAATGTAAAAGGGTTCAATTGGTCCTAATAGTATTAATAATTTATTTGATTGAGTTGATGCCATAAATTAATAACAATATAATGATAAATAATTTAATCCATTGTTCTTTTAATTTTGATATCGTACATATTTCATGTATTATTATTGATTAATTTTAAACAATTCATTTCATTATTTATTATATATTATTTTTAAATATATATTTATGATTGCAATGTGCATGGAACAAATAGTTAGTAGCCAAAAAAAAAGGAAAGTGGGGCCTAATATTTTGGACAGAGCAAGAAAATCCAACTTAAGATGTAAGAAGGTTGTATTCACTGTTTCAAACCCCATTTTGATGGAGAAGGAATGAAACACAGCTATACAGTGTTGCCTTCCTCTTTTGGAAATCTAACCCAATAACTAATTCCATCCTAATCATTTTTTTATGTCTTGCTTTGCCAGTTCTGCGTAGAACAGACGTCTTTTTGTCTTCTTTGTACCGATTAGGTGATCATGTAATAATATATCTAAAAAAGTACAATTATTTACTTCAAAAAATCATTTTTCTTTTCTTTTATAGTTAAAATAGTCACTTTTGTGCCTCGAGTTACATTTTAATTTTTTACTTTTGAAATATTATGTTGTAATCACTTATGTTATCATGTTGTAATATTTTAGTCACTAAATTGTTAATTATCGTTAACGGTATAACGGTGAGCTAACGTGTCACGTTAAATAATCATTTTAAACGAAAATTTTAGGTTAAATTCTATAATTGATCACTATATTTTTTTTTCATTTTGAGCAATTTAAATTTTTTTCCTTTATGTTCTTTTAACTTTCTTTCTTTTTTCCATTCTTTTCTGCTTCTCCCTCTGTTTTTCTCCTTTCTTCATTTCTTTTAACGTAGTTTTTCTATATTTTTCATTTGTTAAAACTAGTAAGCTCGTCTCACTCGAAAAAATTAAATTGTTCAAAAAAAAGTATAGGTGCTAGTTTTAACAAATGAAAAACATAGAAAAATTACGTTAAAAAAATGATTACGGGAGGAAAACAGAGGGAGAAGTAGAAGAGAATGGAAAAGAAGAAGAAGAAGAAAGTTAAAAAAACATAAAAAAATGTAAATTGCTCAAATGAAAATATATGAGGACCGATTGTATAAATTAATCTAAAATTTTTATTTGAAATGACGATGTAACATGCCACGTCAACTTACCATTACACCGTTAAAGACAATTAACCGCTCAATAACTAAAATATTACAATACGATAATGTAAGTGACTAAAACGTAACATTTTAAATATAAATAACTAAGATATAACTTGAAGTAAAAAGAAAAAAAAAGAAATGATTATTTTAATAATTTACTCTTTTCTTCTCCATGCTTCTAAAATTCACCAGAAAAAGAATAGGATAAAATCATAGGTCATCACATTATTAAAATGAATTATTATTTTGTACATCGATAATGTCGATAATGAAGTAAAAAAAGACTATGAATTTGAGATAATGTTATTTATTTTTAGAGCGTAATAAAATAAAAAATAACTAAAAAATATTTGACGTCATTTTAAACATGCTTTTTTTTTTCTCTCTACTGACCATAAACAGAATAATGATCTTATTAAGATATTTTGATATTATTTATACAAATATTTGAAGAAACAAGGTAAAAGCGTAACCGGATAGAGGTGAGGGTGCGTATGCTGCAACCAAGAGTTTGCGTCCGAAATGAAATTGTTCTCTGCATAATTGCCGCCTAAGAACGCCACATAGTTTCCCATACGTGGCACTACATAAAACAAAGCTCAACCTCTCCATTTCATCAACATCCCAATCTGTCTACCATCTCCATATATCTTATTATTTTAAGTTAAGATTTTTCTTCTCTTTTTATTAGGGTCCATTTGCTTAGATGTAAAAGGTTTTACAGAAAATATTTTCTATATTTTCCTGTGTTTGTTTCACAAAAAATAGTTTGATTAACGGAAAATAACTTTTTTTTTGTAAAATGACTTACCCTTTTGAAAAACGTAAGTAATTTTTCGAAAAAAACTCCTCTATAGATAATTTTATTTTTATATAAAAATCAACTTAAATCAAGCTTAATATTATTATATTAATAATAATTTTTATTTTTATTTTTATTTTTATTTTTAAAAATATTTAAAATATTAACATACCTATTTAATTATTTATATGTAGTCATATAATAAATTATTATTTTAATAAATATTTCAATTTTATTTAATAATAAATTTTAAAAATAATAAATTTAAATAATATTCATCACATATTATTGAAAATATTCAATATTAATATTTTATAATAAATATTTATTATTCACCAAAAACAATAATAAATATTTATTACAATTATAAATATATTTATAATAAATGTTTTGTAGTATAAAGGTCAAAATATGTCATAAGTCTCTATGTACTCTTCACAAATTTGCAATTTAGTTCTATACTTTTATTTTTAAGAATTTAGTCCCTCTATTTTTCAGGTTTAAAAATCAAGTCCAATTATTGACATTATTAATTTTTTTGTCAATTTTGTTGATATCACATTTTTAAATAAAAAATACTTACTTAGTAGTCATGCAACTAAAAAATGACATTGTAATGAATTTGAATTTAATAAAATATTTTTAATATATGCAAAAAAAATGTAAAATATAAAATTATAGATATAAAATAAATTGAATTAAACAATTAAAAGATAAGAAAATCTCAAATGTATTTATGTTTCATTAAAAATAAATTTTATAAAATATTTTTAAGACATCTGTTAAACAATAAAAAAATATTTTATTCGACCTGATAATGGGGAATTTGGAGTTGAGAAATAAGCCCCATGCAATTTGTATTCCATTCCTTGCACAAGGCCATATAAACCCCGTGCTGAAGCTTGCCAAGCTACTTCAACACAATGGTTTCCATATCACCTTTGTGAATACAGATTTCAATCATAAATCTAGAAGACTCTGTGCTCTAAATCCTCACCCGTCATTTCGTTTGAACCCATTATTGGAAAATATAGATTTTTTAGAAGTTTTGAGGCATATTCTCCATTAATATTAGTAAATGTATAGATTTGAATTATAAAATTATGATTTTATATTTTACTCCATGAGACCTTTACAACGTTATATCATATGAATGAGAAATTGATGCTCAAAATAAGCCACTTGTGAATTATGTTGAGAAAAATGAAAAGTTTAGTCCAATAAATATCAAGTGTGGAATATGTTTATATTTGTAAATCAATCTAGTAGGGGTGTGCATAATTCGGGTAAAACCGAAAAAATTTGGTTAACCGACCGAATTCGGTTAATCGGTCGGTTAACCGAATTTTTTCGGTCGGGGGTCGGTTAATTTTTTTATGATTTTTCGGTTAACGGTTAATTCGGTTCGAAACCGGTCGGTTAACCGAAAATTTTTGGTTAACCGAAAAAATTAATAAATAAAATTATCCAACCCAACCCAAACTCAATTACCCAACCCAATAAAACTAAAACTAAAGTTTACCCAATTACCCAATCCAATAAAACTAAAACTAAAAGACAACCCAATTTACTAAAGTCTAAAACCCAATTTACTTTAATAATTTATAAATTTTTTAAATTTTAAAAATAAAAAATAAAAAAAAATTCGGGTATTTTTCGGTAATTCGGTTAATTCGGTTAATTCGGGTAATTCGGGTAATTCGGGTAATTTTTAACCAAAAATAAAAAATACATAATTTTCGGTTAATTCGGTTAACCGACCTTATTAACCGAAAAAATTTCGGTTCGGTTAAATTTTTTTAAAAAAAAATCGGTTCGGTTAACGGTTAAAATTTTTGGAAGGTCGGTTAATTCGGTTATAGTAATTTCGGGTCGGTTAACCGGTCGGTTAACCGAATAACACCCCTACAATCTAGTGGTTATTGAATGACTAAACTAATGCTCTCCCTCGCGCACAAGGAGGTGCAAATCCAAACCTGCCGGAGTTGGGGCGCACTCGCATGACGTGTGCAACCAAAAGTTCTTCGTCGTTGATCACCGCAGCCGTACTATTACTGTGCTCATCTTGTTGTTGTATCTTGGGAGACAGTAGACCAACGCTTCTCCAACACAAAACAGTTTGATCTTGTGATTTAAATAAATGAATAATTTACATTACTATTATTTTAATGTCGACGTTTGTGCAACACCCATTTCCGATTGTCTCCCTCCAATTGATGTTGATGCCACCCAAGACGTTCCATCTCTCTGCGACTCCATTTCCAAAACCTGCTTGCCTCACTTCAACAAACTCGTCCATAAACTCAACACCGACCCCGACGTTCCGACTTTTTCTTGCATTGTTTCCGATGGTGCAAGGAGCTTCACCCTCGATGCAGCTCGAGAATTTGGTGTCCCTCAAGTTATTTTTTGGACTACAAGCGCTAGTGCTTTCTTGGGCTATTGCTACTTTGGCCAACTCATAGGAAAGGGCTATCATTTTGAATATATTTGAGGACCTGGAGCATCAAGTTCTACGTGTACCCTCCTCAAAGCTACCTCCCGTTTACTCCCTTGGTCCTCTTAACCTTTTATTGAACCATCAGGTCCACCACAACGATTGCAAACAACTTGGGTCAAATCTATGGAAGGAAGACCCCATCTGACTTGAATGGCTAGACTCAAAACAGCCCAACTCTGTGGTTTACGTGAATTTTGGTGTCATCAGTGTGATGACACCTGAGCAGCTCACAGAATTCGCTTGTGGGTTGGCTAATAGTAACCACTCATGTTGTGGGTTATTTGGCCTGATTTAGTATCCGGAGACACTGCAATTCTACCATCAGAATTTTCGACAGTGACGAAAGACGGGTTTAGTGGCAAGTTGGTGTCCGCAAGAACAAGTTTTGAGCCACCCTTCTCTTGTTGGATTCTTGACACACAGCGGATGGAATTCTACCATTGAAAGTATATCATTTGGTGTTCCAATGATATGGTGGCCATTTTTTGCTGACCAGCAAACCAATTGTTGGTTCTCTTGCACTCGATGGGGAATCGCCATGGAAATTAACAGTGATGTTAAGAGAGATGAAGTTGCTGGGCACGTTAGAGAGTTAATGGAAGGAGAAAAGGGCAAAGCTATGAAGAAGAAAGCTTTAGAGTGGAAGAAGATGGCCGAAGAGGCCACCAACACTCCCGATGGATCATCTTATGATAATCTAAACCACATCATAAACCAGGGTTTGCTCCATTAGTCCATTAGATTAAATCACTTTACTTTTAGATTTTACATGTTGATCAATCTGTGTGCTTTGTTCAGATTTTAAACGCTGTTACCTTCCCAAGAAACATAGGAAAAGACGCAAACAAACTATGTCCTCTTCAACAACAAAAGTAGTGCACCATTCGGAGGGATTTGAGACGACCAGTAATATTGAGACAATCAGATCCAAAGAAAACTTTGGATCATCCTAATGTTATTGGGCTTAAAGCTTTGATCCATTCATTCTTTCAAGTTTTGTAAGTCACGACGTGAATGGTCTATCCGTGTTATATGTTTCATGAGAAGACAAAAACCAGAGCATGAATAACTCGAAACATGCTATGATATGCAGATAAAGTTGTAAAGATGAAAGATTCATCTTATTATACATAGTTATTTTTTTCCGGATTTTTGGCCGGTGATATAAATTAAGGGTTTTAATATTCAACTTGCTAAGAAAATATTAAAATGACAAAATTGAGGGACAGTGCACTGTCATAAGTATCAATAAGGAGAAGTAGCATATTTCCAAAGCCAAAAATATTAAGAGGAATTATACATTATGCGGGCAAAAACTGGGTCCAATATTCATTTTAGGTTAATGGTTATTATTATTAATTATGGTAACTAGTAAATTTGCGACCTATTCATAAAAAAGAGTTACATCATTAATTCCACATATTTATTAATTCAGATTGACCCCATACATAAAAGAAAATCAGAAGATGCTGAAAGGTAAATTGTTAAGCAATTTTTTTTTAAAGGGAATGTGCTTCGCTTTTGGTTCATACTTCTTACAGTGTAGTTCTGTAAAGGATGTTAAAACTCCTAATGAATGAATAACTTAAGATAAAAACTTTTGGGGAAAAAAATAGAATAAGGGGGAAAAAAATCAGCATAAGGGTGGTTGATTAGTCCTCCTTTTCCTACCTTAGGCCATAGCAGTAACTTGATGCAGTAGTCAGCTATGGCTAAAATGTTGAGAATATAAGAGTGAAATGAGGTGATAAGAAGGGCATAAAAAACTTATCAAGATTGTACAATTTGAACATTTTGGCATCAGGGATGAGTTCTTCCCTTTAGGTTTTTGGACTTTCAGAAGTGATGGCCCCAGATTCTGATTCTGTGGAGGTAGGTTGAGGAGTCTGTGAATCTGAGACCAAAATCAGTAACAAAATTTATGATAAGCATATATATACATACATATATAAAATTGAAAAGAGCAAACCAATGATAAAGATGAAGCAGTCTACTTTAAAATGTATATATATTTCCATAAGGAAATAATGCCCCGCATGTGATGTTTCACTGAGCAGCAGGGCCCCTCTGCCTGCCTGGCTTCCATGTTATGTCTTTATACATCACATTGGACTGGGGGCATTCTAAATTTGGAAATCCAATAGCCATGCATCTACTAGAGAGAGAGAGAGAGAGAGAGTTACTCTTTTACTGAACATTGAGACAGCTAGCTTAGCAAAGCCAGTATCTCTCAGCATATTAATGTAAATCTGGGTTACTCTTAAACTCAATGGGATTTTTAAGACAATTTTTTGGTCACTCTTTTCAACGCAATTCAATTAACTATATATTGTGCTTTAAAGTCATTCCTTTTTTCATCGTCATATTCCAAGAAAGGTTATTGGCCTGATCAGTCCAATAGAAAAGCAAAAAGGTTTGTTTTGTCAAAAGAAAGTGTGAATACTAACTTTGCTACTTAAAGTCTAGTTAAATAAATCCATATTATTCATATATAGGAACACATAAATAGTTAAAACAATGGCAGTGAATAACATGGTTAGTGGGCCTCTCCAAATTCGACCACTTGACTGCATGATCAGAATCAATCAAACCATCATCCCTGATACTTGAACCACATGTCACTATTTGTTTACACCATGCTCCTCTGTCATGACTTTCTATTTGACCCATCTTTTAGGTCATGCCAATAGCCAGACAGCTCATTCACATGTTTGAGGTTGCCCCATGTGGCCCCCTTCCCATTTGGCGCATGCTAAACTAGAACGCTATTACTATATATTATCTGTGGCAGACTGTGTATGTGAAAATCAGAGGAACAAGGCAGAAAATTACTACCACTTACCAAGTATGAACACTAAAACCATATGAGCATTTGGCTCAGGTGCATTCTGATTATAGCTTTGGAAAAGTAGTTGACTCAGTATCATCACATATGTATGAAGCCTAAGTTATGTTGGGATACAGTGGTAGTAAAAACTGAAAGGAATAATTATTTACCTGCAGGAGATGGAATTGGATGCCTAGTGGGATGAAAAGGTGGGGGAGGATAGGTGGAGAAGGACCCCTCCATTTGTGAAGGATAGTAAAGATAGGACGGTCCGGGGATACGTTGAGCCTGGGGTGCAGAAAATGTTCCCCTGGGAGCTTGCAAAGAGTAGCCAAAATAATATGGAGACCCCATTGAGGTTGATGATGAACCATACAGTTGATGATAGTATTGTGCCTGCTGGATTTGTGGATTATAGAGAGCCTGCATTCCCATTTTCAACATTCCTTTACCAAATATGGTTGCCTCAACTCTTTGCTTAATATTAAACAACTTAACTATTAATATTGTTAATTTTCAGGTGAATTATCTTATGAAATTGACTGAGGTCTAGGTTTCTTCACTTACTTGGTGATACCCGTATTCAGGACTGTAAGTTGGGAACCTGGAAAGATAGAATTCATCAACAACTTTTGTTAGAAATAGGAGCAAATTAAAGGGGAAAAACTATGTTTTCCCGTGGAAGCAAATCGCAAGAAGCACCATCCATATTTATTAAGGAATTAATTATAGATAGCATATAAGATGTCCACCATGAAGCAATTATTAGTACTAATAACAATATCGGCTTTGGTATATACTTGAAATTAATTCAAGGTATTGACTCTAGTGTTTATGCATGTATATAACATGTACACACACAAATATATATATATGTTTGATGTAAACGAAGGATATCATATCAACTTATTCCGTACATTTCAGTGTGGAATATGTTATAAAAATCTGCCAACAAACCCAGAAACTAAAAGTTCAGACACCCCGCAAGTGATCACTGATGAAAGTTTGTCAAGAAAGAGAAATTGGTATATTCTTGCAATGGTACTTTAGTTAAATGTATGTCACACATCAAGAAATGTAAACTATAAATGAGTTGGATCATTACCAGATGAGAGCATCGAACAACTTAATTACTATAACCTGATTTTTTTTTCTTAAAATTTTTTCTGTTTTCACTCAGGGATGCCTGCCATTATAAGCAGGCTAAAAATGTATCCCTTAATTTGTATGAACTCATATACATCTGCATTATTTGGGACCACTTTGAAATATAAATAGGCACTACAAAGCATTGCCATATGTTCTACTAATCTTACTGGATTTCCCAATTTGATTAACTGATCACTTAATTTTCATATACCTTAAAAAGTAAACTAGATTGTAAGTTGATTAATAAATGGAAATGTGATCATACATAATAAGGAACTAAAAGCTTAATTTGTAAGGATCATAAACGTCCCTCTATCAAACCTTTTTCATATATATATATTTGGTTTGCTTCGCCAAAGAAATGCTTTTAGCCTTTTCTTAAAGACTCAGTTGATCCCAATATGTATCATTGACTGCATTAATTAATATAAGGTTCCCATTTCCATTTTTCTTTTTAATCCAAGTGATGACAAATTTGCATAATGTAAGTAGACAAACACTAAAATATCCAAGTTATTTAAAATTTTAAAGGCATGCATGTACCACTTCCTCTAACTGGTGCATGTGGACAAGCAATAGCTTTGATTTGATTGAAAAAACAATAGGGAGTACTCACCCATATGGTGGATAAATGACAGGTGGTAGTGGCGGCGGTGGTGGTGGAGGCACTGCTGCTGCAACTCCACTATACGACGGTGTACCTTGCTGTGCAACTCCCTGAAAAGGACTGCTACCTTGATTTCTTCCTGCATTAAAATCAATCATATCCATTTCATTATTGTCATCACCTGTTTTTTTTTTTTTTTCTCTTTTCGCTTTCAATAATTGAACAAAGAGCATGGGGGACCTCGTGGCGGTGAAGGTCTAGGCCTTCCGAGTGAAGCAATGTTACAATTTGCTCTTCTTCCACCAATCACAGGATTTGGATCAACACAAGCCCTCCGAGCTGATTCAGGATCACGGAAAGTAACCTACACAAATGTAATCATACGTTTTGGATCAACACAAGCCCTCCGAGCTGAGTCAGGAACACCTTAATGCATAACAACATATGAGAATGTAAGAGATCAGATATAAAACTTACAAAGCCATATCCTTTAGATTTGCCAGTGTTTTTATCAGTGATGATAACAGCTTCAAGAATCTCTCCAAACTGCTGAAAATACCTACGCATTTCCTCAGTGGGGGTCTCCCAAGCTAGTCCCCCAACAAACACTTTGGTAAACGTTGTGTCACCAAAAGGTGATCGATAATGTGGATAAGCCATGGCATCTAAACAAACAAAACAACAAATGGGTAACTTTCCTTTTGCATGAAAACCCTCTCCTCCTTTTTTTGGATGAATCACATTCACGGTTGACAAGAATGGATCAGAAAGCTGAATCTTGTGCAGTTCCACCTCATTTCCTTTGCTTGTTGCTCCACTGTGCTTGTCCTTATATCCATTTCCCTAGTCCCCCACCCCCACCCTTTTTGTTCACCACAAAAGAATCATTGAAGAGGGTCAGAGAATGAGATGAAGCCTTGTTTATGATGTTACAGAAGTTGTTGCCTGTTGTTATTATTTGATGAGTTGGTTAATAAAAGAGAATGCCAGAAAAGGAAAATAAAAAGGGAGAAGAAAACAGTAGTTTAAAGACACAGAGACCCGACAGCTGCAAACGTTAATTTGCTGTCTATTGAGATATTGAGAGAGAGACAGAGAGGAGAAGGGGCTTTAGCTTCGTAATATCGAATGACAGCTGAGCCAGCGTGACTGCACGCACTTGAACCTGTCCCTACGTTAATATAATCTCTTAACTCCCCCCCTCAACCCCTCAATACAGTAGTCTTTTTGAGTCCTTGCCTGAAAATTTGAACTTTATAAAAAAAAAAGCAGATAATTTATATAAGCATAATACTAAATAATATGATTTATATACAGAAATTATTTAATGTGATTGGTGTGTCTTGTCTTGAACAACATTGCCATTGGTGATTGCTTTTGGAGAGGAAATAAATAAAGAAGAAGGCGAGTAATTAATAAGAAAAACAGTGATTGCAGGGCCTACTTCCATTATATATATATAAAAAGAAAATAGAGAATACCAGGCTTGTATAAGCTGGAAGAGCATTTAGAAATCAAATAATCCATCATTGAAAGGACCATTGACTCTCTGATGATGTTATGGTCCAACCAAGAGAACCCGCTTCTTCCACTAAGCTTTTGCTTTTCTGATTTGATGAATAAAATGACTAAGATTTCAAACTTGTTCATTTATAAATATTAATCATTTACTTACAAAGTTTTACATTTTTTTTATCAATTTTAAGATTATTTATGCTTGATATACCGTTTTAAATTTTTTAAATTTTTTATAAAAAAAATTACACTTATTCAATTAAAAAATTCATTTTATTAAAAGAAATTTAAATAAATTTTATTAATTAATTATTAATTGAGTGTTGGTTTTGTTACTATTGTACAAACCTAAATTTCTTCTTATTTAAAAGTTGGGATGGATTATGAATAAACTTAAGCATTGTATAAAAAAATATTTTTTATTTATTATACTATTCTATTTATTTTTGTTAGATTCAATCTTTATAATTAATAATTTCAACTAAAAGTAATAAATATTTGCTTTTCATCTTTTGTTTTGCTTAGCGGTGGTGGTGTCTGTCTCCGAGCTAGCTATCGCCTATCTTTTTTCTCTCCCATCAACTCTTTCTTTCTTTTTTCTTCTCATTCATTACACACGTCTTCTCTCTTTTCAGTTTGTAGATCTATTTTGTGTGTATTTTTATTGTCTTTGCAAGTTATGATGGAAAGATGCATATCCACCATTTGAGTCTCCAACAATTATTCCAATAATTACATATCCGATTTGACCTATGGACGAATATGCAAGCATACGTTTCATGCTTGTTTGAGTAATAGCAATGAGATTCTCCAATATCATGCTAAGAATAGCTAGGATTTCCAGAAGAAGATGCCATTCATTTGATGAGAAATAAAAAGGAATATCGAAAATTCGAGTGGCTGAAGCCGAAGCAGCTACTTTCGAAGTAACAGAAAGAAAAGCAACGACTAGAGTGGGAGAGTCAGAGTCGAAAAGAGGATTCCTTACTTCTTTCTCTCATTCAAAACCGTGCATGAGACTTTCATCTCGCACGGCTCCTAAGTGATAAAAGTAAAGAAGAACTTATCTTCTTTCTTTTTTTTGATTACCTTCCTCACGTAAGTATAAGATCGAACCCATTCGATTTCTAAAACGGATTACTAATCCTAAAGAAATAGTTAATATATTCAAGATAATTACGTATTTACAAAATACCGTCTCAATTCATCCTATTTCATCAGATCCGGGATGTGATATGGTTCTGAAGGATGAACTGGGCAGTTCCAATAAGATTTCATTCTTGAACAAAAATCCATTTTTTGATTTATTTCATCTATTCCATGACCAGAACAGGAGCTAAAACTTCACCAGCCGCCAGTAGTTTTTCTTGGAAAACGGGTGGCTCTTTGTCAACTTCTTAATTTGTTTCTAGAGTATTTCAGAATAATATAAAATTTCGCGTGTCAATTTGGACCTGTGTTGTCTTAAGTTTTATATGTTTTTTATTTATTTTTCTATTGTTTAATAAGTCTTCAATTTTAGAAGTTTTTGTCTGCTATTGTAGCACGTTTTTTAGTCTTACTTATGCATGTAATTTTAGTTTTACAAATGATTTTAGGGATGATTTTGTTGTCGTCTTCTCTACTTTGGGAAATGCTCGATTCTTTTGTTGATTTTTGCTCGCCGCTTTGGATCATCTTGGGCTAATTTCATTATCGTATTAAATGTTTGCAAACACTCCACGTATGTCGTGCTTGAGTTGTGACAAAGCTAATTATCAACGTGTCATATGTTCTATTGATGCTGAGGCTAAAGCCTTTATTGTGTTGGTGGAGCTTGTCCTTCACCATCTACGACGAGTGTTTGCTATTTTTTTCTCTTTGAATTGTATGGTTCCATTCATTGAATGAATTAATGAATTTACCTTTCAAAAAAAAAGTAATAAACATTTAGTTAGTTATAAAATATTTTAACTAATTTTAAATTAAATTATTGTTTAATATAATCATATATTAAACATGATGTATTCTCCAATTAATATGTGTATTTTTTAAAGTTATAAGTATAATCAGAATTGCAAATATAAATAACAAATTTAATCATTATCAAAATCTAGACCAAAAAGCCAAAATAAATCTAAATACAAGGCGCGCATATATATATATATATATGATGAGACATGAACTAAAAATCACACATGAATTATAAATAATAATCAGATTTGAACTTGATATCTTAAAGTTGTTAACCGCCTATAAATTTATCTTTAGAAAATGTTATCAATAATAATTGTATTTTGTTTTGTTTTGTCTTTTCTTTTCTTTTTCCTTTTATTTATTTTTAATAATTGTTATGCAAATATATTTTGATTTTTCAAATTAAATTAAATTATATGTTGATGTTTTGAATTTTTTTCTTTACTTTTTTATATTTTAATAAATTTTTCATTAAAATATTCTAAATAATAACTAATTAATTTTATATAAAAATAATTTAATGAATTCATCTAAAAAAATCAATATATAACTTAATTAAATACAAATTTTAAAAAAAAACTTAATTTTAATTAAAGTCAATTAAATTAAAATTTATACTAATTCAATATGCAATTTAATTTTTATTATTTTGTAATTAAAAATAGAGAAGTGGTAATAAACTAAATAGAAAACAGATAATAATAAGAATGGTGGTGGTGGCATAATGGTCTTTTCATTTAAGATATCTTAATAAATAAATTTCAATGGAGTTGATGAAATTTTCTTGAAATATGATGGATAAGTTTCTTTTATTATTATTTATATAAAATATCAGTTAGACCAACTTATCTCATTATTATTTAATATTTTTAAAAATTAATCATCATACAACATGACAATAATTAATTAAATAGTCCCACATAGGCTTAATAATTTTATTTAAGACACGAGAAGAAAAACTAAAATACAATTGAAAAAATAGCATAAATTATAAAAGAAGTCAAAATTGCGTATAAATACATAATACCTTGAATACGTTAAATTATATATATATATATGGTTCATATATTCCTTCACTTCTTCTCTCTTTCCCTTCTTTCTCTTCTTTTTTGTTGTTCATCAAAATAAGTTAAAGCTGGCCGCATGCCTGATGAGGTTATAGAAAGTCATATGATAATGATATATGCACTAACCATTATACTAACTTGTGGTGTACAATTGTAAGCTTTAAATATATATATAAGTACATAGAAATACACAAAAATAGATCCTTGAATATTCCCACATGAATCCTCCTCTAATCACAAGCCTGTTTTTACATACAGAAAATGAGAATATTATTTATATATATCAAAAGAATATAACAGTTGGGATCACATACATAAAACTAATCACTGAACAGCGATAGAAAATCATGTGCAAACGAGGGAGTCGTTGGGCGGGGATGACTGCATGCGTTTGAAAACAACAACATCATTCCCCTTTAATTTGGTCAGTCATATTTATATAAACAAAAGCTGATATGAAGCAAAATAATAATAAATCATGGTTTAACAGATTAAAGCATTATCATTATATGTATGTGTGGAAGAGCATTAATTATATTGTCCACAACCGCCAGCGAAAAGCTCGCCCTTTTTTTTTTTTTCTCTCTTGAAGGATTCTTCCCCATTTCCCAATTGGAAACGCATGTTTGTCATATCCTTTGTTGTAAAGCTAGCCATGGTTTAAAAGACAGTGGATCGAGCTTTTATATCAACGAAAATAATAATAATAAAAGAACCCTTTTATTGTTATTTGTGGGGTTGATGAGAACAGGCAAAGAAAGCCAAAGAGAGGGGGCTCAGTTTATCTAAGCTAAGCTTTGTTTGTTGGCAGTGCCAGCGTTAGGGACGATGAGACAGCTATAAGAAACTATTTTTCTAATATATATTTATGAAAACTGTGCAAGTCCGTGAACTGGCTGGCTGTTTTCTCCACGTGGGGGTCGTATCACTCTTTGAGAACAATGAGCTGGAATTCATCTACTTTCTCTCTTTATATTTTATTGTTATTTATGATGGGTTTCATCTGTTCTTCCATTGTTTTCATGGTTGAGAGCTGAGGCCCACCTCTACTGCTTCCATCTATCAATGAATGGCTAATTAAAGTTTGCAGTCTCACCCAAAAAATAAAAGCACTTTCTCCCACATTCTTTCCTTAGACTCACCTCACTTCCGGCTTCAATTCTCCCACCGCTGCCATAGTTGAAATTTTTGAGATGGAGCAACAAGATGTGTTTTAATTGTGGTTGGTCTTGAAAATAAAATCTTTGTGCTATCTTAAAAGTAAGATACTAGATCCCTGGAAAGGGGGGGGGGGCCTAGCTATGTCTGAAAAATCAGAGGGCCTAGTGTTAAATATCTTTTGACTTTTATAGCCGATCAGTCCTTAAGGCATTTTGGCATCAAGACATATAGTTAAGCTGTTTTAGCAGCAGCTATTAACTCCCTTAGTAAATGGTCTTGCAATGTCATGTGATGTCTGAGAGATCTAGATTTGAGGATTGTATATTGCATTCAAAGACCTAAATTAAGACTCAAAGTGTAAAACCCTAAACTGAATATTCTTGGGTTCAAATCATGGCCATGGGCTTTGATGATTGGCCGGGATTCACTTTCCATGATGAATAAAAACCAAACATTTGGAATCAAAATAAGTCACCAAAACTATAGGTTTCTAACTTAAAAATCAGATTACATCCGTAGCATATTCGATTTATTCATACTGTGATTTTGAAGGAATGATAAATTAAAGGAAGCAAAATAAGGTTGCGTATTGCATAACCAAGATATCAAATAGAAATTTGAATGTGAAATATTACTTTGTTGAGTCACTTGAGGGTGTTTAAAATTTACTGAAAAATGATATTTAGCCGTTTGGAATAAGATTAGTCATGTAATTAGAGTTTACTTATATTTATTTTTTTTAAATACAAGAATTTATTTTGTATTATAGATAGCATCAGTTGAGGAGCTTCAAATGCCCTTATGTACATTTATTTACCTGCCCATTATCCACCGGAACAGGATGGCCTAAACAACGTTAATAGCCTGATCGAAAACAAAAAGAATACTATAAAAATAGAAAAGGTTTTGTATGGAATATGGACATCAACATATATCACAAATTTTTCTAAAAGTTATGATATTTCAAAAGTATTTGAATAAAAATATTATATTCTCAAAACAAAATTAAATCAATTTAAAATATGAGTTAAATTTAGACTTGAGATTTGAATTAACCCGTTTTTCAATTTTTGTAGTAATATACTATTTTTACATAATTTATATTGAGTTTGAATTGAATATATATAGCATTTTAATGTAAATATTAAAATAATGTGTTAATTTTAATAATTAATTGTGTACATTTCAATTTTGATAAATTATAAATTATATGGATTAATTATTTATAAATATAGATAAAATTGGAAACACAGTCGAATTTAGACCGTATTGATGCTAAACGAAATCTTGGCCTGAATCAGTGGACAAAAAAAATATTCCTAATTCTCATGTGGACCGATGTTAAGGTTTTTGTTGGGCTTTTATATGAAACGATAAATCAAATTTTTATAAAATTTGTGCAACTTTGAACCAATTGTAGGGTGGAGATTTGAAAGGTCGGCGTATATACAGTTTTTGGGGTGAAAGAGTGCTGAAATCTTATTAAAAACGCATGGACTGATTTGGCAAGCAGATGTGGTGCCTCATTACTAGACTTACGAACCCATCACATTCATTTTTAGAAGAGTAGACAGCATAACACAAAGCCATAAAAACATTTTAAAGCTTATTAGTAATAAAAATTAAAAGACAAAATAACAATGACTTAACTATATCCTAATTTTCCTTTTCCTTTAATGAAACTGTGTCGGACTTTTATTATTATAAATAATAACCATTTTATCTTCCCTAGTTACCATTACAACCAAAATTTTAACCGCTTAACAAAACTTGTTTTTATCTTTTAATAAGGTTAAGTTGGAATTCAAAGTCTCTTCTCCGCAATATATATCATATCTAAAGGTTGTATATATATTGAAAATCTTGAGAAAATTGGTTTATTGATTTATTTTTATAAAACTTAATTAATTAAAAAAAATTTAAATCATTTGAGGTTAATTTTTTTTTTAAATCTTAACTTCAAATATGTTTTATGTTAATTAGAGTGAAAAATAAAATTAAGTAATAAATAAATTTTTGGTTAAATGATAAAATATAAATGTTGAAAGTTATAAAAGTTTACGTTTAAATTCTATTATCTGTATTTGTATTTTTTATTTTAATATATAAAAATATAAAATAATATTCCCTACTTTATAAAGTGAGAATATTGTCGTTGTTACTAGATATAAAAAAAAGGGTAGGATAGTTGTCTTATAACTGAAGTTTTGTATGAAAAGAAATTGGCTTGGCATGTTATATTCATTGTGAATAGGTGAGATATTCCTCAAAACAACAGAAAAAAAGCAGAATTGGCCTTTTAACATTCCCAAAGGAATTGGAGGTACATCTCTTTAAGGTACAGTTAACTGAAATAGTTAGTTTTTACTCAACAAACATTAGGGGTGGTGGCGCAGTTGGCTAGCGCGTAGGTCTCATAGCTTCTGAGTTATCCTGAGGTCGAGAGTTCGAGCCTCTCTCACCCCATCTTCTTTTTTTGCCAATGTGTGTGTGCCAGCCCAGTATTGTCAATGTCGTCAGGCTTACGCTATTTTGCGTCATGCACGCCTATGCCTTCGCTCTAAAATTGGATGGGCTTTATACCGTGTTCTATAACAACAAAACCCGATTTTATTGAGCCGATTTTATTGATAAAAAAAAAGTCAAGTGAATCGATAAAGTAATTGCATTTAAACATTTAAAAAATAACATAAAGTAAAATAAGAAATAAAACTGCCATAGAGATGAACGTAAGCGTCTTTGTCAATACCGTTAACCGTTTTTTACTTATAGTTCCTTTTGTTTCTGTTTCGTCCATGAAAGAAATGTTTTTCCATTCAAATTTTATTGCAATGTTTTTATGTGCTTCTAAACAGCAACTTATTGATGACTAAATAATCAAAGGTGTATTAATTATATATTTTGTTTCTCAATTTATAAAATATTATCGAGACCTTTGAGCATCAGAACACGTAAATCGTAAACGATGTAGAACTAGGTTGTGACTTGTCTTTACAAATCATGGATGTATGCAATGTGTGGAATAAAGTTGCCATTTCCACTTTCTTGGAACAAAGTTTTGAGTATACTGTTTTTTGATCCTTCGCTCTCCACTTTGCACTATCCTGTCACAAAAAGTTTGGGGCCTCATTCATCTTAAAATTAATGTGGTTTTTGCACTATCAATGTATTAATGATTGCTTTCCTTAATTGCTCACTGTCTTATGCGTATTATCTTAATTACAAAATAGTATTTTGGGTTAATTTACGTTAGATATTATTAGAAATGTGTATCGGGATAATATTATTATCTACATATTGCACATATAAATAATTATTTTTTAATATAAAAATAAATTAATGTGTTTATTTATTTACATATACATGATTGAATTAAAATTAATGTTTCACATCGTTAAATTTACCTATTAATTGTATATCCAATTTCAACTAACTTTAACAACCGTAGTAAATTTCCAAAATGCATAAATTAATTCGCAATTGTACGGCATTCCCAACAAACAATCCACTAACAAATTGCAATACAATATGTGATTTGAGTTCAATTTTTTAATCGAGATATAGCATTATCACTCTTATACATCAACTATATTACTCTCTTTCCATTAAAAACTTTCATAAATTTGCACTAAGTTATATTTCTTAGAATGAACAATGTTAATACTCAGAATCTAGTCACCAAAAATATATATTAATACTCTGAATCTCATACTCATTACAATAATAGGCTTTCTTTTAAATAGGCATATATTAACTTTAATGTTTAACAGGCAAGGCGTTAAATTGCAAGGTTAGGCAAGTTGTTGTTTGTCCCTAATGGAAAAGTGGTAATCATGGTAAGCTTTGAAGTGGGGCTAATTAAATAGATACAATGAACCAGGTTAATTCAAATCCAAAGAAGTTTCTGGAATTCATCTGTTTGGTTAATTAAGAATGGTGGTCAGCCTGTGAGGAAACTGTGAAAATTAAGTATCTTCATATTCACATGCGAAAAATTCAATGATTATAGCTATGTAAGAATTAGGAGACGAATGGAAATTATGGCTTTCCCACGTTTTTTAAACTCATCACATGCAATGGAGGGAATTGGCCTTATTAATGTTAATCATACTCACAGGTTGCCCTAACCTTTGACATTATGTATATTATGGTTTTTCCAAATTTCAAAAATATTATTGCATTAGACCAATACATTTTACTCTTTTATTTTTTTTTACTTAAGCATATTTTAATTAATACTAAAAAAAGTCAAATTTCCACTAGGTTTGTGGGTGGGGAGGGAGGGGGAGTGTGGGCTCCCATTGGTTATTGGCTGAATTCTCATTTATGCTCTCTCAACTTGATTTGATGCTAGTAGTCATACAAACCTTGCAAGTCGAGGAACGTAAGTATGACACAAAACCTATTGAGGAGTCTTCTACTAGTACTATTGAAGATGGTGATATGTGTCAACGCCATTTGTGAAGAAATACTATGTGATCCTATGTCTATTGTTGAGATTTCCTCTAGTGACAAAGAAAGTTGTGATGATGAATTCAATGTTCAAAATTTTTGTGAAGAGCTAAAGGGAAGTGAGAATGATTCATGTAAAAAGAGCGATAAAAACGAGATTTTGAGCGATAAAAGTCAATTTGATGGTCCAACTTCGGTGAGTGAAAATTCCTATGAGGTAAAATTAGATAATTCAATTCACATTGAAAAAGAGAATGCAAAAAAAAGAAAGAACATATACAAAGGAGAGGAATGACTATGTTATCACTAACCTTAACTTGAATTTATCTAGTGGGCTTGTTTATTTCTTTCAGGAATTCGTTGATCCTATAAGAGAAGATCTATTAAACCATTCCACCTATAATGACGATTCTTTATTGTTCGGCCAAAGACAAGATTCAAGGATGAATCTTCCAATTTTCAAGTTTGGAAAATTAGTCGACTTGCAATGAATTTTTGGATGGGATCCAGGCATTTTCTGGGTTGAGATGTTTTCATAGCGTTCAAAGAGCTATCTCTTATCTTCGAAACGTACTTTGAATCACTTGATTTCAAGTCCGGGAGCTCAAGTTATGATCGTTTTAGTGAAGATTGCGAGAGCAGAATTTATGGACAGGATTATTACGACAAATTACGAATTTCAGGCTTTAATTCAAGTTTAAATCATATTGGGTTT
Source organism: Gossypium hirsutum (assembly GCF_007990345.1). Taxonomy (NCBI): domain Eukaryota; kingdom Viridiplantae; phylum Streptophyta; class Magnoliopsida; order Malvales; family Malvaceae; genus Gossypium; species Gossypium hirsutum. The sequence goes on from NC_053441.1 coordinate 20,693,481, forward strand.
GATTTTTAGGCTTAATTTTGATTATATATGATCCTAATATTGTATCTATTAGGTTTTATATTCCGAATATTAAGATATTTTTAAGTATTTTAAGTTGTTTAGGAGTTTTACGTTTCTTAGTCGAACAAGAAAATTTAGTTCTACTAGAATTACTTATTGTTTAGATTAATTAGAGTTAAGAGTTATATTTTAATGCGATTTGCTAGCCTATATGAAGGCCTCTTCATTATTTATTCATTTGTGCTTCACTTTTGAGTTAATAAAATTCTCTTTGAGTTTTCTTTTAAAGAATTTTTCTTCAATATTATTTTAGAAGAGTTTTAAGAATATTTTTAGATTGTGAGAATCACTTCAAGTTTTTCTTTTCCAATGATTAAGATTCTTTACTGGGAACAAATTAGAATTGTTTGAAGAGGGTTATGGATTCATCTAATTTTCAAGGCTTTTTAGGACTTCTACACGTCATCTCCATCTTTATGTTTTTTGTTTTTCTATCATGTTCATGTTGTTTTGAATCTCGGTGAAATTCAAAGTCTTCGATTATAGAAAGAGACTTCATTTATTCCATAAGTAATCTGATTTAATCCGTAAAAGTAATCTTTTAAGTCTTCAATTTTAATTCAATTGATCTTTATGTTTTGGGCTTTAGCTCATCCAAATATTTTTAAAAATAGATAACTCAATGCTTTTGTTATAAAATTTACCTGAAGTTGTGACAATTATTTCAATCACAAAAAGAACCACAAAGTTTATCTTACCTCCAAATGTGTCAACAAATTCGACTCTTAAAATAAAAAGCTTCATAGTAATTTGCCCCTCGTTGAGAATGAATGATTAAATGCCAAAGTTACATATTTTATGTAATTAAATTGGTTAATTTATGAGAGTGCACCACTAATTTTTCCATGTTTTTGTTGAATTTTGTGCAGGGGTGCAATTTGGGGCTAAATAGAAGAAAAAGGAAACAATTGGGCTAGATTGAAGAAAGAAGCAAAGAAGGAGGGCCAAAGTAGAATTTTTCCAAGAATAATTAGCTTAAATTATTGACTAGTGGGAGATTATTTTGGGATTTATTTTTATATTATGAAATATTTTTCCTTGATTTTCTATACTAGTTGGCTCTTAATTTAGCAAAGCCACTAGTATAAATAGTGGCTTATTTTGTTCATTTTAATCATCAATTCATAAATTAACTTTCATCTTTGAATTCAATCTTTCTCCATTTTTTCTCACGTAGCATCTGTTGTTCATAGTTTGTTTTTCTTCAATTTATTAGTTCCTAGTTCGCCACCTCCTTAAATCGTTTGCAATTCTTTTTTTTCAAATTCCCTTTTCATTTCCAGTAGCCAACCATCCGTTTTAATATATTACTAAATTTCTAGCCTCCATATTTAATTACACCACCCATCCTTTCCACCTATTTTTTTTACCTTATCCAATTATGCCCAATACCATCATGTCCCAAACCTTAGCCAACTAAACCCATTTTCAGCTTTAGGCCGAAATTAGCCTCGTTAAAACCCGTGAGTTACGAACCCGAGCAATTTAACTCCTAAAATTCCAGTACTTATTACTTCTCCGGATTAAGAGTATGATTTTGTCAACTCACAAAGTCAGATCAACATTAAGTCAAAAAAGACGTCGTTTGATTTAGTGTGGTTAGACGTACAGTTGGAATTTCGAAAGGAACGTTTCTAATCGGTTTTCTGTGAACACATTGGCGTGCCAAGTGGAGATTGCTATTTGGTTCCGTCAAAAGAAGTAGTAACCGGATTTAAATGTCCCACGCGGTTGAGTAGGGCTGTGCATAATTCGGTTAACCCGATTTTTTTCGGTTAACTGACCGAGTTTGGTTAATCGGTCGGTTAACCGAAAAAATTCAGTCGGGGGTCAGTTAATTTTTTTTTATTTTTTCGGTTAACGGTAAATCGGTTCGAAACCGGTCGGTTAACCGAAAAAAATCGGGTAAACCAAATTTTGCATGGTAGGGCCTAAAATAGGTCAAATTAAACCCGGCCCAATTTTTTCTCAAGCTCAACACCGAACTTTTTGGGTAATTTTCGGGTAATTCGGGTAATTTTAGGGTAATTCGGTTAATTCGGTTAATTCGGTTAATCGTGTAATTCGGGTAATTCGGGGAATTTTTAACCAAAAATAAAAAACACATAATTTTCGGTTAATTCGGTTAATCGACCTTATTAACCGAAAAAAATTCGGTTCGGTTAACGGTTAAAAATTTTGGAAGGTCGGTTAATTCGGTTATAGCAATTTCGGGTCGGTTAACCGGTCGGTTAACTGAATGAACACCCCTACGGTTGAGGGCATTGGTTCGAGCTAGGCTCTTCTAGAACACAAAGCTGCCGGAGTTCTAAATCACGAACGTTTTGTGGTTGTTCGATCAGTAAGGGTTAGTTATTGGACGTTCCATAACTAATTTACACAAGGAAGAGTTGGTGTCCGAGGCGTCCTTGGTAGCTATAACTAGCTTATTGGAAAAGAGGAGTTCATCTAATTTCGAGGACGGTTCAAAGATGAGGAAAATTCGTGCCTAAAGCTGAGCTTATTCTAATTAATTTTTCTTCATATTTATTTAACTGTTTTTATTATTCTTTTTTCAACTTTTTCTTTTCACGCATTTTATTTATTTATTTCAGGTCTTCAAATTTTATCCCCCCGAACTTTTTGGGCACGACAACTGCCCCGACATAAATCTGGTCAAAAGATGAACAATTTGTAGTAAACCCAGTCTCTGAAGGATAGACCCTACTCCCTATACTGCTTAAATCACAAATTAGGTGTAGGTTTATATTGGTGGATTCGACACCCATTAGTTTTGGCGCCGTTGCCGAGGACTGGCAACACTTACAAATTGTTTAAATCATCTTCATGACCAGATCTTCATCCGGAGATCTCAAATACGACCCAGAGATCGACAATCAGTACGAGCACGACGAAAAGAGACAAAAGCTCTTAAACGTGCAAGTAAGGCAGAAGATAACCTCGATGAACCAGAAAGGATGGTGAACCGAACCATATGTCAACTAGCCGCTGCTCCCAATGAGTAAACACCATTATGCATCAACTATCCAGCCGGAGAAACCCCATTCGAGTTGAAGTCAGGCCTAATCCACATTTTGCCCACTTTTCGAGGCTTGAAGAACGAAAATCCACACACTCACTTGAGAGAATTCCACATGGTCTGCTCAAGCATGAAACCACAAGGAGTAACCGAAGATAAAATTAAACTTCGGGCCTTTCTATTTTCTTTAGTTGATACAGCAACAGAATGATTATTTTACTTACCCCTGGTTCTATTACAACGTGGGATGACTTATCTCGTGTTTTTCTTGACAGATTTTTCCCAGCATCGCGAGCAGCTGAACTTAAGAGAGACATAGTGGGAATCTGCCAAATGGATAGTGAATCACTTTACGACTATTGGGAGCGATACAAAAAATTGTGTGCAAGTTTTCCTCAACACGGTTTGACCGAACAATCACTTCTTCAGTATTTCTACGAGGGTTTGCTCCCTATGGAAATGAAAATGATTGACACGGCTAGTGGGGGCACTTGTCAATATGACTCTTCAAAGGTCAAGAGAACTGATATCCACCATGGCGGCAAATTCTCAACAGTATCGGCCGAATTCAGAACCTACAAGACGGGTTAATGGGGTAAATGTTTCATCCTTAGAAGATAAATTAGATAAGATTACTAATATTGTTCAATCTATGCTTACAGAAAAGAAGAATCGGACCCAACTGTGTGGAATTTGTACTACATCTGAACATCTGACGGATTTGTGCCCAATCCTTAACGAAAATTCAACAGCACATGTTGACGCTGTCGGAGGCTTTCTGAGACCTCCGCAAAGAAGCTATGATCCTTTCTGTAACACCTAAAATCCCGGGTGGAAGGATCATCCCAACTTAAATTACAGAGCTAATGTTCGATATAATCCATCATACCAACCGAGACCTCTGCAACCACCGCAACCGCCACCCAAGCCGAGCACATCTCTAGAAGCTGTTATGGAAAGACTTGCCGTCGATGCTGCAAAATACCAACAGAGGACAGACGCATCAATACAGGAGTTAACTAATCAAGTTAGTAAACTCTCGATGGCAGTTAATCGTTCAGAATCTCAAGGTAAATTACCTTCTCAGACAGAGCAGAATCTTATGCAGAATGTAAGTGCAATAACTCTTCATAGCGGAAAAGTTCTGGAAACAGTTCCAGAAAAAAGTCATGGGTAAGACAAGGAACGGAAAAAGTAGATCTCAGATCCAAAAGCCAGACCAAAATCAGAAATTCAGAAACCAGTCGTGATGCCACCTCATTTTCCAGGGAGGCTCGCAAAGGATAAGAAAGAGGAGGAAAAAGAAATCCTCGAAACGTTCAGGAAGGTAAAGATAAATATCCTTTTGCTCGACACTATCAAACAAATCCCTCGTTATGCGAAATTTCTCAAGGAATTGTGCACTAGCAAGAGGAGGTTAATAGGTAACGAAAGAGTAAATATAGGAGAAAATGTCTCTGCAGTACTGTAAAAGAAAGTTCCGCCTAAATACAAGGACCAAGGTATGTTTACTATTTCTTGTGAGATAGGTAATGTAGGCATTAAGAAGCCATGTGTTATTTAGGGGCTTCCATTAATGTTATGCCTTATCCTATTTATAAGTTGATTAACGCGGGTCCTTTGAAAAAGACAGGAGTAATAATCCAATTGGCGGATAGGTTAGTCATCTATCTCGAAGGGTTGCTTGAAGACGTCCTTGTTAAAGTTAACGAATTAGTTTTCCCTGTAGATTTCTACATTATTAATATGGAGGATGATAACTCAACTAATTCGTCTGACATTTTGCTTGGAAGACCATTTTTAAGTACCGCAAGTGCAAAAATTAATGTTCGGAGTGGAACACTTACAATGGAGTTTGACGGTGAAATCGTGAAATTCAATGTCTACGAAGCTATGAGTCATCCTAACTCACTATCAAATATCTCTAGCATTGATATTATAGATTGTTTAACTCAATTCTATTCTGAATATCATGACTTTGATGAGTTAGAACATATCCTTTACAGAAGCATTGACATGGATGTTTTAAGTCGTCTCGATGAATTATCAATTATAGAAGAACCTTTGCGAGAAATTGTCAAACACTTGGAGACACAACCATCGTCAACGAATCGAGGTAACCAATTTGAACTATTACCTTCCCAAACTAAAATGTTACCTTCGATTTTGCAGCCACCAACCTTGGAGCTTGAAGCATTACTAGACCACCTTAAGTACATCTTTTTGGGCAAGAAAGATACCTTACCAGTGATAGTGTCAAACATGAAACCAAACAGAGATGCTCAAAGACGCCTTAATCTACCCATGATGGAAGTAGTAAAGAAGGAGATCCAAAAACTCTTAGATGCTGGAATGATATACCCGATCTCCGACAGTGATTGGGCTAGCCCGGTTCATGCCGTGCCCAAGAAAACTGGCGTGACAGTAGTGAAAAACTCATCAGGAGAGCTAGACCCTACCCGAGTCCAGAATGGATGGAGGGTTTTCATCGATTATAGGAAGTTGAATGCAGCTACCCGAAAAGACCATTTTCCACTTCCTTTCATCGATCAAATGCTCAAGCGATTAGCTGTGGAAATTCAAAGCGAAGAAACCCGGAAGTGCTTTAAGGAGAATGGTCAACGGCTAAAACTCTTTTACGAGAATTTTAAACACACACAGTTGAGGAGATTATTCTTGAAGAGCCCAGCGCTTGAATAACAGGTCGTCGAGCTTAACGACGTTAAACAAATAGCTGTTGGGAGGCAACTCAAATTTTCTTTTCCTTTATGCAAATAAAATTTTTGGTAAAATGGAAAATGAAAATGCATGTCAAGGATTAGTTCTGTCTAATGAAAGACTTGGTACTTAAGAATGTCCGTTGGGACTCACCTCTCTTTCCTGTGAACTTACTTGGTGCATTTATCACGACTGTTTTACCAAATCTCGTAATCTTGGTTTTTAATAATTTATTTCTCGAGTTTATAGCTTAGCTAATAAATTTGAAAAAAAAAACATTTTAATTTTCCTATTATTATTTACTTTTACTATTTTATTTTATTTTATTTTCATTTTTATTTTTGCCAGAAACATTTCAAGACAAAATTAAATTCCACATGTCAACCCACAAAATTCTTTTTATTTTAACCAAGGCCCACTCTACCTATGAGACCACTCTCCACGACGTTGAAATACATGGGGAGTTTCTTTTTCTCTCTTTCTCTTACTTATCTTTATTTTATTCTTTAAATTACATTGGGACAATGTATAATAAGTAGCGGGGAGGGAAATATAAATTGGTTCTAATTTGCTTATCTGTCATCGCTATTTTTGCATGTTTTCGGTAAAAGGTAAAATTTTTCTTTTGATGGTACACTTATGACCCATTTAGCTATTTAATTTTTACACATGAAACTTTTTAATAACCTAGACTTAGTGGGTAAGAAATTTTTGGGAATTATGAGTTTGCTTGACTGCTTACCTTTTATCATATGTCAAATCTTTTCAACAAAAAAACAAAAAAACAAAAAAATAAAAAATAAAAATAAAATACTCCTCTGGTACGAATGTTAAGAGTGAAAAACTTGGGCTGTACATCGGGTTGAGTAACCAGAACGTGGTGCTTGGGTTGTCATCACATCTTGCGTAAAAAGGTTCGTGTGGCTGCCCAATTTCTTTGCACTCACTCCGCTAACAAGTTATCATGAGTAGGGCGAAATAACCCGATTAGAGACGTCCGAATTGAGTAACCGGAACATGGTGCTTGGGTTGTCATTATGTCTCGCGTAAAAAAATTCGAAAATGTCCTAAGTACAAAATAAATAATAAAATAAAATGAAGTGTAAGCCTATCTCTAATAAATTCTGAAATATATTTACTTACTCCTTAGGCTAGGTTATTTGAGATGTTAATGTGCTAGGATTAAATTGTTGAATTGTGCAAACAATGGGGGTTGTTGACACCATTTTTTTATGAAAACGGGGTCGACTTGGGTTTTGAAAATGAAAACGAAAATGGGAGTCACCACCAATCCTTTTTGATAAGGTGTGATCGGGTCACCTTGAAAAGTAGTTGTTTTTAATAAACGATTTAATTTTATTAAAACAACGGTTTTGGTCCACGAAATTCAGAAAAACAGGTTCGGGAGTCGGTTACGCACGAGGAAGGGTTAGTACCCTCGATACGCCCAAAATTAATACCTAGTTGATTAGTTAATATCTTAATGTCGAAAATAGAAAACTTTAAAGAAATTTAAAATACGATCCTTAAAAAACTCGAATGGCATGGATTAAAATTCAAGAGGATATTTGGCTATTTGGTTAAACGAGAAATCGAAACCCAGCACATTAGGGCACGTTCCTCGAATTTCAAAACACAAAACATTGCCTTACTTTAAAATTTTTAAAAGGATATTTAACTATTTGGTTGAACAAGAAAAATCGAAACCCAGCACATTAGGGCACGTTTCCTCGAATTTCCAAACGCAAAACAGTGCCTTATTTAAAATTTTTAAAAGGATATTTAGCTATTTGGTTGAACGAGAAAAATCGAAACCCAACACATTAGGGCACGTTTTCTCGAATTTTCAAACGCAAAACATTGCATTATTTTGAAATTTTTAAAAGGATATTTAGCGATTTGGTTGAACGAGAAAAATCGAAACCCAGCACATTAGAGCACGTTTTCTCGAATTTCTAAACGCAAAATATTGCCTTACTTCGATTTTTTTTTGAAGTATGGTGTTAATATGCATAATGAAATAATAAATATGATAATGTGAACAAAAATAATATGAACAAAAACGAATAATAAAAAAAATGAATCAATCATGTATATACCATAACAAATACATAAATAAATAAATAAATAAACTAAAACATAAAAATGGACATGTGTATGTACATATAAGGGAACTATATATGTATGTATATACATAAAATTATGAAAATATGAAAAAAAAATATGAATTATAAGATATAAAAATATAAGTATTTACATGTATATGTATATAGATTATAAAATGCAAAAATATATAAAATATAAGTATTTATAAAAAAGTGTGTATGTACATAAATTTATAAAAATATGAAAAATATATGTATATATGTATTTTAAAATTATTAAATATAATATATATATGAGTAAGCATATACCTATATACGTATGTAACTATCATAAAATATAAAAAAATAAATTTATAGGTATATATATATGATTCATAAAATATAAAGAACATATATAAAATACATATTTAAAATATGAACAATATGTAAGTACATATATATATTTATGAAAATAAAATACATATATAGACATGTATATAGATATGTATAAAAATTGTGAAATATAAAAATATATACATAGGTACGTATATGTGTATATAGATAGATTATAAAAATATGTATATTATATAAAAAAAACATGTATGTATATGCAGCAAAAATTTCAAATTTAAAAAAAAATGAGCAAATAACAATAACAACAATTAATAATAGCAACAATAATATGGAGTTTATTAAGAAAATAAACAAAATAACAAAAGGGCTAAATTTAAAAAATAAAAACGAAATTCGGAGTTAAATCACAAATAAATAAAAGGGGAGGGACTATTCTAAACACACGCGAGGCATGGAGGGACTAAAAGGGCAATTTGTCCTTCTCCTTTAAAACGACGTAGTTTCAGAAGAGACTAAATTAAAAATGCAATAAATTAACGGGGTAAATTTAAAAATAAAAAACTTGATTGCGAAAACATTAAAAAGAGGAAGGGCTAAAAGTGCAATTAGCCCTTCCATTGAAAACACGCGCATCCCCCTGGAGCGGGTTGGGTCACATGCGGGTCGGCCTTAAAACAACACCGTTTTGGTGCCTGAGAAGGCTGCCCAAAACGACGTCGTTTTGGAAGCCTATTTAAGTTAGTTTTTTTTTAAAAAAATTTCATTCTCCTTCTCCTTTTCAAAAAAGAAACTTCAAAAAACACTCTCCCCCCTCTCTCTTCTCCGGCCAAGGGCCCGGCCGAGAGCTACCGCGTCGGTCGCTGATCGTCCGCACCGACGCCGCCGTGCACGGCGGCGGGGAGACCAAAAGTCTCCCTTTTTTCTCTCCGATGCCTTTCCTCGGCCTCCTGAACGCTTCGGTGACGGCAAAAAAGGGTAAAAATGCCTCCTTTCTTCTTTTTTTTTTGTTTCGAAAATAGGAAAAGAAAATAAAATAAAAAGAACGAAAAAAAGAAAAAAAAGCAACAACCTTCTTGTGTTTTTTATTTCTTTTTCTTGTTAAGAGATTACAAAAAGAGATCCCCTTTTTACAAAACATAAAGATCGGTCCCCCCTTTCTTTGTTTTACAATTTCGGCTTTTATAGCCAAAAGAAAAGAAGGAAAACCCAATAAAATCCCTGCTTGCTACTTTGTTGTTGATTTTTGTTGCGTATTTGCAGGAGACTGGCTGTGGCAGAGGGCAGGTGAGCAGGGATGGGACGTGCGGCGGCCAGCAAGTGGACGACCCTAGGTGCGGCGCACCTAGGGTTAGGGTTTCCTGCTTCTTTTTTTGTCTGATTAATGTTTTAGGCTAGGGTTATTTTGGGCCTAAGGTATTGGGTCTGTTGTTGTAAATGGGTAGAGGGTTTTGCTGGTATGGGCCGTGGGTTTGTTATTGGGTCAAGTGGGTTTTGAATTTGTTTTTGTAATTGGGCCCCGGGTCAAAAATTGGGCCCTACAGGGGTCAAGTCCTATTTTGGAGAAAATTTTCCTTTTGCAGATACATACAAAATGCTCGAGGACTAGCATAAGCTAAGTAGGGGGATTTGATTAAATGCCAAAGTTACATATTTTATGTAATTAAATTGGTTAATTTATGAGAGTGCACCACTAATTTTTCCATGTTTTTGTTAATTTTTGTGCAGGGGTGCAATTTGGGGCTAAATAGAAGAAAAAGGAAACAATTGGGCTAGATTGAAGAAAGAAGCAAAGAAGGAGGGCCAAAGTAGAATTTTTCCAAGAATAATTAGCTGAAATTGTTGACTTAGTGGGAGATTATTTTGGGATTTAATTTTATATCATGGAATATTTTTTCTTGATTTTCTATACTAGTTGGCTCTTAATTTAGCAAAGCCACTAGTATAAATAGTGGCTTATTTTGTTCATTTTAATCATCAATTCATAAATCAACTTTCATCTTAGAATTCAATATTTTCTCCATTTTTTCTCACGTAGCATCTGTTGTTCATAGTTTGTTTTTCTTCAATTTATTAATTCCTAGTTAGCCACCTCCTTAAATCGTTTGCAATTCTTTTTTTTCAAATTCCCTTTTCATTTCCAGTAGTCAACCATCCATTTTAATATATTACTAAATTTCTAGCCTCCATATTTAATTACGCCACCCATCCTTTCCACCTATTTTTTTTTACCTTATCCAATTATGCCCAATACCATCATGTCCCAAACCTTAGCCAACTAAACCCATTTTCAGCTTTAGGTCGAAATTAGCCTCGTCAAAACCCGTGAGTTACGAAACCGAGCAATTTAACTCCTAAAATTCCAGTACTTATTACTTCTCCGGATTAAGAGTATGATTTTGTCAACTCACAAAGTCAGATAAACTTTAAGTCAAAAAAGACGTCGTTTGATTTAGTGTGGTTAGATGTACAGTTGGAATTCCGAAAGAAACGTTTCTAATCAGTTTTCTGTGAACACATTGGCGTGCCAAGTGGAGATTGCTATTTGGTTCCGTCAAGGGAAGTAATAACCGGATTTAAATGTCCCATGCAGTTGAGGGTATTGGTTCAAGCTAGGCTCTTCTAGAACGCAAAGCTGTCGGAGTTCTAAATCACGAACGTTTCGTGGTTGTTCGATCGGTAAGGGTTAGTTATTGGACGTTCCATAAGTAATTTACACAAGGAAGAGTTGGTGTCCGAGGCGTCCTTGGTAGCTATAACTAGCTTATTGGAAAAGAGGAGTTCATCTAATTTCGAGGATCGGTTCAAAGACGAGGAAAATTCGTGCCTAAAGCTGAGCTTATTCTAATTAATTTTTTTTCATATTTATTTAACTGTTTTTATTATTCTGTTTTCAACTTTTTCTTTTCACGCATTTTATTTATTTATTTCAGGTCTTCAAATTTTATCCCCCGAACTTTTTGGGCACGACAACTGCCCCGACATAAATCTGGTCAAAAGAGGAACAATTTGTAGTAAACCTAGTCTCTGAGGGATCGACCCTACTCCTTATACTGCTTAAATCGCAAATTAGACGTAGGTTTATATTAGTGGATTCGACACCCATCAACATTATGTATAGCGTCGAAGTGAGTAAACATACATGGAATCGGCAGGCACGCTCCAATGTAGGAGCCGAAACCACGTGGCTGCCGTAGTCTATTCCGTAGACTAGAAGTGGCTGGTGAGGTACAGTCCATCTTCCATGGCCAGCTGAAGTCTAACAATGCACCAAGGTGGAAGGATGCGTATTTAACAACGTAACACGAAACGTCAATGCAGAATTAATTAATTCTGGAAAGGCAAAACAAAAAAAGGTTCCTACAGTACTGCTATTGTATTAATTATTAATTAACACAAGAAATGATCCCACAACATGATTCGATATGTCCCTAAAAACGTGCCAACTTCATTTTTCATGATTCTCAATTATTATAAATAATTAAAAGAAAATCGCACAAAAAGCAACAGAAAAGGAATATTTATTCTTTTATACGTGTAAAGGCTTTGAATTTGTGTCCGTATAAGTATTGGGGCACGGTAGTCCTGATTTCAACCAGGCAATCAATGGCGTTGGGATCGAATATGAAAATGGGATCACCGACGTCGTTTTATAGGGAAATGGTTTTGACCTTTTATCAAGTGGGAATTAATGTAATATTATCCTGTTGGTGCATGTATGTATGTACCTGGAAGTCAAAGGTTGGAGGAAGATCTGAATATCAAAAGTATTATATTAAATAATAAAAGTGTAATGTTTTGTTATCCAAAATTTCCACCTCAACCAAGACTGTATAATTTGATAAATGGAATGGTGCGAGTCTTTTTCCTAGTTTCAGCTCCCGTGTTTACGTCATTACCTCAATGACAACACAAAAACAAACAGCGCACGTAAAGAAAATAGAATAGCTGAGATCTTCGGCCTCCATAACTGACACGTCATTATTTTATGTCACCGACAGAGGAACGCGGCAGACCGGGCCCTACAGTTTGTTCTCCGACCTTTTTTCTCAGGGTGGTCCATTTTTTTTTAATTCCTCAAAATCTAGTGTGCGTTTGCATGTGTGTGGTAATTACTGTTTTCTTATTACAACTAAAAATTCTCCATTACTAAAATAAATTTAAATACCTTTATTTCTGTATTTTATTTTGAAATTGGTCTTGATCCAATGCATCTATTAACCCCACACACTACCCTATGTGTGCAGATAACTATAATTAAAGTACATTAAGTATTAAAAAGCTTATTTATTCCGATATTCATTACATATTTTGATTAAAATATAAACAGATCGAAAATAGTTAATTTATAAAATCATGATGCGAAAAACAGATTCAGGATGCCACTCTGGAGCTTAAGAATTTTTATCATCATTCTTAACGAAAATAAATAAATAAATTTACGGGGCAAGATTTGTCACCGTCTAGCGTTCCCGGCAGGAGTCATTAAACAAAATTAATGTCTTAATTCGTTGCTCTACTGTCGGTTTTATACAGCTTTGGATCCCAAACCTACATTAATTATGCTAACTACAATCATAATAAATTGAAGTTCAATTTATAATCATAAAATATATTTGGCACCTTTTAATAATTACTTACGAGACTAAAAAGCTGAAATTTTAATTTTTTTAGAGTTAAGATAAGAAGATAATGAATTATCTTATAAATACATACACACTTAGTTCAAAAATTTTAATTTTCTTTTATCTTCTTATCATTTTAATTTTAAATGTTTTGAAAAATTAAATAGGAAAATATATTCTTTTGATTTTGTTTCAATTTTTAAAAGTTCACAATTATTAATCTTATAAAATTCAATTTTTTTCTACATCAAAATATTTGTCTTAAAGACGTAACAACTTGAACTACAGATGTTAAATTTTTTCCTATTTATGACTAATTAAGTAATTTGTTAGTAGATTTGGTTTTCAAAGAAAAAGGGGGAATCTTAGTTGAACCCGTTTTTGTGGTGATTTATTTGCCAGTAAATATTTAAAATCCAGCGGTGAAACAAATTTACTGCAAAATAATCGGGGATTTTAATTAATTTATATAATGGAACCTTCCTAAAACCTATCAATTTCAAATATTTATCTCGATTCTCATTTTGTTTTCTTTCTCAGCTTTTCCCGAGCTCTGTCTTGATTGGTTCCTTGCCAAAAATCGCTTACATTTCTTACAGTATCAAACGGAGCTCGCAAAATCGCGATAAAGAAAACACTCAATTTTTCTGTAGATTAAACAAAAGGAAAATTTCTTCTTAGCATCTCCATTTAATGAAATTACGCTGATTTTGAGGCTGGTTTTCTGCTATTTTTTCTCCCATTTCTAGCTCTGCTCCCCCCAACAAGGTACCCCTTTTTTTTTTTTTGGTGTTGTATTTCCTTGTTCTTGTTTTCTAACAGTTTAAATTTGTCTGATTTGATATGAGTTCCGATTTTCAAATGTTTGATCCATCATGGGTTTTGCTCATTTTTGAATCTGGGTTTTCGTTAGATTTTAGTATTGGGTAGCAAATATCAGTTAATTTTAATGAAAAGTACGTGATTTTGAATGGAAATGAGCTTACTATTTGTTACTTTCGGGTGGCGGCCCTCACTCATAGTTTTTTGTATGGAAATTTATCTACTTACTTTCCTTTATTTTCTTCCTTTTCTAGTTTCAGTCTTAGAATCATTCGAAACGCTTTTCTTCTTCTTCTTCTTCTTCCTTTAGAAGCTTAAATTTTGATAGGTACTCTAAGAGTTTCACTTTCAGCAGGGTTTATGGATTTAGTATCTTAAAATTGGGTCAAGTCTAATTTTGATCTTATTTAAGAGCAGTAAGTCTTTGGTTAAGTTAAAAACCATTTCATGCTTGTCCTTATTACTGGGCTAGCTAGGTTCAGAGAGTGATTTGTGTGGGATTTTTTTCCTTCCTTTTTTGGTTTCAACTTTAACCTCATTGTGTTATTTCTTGAAACTGTCCTGTTGAAATATCAGGTTAGTAAAATGCCCCGGCCTCTGCATCGAGGTGTATCTGGTATACGGGTCTCAGGCAACAGCAATGATTTTTGGGATGCTGAAGTGAAAGATAACACGGAGAAGGAAGATTTGGATAGAAATCATTCTTCTAGTCAGAGCTTTTTGTCCCTCAGGTCTCCTTTTCGGTTTTTTTTTCAAGATAATTCTCCATCCAAATATGGTGTCACTGAGAATGGTTTTACAGCTGATCCCTTCGGTGGTGGGACTCCAAGAAGCCGGCATAGGTTAACAATGCTGTTTTTGAAGTTAAGTTTAGTTGTGATCGTGATTCTTGCTCTTACTGGATCATTTTGGTGGACCATCTCCATTTCAACATCATCTAGGGGTCATATATTTCGTGGTTATAGGCGACTTCAAGAGCAGCTTGTTTCTGATTTGTGGGATATAGGGGAACTTTCTCTTGGTCCTTCACGGTTGAAAGAAATAGAATTCTGTTCTGAGGAGTTTGAAAACTATATTCCTTGCTTTAATGTTTCTGAGAACGTTGCTTTGGGTTATTCTGATGGTAATGAGTATGACCGACTATGTGGGCATGGGTCAAGGAAAAGTTGTTTAGTTCTTCCACCTGTGAACTATAAAATTCCTCTTAGGTGGCCAACTGGGAAAGAGGTCATCTGGGTTGCTAATGTTAAAATTACTGGTCAAGAGGTATTTTCCTCTGGCAGTTTAACCAAGAGGTGAGTGGATGTTTCTCTTGTCAATCAAACTTTGATATCTAATTGCCTTCATCCACCCCACCCTTCCCTTCCCTCCTTACCTATTTAAGTGTTTCTTCAGCTCCTTGCCTTGTGCCATTGCAGGATGATGATGCTGGAGGAAGATCAGATTTCTTTCCGTTCAGCATCACTTATGTTTGATGGCGTGGAAGATTATTCTCATCAGATTGCTGAAATGATTGGACTGAGAAATGAATCTAACTTGATACAAGCTGGGGTAAGCGAAATTTTACCTTGGAACTTGCGTGTTGAGCTCCTACTGTTGAATTCTTTATGATTTTTTTCCCTTGTCTATTTTATTCTAATATTAATAAGGTTATTTCTGTTTAGCTTCAAGGTTGGCCTGTATTTTTTATTGCTTTATTATCTCTTACTTGACTGTAAACTGTTAATGATACCTTTTGGTTGCTCATTGCACTTCTTGGAATTTAAGCCTGAATTAGCTTAAAGCCTTCTTAATAGCTATCATGATCTGGAGTGCCATAATTCTATTTACTTTCTTCTGCATTCCAAACACAGTTAAAATGTTTCTACTCCCCCTACCTGATCTGAATTTAAGGCTACTGTTGCAGGTACGAACCATCTTGGATATAGGATGTGGTTATGGTAGCTTTGGAGCTCATCTTTTTTCCAAACAGCTCTTAACGATGTGTATTGCAAACTATGAGTCCTCAGGCAGCCAAGTTCAACTCACTCTCGAAAGGGGCCTTCCTGCAATGATTGGTTCTTTTAATTCGAAACAGTTACCATATCCGTCTCTTTCATTTGATATGCTGCATTGTGCACGTTGCGGTGTTGACTGGGATAAAAAAGGTATAGTTTAAACTTTGGTGGCGTAGAATTTGCTGCCACTTTCCACATCTTTTCATCCGTCTCCCCCTCCCGCTACCCTGGTTTGTTATAATTTCTTATGTTGAGAGACTCATTTTGTGTTAGGAATAGAAATAGGGCTAGAATCATTATTGTATGACATAAAAAAGTTCTGTTGAATATTCTGTATATAAAAGGTCCTTTATGAATGTTTTATTGGTTTTTTGGCAGTTAACTCCTGCCAGCCAAAGGATAATTTAACAGAATACACAAATTCCATGGTCAACTTCCTTTATTATTGCTTAAAGTTCTGAAAATTTGCCTCACCTTCAGCTGCTCTTATATTTCCTAATTTGAATGTGTTATCATCTGTTGGCAAAATGTGTGCCACAGATGGTATTTTATGCCAAATTGTGTGACTTCTTTTGTTTTTATTGTTTTGTTGTAATAAAAGTTTTATGCCAAAATGTTGTGCCACAGATGGTATTTTCTTGATTGAAGCTGATAGAGTTCTAAAACCGGGTGGATACTTTGTGTGGACTTCACCTCTTACCAACGTTCATACTTTTCTTCGGGACAAAGAGAAGCAGAAAAGGTGGAATTTTGTTCGTGATTTTGCAGAAAATCTCTGCTGGGAGTTGATATCACAACAAGATGAAACTGTTGTATGGAAAAAGACCAATAAGAAGAGTTGCTACAGCTCCCGGTAAGGCAATTTTTTTAATCCTATTTACATAAATTTTCTTCAAACATTTATGTATTTTGACTATGTGAATCTTGGAAATCTTTATTACTCGAGAGCAGTAGGTTGTCCTGATCGTGTTATTGTAATGTATGTATCCAGGAAGCCTGGTTCTTTTCCTCCTATATGTAGCAAAGGACAAGATGTTGAATCTCCATATTATCGACCTCTTCAAAACTGTATAGGTGGAACAAATAGCCGCCAATGGGTTCCTATTGAGGAGAGGGCAACATGGCCTTTCAGGTCTAATTTGAACAAGAATGAACTAGAACTATACGGTAATTTGATGCTCTTTTCAAGGTTGTATTAGAATTAAATTCCATCAAGCATTGATGTCAGAAATTTCTGACTGCCACTCTGATTTATCTGTTTTACCAGGTCTACACTCGGAAGAACTTGTTGTAGATACTGCAAACTACAAAACAGCTGTTCGTAATTATTGGTCCCTTCTGTCCCCCCTAATATTCTCAGATCATCCAAAGAGACCTGGTGACGAGGATCCTTCTCCACCTTATAACATGTTCAGGAATGTGCTAGACATGAATGCTCGCTATGGTGGTTTTAATGCTGCATTACTGGAAGCAGGGAAGTCTGTCTGGGTCATGAACGTAGTCCCAACAACTGGACCCAACTACCTTCCCCTGGTTCTTGACAGGGGATATATCGCTGTATTCCACAATTGGTGATTCTCTCCTCTAGCTATAATTTTTTTTTCTTTGTTGCAGTGTTGTTTCAGTATGTTCTTTATATGGATCTAAAATATGAGCAGTCTTATAGTAATTTCTATGGGGCCAAAGAATGATTTTCAGCAACTTGATGTACTTTAGTAATAAGCTTTTCTCTCTAAGAGTAAAATAAAATCAAATGCAGTGAATGAAGAAAGCATTTGTATATTTAAAATGTATGCATCATGCAACAATATTAAGGGTTGAACTGAAGGAAACTCTGCTAGACTTATCTTTCTATTTAATGTTTGATGTGTTTACTGGAACTCAAGTTTGAAGTTAGTACGACATATTAGTTGATTAGGTTCACAGTTGATTAACCATGTTTCTAATTTTAATGATGTGATATTCTTGCGCTGGTACTTATCCGAGCCACTTATATCTTTCCTTTTCTGTTTTATGTTATACTGTCTTATGATCCATCTGCATCAAATTCAGGTGTGAAGCATTTCCAACATATCCCAGAACTTATGATATGGTGCATGCTGATGGACTTCTATCCCTTGAGACTAGTCAATATCGCAGGTGCACTATGCTTGATCTTTTAACGGAAATAGACAGGTTGCTTCGTCCAGAGGTACTAAACCAAAGCTATCAATTATTTAAATCAGGCCATATTTTAGTTCCTTTTGTGGTTGCCTTCTGTTTCTCTGTTCTTGATCAGTGGATTTAAGTTCAGTTCTTAATGTGTTATTATTACATGCCAAACACCTTTTTCTTGTCATTCTAACTGATAATCTACGTAAGCACTCAAGGAAAAAAGAAGCAAGCACTTATTCATTTGGTTTTTCTCCTTAACTAATGTTGATTTGAGAACTTTTGTAGCTATATATTTGGGGTTTGATGTTACTTTCTCTTGTAGATTTCAATGTCTGTATGAACATTTGTATATGTGACAATGATCGCTTTGCTGGTTGGCCTTTGAAATTAAGAGATCCAATCACCGGAGAATCGCTTCTTCTATGGATACCACTCAAAATATTATTTGTAATAAGTCATACTCATTCAGCTCTCTCATATTGCTTCTCTATCATGGCTTAGAGACATGACTCACACTTTCATACTATGCAAACATCTATGCATATGTTAAATTCTATCAACTGTTAGTAGGCCTTTTTAACACTACCAATGTTTACTGCAATGTTTTAATGCATTCAATGGTGGATGCAGGGTTGGGTAATAATTCATGATAAGGCTCCTCTTATCGAATCAGCTAGAGCTCTAACTGTGCAGTTGAAGTGGGATGCCAGAGTCGTAGAAATCGAAAGCAACAGTGATGAGAGACTCCTAATCTGTCAGAAACCATTCTTTAAGAGACAAGCAACAAGCTAAGAACAATATCTGGAGAAGAAGCCCCAAAATTTTTCAAGTCTTGGTATTCAAATTCATTTTGTGCATTTTGAACAGAAAGAAAGAAGAAAGCAGCAAAGATAGTTGATGAAAAACAAAAATGAAAGCCGCAAGGCATGGATAGGGTCTTGTAATTAATCGAAACAGAGGCGCCATTGCAAGTGAAAAACGTATAGCTTAGGTTTAAAATTTTCATGTTCTTTGTTTCATTATTACTATACAAAATACATGATTTAAGGTTGTGCAAAAAAGGTTACAGGTTAAGCTTCTAGCTGTGCAGCATAGAGAAAAGAGAAGAGAATGAATTGGAGAGAATGAAAAAGAAAAGAAAGAATTGCTTGTAAGTGCATTTATGATGAAAATTTATAATTCATGTTATGATTTTCTTCGAAACCAATATGGTGGATGGTGCTATTGATCTGAATTGAATTGAGAACTCAAGTGAATCGTTTTCCTTTGGATTTGATTTGAATTATCAGTTGAATTTTCTACTGAATTTTGTAATCAAACCAAACTGTGAAACCAAGACTTTAATCTGGATCATGATCAAGGATTAGTTTCAAGGCGAGTTAAATTTGTTTTGTATGAGATTATGTGAACAAGATATAATATTTTGGAACGATAAAAAGGGTTTGTTTATGCAATCCTTAGAAACAAACTTCATGCACTAACACTTGATTATACCACACAAACACAAATCAAATTACCAAACATACAAAAAGAAACAGAGCGGGGTTGATATGTCTGCGAAGCAAGCAGTCTTTAGGTTCACTCACAAAGCAAAAACAAGGAAATAAAGAAAAAAATGCCCATGAATTGTCCAGGCAAATTACTGGTAAAATATCTTAACGGGATGAAGAAGCCAGTGCAGGTAATTTGGCAGATGAGTGATAGCGACTTCGGCTCTTCGACTTGTTCTTGTTCTTATGCCCCACCCCCACACTGCCCCTATGCACACTGGCGGATGTTGAAGCACCTTGGCTTGTTCTTTTTGATGCTTTTCTTCTGGAGCTCCAACTGCCACTCCCTAGAGCAGCTTTGGCAACACTATCAGTGAGCACTTCCCTTGCCCTTTGTGGTTTAATGGGTTGCTTGTTCAGGTACGTAAGCTTAGGGAGCAAGCTACAAACTGCCTTTCGCAGCTGGTCGTCACTAACGTTGCTCTGAACTGGATTTCCCAACAGATTCAATGCTTGCAATGAGTTGTAGTTGGCGACAAGCTGACCCAATGCCCTTGTTGTCGTTATCTTGTTGAAGCTCACGTCCAATACTGTCAACTTCAAGAACCTATGTAGCCCTTCAACATCACTTATCTTGTTCCCAGCAAGGTACAGTTCTTTGATCAGTATGCAGTTTGACAACCCTGGCATCATTAATGAAACACAATGCACTTTTAGAACTACATGCAAGTTGTCTAAGGAGAATGTTTCTAGGTGACAGGTTCACGAACTAGTTACCTACCATGTCCAATTCGAGCAATGCGGTTATAACTAAGGTCAACAACTCGCAATCGAGTTAACTCCCTGAGTCCTTCGATGGTGCTGATCTTGTTTCTTGACAAGTTGAGTATGTGAACGCCCTTTGGCAATGATCCAGGAGTAATATGGGCTGCCGAGAAAGCAAGAATCATAATCATATATCAGCGTGCAAACTGCAAATTAGTTATATCATCAACTTCTTTTCAAGAGCTTACTTATAAAGTTGTTCGACAAGTTGACAGACCGAAGGCTGGTGAAACCTGAGATGATTGGAATAGCTTTCAAACCTATTCCTGATATGTGAGCAACGGTTGAGGAAGAATTGAGAGTCTGAATGACACTATTGGCATGTAAAATCTCCTCAGAGAGATTGATATCCGGACGGCGAGTGGAATAGGCAGTGTTTCTTGCTGGTGATTTACCAGTGTCTGGAGAAGGTGGAAATGTGATGCCCTCTTCATCATTCACATCATCAGCAGGCTGCACAATTTCGGTTTCGAGATCTCTCACCCATTCATCGACTCTTGAGAATGATGATGATGGAGCAGGGAATGCAACCCATTGGTTCTGGGGCCATAAACCAGAAACTCCATTATGAAAACCTTTCCAGCTCCGGTTGTCATCGCAGTTGCCAGTGAAGCCTTTGTTCAAGGACTCTCCCGTAAACGATCCCGGTGATTCCATCTTGCTCAGATTCATTGCTTGATGTAGATCAATTGTGTCTGAAGAATACCCACCTTGCTGGTTCAAAGTAGCAGTGATAGGAGCAGGTTGCGGTTTGGTCATCCAGTTGTGAGAGTTCCGGTGGCTCCAGAGGAAGAACTTCCACCATAACTTTCTGCTTCTGGAAGGTAGAACTTGACTGGAAGAATGTTTTTTCAACATCACTCGGTCGGCACTGCAGCGAGTCATCACAGAAGCAGGGCTACCGAGATTAAGTCCTGCAGATAAGTCCTGCAAGTCTTCAAATGACTGAGATGGAGGGAAATGATCAGCTACCTCTCTTAGCACATTCCTCCTCTCCAAATCGGAACACGAGCGCTTAAGCATAGGTGAAGCCCAGAACTCAGCCCTCCTCATCCCAGGATCACTAACATGTCCACTTTGGACCTTATCAACAGCCTTTTGAACCTCTTCCTTGGCTTCAGTTTCAAATGAACCTGAAGAAGCAACCCTTTTGGTTCCAAAATCAAATTCTTCACTTGAGTTGGCCACATGGGCTTGGAGATCAAAGTCAGAGAATTCTCTCTTGATTGATGCATTCTCTTCATGCTCATCTTCCCCTTCATATGCTTTCTCTACTGCTTCACATCCAACAGGGCTCCCATGCCTGATCACCTTGACATTGCAATCCTCCTTAAACCCAACAGGTGCTGGGACACTAAAAGTTGTCGATTTCAATTCATCGCTCTCTAAGGGCTTCACCGGTTGTTGGAGCTTAATTTGGAGGGTTCTACCATTCTTTTGCTCACCAGCCCCCTACAAGTGAAACAGATTCAAGCCAGATGAAGCAGGAAATCATTACATGCACAAAATTGAAGTCTTATGTTAGATTTTTAAATCCCATTCTCACCTTATCTTTCTTTTTCCTCGCGGTCAACAAAGAGAAACAATTGAATTTGGCCATTTTATGAAGGACCTGGGTCAAAATCTCAGAGAAGCCTAAATGTATATATGCAATGAGTGCACCGTTTTATTTTCGCTCTTCCGCCTCTTGAACGTAAACTATCTAATAAGCTCACATCTCTAACCGATTCTAATTAACAATGGAACTTGAGTTTGTGGTTTAAACGTTAGCCATAATCAACAGGAAGGCACCAAACCAAGGAGCGTGTAGAATCTGAAGGCGAATGACCACCGGAAATGAAAGGGCCAACGCCTTCTCCGGCTCGAGAAGGT
Organism: Gossypium hirsutum; assembly: GCF_007990345.1. Lineage (NCBI taxonomy): Eukaryota > Viridiplantae > Streptophyta > Magnoliopsida > Malvales > Malvaceae > Gossypium > Gossypium hirsutum. The sequence continues at coordinate 20,715,498 of NC_053441.1, forward strand.
GTCACTAGATTGTCGGCCAGAGTTGAAGACCCAGCTTCTTTCCAGAAGCTACTTTTAAATCTGTCCTGTTTAAGAAGAAAAGCAAGCAAGTGGTTAAGAAGACTCCAAAGCTCCTTTAAGGTAAGAGTTAATTTTTCACTCCTATTTGAGCAAATATCTGTGTCAGTTTGCCTTGTTATTACATAACCCCATTAATAAAAGAATCTCACTCAAGACGTCTCCCAACTCCTCATTGAAGTATTACATAACCCCATAACCTTTAAGGTTGACACCAAATGGGTTACAACACTCTCAGATTCGTAACTTAAAACATGGGATCTAGGATGCAGGTGAAGTTTCTGGCACAGATTAGTTAAAGAAGAAAAAACAAAGTAGAAAGTTGGAAAAAAAGAAAAACTAACCTATTGAAGCTAATCTCCGCCAGAGTGTTATCCTTGGAACGCCTTTGTTGAGCAAAAAGCAAGGAAATGGTTTCGAGGCTTTGGATAAATGAAAGAGCAGATTATTTGAGAAGAAAGGTAGAGGTGCTAAAATATGGAAAGACGAGACTGGAAATAGCGAGAGATGGCTGGTTGTAAAGTAATATAGTAAAATAACATACGCGCATGAAACACGGCGAAATGGTTATGGAATGGAATCTCAATTGTCAACCTACCCCTATAAAATTATTATTAGTTAATTTTTTAGTAAAACCAGTGTACGGATCATATTTAACTTGAGTCAGGGAGACTAATTTGGGCTACAATGAAAGAGATTTATTAATCAAAATTTTGTCAGCATTTTTCACGTGGAAAAAACAAAGGGTTCGTATTTTTTTTGGAAAGTAGAAAATGTCTTTGTGAGTTAAGAGTGATTTGGAAAGTACATAGGATCCAAGAGTTTGATGGAACTCTCTCTGCCTTTGGTTCGGTCATCGGTGCTTTTGACTTTACAAGCTTTCCTAGATTTCTCCTGCTCAGACAGATGCATTTCGTCACGTCTGCAAGCTAATTGGGTGTTGCATGTGATCTAAAAATCGATAGCTTTTAGTGGCGATGAAATAGAAAAAAGTTGATGAATGGACAATGCTACCGTAGACTGCACTTATCAGAGTACGGCCCATTTTCCAGCTTGCCATCATCATAAATCATTCCATTGCAGACAGGCATATGAAGACAGCCAAATTGCAGTGCCGTGCAATTTCATCCCAACTGTAAACGTCCTCTTTTATCTTCCCGTCTTTATCTTGCTTCTGACGTCTAACCTTCTTTTTTTATTTTATTTTTTGCTTTGATCTTATTCTTTTCCATATTCTCTTTTAGATAATATCGCTAAAATTACGCAAATTTTGTGAACCACGAAATCAGCATAAAGGAAGATTAATAATTCAATTAGCATTTATCCTTACCACGCGCTCCCTCCCTCCCTGCCTCCCTCAACCCCATCAATCATCATCATTCTTCTAATTCCTTAATCAAAATAGAGAATCAGTTTTTTACGAAACAAATGGACCCTAAAAAATTATTTCTCGTCTGAAACAACACAATGATCAGGACGGCCACCACCCATGGTCATGCAGGAAAAAAAGTGACTTTTCTTTATTACATGACTATGACGTCCACCTGCTATGATATTGATTTGCCTCTTAGCTACTTCCCTACATATAATTGCTTCAACTATCACGTATCCTCTACTGTTCAAAACTATATCTACACATCTCCCAGATTTTCAGGGAAAAGGAAGAAAAGAAAATCGAGTTCAAGTACATACGAATTACGAGTATAAATACAGTGTTTTTGCCGACCTATTTATGATGCAACAGCGCATGCAAAATATTTCCTCTCAAATACTACTGGATTGAAGGTTTTTTAAAGTTGAAATATGATTTTGATAATGACATGAAAAATGATGGGTTTTTTGTTTTTTAAGTTGTTCCCCTGTATCCATGTCGTGGACTGAAAACCAACCTCTTATTATTTCCTAAATAGAATATGGCAATGTTCCTATTTGGAACATTTTTAAAATTTCAAGCCTGTTTTGGTCTAAAATATATATGGGGTAATAACTAATAATATATAGCTCTTGGGAACATCAAGGCCATGAATAGTGTGCCAAAAGGAGGCAGAGAAAATATAAATCTGGGAAAATGAATTGGATTTTAATGCTGTTTTGTTTTTCCCTTTTTTGTCGCTTTTACACTTGATTGCATTGCATTTGATCTATAGACACTACCTAAATTTGACATTTAGGGTCAAATTACAATCTTTCTTTCTTTCCGACACGGTAAAATATAATAACACCATCAGACGGAACTTCGCTTCTCTTTGACTCTGAATCATCCGTTGGCTAATGATGAGCCCAAAATAACAGATTTAGTTAATATTTGAGTTAAAAAAAAATCCTTCTTTTGCTTTCAATCAACATTGGCAACTTGGTGTAGCCATAGGTTTCAATTTTTAACCGAAAGTGCATGTCTTTATGGGTCTTACCCCATGCACGGAAAAACGAAATGAATGACAGTCTCTAATTTATTATTGCTCTCTTTTATGTTATCCATCTGCATTCATTGCACTTTTGTCTGTTCCCTCTCAACCTTGACACTCCTAAACCTTGACGAGAGAATAACAGACAACGACCATTGAAGATGGTAGACCATAATTATATATAGGTGAGCTAATGGCTTCTATATTTTCATAGAAAGCACTGAGCTGAAACTAGTTGGATGGCAAAAGTCTGCATATGGGTTCGTCCCAGGCTGCACATCTTTTTCCTTCGATCCAAAGGATCTCTTCTTCATCAGCTGTGTTCAAATTAAGGGTATACAAAATATTGGTTAAACCAAATCAAATAAGTTGAAATAATTTTCAGTTTATTCGATTTATTTGGTCGATCTTTCATTTTGAATATATTGATACATAGGGGACTAGGTCGTGAAAACAAGTGGTTCACAATGTTTATAACAGGACAGAAGCCGTCTAGTACAGTGGCCTGAGAAGAGAAGGTGGCGTTGTAGCAAAGGTAGGAGAATGAGGAGTGCGGATTTCTTTCCCCTTCCCTCATGCCACGAGTTATACTTATATATATATTGCCCTTTGTCCCAGTTAGGCACCACGTGTTAAGTCATTTTAGTGGATAAATGCAAGTGGTTAAGTGGTTTGGTGTCATATGCTTAGGTAAAGAAAATCATGAAATAAAATAAGATCATATATATTGGGATAACGAATTTTATTCCAAATAGATTAAAGATATCCTAACATATTTACGACAATGTCATTGCACGAGCACTTGGTAAAGTAGTTTCTGTAGCTATATATATTAAGAGAAAGATCAATCATGGTATTAGAATAGAATGACTCTATGACTTCCACTGTGTCTAAAAATATTGTTTTCTAAACCGATTTTTCCAACAACTGACCCATCTATGAAAATGAATTCATATGATGAAGAACCATATCTTAAAGATTGGATCAATTCAAATCAAAACCAAAAATCAAATCTTTGAATTTAAGGAGATTGGATTGTCTAGTTAAAGACTTAGATATTTTTGAGGCTTAACCCACAAATTGGAATCTAAGCTATACCCTTCTTCTTATTTTGGTACTAAACCTTTTTTTGGTCACAAGTGTTACCTAACTATTTTTTCCCAAGTTGGTAACTTTCTTAGTTAAATCGTTAAGTCTATTTTAAAAAAGGCTTGACCCACAAATTAAAACGTAAAATATACCTTTTTTTCCCAAGTTCCTAAACTTTTTTTTGGTTGCAAATGGTACCTAAACTACTCTTTTGGCACTCATTTTACACGAAAATATTATATCCGTTAAAAAAATTCAATCAAATAATAAACCGTCACATCAAATAAACTTAAAAATGATATATTTTTTAATTCTTTTATTTATTTTCTTTCTTCTTCCTTTATAATGTCTAACAATACCAACAATGCTAGAATTTTGCCCTATCAAGTTCAAGATGTTGGCAATTAATTATGTTTTCAAGCTTCACCACTTGCTTGCTCGACTCGACGAAATCGAAAAATTCATTTCATCTATCAAAATTAGTGTTTTTAGAATTGGACCGAACCAGGAACTAGTCGAGGAACTAATCTAAAGATAGGGGGTTGAACTGATTGACATGTGGACTGATACAGACAGGTTGAATCGATTTTCTCAATTATTTAAATATTTTTGTTTTTGTGAATTTTATAATAATTTATTTGATCGAACCGGATGAACTGATCAAATCGAGATCTAGGCCTGACAAGTTTAACCATTAGCTTGGTTATGTAGTGTAACACCTCAATACCCAACCAATCGTCGAGTCTGAGTTACGATGTGTCACATTCGTTGTCGGAGCAACTACAGTCAAACTATATTCAATTACATCTATTAAATGATAAATTTAAACCAATACAATCATACAGTACAAAACATAACTATTTCCGGGTCTTATACGAGCTTATGAAAGCTTTAACACTAACTCAAGGTCAAATTAGGGCTAAATTGTAAAGATTCTAAAATACATAGTTGATGTCTCAACGCAACATATTGGGTAGACCTCATCGCAACGTTTAATACTCGGCGTCACACCATGGCATGGCAACTTGGTCTCGTCGCGAAGTCAACCATTCAATGTCGCAATGTGACATACTATTTTCAAATGGTTAGGTTTTGGTACTTGTTTGCAATCACCTAAAACTTTTCAAATTCGTTTGCAGTTATAATTTCAACCAAATCTATATACCTAATGAAATCTATTATGTCTAAAATATCATTTATACATACACGCCTTCATCCATTTCAACAAATTCACTCAAGTACATGAAACAATTTATCCATGTCCTTCATTAAACTAGTTGGCATTTATACACATATGTATACAGACACATTACCAATTAGCCTATTAACATACCACAAAATATGTCTAACCAAAAGTTACAACATTCACAATATCATGTACATGAACATATGACCAATTAAAAATACTAATTCTGACTCAACATAGGTACATGTCATATAAACAACAAAATAAACTATACAAACTTTTGTTGAGTCTAGGATCTCTGTCTGGATGTTGAAGTTGATGCTCAAGGCCTAGATATGAACCTACCCTACGCACAGAAAATAAATCGTACGTTGAACAATAAAACTCAGTGGTATTTCTATGATTCAAATCAAAGAATTAAAGTTTATATCAATTGCATACATCCAATTCAAAGACCATTAACAACAAATTCATACATATTTCATGCTAATCCTTAATCACATATCAATATATATAAGCCACAAAGTGCACCAAATATACCAAATGAATCAACTATGTATTACTTAAATAACAAGCTTGTTAATCATACAATACCAATATCATTAATATTTATTTTCCTATTCAATTTAACACATACAATCAAATCCACATTTCAATTCCGAATCGAATCAATCATTCTTTATATTACTGTATTGACCCTCAGGCTCGTTAACCGGTTCGCATGGTCTTTCACATGCTATCGATAATCAAATATCGTTTTATAAATATCTGTAATAAATTTTATAACATTTAATCGTTTTCAAATATTAATTAACCAATTCATAATTTATATTCTCTGTTAACATGACTCAGACTCGAACGGATACACTGATCCTAACCAACACACTAATTTGGCTCCTAGTGTCTCATCAAAATGTCCGAAGTAAATACCAGCACTCATCGGTATAACCAAAATAAAAATTGTGCCCTAAACTTATCAGAATGTCCAAAGGAAAATGCGCCCAACACTCATCAACATATAGCCGAAGTAACCTGTATTCAATCTGTCCTATGGCATACTAACTATATCCAACTCTGCCTGAACTGTTAATAGGGTAACCAATAATCTAATTTCATTATATAGCTCGATTTACATTTCATCATTTCCAATTCATAATCCAATTCATTATTTTATAAATAACATAACATATTTCAACCTAATTCAGACCCAGTATCATACATTCATCAAGTTATACTATTTTCTATTTTATTCAATTTAGTCCTCTATTTCAATAATTAATCTCAATCATAGCAATTCGATTCAAATAATCATTTCCAACTCACCTCAATATCATACCATGCAAAAAAAATAATATAAATATTCAACAATTAAAGTGATTTGAATCATACAAATACAAATTGAAACTTGAGTTACTCATCGTCAGCTCTCGCCTTTCCTTTCCCTTTCGATGACCTTATTTCATCTTTAGTTACAAATAATAATTCAACAATACAAAATATCAAATTTCATATCAAACCAATTTCAATTACAAAGTTAAATATATTTTTCAATTTATTCAATTTAGTCCCTAAACCTAGGACAAACATCAGTTTTTATCTAGACCTTCAAATTAAAATCTAATTTCACATATATTCGTTAGGGAACTTATAATTTCTATTCCTACTAAAATTTCATAACAATTTTCATTTTATTCAATTTAATCCATAATGTATGAAACTAACAATTAGATTGTACAATTAAGTATTTTTCTTAGTCTAAGCTTAATTTTTATCAATTTAACACCTAAATCATTCGATCCTCAACAATGACATCTTATCAAAACTTCACCAAATCATTGGGTTAGCTTAATCAAGCTCCCAAGGTAAAAATTCTATAAAAATAAAAGAAAAGTGGTTAGAGACTTACTTGAATTAAAGACTAAAAGCTTCGATACCCTAGCAACGATGTTCTTATTTTTATTTTTCATTTATGGTCGGTTGGAGAAGATGACATTTATCTTTCCATCCACCAATTCTCAGTTTTGTACTTAAATTAATGATTATTTAACTTTCATTAATCATATTTTTAGTTTTAATTAATCTTAATTTACTAAATTAATCTATAATCACTATTATGGTCCACTAGAGAATGTTTAAAAGTGGTTTATTAACCATTTTGACCCTTTGGATAATTACAATTTAAGTCACTAAGACATTTCCTAATTAAAAATCTATAACGATTGGACTTTTAAAATTTAGTCATTGGGCCTCAATTAAACACAATTTCGACTAAATTGACTATTCAAATTTCAATTCATATAAATACTAACTCTGCAAATATCTCTATTTAATATTTACAGACTCAGTTTACGAAAATGAGATCCCAAAAACCACATTTTCCGACACCACTGGAAATTGGGTCGTTACATAGAAAGGAAAAAAGGAAATATATAAAAGAAAATAATATTTTTTGTATTTTTTACCACATGTCAAATTTTAATTGGTTATTTTTTAAAAATAGAATTAATGGTTTAACTAATGATTGAACTAGTAGAGGTACCAACTTGGGGAAAAATAGTTTAGGTACCACTTGTGACTAAAAAAGATGTTTAGGTTCCAAAATGAGAAAAAAAATGCATAGTTTAGGTTTAGGTACCAATTTGTGGGATAAGTCTTTTTTTTTTCAATAGACTTAATGGGTTGCCTAACAGAGGTACCAATTTAGGGGAAAAAGTAGTTTAGATACCACTTGTGACCAAAACAAAGTTTAGGTACCAAGATGTGAGAATGGATATTGTTTAGGTACCAAATTGAGGGTCAATCCTATCTTTGAAATATCTTAAACTTTATCAGGATATTGCTTATGCTTCTTTAGCTGCATAGAGAGATTGATTGTACTTGATCTAATATTGTTAGCAAGTCGAAAAAACATATATTGAGAATAGAATACTTGTATAAATTTTGTACGGAGAGTTTAACACTTATTTTGTTTATTAGAAATTCACTATTGTGGGGCATTTTGTAAGCAAACAAGTAAGCGAGTTGATTTACACAGTATTTAGGAAAAAACTTATATGTAGAACAAGATTTAAATCAGTGTTAGAGAGAACTATAGAAAGTCTCGCGAATATAAAAAAACTGAACTAAGTTCACGTTTATTCTTTTGGAGTTCTGCCAACAATTTTAACTGCTTCTATAATGACTTCCCTATTTTGCAAATATTGACTGCGTTTTCTTTAATTAGGAAAATACAACAGTAACAGATTACAGAATATAAAGTCACATTTACTTAGCTAAATTTACATTTTATTCCATGAGTGTTGAAGTGGTTGAATATTAAAGAAAAAATGTTGTGAGAATATTTTTTTATTTTTCAAAATTTAAGAAAAATACTAATTCAATAAAAATGTTTTTAAATATTTGGTATCCAAGGAATCTGACAAAGTCATCAGTTAAAATAAAAAAAGTGTAGACCCCATGGATTCACAATCAATCGTGTTCCTCCAGGTCAACATCACTACTTCCCATGTGATCACTGCCAATTGTCAATCCAACGATCAAAACTTCTCCTAAATCCCTCACATGCACCGCGTTGATTGAACCCTCATCCGCACCCAACATTTTTCGACTTCTCCAAGGGTTTTTCCGACTTTTTCCTCATCCTCAAAAGTCCCTCTCAGAAAACTCAATCCAGACCGTCGATTCACCCTCCTCAGCGAACCACATCTAACGGCCAGAAAACAAAGTACGGCATTCCTTAAAAAGCAGTTTCCCTTCCTTTCCCCAGCTCCCCCAAACCGCAAAATCTAAAGATCAAAGACTCAAAGACAAAGAAAGCGGCCATGGAGAAGGAAAGAGAGCAACAAGTTTACTTGGCAAGGCTCGCTGAGCAAGCTGAAAGATACGATGGTAACTACCTTTTTGTGGATCTTTCAATTGATTCGTGAGATTTTGTTTGCTTACTTTTTTTAATCCTTTATTTTCTCTGATTTGATCGGTAGTCTTATTCTGTTTCGTTTTTGTCGTTTTAACTTGATCTCTAGCTTGATCTGTAGTTTAGAGAATAGTAGAGGCTTTGGTTCTGATTTGATGATAATATACTGAAAAGAGGTGATGAAGTTGAGACTTGAGTTACAACCTTTTTTTAAAAACAAAATTTGTAGCAGTAGATAAATATTAGCTTATCTAGGCATAAAGAAGTCCGATTTGATAAAGCAATTGCTAGTACTTTTTATTAATTAAGGTTAAAAACTTGTGGAGAAATAAAATGCTTGTTTTTTACTATCATTTGAGATGTTTATGTTTAAGTTTTTACATTTTGAGGTGTTGCTCATTTTCTTAAAAAAAAACGGTGTTTTTTTTTCTTTTGAATTTGCTATTAAGTTTCCCATTTTAACAAATTTGAAGAAGCAAAAGACAAATTAGCAAATATATGTATGTTTGGGGCTCATTTTTTGGTTTGTTGGAACCTCAGCTCATTTGGAATCTGTTTTAAAATTGTAAAAAAACTTTACTATTTCAGAGATGGTTGAGGCCATGAAGAGTGTTGCTAAGTTGGATGTTGAGCTGACTGTGGAGGAGAGGAATCTGTTATCTGTGGGATATAAGAATGTGATTGGAGCAAGAAGGGCATCCTGGCGGATACTGTCTTCAATTGAACAGAAGGAGGAGGCCAAAGGTAATGAACAAAATGTGAAGAGGATAAAGGATTATAGGCAAAGGGTTGAAGATGAGCTCTCAAAAATATGCAATGACATTCTCTCAGTCATTGATAAGCACCTCATTCCATCTTCCTCCACCGGGGAATCAACTGTTTTCTACTATAAGATGTGAGGATCATCTTACTTTCGTTTTTGTTTTATGGGGCGGTTTGAGTGTGAATATTTCCTTATTTGTTGCTTTTTGTGTAACAGGAAAGGAGATTATTTTCGTTATTTGGCAGAATTTAAGGCAGGAGATGATCGTAAAGAAGCTGCTGATCAGTCACTTAAGGCTTATGAGGTGCGTTGAATTCCCTCCAAATCCTGCTTTTTTTTTTTTGCTCTTCTTTTACCTTTAATCAGCCCTCCTCTTATCCTATTTTGATTTTTATTGTAGGCTGCCACTTCCACTGCAAGCTCAGATTTGCCTCCAACTCACCCAATTAGACTTGGCCTGGCTTTGAACTTCTCAGTTTTCTACTATGAGATATTAAATTCTCCCGAGAGGTCAGAAATTGTAGGAATCTTTCTACCCCCTGTTTATGCACAATCATGTAACCTACTTCTAAATTTTCTTTCCATTGGGGAGAATGATCCCAAAGCTAATTTTTCTTTTCATTTTGTGGTAGTTTCAGAAATACTTTCCTTGGTAACCATTGTTGTTGTTTACTTATTTTAATAATTATAGATGGCTATTATATGAGTTCCACTTTAGCAGCTAGTGTTTATCTAATGTGATGCAAATCGGAGCAGGGCTTGTCATCTGGCTAAACAAGCATTTGATGAGGCTATTGCCGAGCTTGATAGCCTTAATGAAGAATCTTACAAGGATAGCACCCTTATCATGCAGCTTCTTAGGGACAACCTCACCTTGTGGACCTCGGATCTGCCAGAGGAAGGAGGTAAATATTTTGTGTATGTTTCTGTGATTAATAAGAGAATATATATGTATGGGCACATTTGGATTGCTATGGTTCACTTGTTGTCTGACTGGATTTTATGTATTTATAGTTAGTTTCAAGAAGCATGATCTCCTCCTACTAATCACTTTCTGCTAATACAAGTAATTTCTATTGTCAACTGCCTCTGATAATTTCCTTTTTGCAAATTTGCTATTTGGTAATCCAGGTGAGCAATCAAAAGCAGATGAACCTCAGGTTGAGGTAAGAAAATTTTAATTTTTTAAGCTGGACTGATCGTTGATCAACCGATGAATTTTATCTCTGGCATGTTAGATTTTATTGTGGTGTGAATCTTGATTGCATTCATACTCTTTCATTCTGCTGTCTACAAATAAACCTCTTTTTCTGTCTTCTCAAAATTGTTCAATATCTTGGCAGAGTTAATTGGATGGAAGAGTATTCTTTTAAGACTGGGCTTGTCGAGGTAGGAAAGGGGCTTGCTGCTAGAGTGACCTGCTTTCAACTCATGGTAGTAGTACCAGGATTTGTTACCTATGACATGGTTCGATTTGTTTATCAGATGTTTTCGGACTGTTGTTCTGTGTTCTCTTCTGTTTAAACATAATTGAATCGGTTACTTTATAGTCTTTATGACTTACTTCCTTATGTTCAATTTTTTGTTGTCTTAGCTTCTTGTTTTTCCATGTGTTTCTGATTGAAGCACACTACACCTCGCTCATTCTTCAGTTTTTTGCTTGGTTTTGATCTTAACATAGCTTAAATGCCCAATTTGTTTGAGAAGTTTTCTGAACAAGGGGATTGATATTTGTGTAGCAGCAGTGTTCGATTCTGTGTGTGGACCTTTTTGCAAAATTCCTGACATGGGTCATCGTCTACTTTCAGACATCCATATTTTGGCCTCCAAATAAGCAAATGACCATCCTCCCCAGTCCTACTGAAAGGGTTCTTTGGGATAAATTATCTTTTTCATTGAACTCAACTGTGAACTGGAATATTTATATATATAGTAAGAGCCTAAGAGGGAAGGGCTTGTTTAGATTTGAATCTTGAATTTAACGTGAGCTAAAATTTCAAAATGAAATTAAGAATCTAACAGAAATATTATATCCTTGAATATATGGGCCTGGTTGTTGAATTCGGTATTCGAGACTACTAACTCGTTTGCAAATGGTAGCAGATTGATACAACACGTATGGGGAATAATGATTGAAATTCACTAAAGGAAGATGAATTTTACTGAATAATCAATTCCTTAGCAAGAATTTATGTTGTGGATTTCCCTAACAATAAAACTAAGCATCTGATGCTCAGAAGAAAAGTGGGAGGGATGCATCTAACGGGGGCTCCTTAGGAATAGCTTAATGGATTCTGTGTCTCCCTCTGTTGATTTTGATTTTTCATATGGACGTAAATGATGCATAAAATCTAGGCTGTTTTCAAGGTTATCTTCTCTGCTTCTCCTTTGCAAGATGAAAGATGGTTTTCATTGTTGGGAATGGGAGATGGGGTGGACGGTGGAGGCTGCAAATCAACTAGAAATGATTTCAAGTGCCTGTAAGACTCTTTTGGCTTCTCTACGATGAAGGCGTGTCCCGTGCCCTTGATGACGACGAGGTGAGCATTATCTCCCAGATGCCTGCATTTTTTGAAAAAAAAGAAAGAAAAAAAATCCCTCGATCAGCGGAAAGTTTTTTTTAAGTAATTTGATTCCCAAAGCTTTGAAGAAGATGCGAACCTTTTTAACCTGTGACCCAATTCCAAAGGGAAAATTTTATCATATTCTCCCCATAAAATCAAGGTGGGCTGAAAATAGTGAAGTCACAAAGGTTGAAAGCAAACTTGGTTCAGAAAAAAAGCAGCAAATGGTTAAAAAAACAAAGAACGGTTTAAAATTAAGATGAACCTGAGAGATTTTGGTAATGTTTGATAATTTTCGATCTTTGGGTATTGCTCGGATCAGCTCTTTCTTTTCTTCCGTGTGCTCTGTACACATAACCTGTTTGTATATGTGGCCCCAATTAACATAAAGAAAAAGACAACCCCAAATGAAAAGCAGACGTATTGAGGCAGTCGATTGGCTATTAACAAAGATGAGAAATTTGTGCTGGTTCTAGAGACTGAAATCGTTGGTTCACTTACGTCAATGAAATCCGCGAGCAGACAAGAAGGGACCAAAGTCGAAGAAGGCGGCTTGAACATAGCAAAACCCAAGAGTTCCCTAAGCTTCTCAGGCGTTTGGGGTACTAAAATATCGGCAGCTTCTTCCAAATCAGATACCTTGAAAACTCCTTCCTTCAAATCTTTCTCTTCCATGCAAACTCCAGCGCAGCAGATCACCACTCGCTCAACAGCTTCACTGAACTGCGCTGCTAAACTGTACCCAACAAACCCACCATAGCTGAGGCCTACCAGGCTGAGTTTCTTCACCGAGTTGGCTTCCATCACTCGCATCACGCACTGAGCCTGAAACGATTCGGAGCGTTCAGGCCGAGTCGTGTAGGAGTCCCCGAAGAAGACAAGGTCGGGTACGAAGATGTTGAAGAAAGGGATCATCTTACGAATGGTGTCACCCCATTGCCACATTGTGTTGGCTCCCAGTCCATGGATGAGGAGGAGGTTAGGCTTGGAGTCATTATGTGTCTTGGGGACCCAACAGTGCATGACGGTGCCATCTTGGAGGTCCGTGATGGTGGATCGAAGCCCCGCTTTGAGGAATGATGATTTGTAACACCGGTTTCTGGCTGCGGTTAAGCTGAAACACCTTGTCATTTTCTTTTCTTAGAAAACCTATGGAATCATACAACCTAAACTCTTCCGCCAAGGGAGGGATATGATTGTCCTCTAATCACTTGATAATGATGGATTTTGGTTTAGTTTATGTGATGTGAGAGGGACATAGATAGCACTATTAAAATGGATTTTTGAGGAATAAAAATTTGTGGGTGTAGAGGAATAAAGAGTTACATCAGATCTTGGTCTGATTTGAGAGAGATATTAAAACTCAAAACAATGGAGGAAGGAAGATGAGAGATAAAGGATATGTAAATGTAATATGACCAACCAAAGCGATTGAAGCCAATTTCCACCAGCAAGTTCTTTTCTTTTTTGTAAGGTTTTTTTTTTTTTTGTGGGGGACATTAAATGCTATAGCCAATAGAAAAGATTGGAATTTGTGTGAAAGAAAGAGATGGTGTTGTCGGGACCATGTGGGTCTGGCTGGGGTTATTCTGTTTTCTGCTTTTCATTTAATCTAATCTTTTATTTCCAAGTCAAAATTTTTTAAAATGATTTTTCATGATTAAATTATAAATATTTAAAAACACAGTATAATTATTATAATTATAATTATAATTATTATTTAATGTTTATTTAAATAATTAAAACTAAAAGTTTGTAGGCCAAAGTCCCAGTGACGCCGCCCCTGCCTATAATAGTCAAGGAAGCAGTCATCAGGGGTAAGTTTTGTTTAGTTGAACTTCCATACGGAGATGGATTACCAGATAAAAAATGTGTGGATGTAAGTAAAGCATACTAGTCGTTGAACTGCTGCTAAGCTTATTATTATTATTATTATTAACGATAAGAGACATTCAAGCTTCACAACATTTTCTCTGAAAATTTTTTATTCATAATTTAATTGTTTTTCTTAATTTGATTTCTATACTTAAACTCAATTAAAGTAGGAAAAAATGTTAGTCATCAACTAGATTTTTACAATTTTTAAATAAATATTTTTAAAAAATTATATAAATTTCATGGAATGACAAAACAGATATAATCAAAGAAACTATTTTTATTTTCAAATGGAAGGTGCAGTGTTTATAAAAGCATCCGGGAAAGTGGGAAACGTAACAGTGCTTATCGTGCGGCTCTCTCCTTAATCACAATCAATTTGGGGTTAATTCCTTTCATCACGTGCGCTTCTATTTTGAAATTTGAGAAAAATCAGCTCTAATGAATCAACATCAAATCCACCACCTCTATAATTGCTCTTACTCTATGTTTAATAATTTAATTTAAACTTAATATATTATTTCAAACTCATATTTATGTTGTTGTTTTTTTATCTAATCTATTTTTTGTATTTGACAAAAATTATACATTTTAATATTCAAAGGTAACGATGTTAAGTTTTTAGTGTTTAAGTTAGATTTTAAAGTTGATTGATGAAACTTAATTGCTAATATTATAATATTTATTTTTTAAAAAATAAAAAATTAGTGTTAATTCTAAATTTGTTCAACTTTACGTTTAATTTTTTAATTCAAGCGTTAGAGTTAATTTGATGAAAACTAATTACTATTATTATTAGTTAATTATGAATTCCCATCAAATCAACTATAAAAACCTAGACTAAACATTAAAAATTTAACATTGTTACCTCTAGATATCAAAATGTATACTTTTTGTTAAATATAAGTATTATATTGTAAAAAAAAAACAAATATCAAACTCAAATAACAAAATTATGTATAAAGACTATATATATATATAGCTTACGTTACATTTTAAGAGGTAAAAGGATGAAATTTCACATAAATCCAATCCTAGATAAACATACCAACACTTGAATTTATGTACAAAATAGTTTATAGACTTAATTTTTATATTATACTACTATGGTTTCTACCACGCTTCGTGTTGAGTTAATTATTTTTTAAGCTAGATTATAGTGTAATTATTTGAAGATTAAAATATTCTATATTTATGTAGTCTTCATACATTTGAAATTTTGTCTTCTTACTTTTTTTTTTAATTTTATAACAAAGTCAATAGGATGAACATGATAGATTCATAAATATTTTTTTTTGAAATAAATAAGCATAACAACGTGTCACCACCCTGATGAATCGGTCATGTGACATAATGGGTCCGATTTAAGAAAAAAATAATATTTTTAAATAAATAAGTAGTGTGATAATATTTTTGATGTATAATGTTTTAAAGTTAATTGCAACGTCCAATCAAGTAAGCAAGCAAAAAGGAAGCTAAAGTTGGATAAAATATTTGTTAAGATAATAAATGTGGGAATCATCAGGTCACGTATATGAAATTGAATGCAGTTAAGCGTGGGAAGTTTGGATACAAATTCCACGATGCATATGCCTCTGAGTCGGATAATTCGCGAAAGTGTTCACTTTTGGTTTTGATTCAACACTGTTGAATGCCATTAACCAAACAAAACGTGGGTGCTTTGAGCCTGTATTGGGTCGTCTTTTCTGGGTTTCTTTTAACTGTTGCATCTTGACTTTTGGGTAAACTTATCCACATTTAAGGCCCATTACTACCAAAATTTTCATTTTTTTATCCATTCAATCAATCAAATCCTAGAAGAAACCACGGAGAGGACAGCATAATCTACGGGATAACAAATGCAAGTCTAGTTATCTATAAATGTAGGGATTAGTGCAAAGACTGTAGGATCAATTTGAACCTTACTTCAACTAATTTCATCCACTTGGCTGATTGTTAAACTAAAAATTATAGCAATTGAATCGAAGAATGAGGTTAAGGTTGAATAGAAGCAAAGTAACCCAATTTGCTGAAAAACAAACTTTTAATTCAAATTCCTGCACCCACAATTTAAAACAGGCAACTTCATCTGCACTCCAAGACTTGAGAAATTTCTGGTGACAACCATTACCATATACAATGAATTCCTAATAATAGTAATAATAATAATCAAACATCAAAGGCTAATAGATAAAACAAATTTACATGAGTTAAAACCTGTATTTTGTTTTTGAATAATAATTTCGTAAATTCCAAACCTTGATTCTGCAGAACTTCAAGGATTACCCCAAGCAGCCATATGCATTTTCATGTTGGTCTAATCCACAAATTGCCATCCTGGGTAAACAAACTCTTATTTCAGCACTTCACCCGAGAGCAATATGATTTAAACGATTCTATCCCCTAAATCTAACGACGACGCAAGATATGTCATCTTTGCTGTCTCTTTTAACTGCTTCGGTGGTCAGTTGCTTTGCGGCCTTCTGTGGGTCTTTGAACCTTTTTGCAATATCAACCGCCTCTTGATTAGTCATCACCTGGATTAAGCATAAAGAACGGGAAATAAAACTCCTGCTGAACTATTACTAGCTCATGCATCATTGAGACAATTTCTTGCATGTGCACGAAGTGAATAAATATAAATGAACAGAGGCATCAAAACCAAAAGAATTTACCTTCCAAAGACCATCACTAGCAAGGACTAAAATGTCTGTATTGCCATCTACCTTGGCGTTTTGAATGTCTGGATCTGACCGCAGATGTGATTTAAGGCTCTTGTCCCCAAAAGCACGTGAAACTGCCAGTTGTCCGTTAACTCTAGGAACATCTCCTGTTAAGCATGACAAAACAGCAAATTCAACAATTTCAAAACGAAAAAAATTACTAGAGCAAGAGCCTTATGTTTCACTCTATAGTGAGAATTTCCATGGATTAGAATTAGCTGAACTGATGTTTTCGGGCCATCAATTCTTTTGTGGTATCTTTGAATGTATTTCAGGCCAAGGCACGAGAAGCAAAATAATAAAAATTAATAAATAAAAAAATCATGGTAACTTGCAGTTTCCTTTTCAATGGATACATCAAGAAAAATGCAAAGGAAGCCAATGATGTGGATTTTGAGTAAAGCAACCAACTTACAGAGTCATTATCGTAACCTAAAATTATTGCAGATTCCATATTAGGAATGAAGGAAGAATCAGTAACTTGAATCTAATAAATGCCCACAATAGGCTGGCAGCAACAAGACAAAATCAGCCTATCATCTTCATTGACTTAACAAGGTAATTAATACTTGGCAATAAAAAGTAAATTTAACCACTAATTAAATGTATGCGCCCATAAAAAGAAGAAAAATAAGAGAATTACAAGGTAGTGAACCGTAAAGACAAAAATTTCTTTTCAATGTAGTTGATGTGTTCTTGGTAGATGGAGTAACTAACTGAACCATCAGTGTCTTAATGAGGATCAAAACTACATGGATAATAAGTTCTTTTAGGAACTTCCTACATAAGTGTCTAAGCATTAGAAGCTGCAAACAGCTTAAAGATCACCAGCAGATTCAACCATTCAACTTCTTTGCCAAAACATGTTATAAATTATTATCATATTACACTGTACGTGCATAAAAACGAATGAACTTGTAAACATTGGATGCAGTAGAAGACCTGGCATATTTGAGACAAATCCTCCTCTGTTCTCAATGCTGCCTCGTTCGGTGTTTGGTTCATGATCTGTAGTCATCTGTGTAGCCTGACCCCTACTTGAAAGAACAGCACGAGAATCTCCAACATTTGCCACCCATAGACTTTTTCCATTTATCAATATTGCAGTTACAGCAGTGGATCCACCACGACCCAAGTCAGCAGCACGTGAAAGAATTGCTTGGTCTGTTTTGTCATAAGCTTTTGAAATGGCTCTGCGGGGATCAACCCAAAACTCTTCCTAGAAAAAGTAAGAAATGAAAGCATAAGTTGATTTGAAAGTAATAAGCCAAAACATGTAATTACCCTATTAAAAATGGTATGGCACATCCCACCTCCTTTAGGATATTGGCAAACAGATGCTTTTGTAGGTAGGCAGGTACACTATCTCCCAGATGACCATCATAGATAGCAAAAAGCCCCAACTCGTGACCTTGAATCTGCATGAACTTAGCGACATGATAATCCTCCATAGGATGACTTGCTTTCCCTTTTACTAGGCTGAAACCAAACCTCATTATACCCTCATGGCTTTTCCCCTTGCCAGAAGTAGATGATGAACGCCCCCCTCCATACTAAAATGATAAAACAGTAACAATAAGTCTCTTTGTAAGCCTCACTTAGCCACGTTGCTTAACACCAACCAAAAGAAAACCTATACCAATCCGGTTACTATAAAAAACCATCAAATATGTTGCATCAACATAACATTATGAAAAAGATGACACAACGAAAAGGGAAAAAGAACCCCAAAGAGTAAATTCTTGTAGCATGGAAAGTTCATCCAAATTTCCCTTCTAAACAAGCTGTGTACTGACTGTTCATAATAAATCAATATACAGGATCATATGATGAACTTCTTGTACAAGACTGTTGGGCAAATAGATTTTTTTAAAAAAAATTTAATTGCATAACCTGTATTAAAAGAAAAACTCTAAATTGGTTTACCAAGTTAGGAACATCTGCAATATAATCACACAATAAAAAATAAATAAAAGAAAAGAATATATTTATGACTATATGCCATACAGATCATCATTAGGAAGCGTTCATGAAAAATTATAGCAATCCCAACACACATCTAAGATGAATGATCAAATCCTTTCAATATGCAGACCATTCTTGCAACCCAAAATCATCACTCTTAAGTAGCTCATATAAGATACCTACTGAAATCAGGCAACATAACCTCAAAATTAATCACACAACTAACCTATATAAAAATTCCAAGTTTCATCACAATTAATTGAAAGTTTTATTTTCCCAAACATAGGAGTACTAAGAAAAGCCTTAAAAGAGTGCAGCAAATATGCTTTACCTGAGAGGAATTAAAGCAGCACAACCAATCCATAGAAAATAAAATTTCTGCAAAAACCTCTAATTTGCCTGACTAAATTCTCTTCAGCATCAAGTTCCTGGTCAATTCAAAGATATCATCAAAACCCCAACAAAAAAAGTATCGTTAAAGGAAAACCCTCAAAGCCACAAACAAAAACAAAAGGATGAGCATGAAAGAATCACCAAGATAAAGAATCAATTAGAAGGCCAAAATATGCCTTGTTTCTGCTACTGCTGGGTGAAGTAGGTGTCCGCTACAACAGCTTTCCTTTTTGTTTATCAGCTGGGGTTTTCTTCCTCTTCTTGTTATAGGTTGGCTTTTGTTAATTTGCACAAGCAATTGAATAATATTTGAAAGCTTTCTTTTAAAGGGTTAAAAACTAGTGCTTAATATTAAAAAAAAGATTGGAATTTGGAGAAAAAGAATGGAGCTTTTGCCTGAATGATTACTTGTGACCGTTCTAGGAAGAGTCTTCCTTTGCTATTTGATATGATATATCATAATATTTATGTGAAAAAGGAATCGTTAACAATATAATGAAAAAAAAGCTGCCACAAAGCAGACTTCTTCATGTTGACTTTGCTGTTTCAGTCTGTTTTCCATCTTCTCATAAATTTTGGTCATATCTTTTTTGTTACACAATACTTATAATTACTCATAACTCTTTTCAATATACTTCAACACACTTAAATTAATATTATCTTATATTGGTATGCTAATTAAGTTAAGAATCAATCATCAATTAGACCAAGTTAAATTAATTTCTTCATTCAAAGACTTGGATTATGTTAATTGGTGAAGAATTTGTGGTAACAAATCATAAGTTGAAATTTGATTTTTTTTTTGTAAATTATTAAAAAATAAAATGGTTAGCTTGCTTAATACTTAACTAAAACGTAAATCGATAACCAACTCCTAACTGGGCAACCCTTGAACATGTCTGTTTTAAGATGATATAAATTATTAATTAATTACCAAAGAAGTTATACTCATGTAAAATTCATTAATAAACATAAATATGATTTTGTGTACGGTAATATTAGTAAACAATATCCCCAACTAAATAAAACATTTCAAAAAACAACTTACCGCAAAGCGGACAAAATTAGGGGTATGTTCAACTTTTGATTATTTAAGGAAATTGAATGATTTTTCTTATACATGGCAATAATGCTTTTCCCAGTTCCATTACTCCATCAAGCATATGTGTTTTTTTTTTCATGTTCTTTTTTATTTAGTTAATAAATATATTGTTTTCAAATTTTTTATTTTATTTTTAATTAATACTTATTTTATTTATATCAATAAAACAATAAATTTGTAATTATATAATAAATATATATTTTTTATATCTATCATTATGTAAAAAATGTTTTTTAAGTGTATCAACTATTTTATTCATTTATTTTTCCTTATATATAATTTTTTTATATGTCAAAAATTTATTTTTTCGACGTGATTATGATAAATTCTAATATTTTAAAATTAAATAATTATTTTAAATATCATTATTATTTTTATATGTGAAATATTTTAATTAATTATTTCAAATATCATTATAGTTTCATCTAGTAATATGAATTTAGACTTGATAATGGGTTGGGCCAAAGTAAAATTTTAGGCCCATTTTCTAGGCACGAGCCTGGCCCGACCCAATAAAATGGGCCTAAAATTTTGTCTAAGCCAGGCCTAAATTAAAAATACTAAACTCGAGCCTGGCACAGCCTGCACATATTAATTTTTTAGATTTTTTATTTAAAATTAATTTAAAAAATATGATACATCAAATACACTAAAAAAACATTAAAATATATGTTTTCCAACAAATTGAAAATATGTTAAAAAATTTTATACTTAAATAACATTAAGATAGTTACAACTTAGTAAGTAAATGTCTCTAAAATAGTAGCAGAATTAACAATAAAACCATAGTTATACAATATAACAACAATAAAACAACAGCATAACAACAAAAAAATAGAAGGAAAAAAGTTTAGGCTTATTCGAGTCCGGGCCAAAAAAATCCTACTTGAGGCCCGACCCATTTAAAAATCATGTATATTTTTTTGTCTAAACTCATTTTTTGGTCATATTTTTCTATCTAAACCCTCTTACTTTTCAGGCGGGCTTTCGAGTCTGGGCGGATGACCTGACCCATGATTTGGTCTATGCATGATCTACATGAATGGAGCATGAAATATGACGGTTAGATTGTTAAAATATGAATTGTATAAAAAGTTATGAAAGGGTGTAAAACTAATTAAATTTTACACCAATGTATCCCTCCCCAAGAAAAATATTTCAAAAGAAATTAATTGATGTTTTTTTAAAAATAAAATATATTGAACATAATGGTAAATATCAATAATATATATTCGTTATATAAGTACATATTTATTATTTTATTTATACAGATAAGATAATTATTAATTAAAAATAAAAAAAAATTGAAACAACATGAAATAAAGAACACAAGTGTAGAGGAGAGTTGAACTTGTGACTCAAGGATGAAAGAAGACGCTTTTTGTGAAATGTATTTTTCCAAAAATGTTTTTTCTTAAAACGGGTTTTTGTCACATCTATAAAAATATGACATATTTCCGTAAATAATCAAAATTTTAACTTAATTATATCTCTATTATTTTTCTAAAATCGACATATACCTTTAAATTTACCTTTTAAAGAGATTAAAAGAAAAAGGTTACATAGTGAATGATAAACTAAAATTATTCTGGAAATGAAATAATCATTGATGACTAGAATCTAAATAAAATATTTATAGAGTAATTGCTATGCTAATACTGATTGAAATTCAATTATATCTTATTTCTTTTAAATATTCAAATTTGGGAAACAAAATTTATACTGAAACTTTATAAATTTTAGAGATTTAAATCTTGGATAAAATTAAAAGACAAATTCTCCAGCAGATATAATAAGATTCCAAAACATACTTTAAAAAAAAAATTCAAAGCTTAGATGATGCATGCCAAAAGACCTATATTGTAGAAGTAAATCTTAATTTAATTTTTATATAATTACAATATTAATTTAAGTTATTATTATTTTGATAATCTGTGTAGGCATTAATGTACCAATTTAAATAAATTATTGTCAAAGTGTAATCTGATATGAAAACAAGATTTACTTATATCAACTTGATAACTTGTTTTATAATATCAATTTAATAATATAATAAATAATCATATTTGTGATAAATCTAAATTTTAAATTGATACAATAGCATTTTTATGTTCCGAAAAAATATTGTTTCACATGTAGTTAAAATTTCAATTTTTTATATATAAAAATACACACTCATAAATCATAAAAAAATATAAAAGAAATTCTTTAATTGAATCTTATAAAGCAAAACAAAAAACATTGTCGAAAATTTCCATTAATAATTAATGGTTGGTAGCATTTATATTCGAAAATAACACGGTCCAGCAAACTTATTTTGACATACACACTTCGGATAAATTTCTTTTTTGTAAATACAAAATTATTTAAATAATTAATGATATTTTAATTGGAATGACAAATATTTTTTGAAATTTAAGATTTTAAAAAAAATTGAAGTCATAATTTCTACTTCCACCTATGTGATTTTTTTCTAATTTTATATAATAAAAAACACAAACAATTATACAATAATATTGTTTCTTTTTTATAAATTTTTGCAAAATATATAACGACAAAACTCACGTCATAGCAGCGTGAAGCTAACGAAGTAGAATCCCGGGAAGACTTAGCTTGTTGAGAAAATTCTCACTTACTTGTTTAATACACAGAGTATGTTTACACTTATAGACTATTTGTTTAACTAACTAACTAATCTTGTAACTGCCTAATTTTGCTAACTACTAACTACATTAACTTCTCAACACTCCCCCTCAAGTTGAGGGTTGATATATATCTTTAACCCCTAACTTGGATACTAAAAACTCATGTTGCTTGATGCTCAAGGCCTTTGTCATCAAATCAGCAAGTTGCTCGGTTGTTCTAATGTGCTGCATCTGAATCGTTCCATCCTTGATTTTATCTCTTACAAAATGGCAGTCAATCTCTATATGCTTTGTCCGCTCATGAAAAACGGGATTAGCAGCAATTTGCAACGCTGCTTTACTATCTGAAAGAACCAATGATTTATCAAATTGATTGGGACTAACTTCTTTCAATAAACCGTTCAACCATACAACCTCTGCTACAACCATTGCCATACTTCTATACTCCGCTTCTGCCGATGATCGGGAAACTGTGGTCTGTTTCTTTGACTTCCACGAAACAAGGGATTCTCCAATTTTTATACAGAAACCAGTCACCGATCTCCTAGACATGGGGCATGAAGCCCAATCAGAGTCACAAAAAGCAATCAACTGTGTCTTGCTTGTTGCAGATAATAGAATACCTTGACCAGGATTTTTCCTTATGTATCGTACCACCCGAAAAGCAGCTTCTAAATGCGATTTTTTTGGTCTGTGCATGAACTGACTCAAATGTTGAACCGCAAACGTTATGTCTGGTCGTGTATTTGTCAAATATATCAATCTTCCCAATAACCTTTGATACATTGTAACATCCGTGACTAAATCATCTCCATCCACCTTTGTTTGTACCGACTCATCATACTCAATTGATGTGAGTTTCAAATTCTGTTCCAGCGGTGTACATACTGACTTCGCTTCTCCTAATCCCAAATCAGCTATCAACTCCAAAGCATATTTCCTTTGATTCAATATAATCCCTTTATTTGATCTCATTATTTCAATTCCAAGAAAAAACTTCAATACACCCAAGTCTTTCATCTTAAAATTCAAATGCAGAAACTGCTTCAATTCATCTATCATGCTAGCACTGCTGCCTGTAATTAATAAATCATCCACATATATGAGTAGAACAACCATGTTACCTCCATCCCCCTTTGTGAACAAGGAATAGTCGTATTTACTATGTACATATCCTCCTCGTATTAAAGCCTCTGTAAGCTTCGAGTTCCACTGCCTGGACGCTTGCTTCAGACCATACAACGATTTACGCAGACGACATACATGAGACTCCCCCTGGCTGCGAAAACCAACTGGAATTTCCATATAAACTTCTTCGAATAGGTCTCCTTGAAGGAACGCATTGTATACGTCCATCTGAAAAAGAGGCCAGTTATGAATGGCTGCCATGCTTATCACCGTCCGAACCGTGACTTGTTTAACGACCGGAGAAAAAGTGTCATGAAAGTCAATACCAGCCTTTTGATTATAACCCTTACCAACAAGCCGTGCTTTAAAGCGTTCCACCGAACCATCAGAAGCATATTTAATTTTGTAAACCCACTTGCAGCCAATGGGAACAACGCCAGGCGGTAAAGGAACAATCTCCCATGTACCATTAGCCTCCAAAGCTTGAATCTCTTTTTGCATGGCATCAACCCACCGAGGATCCAAAAGGGCCTCATCATAAGTACGGGGTTCAAGTAAAGAAGAAACATGAGCAGCAAACAATTGAGTATGAATAGGCAAATGAGAAGAAGAATAAACAGCAACTATAGGAAACAAACCTGTGGCACAAGAAGTGGACGATTGGTTAGAGTAGACGTAGTCCTTCATCCAAGGAGGCTGCTTAACAGACCTCGTAGTACGTTGTAAAGGAACAGCAGTAGGCATAGAAGGGTTAAAAGATGGCTCGGGTACACAAGATGAAGAAGATGGAATAAACAAGGAAGAGGAAGGTTCAAGTTGTAGAAAAATAGAAGGATCAACATCAGGAAAAGGCAAAACCGGTTTGGTGGGAATCTTAAAAGGAAATATGGTTTCATGAAAAACAACATCTCGGTTAACAAAAAAGGTTTTGGTTTCAAGACTAAACAGCAAGTATCCTTTTTGTACAAGAGAGTAACCCATGAATACAGATGGAATAGCCTTATGAGAAAATTTATCATGGTAGCTAGGATTAGTAGCATAAGCTAGACAACCAAAGACCTTTAATCGAGAAAAATCAGGTGACTTATGATACAATAGCTCAAAATGACATTTGCAGCTTAAAATAGGCGTAGGAAGACGATTAATCAAAAAACAGGCAGTTAAAACGCACTCACCCCAAAATTTGCTAGGCACGTGAGACTGAAATTTTAAGGATCAGGCGACTTCTAGTAAATGTCTGTGCTTTCGTTCAACAACTCCATTTTGTTGAGGAGTATAAACACATGAACTTTGATGAACAATTCCAGACATATTAAAAAATTCAGTACATTCATTTTAAAAAAATTCATACCCATTATCACTACGAACAGTTTTGATTACAGTAGAAAATTGATTTTTAACCAACACAAAAAATTGTTTGAGACATATAAGAGCATCACTCTTAGAGCGCAACAAATAAACCCAAGTCATTCGTGTGTAATCATCAACAATCGTTAAAAAAAACTATGACCACTATGAGTAGAAACTCGATAAGGTCCCCACAAATCAATGTGCACAAGAGAAAAAGCAGTATTAGCACGAGACTTATGAATAGGAAATGGAAGTCTGGTTTGTTTAGCTAGTGGACAAACAGGACACTTATGAATACTATCAACAGCAGATTTTGTACAAGAAAAAATAGGAACTTTGTTCAGTCTCGAAACCGACGCATGACCAAGTCTATGGTGCCAAAGAATGGATGAATCTGTAGAAGCCATTGCAACAAAAGAAGGAGGTAAAACCATAGTCTGTTGAGACGGATCCAGGATATAAAGACTACCTCGTGCTTTACCAATCCCCCTCATCCTTCCACTGGAGAGATCCTGTATAAGGCAAAAATGAGGATAAAAAGAAACCATACAATGAAGATCGGTGGTAAGTTTGGAAACAGAAAGTAAATTGTAACGAAAATTCGGAACATAAAGAACTTTTGTCAATGAAAGGTTAGGTAAAATTGTGCAAGTGCCAGTATGAGTAACGGAGACTGAAGACCCATTTGGAAGCCTAACACTTGGTGACCCTAATGGACATGCAACAGGAGATTCCAAGAAATGGAGATCCGACAGTATATGGTCAGTGGCCCCAGTGTCAATGATCCATTTGTTACCAAGATCCACCATACCTGCTATACTGGTAGCAGCTTCAACGACAACAGGGTCTTTATTCAACAAACGCATGATCTGGTTATACTGATCTTGTGTAAACATAGGTGCTGGCGGACATGACCCACTAGAGTCCAGTACTTCACTACTACAAGCAGAGTCAAGGGTAGAAACATTATTCACTGCCGAAGAAGAAGAAACATTCATTTTCCTCTTTGTAAACTTAAAATCTGCAGGATAACCGATGAGTTTATAACAAGTCTCTCTTTTATGTCCCTTAACTTTGCAGTGGTCACAAATACCATTAAATCATTTTTCTGTACCATCTGAACTGAAGAAAAAGGAACCAAGTCATCCCCAACATTACTAGAACTATGCTTTCTTTGCGACTCTTCTTGCATAATCATCGAGTACGCATGATTAACAGACGGTAAAGGACTCATCAATAAAATCTGACTACGCACAGCACTATATGACTCATTCAATCCCATAAGAAACTGGAATAAATGCTGCTGTCCAACATAAACATCAATCTGTCGAGACTGACCACAATCACAAGAAACCGGTGGTACAAGGGCATCATATTCGTCCCAAAGTAACTTCAATCTGGTAAAATAGGCAAAGATTGAGACCGTACCTTGAGAATAGGTAGTAATTTCACGATGCAAGAAATAAATTCTTGAACCGTCAATTTTGTGAAATCGTTCACTAAGATCGTTCCAAACTGCTGCCGCACTGGACGCAAAAACAATCCCCGCCGAGAGTTCTTTACTAACAGTATTTAGAATCCAAGAAAGGACAATCGCATTGCAGCGCTCCCACTGATGACCCATATCCTCCGGTACCATGGTTTTAGAACAGGTGCCATCCACAAATCCCAACTTGTTTTTTGCCAATAACGCAATTCTCATCGTCCGACTCCAAACAGTGTAGTTCTCAACACCTGTCAACTGATGAGCGACCAGCAATGTACCCGGAGTATCTGATAGATGAAGATAACACGGGTGATTGAAATCAAGAACAGAATCAGAGAGACTCATCTTCTTTGTTACTGAAAGAACCCAAAAAGAAAACAAAAGATAACCAGCAATCCAAAAAACTTCGAAGACACAAATGAAAAATAACTAGCTTAAGAAAAAAACAACGAATTATCAGAAAAAACGACTACCATATGCTCTGATACCATGTTGAGAAAATTCTCACTTACTTGTTTAATACACAGAGTATGTTTACACTTATAGACTATTTGTTTAACTAACTAACTAATCTTGTAACTGCCTAATTTTGCTAACTACTAACTACATTAACTTCTCAACATAGCTGAGGCGGTTTGTTGGTAAGGACCTTGGATGGCCGATGCTGGATGGTCTCTGCCGCAGCCACCAACTATACATGGTCGTATTTACTCTAGGTTAAGACATGTGATAAAGGTGCAATGGGTTTAAATAAGACATCTAAATTTGTGTCATATAGTTTTACTTCTTATTTTGTGTCAATTAGCCCTGATCCAAAATTGAATCTATAAATAAATTTAATTATATATATAGAGTTTAAAATGATTCATATATATTTTTTAATTTTTAAGTACGTTTTAATGTATTTAAATTTAAATTTTTTTATATTAATAATATCGATATTAATTAAATTAATATTTAATTGACATAAGCTTAATTTTCTAAACTTGATATCATTTTAATTTTTATTTAAATATAATTTTATAAAATAATTCTTTCAACAATCTCACCTTGGCAAAGATAGCATTTTGAACCAACCTACTTCCTAGTAACGTGACCGTTCCTTGCTAAAACTGGGACAAATAAAAGGAAACCAAAATTGAAATTAAGAACAGAAGGCCAAAATCCGTGACTATGTAGGCATCATCTCCTAAGGCCGCCGCTCAGCTGGTAAAGAGAAAACAAGGCTAATAAAGATACAAATATTTTCGTTTACTTGCTCCCTTAATTCATAAAATTCATATTTGAGTAATTATTTCATATACAACTTACAAGTCTAAAAACTCCAAAATCATATTGAAAATGTGACAAAGTGTCCAATTTATCTCTCTTTTTTATTTTTTTTAATTAAATCTTTGAGACATTTGCCATATTCTCAAATTGTTTCATATATAAGATAATCTTTTATCTATTAAGTAATTATTTGACACACAAGTAATAAAAACTTTTAACTCTATAAATGGGTTAAAATGTCATTATGTTTAAAATTTCAAACTTCTAAAAAAAGATGATCACCGAGGTAGTACTAGATGTGACTTTGGTAGTGGGAGTGGTTGAGCCATCAAGAAAGCCTGCATGAGGGAAGATGATCTACCAGATGGACTGGATGAGGATATGACTACTCCGACTGCAAATAACATGTTGCTTAAAGACATACTAATGAATGGAGGGAATGGAAACTCGAATGGTAACATGCCATTAATGGTTGATGTTGAAGAAGATGATATCAAACTTCTCGAGGGTGATGTTCTTATGAGCGTGGAGAATGAGAATCCTTCAATAAAGTTTTCAGAAAGTGGTAATAATTTGGTCAATGAGAGTATGTCTAAAACTGTTAGGATCGTCCCGAATAAGCAACGAACAAGTAAAAATAGTAGAAGAAATTGAGAAGATGAACACACAAATTTAACGTGGAAAAACCCCTCAAAAGAGGATAAAAAACCACGGGCAAAGATAATTTTACTATAATGGCAAAAGAATGAAGAGTATAAAAGATGGAGATAAAAACTAAACCCCGAAAACCCGAAAAACAAAGAACCCTCAAACGTAAACACAAAATTCTCTGAATGTGTTATGAGTTCTAATCTAATGGGTGTCTCTTAATTCTAAGATTGTAAAGGAGCCTATTTATAGGCTAAATTAGTAAGTCAAATAAACTATACTAATAAATACTAAATCTTCTAGAAAGAAAATATATTTTTGTTTAACTTGACTTGCAAGCAATCTCTTAGAATTTGGGTCACACAATTCTAACAAAAACCATCATTCTTAAATTACTTGGGATGCGGATTGGTTTTAACGCTCTTCGCAGTAAAACTCTTATGCTTTGGAAGACTAATCAACTGTTCCAATTAATGGATTTGGAAAACAATTATTATGTGGCCAAATTTCGCTTTATTGATGATTAATACAAAGGTTTTAACAAGGGGATCGTGAGTGATCTTTGGTCATTATCTCATTGTCTAGTCGTAGACACTCAATTTCAGTACAATCTAAGAGTATCCACACGAGGCCATTCTTTTGACAACTTAGTGGTTATAAGTTAAAAGATATTATACACGGTAAAAGCTAATAATGTAAATCAATAAGTAGCTCAAAAGAAAATTGAGCCGTGTCTTTTGTTTTTCGTTTTGAAACTTTCAGTCTATTTGTCTTCAACTTGAAGATGATAGAGATAACTATTTATTTTTTAGCCATGTTAAGCAACCTATGCTTTATAATAACACCTGGGTGTAACGCAATATTTTAAAATTCGAAGTGCCTCTCAAAACATAATCTGAAACCTTATGCCATCTTTTAAGCTTCTAAAACAAGAAGATTTATTTTTGTTACCATTATTGACTGGTCTCAAACATCAACCAGAAAAAGGAATTGGTCCAAAATCATAATGTGCCGATTGTTTACATGTTAGGAACAAGCACACGTGATGTGACCAGCGCCCGCGGTCTTAACAAGCTGAAACCCCAACCTTTTTTTCTTTTTGTGAATGTGTAATAAGAGAAAAATCTTACCAACTTTGTCTCACACTTTAGATTATTTACACCTATTTTAATTAATCAATCTCAACACGAGTTTTTGTCCAATAACTTGTGGAACTTAGTAAGATAAAGGTTAAATTTAATGTTTTTTAAGTATCGGATTTAAATATTGTGGAGGGAAAAAATAATATTGAGAGAATATAATTTTTTTGATTTAACTAAATTTTAATTTTAATCAAAATTTAATGTAATTATCAGAAAAAGACCCCAAAATTTATAATAAACCGATTATAAATCTATATATTAAACATGAGACCTATTTGACATAAAAAAAAAAAGATTTGATTCCTTTTTAGTTTGTGTTTTTAACGTGAAAATTTGTTTATTTGATAGGTTGCGGAGCTCAAGACCGGAAACCTTGACGGGGAAGCCTCATGGCATCTTCTTCCTCTATAAAATAATACCCTTCCATTCCTCTGAAAATGAGAGAATTAAAAAATGTGTGTTGTAATAGGGGAAATTAATGAAATGATATAATGGCAAAGGACATAGGTTGTTATAAAAAAGCAAATAGTCCCGAGTTTAATATGCGATTTCAATATTCTTATTACAAAGTATGGAAGGGAGACTGAAACATAGGTTAGTGGAACAGTTCATCTTCTTTTTTAAGATGATCTCAAATTAATGTAATAATTTAGTTTAAAAACTGTGGCCTACAATCCAATTATATAGTAATAGTATGAGACCTTTTTAAAAAATAGCTTTGTGAGAAATTTCTACGGAAAATAATTGCTGAGAAGGTATATTGAAATTCAAATTATTTTAGATTTGGATTACTTTAAATTATCTATATATTTATATTCTTTTAGTTAAAATAAAATTTAACTCAAATTATCAATGCATGTTTTTTCGAGTGGTAAGGAATTCAATGTCTTTTTTTGTCAAGATCTTCTTATGTTCGAGTCTCATGAATGGAAAAAAATAACATTAAAAGGGTTACTACTCCTAATTTTTTTTCAGTTAAAGTCACCCCATGTCACAACTATGACGTGACATTTGGCAAACAAATTATAAAAAATAAAAATCAATAAAAGCTCTAAAAATTATTAAATTTTAATAAAAATCATTAAAAATTAGAAAAAAATAAAAATGTAAACATTTTATAAAAATCATAAAATATAAAATTGTAAAATTTTATAAGAAAATTATAAAAAAACGTAAAAAACTATAAAATTCATAAAACTTATAAAAATTATCGTACCAAAAGGAATTTTATAATTTTTCTATAACTTTTATTGATTTTTATTTTTTTATCATCTTTTACCACATGTCACACTATGTTGCGAACATGATAGCTTTAATTGAAAAAATTGGAGGTCATTAACTTTAATAATCAACTGTTAATGTTAATGATTGAAGGGTCTTTTTGATGCATTTTATAATTTTATAATAATTTTTATAAAATTTTATATATTTTTTTTCTAATTTTTAATAAAATTTAAATATTTTTATATTTTTATTAAAATTTAATATTTTTATAACTTTTATTGATTTTTTACTTTTTATAATTTTTTTTCCATATGTCTCGCTGTGACTGTGGCACTAGTTGGTTTTAACTGAAAAAAATTAGGGACAATTAACTTTAACGGTCAACCAATTAACGATCAAAGAGCTTTTTTGATGCATTTTGACAGTTCAAATATCTAATATTTAATTGAGTGTAAAAAAAGCAAGGCAATGACTTAATTGCTTTTTTGAAAAAAATTGAGGACTTTTTTGATGCATTTTAAGAATTCAAATTTCCAATTGAGTGCAAAAAAAAAAAAGTTTAATTCTTTCTTTTTGAAAATTTTGAGGGATTTTTATTCCTTAAGTCAAATATATATATATAAGTTTATGATATTGTTTCGTGTATATGATGGAACATAAAATTGGAACTTAAAAATTGTACCAAAAGTAAGACGAAAGGAGTTGAGAAACATGTAATTGGATAATGTTTGGTGTGGTGGTGGAGTTTGGAACAGGGCACACACGGTTTCGTCTCCCTTTTCGCTGCACAGTTTGTCAAAGGCAGGATTCCTTGTGTAATAAGTCGGGGGGATTCATTAATGTTGTAATCAAGTTTCCATAAAAAAATGTTTACTAGAATAAGGAAAATTGCAGCAAAAGTGACAAAATCTTGACAAGTAACAGGCCTACCAAAAGTTTCTTTGACAGAATAAATATGGAAAAAATCAACCAAAGTGAAGAACATGTGCTACCAACAAAACATTAATTAACAAATTGACCCTTTGATAGCTGTGTAATCTTAATTTCACCGAAATTATCACGAGGGACGTTTTCCTACCTCCCACATTTTTTTAAGGATAATTTTTTTTAATATCAAATTAATGTTTGATAAAAATTTTAAAAGTAAGTGCATCAACAGTCACTCAATTTTGGTTCTAATAATAAAATAGTCATTCAACTTTAAAAAATAACAAATCAGTCACTAATATTATTAAAAACTGACAAATCAATCACTCACTGACATTTTCCGTTACAAGTCTAATGGAACAGTTGACGTGGTCCGTTAACTAGCTGACGTGACCAACTAACTAGCCATGGTGGAAACCCAGTTTAAGAACCAAACAAAATAGTAAAAGAAGAAGATGAAAAACAAACAGAAGAAGAAGAGAAGAAATGGAGATGCCGAAGCAAGAGAGATGCGAATTTGAATCAACAAAATGCCATTGTCATTGCTAGCTTTTCCTACTTTAATATAGCATTTGGCAGCAAGAGAGAGGCGAATTTGTAAGGAAACAGTAAAACTAAAACTTCCCTATTTGACGCTTCGCTTTCACTTATCAAATTTTGCAGCAATGGCTTTGCTTTCAGATTCTTCCAAACAATCCCTTCTCCCAACCTTCCTATACTCTTCCACCAACTCTTTCTCTTTCGATCGATTCCACAATGCTAATAACTCTGCCTTCGCTGCTTCGCATGAATCTCCCACTGCACCATCATCACTATCGGAGGCTACACGACAACACCCATCCGGTGTCCACCAAGGCACTAGCCCACCACCGCCATTTGTTCACCGCCCCTCTGTGATGGCACTAATATATCTCTAACGGATCTTAAATGTGTGTTTTGGCATTGGGGGTTGCAGTTTTATGTTTTATTCATTTTGTTGATTCAGATTCAAGTCATAAAGATTGAGATTTAGAATTTTTCTCTTCTTCTTCTTCTTTTTCTCCTACTGCCTAGCTAGGGTTCTTATATTGGGCCGATTAAATGACAGGTAGGATGCCAACATGGCCAATTAAATGACAGGTCAACTTTCCATTATGTCTGACGAAAAATGATTACTAGAACTGATTTGTTATTTTTAAAGTTGAGTGACTATTTTGTTATTGAAACCAAAGTTGAGTAACTGTTGATATTCTTTAAATTTTAATCATGCTTCATATAACTCATGACTTTTCAAGGATAAGTTTTAAAATTACTTATAAACTTGGTTTTAATGTACAAATTATAATATATTATTTTAATTTTGTACAATTATATTAGTTTTCATAAATTAATAACACTACAATCAATATGATATTGATTTACATTTATTTACCACATAATAAACGATTATATTTATCTAACATAAAAATATTTAGATTATTTGTTTTTTAAATATGTATAGTTGGGTTAAAAATAAAATTTTATATGAACAATTGAATCAAAATAAAATATTTATGTATATAAATTTTCCAAATTAAAGTTTATGATGTATCACATTAGACATTATATTAAGGTTCTCGTATAATTTTAAAATTTATATTGAAGTTTTGAAATTGTTGCTAGCAAACTAACAAAGTGTTTGGAAGGAGTAACAAGGAAATGAACACTTATTTGGCACCAAACTGGAAATAGTAAACAAAATCGAAACACACAAGAATTGTTTACGTAGTTCGGTATCCTTACATCTACGAAGTCTAATTTAGTGAGAAATATCCACTCACTTCAACAATTACAACAAGTGAATCTAACTTATCACACACCCGTGACAATTTTCTTTACTTTTGAACCTTGAATATCGATACTCTCACCACTAAGTTCACCCCAGTGAGCCCAGCAAATAAAATCACAACACAAACGGTTTTAATATTAAATTGCAATCTCAGAAAAGTTCCTTACACGAATAGGTCAAGTGCTAAAAAATTTTTTGTACAATCACTTATACTAGTCTCCATTAAATAGATTATTTTTTAGACTTGCTTACATAGAAAATCTATCACAATTTCACCTAAACAGTAATAAGGTAAATTGTATAAAATATAATAATTATAAGTAAATATGAACTCATAGGAGCTAATCAATCAGAGTTTCAATCCAATTCAATATCCACGATTCAAGGGATTGACTTGGATGATCTAATTCAATACAATCTCTAAAATATGTTTCCTCATGGGCTAAATATAATCTATATACTCAGCATAATCCATCTATACTGATTAATAAATTGCTAATACTTCAAAAATGGAAACTATCTAGTTACAAGGAAATCGGCACTCACAAAAGAAATAAGCTTTAAACTATGCCGGATAAAATTCACCAAAAACATTCTACAGAAAATGCTATATATTAAAAAAATAAAAGGTTAGCCAGCAGCCACCAGGTAGGCTTAAGAATCCTATAATTGCAATGATGAAAAATCCTGAATATAGAAAATAACTACTCCTTTTCCTAGATTTTGTGTCTGAAATTTAATTCATTCCATTTGTCTAGATTTAATAAGCCCTTCGTGACAGACAGGGACAAAGTAATTAGAATTCATAGTTCTTGAAACCATGATTTGCCGACCAATGATTCGGTTTCAGTGTTCCTAGTGAAATATTATAAAAATAAAGAAAAACTTTGTTTGGCTGGCTGTCTTTGTCTGTCAGGAAATGACCTTATTTGAAGAGTTCAAGTCTTTGATACCATCTAATGATTCCCGATTTGTCTTCCAAACACTTGCTCTTTAGTTTTAAATAAAAACATAATCCCAGATTGAATCTGCTGCTATATATGAAGACAGAATATTGAATCCATAGCAATTCAATGAAGTGTCCTTACAAAGTTCTGAACTGCAGTTCGGTCTAGTTTCTAACAGCTACAATGGCCAACACGCCTTCAATTACCGAAGACTTCTCCTCAAAACATTCGCCTATGAAACACTCTGTAGAAGCGGCCTCTCCTAAACTTCCACCGCCTACAAAACGCCGTACCATGGAAGAAGCAAAAGTTAAACATTTACCAGAATTTTGCGTTAATAATGAAATTCTTCCGTCAACCATGCAGAAGGTAAAAGTGAATGTGCTTGCTTCTTGTCTGTCTGTCTGTCACATATTTCATCATTATACATGACAAAAAGAATATTGCTCTCTTCTGCTAAATAAACTGTGTAAACAGGCTGTTGCAGAGCTCCTAGGCACATACTTTCTTATCTTTATAGGTTGTGGGTCAGCTCTTATAAACGATTTTGAACCACTAACTATTGTGGGCATAGCAATCGTATGGGGCATGGTTCTGATGGCAGCAATTTATGCTGTTGGCCATATCTCCGGTGCCCATTTCAACCCTGCTGTCACTCTTGCCTTGGCTGCTGGTCAGAAATTTTCATGGAAACTTGTAAGGAATGTCTAATTACAAACATTTTTACCATTTTACTGCAACATATTCACTTCTCTTTAGTACAAGTTCATGCACTGAAATCCGGCTTCCTTATCGGTCAAGGTACCTATGTATATGGTGTCTCAATTGCTTGGATCAACTCTTGCAAGCTTGACCCTCAGGGCCTTGTTTCATTACCGAGGTATTGAAGTAACAGTGACCCAATACAAAGATTCAACTAGTGATCTTGAAGCCTTTGCATGGGAATTTATAGCGACTTTCATATTGATGTTCAATGTTTGTGCAATCGCCACTGACCACAGAGCGGTATGTTGATACCTTGTTTTATGTTCTTTTCAATTCCTCAGGAATAAGCTATGTTTTATGTACAAATGTTAATTATAGTTATTCTGAATCTTCGATTGACCAAAGCAGTGCAAAGCTGTCGCTGGAGCTGCAATAGGTGCTACAGTGCTGTTTAATGTCATTGTAGCTGGGTAAGTGAACTTTCCCAGCAACATTCCATTCTTTTTTTATATTTCATGAACAATTCTTTCGATCATACCTCATATCGTAAAATTTATGATCTCCATATATTTGGCAGGCCGATTACCGGAGCTTCGATGAACCCTGCAAGAAGTTTAGGCCCTGCTGTTGTCTCCGGTGTTTATGAAAACCTTTGGGTCTATATTGTAGCTCCAGTTCTTGGAGCAATGGCCGCAACTTTTGTGTACAGTGTTCTTCGAGCACCTGAACCAGAAAAGCCCGAGAGCATAAAAAGCATGCATAATGAGCTTTACTCTGAAGTCTGATCCCATCCAAATCTCGTAGTTGGAGATTTCATCTATGTCCTACAGCAGCGTTCAATAGTTTTCCCTAGGAAGCATACTCGATTAGGCTTGTTGATGGATGCTTTAGTACAAATAAGAATCAAAGAAATATAGGAAATATCTACCTATGACGTAGTTTTTTCATCAATAAAAAATAAGCATTCTACTGTAGTTTTTTTTTTCTTTTCATATCTATAGATACGATGTGGTAAAGCGGGAAAAACAAACAGAGAGCACCAAAAATATGAATTACAATACAATCATTTCTTACAATCAGTTAAAAGTAACATAAACATGGTTTTATTTGAGGACTACACAATTCTAAATTCTACCCATGACTCTCTTCACTATCTTATAAAAGAAACAAAATACTATACAGCAGGACTATGTAATATGGTACAGCATGGGAAAAAGATAGTACAAAGATCAGCAGCCGGATCAATCTTAAGTTTCGTACACATAGGAGGGCAACTGCTGATCAAGTTAGATTGGGGATAACGAGTGTGGTAGATTGAAGCCATGTTATACCCCATCAGCCCACAAGATTGGCCATTCTGGCATTCTCTGACTACAAGATTCCGGTGTTCGTAAGTGTTTATCTGTTTTACCAGTAAAATGGATTAAAATGAGTCATATTTCAGTCGTGGTTCTAAATAATGCTTATGTTCCACAATTGATCAGTTTGATACATGTGAAATATTTTAGAAACCTAGTCCTGGACAGCAAGAATTTTAATATGTGAGAAGCTGTACTAACTAGTAACTTGGTAAGAAATGTTTTCAAATGAAGCATCTTCACTTCCTCAGTCATTAGGCAGAAGGAGCTTTGACACCAATCAGAGTATTAGCTATTGTTACCACAACCATGTGCAGAAAATGAGACAAACTACTGGACAAACACTGGAAAATGATTGAAATGTTCTTACCCAGTTTGAGATAAACGCCTCCAGTTTACTATTTGGTGGGACTGTGGATGCCTTGGTAAATAAGATGAGCTCGTACCAATATCGTTTTCATCACCTATGAACTGCTCTGAATAACTAGAAGCTGGAGGAGACCAAACTGGAACAACTCCGCCATCCCTTTCTCTCCTACTACTGCTAGTAGATGAATCTGCTGTGGAATCCTCAGCATTTCCCAACCCCATTGGGAGATTAAATTGCCGAAAAGTGTTGTTGTTACGAGCTGTTAGCTGAATTCCCTGGTTTAATGAGTCTCTTTGTGGTTCTTGATGTATATTAACGTTTCTTGGAACTTCTGCTCTGCTATCTTCTGTTGAAGTTCTAAGATCCGAAGAAGCTTCTTCATGTATGCCTCTCACCAAAGAAGAAGTCATGCTAGGAACCATCTGATCTTCGTATCGCCGAGTTGTAGCTGGAGCATCGTTCCTTGCTGGTTCAACATTTTCCTCCATTTGTATGTCTTGAGGGAAGGCAAATGGCACTGATTCACTAGAGTCTCCAAGGCCTTCTTCAGTTCCATTCTCAATTGCAGCTCTTGAAGCAGCTTCTTGTTGCCACATCACCGAAAGTGCTTCTTGCAACCTATCTTTTGCAGCATCTATTCCTACAATAGGAAGAGGGTAATTTGATCCGAGCTCAATTCCAGCAGCTTGGAGTACAGATTCAGGAGCATTCCATGGATGGTGAATCCAATCTGTTGGCAATCTTGCAAGTTCAGGGAGCCACCTTCGGACATATTCTCCATGTGGGTCAAATTTGTAACCCTCAAACTGTCAGAAACATTATCTGGATGAGAGAACTGGCACTATATATTATCCAAGAATATTGCATAGATAATAAGGCCTATACTAGATTTCAAACATAGCATTATAAACAAATACCACATGAAAATGGCTGCAATCAAAGTTTCAATTTCCTTTCTGCAACATTTACAAATTTATGCTTGTAAGTATACTTGAGATTAGGAAAAAGTTATGGTTATCATGCGGAGCTTCAATAGCCAGAAACAATGAGTTTAGATAGAGGCGTTGAATACCATTACTAAAAACATCTCAAATACAATCTTAATCATTATAATTAGTTGAATATGTAATGTGTGTTTTACAGTGCATCAGAAGCCAAGTAGCAAGGAGAATCGGCAAGACAGCCAACAAAAACTTAAGCCAAACCTGTGGATTATCTATGAGGTCAAACTCACGGCCATCCAGAAGAGTACCGGATATATACTGCCAACCAAGAGCATCACTCTCTAAATCTGCATCTAATAGGGTATCCCAAAAGTACTTCATACCCCATCTCCATGGAAGCTGCAGAACCTTTACAAAGAAACTTGAAACTACGACTCTTATCCGGTCATGTAGCCAGCCAGTGGCCCACAACTCTCTCATGCCAGCATCCACCAACGGATAACCAGTTCTACCTTGTCTCCATGCCTTAAAATAGCCCTCATCCACTACCCAAGGGAAAAACTTAAGATGCCCAAGAAGAGGCCTTTCATGGCTGTAAGGATGGTTAAAACTCAAGTATCTTGAAAATTCCCTCAGACCAATTGACTTGAGAAACAAGTTAACACTCTCCTCACCAGCTTTATTCCCTTCATTGGCCCATAGAACCTGCTTGATGCGGACAAGATGAAAGACTTTTCTGACGCTCACCTCCCCAAAGTGCAAGTGGGGAGAGAGAAATGAGGTGGTGGCACTATCAGCCTTTCTTCTATTCTTAGAGTACTCAATTAGAGGTCCATTAATGAATGTGGTCAAAGCCTTATCAGCATTACTCCAACCAGGTGACCATGCTCGAGCTAAAAGCGCATTGCTTCCCTTCTCTGATTCATCTTCAAACACCAATTCATCCGAATGGCAAGTTGTCACATCGCCTAAAAAAGGGAGACACAATAAGTATGTACTACTTGAACAAGGATAATACGTAGTTCAATATAATTTCCAGGAACATAAATCAAAAGGCTAAAAGGTTTCAATTTTCAAACCAAGCCTGGCACTTATATTGTTGAAGCCCAACGAAGTTCAAAGAGGGGCAATGGTTGATAATGGAGATCAACAAGTGAAGAACAGAATTCAATGGAAACCAACCTGAAATGATTCTCTTAGGAGGAAGAAGTGGAGCCTCAGGGTCATAGGGCATGCTCAGGCATCTTTCCCAGAAAGAAGAAAAAGTAGTGAAAGGGCGTCCTTGAGCATCATTTACATCCCAGGGTTCATAAAGTAAATCTGCATTGAACGATCGAACTGCTACACCATGGGCTGTTAATACCTCCTTTGCCCGATGATCCCTAACCAGTGATATAGGATCTGAAAAGTGGCAAATTTCAACTTAACTGTTAAACATAAGAGCCTTTTCTAGGGAAAATAAAGAACCTGACAATACAAATTCGTTTAATCAGTTAAAGACACTAAAACTTAGACACCTGTTTGAAAGAAACTACGGTCATTATAGCTGGAACTGGCCAATCTTAGTAGTGTCGACAAATTAAAGGACAATTAATATGCAACCTCGAGGAAAAGAAAACTGAACACGCCTGGGAAAACTAAAATTGCAAAAGGCCAATCACTCAATAAGAAAAGAAAAGCAAAAAATGCAGGTCTGCCTAGTGGATGACAAGAATCCATCTCAATTTATGCAAATCTCATAAGACTGGGTTATTATATTAGAAACAGAATAAAAAAAGCAAAACCCTCAAGGAAGGTTAGAAGAGAAGAATAAATGGAAATAAAATATTGCCTCAACTTGATCCATATAATCCCCACGCAACCCAACATAATAAATAAATAAGCTTTTGTTATTAATACCCAACATAATAAATAAGATTAAAAAAAGGATACATAATCTTCCCCTTTGTTTTTCCCTCAGTTAATCAACAAAGAGGGAGATAGGAAATGAAAAGAAAACTAACCATACAAGTGATTGAAGAAGAGCTGAGTAGCACCAGTAGATTTAACAACCTCAAGCAGAGAGGAAACACTATCAGAAGATCTCTTAGCGATGAGACAAGTACCAAGGCTCCTCAAAGAAGAATCAAGGTGAGCCAAACTGTGCTTCAGCCACCACCTTGACACCCTTCCAGGGTAATAATGGCCTTCTTCTTCAGGTGCCCATACAAAAACCGCAACAACAGCGCCAGCTCTAACACCAGCTGCAAGTGCAGGATTATCTTCAACTCTCAGATCCCTCCTGAACCAAACTATGCTGCAAGCACTACCTGACATATCTCCCAAAAGCTCATCAACCTAAAAACATGCAAAAAACAAACCCACCTTTTATTATTTTTCCTCTACCATATAGCATGGCCAGGAAAATCCTTGTTGTCTAATTAAAAATCTTATCGTTCCAGCTTTTTTTCAAACAGGAGAAGCTTTTTAGTGTTATTATTAATAATAATGGGAGGAAAAAAGTGCATGTGATTGACTATAAGTGGGAGAGAGAGGTTTGGCACTTATCTTTTACTTCTAGTTGCTCATTTATTAAGTTTATTATATTTATTCAACATAAAAAGAAAGTGATTTATTCAATCCTTGTTTTTTGGGTTTAATTCGTAATTTTGTATATAATATTCATACAGGACCAGTCTGGTCGGACCAGTTGCAATCAAAAGATCTAGGCTTGGCCTTTAGAGAGAGGGAGAAAGAGATGAATTTGGAATGTGAATGCAGAGGATTGGCTAATGGGGAGAGTGGGGATACACAAAATTGATAGACAATTTGTAGCCACTTCTTTTCTTTTTTTCCTTCTAGATTTTTAATTTCCTCTTTCATCCTTTTCAACAAAACGAAAATCCACCCACCCCTCTAGTTCCTTCTCTATCCTCTTTCTTTGACAGGGTGCAGGTGGGGGGGAAGATGGAATTATCTTCTATGCCATTTGTTATTTATATCTGTGTAATTTCAAGATGTTCATTTCTCTGGATTTCAACAATGGGCTTCTTCCATATATTTGTCCAAAGGGTTGTATTTAGAATTACAAATACAAAACTTATTGCATCTGATTCTGAGGTATATTTATCATC
Organism: Gossypium hirsutum; assembly: GCF_007990345.1. NCBI lineage: Eukaryota > Viridiplantae > Streptophyta > Magnoliopsida > Malvales > Malvaceae > Gossypium > Gossypium hirsutum. The sequence continues at coordinate 20,756,599 of NC_053441.1, forward strand.
TTTGAGATGGCAATGGAACTGTTGGAAGGGGACAGCCAGCATGGGGAAGACTGCTTGAATTTGGCCTTTTCTCTTCAGGTGGGCCATCCCCATCAATTGTTCTATGACTTCTATCATAAAAGCACAGATTCCATTTATGTGTCACTGTTAAAAAGTGATTTATGATGGTGATTATTTGTGTCTCCCTCTCTTCTCACATAATCATTCTTTTCTTTAAATTTTGAAACAAAAATTTGGATTAGTGGTAGTAATTTCTCTGAATGAAGAGGTTTAATGGAGGTGAGGCATGAAGATGTTTTTTTTTTAAAAAGGTAATGTGCTTCTTTTGCCTCGATTTCTCTTCAAATTATAAAATTATTATATTTAACTTTTAAAATAATAAAAATGTAATAATATATTATACAATAAATTTTAAAATATTTAATTGAAATATTCTCCCATGTTTGTATTTCAAATGCACATTAAAATTATTAAAAATAATTAATAAATATCAAATAAGATAAACAAATTGGATTCAACATCATAAAAGTAGAATGAAGCAAAACGAGAATCAAGTACAACATGTAAACAATAAAGCATGATGAATTTTACAACATCAATTCCAATTTTTAAGTTAAGGTGAGGGCTCCAATGGACTGTTTTAATGAGGCACTTGATGAGGTGAGTCTAGTGGATATTATGACTTGGTGATCTCCAGCAATATTGTTAGAAGAGAGACTTGACAAGTTTGTGATTAATCTTTCACTACCTTAATTAATTTTTTATTTTACAGGTTGAGGTTTTACCACAAGTTAATAATAGATTTGTTGGAAAAATTCGATTAATTTTTTTATTGCACATCAAAAATTATTTTTTTTAATTTAATCGTCGTTATATTTATAGTAATAAATCTTCTACTAAATTAGTATTTATGTTTTGGAATAAGCGAACTTAGTCATTTTTCGGCTTTCTACCAATATGATCTTTCCCATTATTCTCGGACCCTCAACTTACTTAAAGTGTGGACTCTAAATTTTTGAATTGACAACACAATGAAAACTTATTGATATTCTAGTGGGAAAAATCAATTTCTCTCTATGAGCTAGAAACCATAGTTGAACTCTCTTAAAAAATGGAACTTATTAGTAAAATAAATGTCACTATAAAATGACAAAGTGGCGACGATTATTGTGGTATATTTTGGTTTAGCCCATAGTCTCCAATTATATAGAAATGTTATAAAAATTAGAGAAAATAGTGTTTTAGGCACAATGGAAGTTTATTTTTTTTCTTTAAATCGAGCATTGTGATATTTATAGTAATAAACTTTTAACAAAAATTATACTTATGTTTTGAACGAAAGCTGTAATACCCCACACCAACCTAATCACCTGACATGTGATGTTACATTTGTCATTAAAGCAACTACTATTTATTCCAATATCTAATAATGAGTCTACTAGCAAATTCGTTTCAATATTTAATAAAACACAATATATATTTAGATCTGGGTGATAAATGAGCTTATGAAAGCTTTTATACTAATCCGATAATGATTGAGGGACTTAAATGTAACATAATCGAAATAAGGATGTATTGTCGCAAAACCAAGGTATGATGTTGCAACCCCGGAAGTAGAAGCTTGATGTCGTGACATCATATAGAGTGTGTCATGACCCTAAACACAGAATCTCGACATTGCGACCATAATAGGGGAACTTTACAACCTTAAAGGTAGGGTGAACTCAATGTCGTAACCTCAACAAGGGAGAATCATGAGAACAGGGACAAAAACTAAATGTCTCGACACCAATAGGTGTGTGTCGCGACCTTGAGGGCAGTTTCCCCAAATTTCTACTTCATTTAATCCAACCTGCCAAACACCAAATACCAATTGGTCGAAGCAAAATCTCGTACATTAATCTTATGGCATGCCAACTATACCTGACTTTGTCCAAGACAATTAATATTGTAACCAATGTTTTAATATATATGTAACGACCCGATAGTCACGGGTATCAAAAAGTGTATTTTCGGGTCACCGTTTTCGGAAAACGAATTCGTAAATATTTAATAAAAATATTTACAAAGTTAGTTATGTGGTTAATTAGATTTTGATTAGGTGAATTTGCTTAATTTAAGAGTAATTAGGTGTAAGGACTAGATTGCATATAGGGAGAAAGTTAAATTATAAATTAGAGAAAAGTGAAGGGACTAAATAAGAATTAAACCTCAAATTAACAAGTGTGTGGTATTGGTAATGACATGTGTAACATTTAAATACATACACTTATAATAATTATTACTCACTTATTATTTAAGTAAATATTATTATATTATTATATTGTTATAATAATTAAAACATAAAATAAATGAAAGAAAAAGAATAGAAAAAGAAGAACAAAGTAGAACAAAACAGAGAATAAAAAGAGAGAAAGAAAAAGGAGAAAAAAATAGGGTTTTCAAGGGTTCAAAGCTTAATTGGTAAGTCAATTTAGTCCCTTTTTCTTGTAATTTTTATGTTTTTAGAATCTTAGTATTAAATACTACTTAACCTATGTTGAAATTTTAGAAAATATTGAATTTTTAGATGTTGTTCAAATTGAATAATTTAAGTATTTGGGATTAAATTGATAGAATTTTAAGTTAGAAATGAAAAAAGGGATTGAATTGTAAAATAAATTATAAGTTTTGAGTATTACAGACTAAATTGTAAAATTTTAAAAATTTAGGGATTTGAGTGAAATTAGAGAGTTGAATTTAGTCTAAAATGGAAATTGAATGAAAATATGGAATTAGTTTTGAAGAAATAAAGTTAGTCTCGGTTTAGGGACTAAATTGGAATTTAGACAAAATTTGAATAAAAATTGAATTATTGAATGTGAAATTGTGTTGTATTGATGAATTTTAATTGTTTTAATTCCATAACTAACATCGTACTAGAACCCTCGACTAAGAAGGGAAAAGATAAAGTCGACAAAGAATAGCTCGGAATTTTCGATTTGTATTTCTATAATCTAAATTTACTTGTTAACTGTTATAATTCAATTTAATGTATATGGTAAGTGTTGAGGTGAGAATTATTGTGTTTTGCAATTGAAATGGATTGATTTAGTATGTGATGAATTTATTGAATTTATATTGATTGAATTGGTATATATATATTGAATATATTGATTATTTGAATTAAAATGAATATTGGTTGTATTTGAAAAGTGAATTGAAACCCTATTAATTGTATCAGGCTGAGTTAGATATAGATGGCATGTCATAGGATTGAAAGAGTTCAGGGATACTTCGACTTCGAGTCGATGAGACACTGTGTGTCAAATTATTACTTCGGATAAATCCGATGAGGTACTGGGTACCAATTTACTTCGGCATGGACGATGAGGCACAGGGTGCCAAACTGGTGTGTTTTGGTTGGATTCGTGTAATAGCCCGATTTTAGGCCTATTGGAACAGTGGTTTCGGGACCACAAATCCGACGAAAAAAATGTAATGGCCTAAATTTTCAGAGGTGTCGGAACGGTGATTCGAGATCACTAAATTCGACAAATGGGTAGAAAATATTATTAATTTAGTAAGTATAAGTTAAATGTGAAGTTAGGAAAATTTTTGAAATAGTGAATAGTGCACTAGAAATAAATATTAAAATAATTAGAATCGAAATGAGGTATCAAGACCTCAAGGATTTTAAACCGAGCCATAAATATTTTTATAAATATTTATGGAGTGTTAAAAATTTAGTATTAAAGTTTCGTTAAGAAATTTTAAAGTTCCGATAATTAATTGAACAAAAAGGACTAAATTGTAACAAATGCAAAATTTTGGGAAATGATTAAATAGCTTAAATTATAAAAGGAAGAGTGCTTAAAAGGCAAATAGACCCAAGGTCTATTTGGGCTGGACGGCAAAGACATGAAATCAGCAAGAAAGCAAGAAGAATTAAGGGCAAAATTGGAATATTGCAAAATTTGCTTAATAAAGTTAGGACCAAAGTGGAATTATCTAGATTTCTCTTTATTTTTCCGAATTCTCATCAGCTAAAAACACCATGGAAGGGCTTCTTCAAGCTGGTTCTTCATATTTTTATTACAAGTAAGTTCAATTCTTGACTATTTCTTGAAATTTTTGTATTTTTATGACTTTTACAACTAGGCCCACTTGTTAAATTCATTAGTTTTTGATTTTATGAAAGAATTTGAAAGTTGATGTGAATATGTTCTGGAATTATATGATGATTTAGCATAAAATTAGAGCTTTAGATTGTTCATATGCTGATTTTATTGAAAGAATTGAATAGAAAGTGAATGTTTGGGACCTAATAGTAAAAGAGTTTGAAGATAGAGTTATATGTGGAAATTCTGAATTTCTATAGTTGTGTAACAACTTATAATGTTTAGGTAAAGTATTAATTGAGAAAATTAGATTAATTGAGGGGTTAATTGAGAAAGGACCGAATTGTATAAACTGTGAAATTTGGGGCAAAATGGAAATCAACATTTTGCACAAAAGCAGTTTTGGACAGCAGCAGTAGTGTAACTTTGAAAAATCACAAAAAAATTGTATAGATTTAATTAGAGGATGAATAAAATATGAAAATAAATATTATTGAGTCTAGTTTCTTATAAAAGAAACGGTGTGAGCAATGAAATTGTAAATCATGAGATATAATAGATTTTGTGAGACGAGGTCAGAATGAATTCGGGTTCCCCTGTTCTGACTTTGGAAAATCATTAAAAATTGTAAAAAAATGATTATGAGTTATAATTTATATGGATAGAATCCTTGATGAGTCTATTTTTAGAAGAAACAAACGAAAACATCATCCAAACTCTGTACAATGAGATAATTAATTTTTAGTAAAGAGTGGTCGGAACTGTCAGACAGCGAAATAGGGGAAATTTAAAGAATAAACTGTACTATTTTGCTAAACCAAAAATTCTAAAAATTTTATGGTATGAAGATATGTGAGTCTAGTTTTAGGGAAAATTAACGGATCTTAATTTGAAGCTTTGTAGCTCCGGATAAAAATAATTTAGTGACTCTGACTCGGATAAACAGTTTTGAATATACATGTGAGTGAATAGTGAAATTATAGCTAATGTTGTTTAAGTGTGTTATACACATTAAGGATGTGGAATGGAGAGGAGGAGGAGGAAAATTGGGAAATATATGAATGATTTGTGTATAATTGGTCATATGCTTGATTTTAATTGATAAACGATGAAATAGAAATGATACTTATATTTGTGCATTATTGGTCATGGTTTAAGCTCATGTGTGAAAATAAAAGTTTCATAGTATGTGTGTATGGTATATTCGGTATATGATTTGGCATGAAATAATGTCATGAATGGTTTATGAATTAACACATGTTGGTAAGCCTGATACATGAATAAATGTTGTGCTCATCCATGCTTATAATGCTTATGCTATACGTGTATTTGGCTAACATATTTGGTGTATATGCTTAGACTTTGGCCAAGTAGTGGCTAGATTATGCCACGTTAAATTTATAAGTTATGCATTGAAATGGTTTATCGTGTGGTTAGTTCCAAAAAGAGTTATGTTTAAATACACTAGCTTGCAACTATGGTTGAATGATATGCTTATATCTTGTGTGATGTGCATAGAAACGAGTGTGGAAAGATAATGAAATAATAAGTTCATATGGCTGAAATTTAATGATTAAATGTTAATTTCATGAATTATACAATGTATGATGAAATGTATTTATTTTTGAAATGAGAATAAAATAAAAATGTGAAAAATCGAATAAATGATCAAATTAAGCGGAACGCCGGATTTGAGTACTTCTGATCAAGAGATAAAGTGATAAGTGGTAGCTTTAGCTACACTTATCTGATCAAGTGAAAAAGTGATAAGTGCTACACTTATCTGATCAAGAGACAAAGTGATAAGTGGTAGCTTTAGCTACACTTATCTGATCAAGTGAAAAAGTGATAAGTGATATACTTATCTGATCAAGTGAAAAAGTGATAAGTGCTATACTTATCTGATCAAGTGACAAAGTGATAAGTGTTAGCCTTAGCTACACTTATCTGATCAAGTGAGAAAGTGATAAGTGGTAGCCTTAGCTACACTTATCTGATCAAGTGACAAAGTGATAAGTGGTAGCCTAGCTACACTTATCTGATCAGGGACAAGTGATAAGTGATCATACGTAAGACTATAGTTATACTATGGCAAAGTGAAAGTGAAGTACTCAATTTTCTGTAACCGTTCCCTAATTTGTTTAAGGATGGTAAGTGACAAATGGACCCAAAAGAATTAAAGTAAATGGATAAGTGGTAGTGTATTTATATCAGGACGATGTTGTTATTCAAGCTAAAGTGATATTTTCATTGCAAAATTGAGAATTTCATAAATGTGTTATTGAATGGTATAATCAATAAACATTGAGTTAAATGGTAAATACGTATTAGTGTTGAACTTGATGTCATTGAATTGTACGTGAATTAAATGGAAATTGCTAGTGATATGATCTAAATCGTGAGCATGAGAAATTGCGAATTGAAGGAAATGGAAATGAAGCATTGAATTGCATGAGTATGTATCGGGTCTCGTAAGCCCTAATTATTATGATTATAACATTTTGAGGATATACTGTGAAAAGTTATAGGAGCATGTTAATTATTTTGAAAGTTTTAATTTAGATGAAATTTTATAACTCGGTTAAATACATTTACAAGTGCATGTGTTTTGGTAATGCCTCGTACCCTATTCAGGTATTGAATACGGGTAAGGAGTGTTACAATCCGTGTATCCATCCAAGTTCGTGTCATGTTAATAGGGGTTATTGAATAAAATAGTGTTATGATTGATATTGAGTGGTGATTTGAAATATGGTTAGAGACACATGATTTGTGTATTTATGAATTGAATATGAATGAACAATATTGTTGTTCAAATGATTTGTGTTCATATTGTGAAAAGCTATCTAAGACCTTATTTATGAATTGAATAATTGTATGACTATAGTTATTGTATGTTATATTATTTTACTTTTAAGCATTCGGATTATAGAAATACCACTGAGTTTATACTCAGCGTACGGTTTGTTTTCCGTGCACAGGTTACGTTAAAGTCAGATTGTCGATTCAGCATCCATCAACGATCCCAAACTCAAAACGTGGTGATGTATATTTCTTTTTGTGTCGACATGTACCTAGGATGTCTTATGCTTGTCATTTTGGGAAGTGAATGTAAATGATGTTATAAGATGATATTGGTTACTTATATACATGATTATATGTGTTATGTAATACCTCAAAAATTTTTACAGTAAGATATTATTTTAATATAATAAAATAAGAAAACAAAGTGACAAAAAGGAGAAATTTTGGAGTTATGTCAATATTGGGAAGTATATTATGACATATTAGTTCAAGAAAGGATTAAATCGCAAAAGTGAGAAAAGTTTTGTTGCCCAAGAGTAAATACTCAAAATTTGAGGGGTTAAAGTGTAAATATGAAAAAATTGAAGGACCAATGGTGTAAATATTTTAAGGGTGGAATGATCTAGAAACTAAGGACAATGGATGGATTAGGACCAAATTGAAAAATGTGAAGAATTTTGAGGGATTAAATTATAATTTTACCAAATTAAGTGATGACTAAAGGATGAAATTTTAAAAGATCATAAAGGGCAAAATGATCAATTAGAAGAGAGAGAAATCTAGAAGATAATGATATGTTGGAGATATTTTAGATTAATTAAATAAATATTAGTTTATTAATATTTTAATTTAATTTTTAAATGATATTTCATTATTTTATTATTATTTTATTTAGTATATATATAAGAAAAGGAAGATAAAGAATCATCCAACCCACCATTTTTCCCATGCACCAACGTGAGAAAAAGAGAGAAAGAAAGAAAGTTTTGCTTTTTTTACAATTTGGTCCTTTCACCAAAAATTCACCATTTTCATCTAGAAATCAAAATAATTTTCATATCCATCAAGAGAGAAAGATAACAAGCAGACTATGGGGAGATAGAATATCAAGTTAGATTCAAGAAATAGAAGTTGGAGAAGAGAGAAAATCAAGTTAAAGATTGAAATCAATATGACAAGGTAAGAACATCAAGATTTTAATATATTTTTAAGTATGATATTATTGAAAAAGTATGGAAATGATGTTAAGGTAAAGTTTTCATATATATGGTCTTATGTTCTTGATATGTTACTGAAGAGAAAATAAGAGAAAGTGATGAGAAATAATGTAGAGAAAGAAAATAAGGGTGTTATAAACATGGTAATAAACATCTTGCACTAAAACAGTTTTGACAGCAACAGTAGGCTAACTTTGAAAAATCACCATAAATTATGGAAATCGAATTAGAGGATAAAAATATGGAATTAAAGCTTATTAAGTCTAGTTTCTCATAGAAGAAACGGTGTAAGTAATGGAATTGTAAATCATGAGATATAATAAATTTTGTGAGATAATGTTAGAATGAATTTGGGTTCCCCTATTCTGACTTTGGAAAATCATCAAAAATTGAATAAAAATAATTAGTGCTTAAATTTATATTTTTAAAATCCTGAATGAGTATATTTTCAATATAAACAAATGGGAACATCATCCAAATTTTGTACAAAGAGATAATTAATTTTTAGCGAAGAGGGGTAGGAATTGTCAAATAGTGAAATAGAGGGAAATGTAAAGAATAAACTGTACTTATTGGCTAAACCAAAAATTCTGAAAATTTTATGATAATAATATATGTGAGTCTAGTTTTAGATAAAATTTTAGGATCTCAATTCAAAGTTCTATAGATTAATATATAATTAATTTAGTGACTATGACTCAAGTGAACAGCTTGTTATGAGTAAACAAGTAAATAGTGGTATTATGTATATATCAAGGATGTGGAATGGAGTGGAGGAGGAAAAATACATGTGAATATTAAGCTAATATGAGTTTATTTTAAAATAGCTAATTTACATGTTTTAGGTTCAGGGACTAAATTGAATAAAAGTAAAATTTTAAGGGTAATTTTGTAAAAATGTCAAAATGACCAAATTGCATGAAATGAATTGTTTTATTATTTAAATTAATAAATTGAATGAAATATTAATTTAGATCAAGATTGGGTGGAATTTCAAGGAAATGAAAAATTTCAAAAATATCCCTGAATTTTGGTATTTCTGCAATTTAGCCTGGTAAGTTCGTGTAACTTGAATTATATTCTTAAATGCTTGAAATGTATGTTATGATGTGAATATGATTTGAATGTTCATTGTATGAAAATTGATGAAACATTGATATATTTGATAAAAAGGGGAAGAAATCCCAGTTGAATGGAAGGACAATTCGATGAATCTCTGAAAATAAATTGACGATAAAAAGGATCTAGCCCGGACTGGTGATCGAATCCTGATATAGCCCTCCCGAAAAATATGTGGAAAATGGATTTAGCCCGGATGAGTAATCCGAATTAGGGTCTGACTTTAGCCTGGACTGGTAATTCAGATCCAAGCTCATTAGAGTAATTGTCATTACGAGGGATTTAGCTGGACTAGTAATCTCGCTGTAAGGATAAGGTTCGCAGGAGTGTGTCTTAAATGGAAATGTGTGCACATGAATATGAATTGACGGACCCAGATATGTACACTAAAAGTGCACCTTTGAAAATCCATCGAATTTCTGAGAAATTCAACGGGATAAATATGGAAAATAATAAGGGTAATGGAAAACATGGAATTGAATTATTATTATTGGAAATATATTATCGAATTTAATACCCAGTTTGGATTGAACGCGGGATTGAGTACAATCGTTCTGTGCCAAAGGATGAATTGACGGATAAGACCATAACTGGGTTATGGCATTACAAATGTAAAGGATGAATTAACGGCAAATTACCCAAGTAAACCGAGGTTCAGCATTTGTTGCGGACTTTCGTGTTTACTATCTGTTTAGCTCTCATGAGCTTAATTTCAGCTTTCGGGCTTCTGAAAACGATGTACTCATATCCGTAAGTCGTTATTCGAAAGGTAAAATATCGGGAGTTGTCTTGAATGGTAATATAATTATTTATATGATGCATTGAATTGGTAAGTATTTAAGTGAAAATATGCTACTGCTCATGAAAAAGTATTAAGGTTTAAATTAAGCAATTTTCTTATGAAATGACTTATCATGTGATCAGTTCGGGAAAGGCTTTGGGTAAATGCACTAGCTTGTGACCATGGTTGAATGATATGTTTATGACTTGTGTGACATGCATATGGATCAAGCATGGAAAGTAAAGAAATGAAAATGAAAATAAAGAAATTATCAAGAGTTAAAGTTATATAAAATCCTACTAAGCTTGGGATAATATGTTTAAGTGATACTGTGGATTTATTCACCTTGTAAGTTGATGAATATAACTTCATGGGTATTGTGGTATCAATATTGGGTTATCCTTGATATGTATAGATTTCATATTTTAAAAGAACTAATATGATTAAAGACTACACGAGCTTACTAAGCATTCATTGCTTACATATTTGGTTTTTTTTATTTACCCTATAGATTATCAGAAGCTCGATTGGGTTGGAAACTTGTCGGAGATATATCACACTATCCATTGGTTTTATTGGTAATTTTGGATAATTTGATTCTATTTATAATGGCATGTATAAGTTAATTTAGCCAACGTTGGCTCATTAATATTTTGATTTTGGTTGGTTTCAAATATGAATGCTAGATGAAATGAAATGTTTGAAAATTAATTTGTAAATTTCGGTAATGTTTCGTAACCCTGTTCCGGCAACGGATTCGGGTTAGGGGTGTTACATGTTAATTTGAGGTTTAATATGGAATGTTTAAGTTGATACATAAGTGAGAGTGATATAGGCAAATTTGGGTTGAAATTGGTATGAATTTAGAATTGGCTTAAATGGTGTTTTATTTGATTGTTTTGATAATATATGTGAAGTACCTATGAGGATACATTGGTTAGGAAAATAGGATGATTGTTTTGACATGTTTTAAATGTATTAAATTGTGTTTTAAAGTGATTGAACGATTGGTTTTTGAATTGCTTGGTGTTCAAGGTTGCAGGAAAGGGTAAACTTGATATTTAAGGTTCATTGTGAGTCCACAAGGGCGTGTGACTGGACCGTGTGAGACACAATACTAACATATGGGCGTGTGTCCCCTGTTTCTTTGAAAATTTTTTATGTTTTCGAAGAAAATTCTTGGAGTTCCCGGTTTAGTCCCGATTTGTTTCTAACACATATTTTGAGCCTCGAGGGCTCATAAAAGGGACAATATGATTAAATTATGATGTGTATGCTAGATGATTATATAATGTTCATATTTAATCTGAAAAGTCCGGTAATACTCTGTAACCCTATTCCGTCGACAGATAAGGGTTAGGGGGTGTTAAAATATATATATTCATGATCACATATCATAGTCTCATATAATACCAATTATATCATGCTTAATTCAATTTAGTCCATATCAATTCATATCATCACATACATAGCATCACATAATTCACAATTTACCAATCATGCAATACTTACCAAATTCATGATACAAGTAGAGATATTACCTTAAACAAGCTAGTTTGTAACAAGCCATATAAATATTGGTATATGTATTGAATTTAAATCATGGAAGCACAAACTGTTATTGTTACTCGTTTATGACTCTCATCTTTCCTTTCTCTTGAGACAGTCCGACGTTGTATTTAGCTACATTCAACAATTCAATTATAAAAATGGCATTAGTTTCCACCCATTCACATAAAAACATATAATGAAGCATATTTTGCATTTTATTCATTTTAGTCCTTATATTCGAATACTCATATTTTTTTATATTTAGCATCGGATCAAAATTCGATTTCATATCCTTTCATTAGGGACCTTGTACTTTTAATCTATAGCATAATTTCTTAACAATGTTCAATTTAGTCTCTAATGTCACAAAACTAACTATTAAGCTTGAATTAATTTTTAGCTTAATCCTTAACATAATCCAAGCTTACTAACTAGCAATCTTTTCAAATTCAAGCTTAAATTCATAAATTACACTTTAATGGCAACTTGTCAAACATTTAATAATTGAAGAAATCAACACATAAGTAAACTAAATCAAGCTCCTATGATTCAAATTCTATAAAAATTTTAAGGAAATAGCTTGATTACCTTAGTTGAGTTTAGATCAAAACAGAAAATAAAACAAAGAAGTTTTTCTTTCTTTTTCTTAGATTGGGACGACCAACACACTAAAGAAGATAACTTCATGTTTCTTTCCACTTACTTAGTATTTATATTATGATTAAAACCTTGATTAATTTAATTAATCATCATTAGTAATTTAATGTTAATACGTTAGTTTTAATTAATCAAGTCAATTAAGATAAATGGATGTAAACATTCCATTAACTTAGTTTACAGATTCGAGTTCTGAAACCGCATTTTCTGACACTGCCTAAATCGAGTTACTACAAAAGTGGTCTAGGTTGTTTCTTGAGCTTTAACTGATCAATCTTTTCTACTATCTTTGAACCCCGAATTATTTTGAGTGTGGGCTCAAACAAATTGAATTAGCACACAAAATGAAAACTTTACATAATTTTTAGTAGAAAAGTTAATTCTCTTTATAAACAAGAAACTATGAATATTTTCCTGAAAAATATATTTTATTCTTTAAATTAAATTGTCACTATTTTTCGACAGAATATCGATGCTCAAAAGTTGTGTTTGTAGGTTAACTCATAGTTCTTATTTATAGAAAAACGGAACAAGAGTTCTGTTCGAATAAGGTTTAATTAAATAATAACATTTAATATTTTAATAGAATACAGAGGGGTTGTAAAACCTCTTGTGCGACTTGGTTGTCGGGTCCAAGCTATAGAATGCTACATTTGTTGCCGAAGCAAATACAGTCAATTTTGTAGTATACAAACATTCACACATGTAATTAAAAGTTAATCACACTCAAATTATGTTAAACAATCATATTCGGGGCTTATATGAGCTTATGAAAGTTCTTTTGTCAACCCTAGCACGATTGCATGTGTGAATGTTTGTATACTGCAAAATTAACTGTAGTTGCTCCGACAACGAATGTAACATATTGTAGCTCGGACATGACGATCAGGTCGAACAAGGGGTGTTATAGTGGTGGCGACACACCTTTATTGGGATTAGGGTTTGTTGCCCCTCACACATGTGATTGGGTTTTTGGGCTAGTCTCATATATTGTGTACAACTATATGTGTTATTCGGGCTTTTATCCAATATTTATAAGTTATCCAACCCGATAACTATTTTCTATTACCCAAATATTAATTAATTAATTAACTTAACTAAATTAATTTCTCAATTAAATTATTATCTCAACTCAATTTTAATTCCGTTAAACTCATGAAAACTTCACCGTATTAGAATCCATGAAGAAATTAATTTAATTGCATTATTCAACAAACCTGTGATGTTTGAATTAATTTATTTTTCACTTCAAATTTCAATTATTTAATTAAAATTAATTAAATAATAATTCGAAGAAACTAAATTAATTTCTAAATCATCTTTTGTGCTTAGCGAGAAAATGTATTTACTGCGAATAGTGATACATGCGATCTATTTCTCTTACTTATCGCTTTCATTCATTCCACAACTTATCATTTTTACATGCAATTCATTTTGGGTTATCTCGAGTTGGCGGAGGGACCAATGAGATATATAATTAGGATTCAAACAATTTTCAATTAAGTTTCAGCTCTTTGCCTATTAATTACAACTTATTTAATTATAGAGTCATTCCACTATAGTACCATGACATTGTCATAAGTATGTTACCCTTATTATATACCATTACAAAAGTTACTTTATTAATTACCCATCCAATGACATTGTCATAAGTGTGTTACCTTCATAGGATATCATTAATCTTTTTGAGATAAAATTCGTTCTCCCAATATGATCCTGTTTTATCTCATGGTTTTGATTATATCTTTTGATATGAAAAAACCCTTTACTAACACATAGTAATTAAATAATTTGTCATAAGTGACACATAGCCACGTTCCTTTTACATCAATCAAAAAATGCCAATGAGAGAATATCATTATCCTTTATTGGGCTATAAATTTCACTATTGTAAAATGATGCTACATCATACAAAAGTCGTATACCTAATACACCAACTTTCGATTTCTTATCAACCCAAATAATCACACTCATATATCTATGTGGACTTGCTCCGATACCCAACAAGCCGATGCCCTTTTAAAGGCTCTGGAATTACAGTTGTCGGGGTCCCCAACGAGCTTTACAGAGGCAATTGTAGTTTAACTGGACCCGCTCTAAGGATTGACTCTTTTCCTATATTGGATTTGTTGAGCGTGAGTTTAACAACCCTGACTATATTATTTTCTCCTATCACTCTTCTCTCTCCAATGTTGCGAGTGGTGACAGAGGCTAGAAATTACGGCGGCTAAGGTTTCTTCACTTTAGGATTAGATTGGGCCTTGATTGCCTTTATACTCATTGTTTTATTTTATTTTCTAACTTTTGGTCCTTTATGGTTTTACTCTTTATAAGCTAAGGAACTTGTTCATTTTCTAAAAAAAAAAGAAGCAAAAAACTAAATACCTTGAAGTAATCTTTATATTTTATTCATCATTAAAACTTAAATATTATTCAACATAACATTTTCTTTATAAAATTTAACTAACACTTATTTCACATAAAAAATAAAAAAAGGACGATGCTCTTTCATGGACACATGGCACATGCATTAATTCATAGGGACATATTGCACATGCCTTAATTTCGAAGGGACATATCTATTCATCAAATAACTTATTTATTCGTTTTGCAGGCCGTTTTCGTGTTAAAAAAAAAATTAAAAATTTCAGGACCCCTCTCCTTTTGCATTCATCAGCCTAAATTTTATTAGGAATCAAATGTATGGCATATTTATATTTATATAAATAAAGTATTCAATTATAATTATAATTTATATAATAAAAAATATTTGTAACTCATTTTATAATTTATTGACCAACACAAACAAATTTTCAATTTATCAAAGATATTTTCTTTATGAGAAGAAAGATCTAAAAGAATAAAGCACTAAACCATCCAACTTAAATCGTACAATTTTTTTACATCAATTCGTTCTCGAATTAATATATTATTTATTGTAAAGGAATTCAACCAAATGAATTTTTTTAACATAATTTTTTTTATTTTATTAGTTTCGATAAATGATGTTATTACCTATTCAAAATGAATATTAAAAGTATTTGATTTTTACGTGTATTAATGAAGGTGTCAAAGATAGACCAAAATACAGAGGTGGTACTAAAAGATAGGGCACATGGGTCTTGTTTGGTATAGGAAAATGCATGCACCAATGTCATATGTACAAAATAAGGGAGTGAGAGCTGTCAATGCCATTCGGCCATGGTGGTCACTAAATGGCCCCCTTTCTCAACCACCTCCGGTCCACCTTAACCTCCTTTCTCTATCTATGGTATTTAAAAGGGAAAAAAAATCTGCAGTTGTATATCTTTGCATAAAAATTTGCAAATTTAATGGAGCGAGTGCATGAATGATTAAGATATTCTTAATGTAAATGTAAAATTTTAACAGTATCGTAAAGAAAAAAAATTTCCTGTTTCTATTCTGACTACTAAAACGGGTTGGACCTATGGGAGTTGGCATATGGGTAAAAGCCAATTCTCTATTTGGGCTTAAAACCAAGTACTACAAACATTATTAGCAGGGCTACCCGTACTGCATGAGAGATTGTGATTTTTCTTAGGGGTGGGGGGTTGAGATCTAAATTTATGTTTGTTATTGAATCAATAGATCTGATTCAATTTAAATTATTATTTAAATAAAAAAATGTTGATACACAATATCATCAGAAGTGAATAAGGAGAGGTTGGTGATGAGAAGGGTCAGTTAACCCATTCTAGGGTCAAGAGCCAAATAAGTAAAGGGACTCAAGATGAATGCTTAGTTTATTAGAATTTTTGGAGAGGAGCCCCCCTACGGTGTTGTTACCTTTGGGCATTTATGGGAGAGTGAGAGTTAATATCCAATTATTCCTCTCGATGGGCTCGAGGTGGCCCAACGAAGGGACCAATTGGGTCCAAGTTGAAGTAGGGGTATAACAATAGTGTCCCCCCAGTCAAAAGGTAGGTTATAAAGTGACATTCTCTCGAGACCATTTGCAAGTTTGCCCCGTGAGTCATAGTTGTTGCAAATAAAATAACGAGACAGAGGGTACGATTATAGGCTTGATGATCCGGGAATATACGATGTCTTGTGGGGCTATGAAATTCATGCACTGCACATCCTTTTTAATATTGTGTTTGCGGATGATATTACTATTCATAGTTGACTTATATAAATTTTGCTTTGTGATTTAGTGGGTGGTATGTCTATTGGCTCGACAATCCAAATATGTATACCTGTAATACCCCTTGTCTGATCCGATCGCCAGGTTCGAGCTACAGGATGCTGCATTCGTTGCTGGAGCAACTACCGTCAAATACATTGTAAATAAACCATTCAAACATTCAATCATATCATAAACACGTTCACATTATGATATACCATTAAATTCGAGCTTTAATAGAGCTTACAAAAGCTCTTTTGTTGACCCGAGCATGAAATAGAACCAAATTGTAAAATTTTAAAAATTCAAGATCGATGTCGTGACATCACCTCCTCCACGTCATGATGTCGCCAAATAATTTGTCACGTCGTAACCTCAAGCCCCCCACATCACAACGTGACTCACTGCCGGCCATTGTTGTGACAAAGAATGTTACTTGTTAGGACGTGGCCTTTGTATTTGATAAAAAATAAATCATTTGGTACATATTTCAAAACTCTCAACTAAACCTATTAAAGACCATTCCATTTGATAAAAAACGTTACTTGTCGGGGCGAAGAATGTTGTTTCGATTATTGATTTGATCGTACTTTGTAATGATTAATTATGATAAAATATACGAATCATTAATATTATAATTGTAATTTCAAAAACATATAATTAATATAAATGCTTTTAATATTTTAATCAATAACACAAAATTTGAAGTTAGATTGGAAGGCAATGAAAATAAATTTTATTGTAACACTCCTAATCCACATCCGTCGCCAGAATAGAGTTACAGAGTATTACTGATCAAACAAACATAATTTCAAGCATTTCATATCATATAATATTAAAGACAAAACTAATCAAACCCATACATATTGTCCTTTATTCGAGCCCTCGAGGCCCAAATTACGTATTAGAAACAAGTTGGGACTAATTCAGAAACTCAGAAAATTTTTCGAAAATAATACAAATTTTTAAAGCTGCAGGGTTCATACGGCCATGTGGCCAGAATGTACCTTAAATAACAAGTTTACCATTCCCTGCAAGCTTGGACATTAAGCAATTCAAAAACCATTCGTTTAACTTATTCAAAACACAATTAAATACATGCAAAATATGTCAAAACAATCATCCTAGGTGCCAACCAATGCACCCTCACAGGTACCACAATTATATCATCAAAACGTATAAATAAAACATCATTCAAATCCAATTTGTAAACATGTCTATTTCAATTTATTTTACCTATTTCATGTTCATTTAAATATTAACTTAAATATGTCATATTATGACCTCAAACATAAACACATATTTATATGTATATAACCATCCAATATTAACTTATAATCTTATTTACAATCAATCCACAAAATGATTAATATTTAGACACCCTAGGTACATGTCGGCACAAAAGGAAAAAAACATTACCACATTTGAGTTCAGGACCGTTGTTGGATGCTAATTCGATGATCAAAATTTAATACCTAACCTGTGCACGGAGAACAAAACCGTACGCTGAGTAAAACTCAGTGGTATTTCTATAATCCGACTATTTAAAAATAAAATAATATAAAATGTAAAATAAGATGCTAAGCACAATTAAACATTTTAAACCATACAAGACTCAGTTTTCATCACTTGCTATAAAAATAGCTTTTCACAATTTAACTCACATTTCATTTATGCAATTGCTTTATCTA
The DNA here is from genome assembly GCF_007990345.1 of Gossypium hirsutum. Classification (NCBI taxonomy): domain Eukaryota; kingdom Viridiplantae; phylum Streptophyta; class Magnoliopsida; order Malvales; family Malvaceae; genus Gossypium; species Gossypium hirsutum. The sequence continues at coordinate 20,774,664 of NC_053441.1, forward strand.
TACCATATTCAATTCACTATTTCACTTCCATTTCAATATAAATTATAAAACTTATTTATTCATTTACCCTTATTAACACGACTCAGACTTGGACGGATACACGGATCCAACTAAAGCATACCAGTTTGGCACCTAGTGCCTCATCAGATAATTCGAAGTAATAATTTGACACCCAATGTCTCATCGGCTAAATCGAAGTAAATTGAAACCCAGTGCCTCATCGAATATATCTAAAGTAATAATTTGACACCCAGTGTCTCATCGACTCGAAGTCGAAGAAATCCCTGAACTCTTCCAATCCTATGGCATGCCATCTATATTCGACTCAGCCCGATACAGTTAAGAGGGTTTCAATTCACTTTTCAAATACAACCAATATTCAATTCAATTCAAATAATCAATATATAATCAATATATATACCAATTCAATCAATATAAACAGGGGTGTTCAATCGGTTAACCGACCTGAAATAGCATTAACCGAATTAACCGACCTTTCAAAATTTTTAACCATTAACCGAACCGAAATTTTTTCGGTTAATTCGGTCGGTTAACCGAAAATTATATGTTTTTTTTATTTTTGGTTAAAAATTAACTGAATTAACCGAGTTACCCGAATTAACTGAATTACCCGAATTAACCGAATTGAATCACTACATAATTAAAAACATTACATAAGTCTTGAAATTAACACATAATTAAAATGTAAGTATTTAATATTCTCCATTCGTATCCATTTCTTCTCTCCAAAAGATCTCAATTTGCATTAAACCTACAAAAAAAAACATGTGCCTATTTATATATTATTTTTATTTTTTAAATTATTTATTAAATTATTTGTAATTTTTATGATTGAGTTGGGTTGGGTAATTGGGTTGGGTTGGATACTTGGGTTTGGATTGAGTTTAGGTGAATAGTGGGCTTATTTATATATTATAATTTTATTTATTAATTTTTTCGGTTAAACCGAAAAAATTCGGTTAACCGACTGAGTTCGAACCGAATTAACCGTTAACCGAAAAATTAAAAAATAATTAACCGACCCCCGACCGAAAAAATTCAGTTAACCGACCGATTAATCGAATTCAGTAGGTTAATCGAATTTTTTCAATTTTACCTGAATTTTGCACACCTCTAAATATAAATTCAATAAATTCATCACATACTAAATCAATCCATTTCAATTGCAAAACACAATAATTCTCACCTCAACACTTACCATATACATTAAATTGAATTATAACAGTTAACAAGTAAATTTAGATTATAGAAATACAAATCGAAAATTCCGAGCTATTCTTTGTCGACTTTATCTTTTCCCTTCTTAGTCGAGGGTTCTAGTACGATGTTAGTTATGGAATTAAAACAATTAAAATTCATCAATACAACACAATTCAATCTCATATTTTATATTTCAAATTTTACTCAATATTTACCTAAATTCTAATTTAGTCCCTAAACCGAGACTAATTTTATTTCTTCACAATCAATCCTATATTTTCACACAAATTTCACTTTAAACTAAATTTATCTCCCTAATTTCACTTAAATCTCTAAATTTCAATTTTTCACAATTTAGTCTCTATTACTCTAAATTTATAATTTATTCTACAATTCAATCCTTTTTCATTTCTAACTTAAAAATCTATCAATTTAATCCCTAATACTAAACTTATTCAACATAAACAACATCTAAAAACTCAATAATTTCTAAAATTTTGACATGGGACGGGTAGTATTTAATACCGAAATTCCAAAAACATAAAAATTACAAGAAAAAGAACTAAATTAACTACCAATTGAGCTTTGAACGTTGAAACCCTAATTTCTCCTTTCTTTTCTTTCTTTTCTCCCTATTTCGTTTCCATCCTGTTTCTTTCTATTTCTTTTTGTTTCTTTATTTATTCTTATTATATATTATAATATATATAATATATATACTTAAACATTAAGAATATATATAATAATATATATAATAAACTTATAAATATCTATCTTATGCGGCCTGAATTAATGCCAATGGTATAATTGCTTCTTTAGTTCCTTTTATTTTACTTTAATCTATAATACGATTTTCACCCTTTATGCAATTTAGTCCTTTTATTTAATTACTCTTAATTCAAGTAAATTCACTTAACTAAAACCTAATTAACTACACAATTAACTTCATAAATATTTTTAATAAATATTTACGAGTTTAATTTTCGGTAACGGAGTCTCAAAAATACACTTTCCGACATCCGTAACTATCGGGTCATTACATTTATTCCTAAGTCCGGCACTGAATAATATGTAACCGTATATGAGGAATGATGACAAAGTGTAAAGCAGGACAGCAGCTAATTTGCAGCTTCGATAGTATTAAACGGTAACACATTAAATCACAAAAGAGGAGGCGTTAATTTGTTGGTGTGGTTGTAAATAATGAGTGAATTGCTATTGCTTACGGAAGTGGAGAAATTAATGAAATTATTATTATAAAAAAGAGAGAGAGAAAGCATTTATCACTAAATTGGAAAGTCGTCATTGAAGATGTAAAGGTTTCATCTTTCATTAAGAAAAAACAATAAATTTTTTTTATATAATTTCTCCATTTCTATTTTTATCTATTACGTCTTTCAATCCTGTAAACAGAAGAAAAGAGACATTTAAATGCGCTCATCTGTTATAATCTCTTTATTTTTAAAGTAGAGCACTTTCATATTTTGATGATAATTTTTTTTGGTAGATAAAAAGATTGGAATTAATTACAAAATTATTTTAGCGTCATCACATACAAGCTTAATTTTTGTATCTATTATAGTTGTCAATACCTTCTGGAATGCTATCAGACTATAAGGAAAACCTCTCATGAGTCTGTTGTAGTCTTAGGACTAGATCCGTGTTCAAATACCCACGTGACTTATCTAAAATGGCTTTCATAGCTTGAGTGCAACCCGTTTCGACAATAATATTAGCCCAATTAGTATCTCACACCAGAAAGAGTCTATCATAAATCGCTCAAATTAAGCTCAACTTATTCTACGCTACATCTGCCAGGTTAAGTGTTCTTAATTGATATTTTAAAAATTATTAATATTTGACATTATCCGTTAAATATTTTAATTAGCACATATCTTTTTTTTTACTCTATCTTAAATTGGATAGATTTAATTGATGTTGTAGCAAATAATTTTCTTTAAAAGATTAAACTAATAATAGTATATATATTAATAATACATAAGAAAAATGTTATGGGTAGTGATTAAATATGTCAGTGGTTAAAAGAAAACACGGGCAATCTTTAAAAAAAATTAATTTTTATTTTTCATTTAAAGATGAAAAAAGAATTAAATTATATATTTTTAATTTAGATTTTTTATAAAATAAATGGAATGGTGTATGAGTCAATCAATAATGTAAAATTTTAGATGTTTTGCAACAAAAAGAGGGAAAAAATTGCAAAAAAAAACCTTGATTAAAATGGATATTCCAGATTTAAATCTTATAAGGTATAAATACTATATAGTTTAAGGTTGAATATATTATAATTTTTAGAACAATTAAATATTATATTTTAGTTATAATTATTGCAGTCCTACATATGACCTTATATACATATATTCATATATAATGGCTTTGAACAGATGATATACATCATTTAATCTCTGAAGCAAAAGTTTTAGTATGTTGATGGAGTGATATATAACCGTACTACTTAGGATTAAAGAAAGGGGATTATTTAATTATAAAATGCATTTTGCATGCAGGACGGGAGGATATAGTTTTCATTTCTATAGAGTAGTTAGAGAAGTTTGATTTCTTTTCTAGCAAGGGATTGACTGTGTCCCTCCCTTCAACTAAAACAATCCAATATACTTCACAAAGTCTTGGTAATTAAAAGCTAATATCTCACACTTGTCATGTCTCTATCCATTTCCAATGGAGTGCTCCTCCTCATGAAAATATGGATTAAAGATAGTAAAGCTCAAAATGACTACATGAATCTCGAATTCATAAAAAGCAATTACATATAGAGTATGTGCTCTTGATTAAGTTTACTATTTGTGAAAGTCCATACAGAAAAAGGAGGAGGATAAAAACACAATCTGGGTTAGGTTTCTTTTCTTCTCATCCTTCATATATTGTCCATATTTAAAAGAGAGCAAAATATTATCACCACCTAATCCTACCCCAAACATTAAATATACTATTCAAAGTTTCTTATGTCACTGCAATTAATTATATAATGAAATATTCGGAAATGATTTATTTAATTATTTATTTCTGGGTTTAGTCCACGAGAAGGAGACGGTCGTAGATATATAGTTGGTGGTGACAACAATCCATAGATGGCTACGAGTGGCAACGTCAAGAAAGGGATGCTTTATTTTCTTGCAAATAGTGCAATCATATGGCGTTATATGATTAGTACATCATAGTGGTAGGTGTGTCGACTGAAGGCTAGGCTAAGTATATGCTAATTAATTGTATAGGACTGATTTTTATAACTAAGTGATTACACTTGCCCTCTTTCAATTACTGCTCTCGGACTATTCCGGTGCTAAATCTAAATAATATTCAATCAAGATCTAAAACCAGGGATTCCTTGCTCATTCAAAATTTACATAGTGCAGCTAAGGATTATTGAGAAAATGTTATGACTTATGAGAAAAGGCTCAAAATTTTATGCAAGTTACTGGTCTTTGAAAGTGTTGTGTATTGACATAAACACTTTAAAGTTTATAATGATTCCTCAAGAGAAACTATGTATCTTCGTAGTACTTAAATTTATCAGAAATATTTGCAAATTAATATCTCACCTATCATGTGTTTTAGATTTTATTTCCTTTTCGATAATGGGTGTATGTGTGTGTATTATATACACAACCATATATAGCAACTATAAAAGGTGTGGTATATTGATTTTCTAAGCTAACTTTATGGCAATAGAGCCATAGAGCTAGAAATGAATTGGTGTTCATGGACAAGAATCACAACCTGAAATCAATCATTAAACAAAAAAGCTGTTTATAGTAGGATGAAAATGTTTGAACCAAATTATTATCTCAAAATTATGCATACACATATAAGCTGTATATATAAATAAATATACATAGATGTTTGGGGGTGATACAGGGTAATCATGCATGCATGTAAAGTACGAGATGGATGCCATAGCTATCTACGGTAACAGAAAATTAACAATGGGAAATAAAAACTCCAACAACACTGTCTAAGAAATCTCATGCATGATAGAGTCGTCGAAATAGAGTTCAGGCCAGTAAGGAGAGACGGCGCCATTATTGTTGCTAGAATTACTGCTCACATCTCCTGGATTGCTTAGTGATGTCTCGGTGGCTGTTGGAGGAATGGTAGGGGATGGAAGAAGCCATGGCGATGAGTTATCGATTTGGTTATCTCCTTGGCTGAGTATTGTAAAGCTGGAATAGTTCCCCATCTCAGTGTTTTCATTATTCAACGATGTTTGGAAACTGAAAGGGACTTGTGGGTCTAGTAAGTGAGGTAACAGAGTGGGATGGTGGAGTTGTTGAGAAGAAGCATTTCCCACAGAAAATTGGGATGAATTTGGAATAACTGGGTTTTCTTTGACATGGGCTGGAACTGGTGAACTTAATAAGTTGAGAGCTTCCATGTCTGCAATGCCATTTGGTGAAGATAACGAGTCGTCGTTGGTCGTCGTTGAAGCAGCAGAGTGGAGGAGTAATTGCATGTATTGAAGCTTAGCCAAGTGAGCAGCTTCTGCCTGTAATATTAAAGCTTGGTCATCGAATAGATGAGGACTGTTTTCCAGGAGGTCTTTAAGGTTAGCAAGGGCTATGAGCTGAGGCAAGCTAGCAAAGATGTCAGTTCTGGGCTGATGGGTCATTGGATCAATGCCCATTTGAATCAGCTTTTTCTTTAAATGGGTATTCCAGAAGTTCTTGATTTCGTTATCAGTGCGCCCTGGTAGATGTGTTGCAATGGCTGACCACCTTAAAAACGTAGAAAAAGAAAAAGAAGTGGCTTTTAATTCTTAAGTTATGGAGTAAAATCAATAAACAAAAAAAATTGATTTGCAGTAAAATTACTTGTTTCCAAGTACGGAATGCAAATGCAGGATTGTTTGTTCTTCATCTTGAGAAAATTTACCCCTCTTGATATCAGGCCTCAAGTAATTCGTCCACCTTAGCCTACAGCTTTTGCCACATCTGTTCAGACCTGAAACCATGAAAATTGTTGTTGTTTTAAACTTACTAAAAAGGAGGATGAAGATGGGAATAAAGTTGGAAACAAATGAAACCTGCAAGCCTAGGGAGAGCTCTCCAACTGCCATGGCCATGTCGTTTAATGTAGTGAACCAGCTTTTGGTCTTCTTCGGGAGTCCAAGGTCCTTTCTTGAGGCCATTCTCGTCACAGCATGCAGATCTCCCCATTAATGTTAATTGCTTCGCCTTCCTCACCACCAAAACTCTACTCACCCATGCTTTTATTTATACACACTCTTCCCTCACCTCCTTATTTGTCAATTAGCTACTTAGTATTTAACAAAATGTTTATTTTTTAGGAGAGGGAAGGGTTTTACTTTTACCGTACCTTGAACTTGGATAACATTATTTATTCAATTTGTATTTGATGTATTATTATTGTTTAAATCTCACGATCATGTATATTTAATAAACTTTAAAAATACTTTTTGTTGAAAAAAAACTTTGAAAATACTCTACCATCAAAGCTAAGTACGGATTATTATGTTATATCTTGCAACTCCAAATAAGATAAAGAATAGATTCAGATTATAACATTGGTATAATATGATATTAGATGAAGGAATAATAGGGGAAAACCAGAGAGTTTATTTGGATGAAAATTCTAAATCACATTTTTAAAGGAAACCTTAAAAATGATATTGTTGGGAGAAACAACCAACCACAAACTCGAATATGGATTATAAAACGGTTAGCGCGACTCAAACCCAGGTCACACACTTAACCATCAAACTATCACATGGTGTTCCAAATTTAACAATTTATATTTGCTAATTTATTATATATAAATTGTCGAACTGTTATCCAATCAGTGTAATTTCTTGATTTTTCGAAAGTAAAATGATTAAATCCTAACCAATTAAAGCAGGAAAATTAATTTTTAAATTTTCATAAAATAAAGAGATTAAAATTGATAATTACCATAATTTCAAGCAAAATTATCCTATATGGAGTTTTTTAGGCTTCGTAAACGAGTTTGGGTGTAAAAAAGTTTAAAAATTAAATACATAAATAACCTTCCTTCCATTAAAACATTCATCAACTTTTTTTGAAGGAAAAAGAAGAAGAAACATTTATTTTTAAATGATTCAACATTATTACGATATGAAACTAATTTTCTTTTGGCATGCTCTGAGACTCGAAAACAAATTTAGATCATCCATTAATTTCATTAATAAGCTCTTTCTAATTTGTCAATGTCAATTGCCGACAGCCAAAAAGTGAGAGAGAGGCCATCTTTTTTATCTTTTTGGCCATAGCTTTGTCATTTCTTTCTACACAAATCTTACACGGTAAAACATAAACCCCTAAGACTATACTATATTTGCTTTCCCTAGTTATATATTTTTTAAAAATAAACCACCCCAAATCTCCCATTTTCTATATTTCTCCATCAAATTAGTTAGTAAACGTTGAGACTTTTCATGCACAAACAAATGAATAAAATAATACAAAATTGGGTCCTTCAACCAAGGTTCCTTGTCGGGTATTCTTTTGAATTGAATAAATAAAGCTGCCATGCTTTAAAACTTTCATCTGTTTTTCTTTCAACTTTTAATATATAAATCGACGTTAAAGTTTTCAAGTGTCAGCTAAACAAACTGATTTGCTTGCTTCACCAGGTTTCCAACCAATGCATCTAAAACCCTGACGGCTGACGGCCCTTGTCCCTAACATAGCCACGTCCCACGAACATCCCACATATCATGCAAAAGATCTGCAGATCCTACTTTCTTTTATTTTTTTGTTGGCCTCCCTGTAACCCACGACATTTCATTAAAAAACACACCTAGATTGATGGATGGCTTATGGATGAAGCTTGTCTCCATGAATTGAGAAAATATTGGAAACCCATTTTATTAAATAAAGTGATTTTAAGTCCCCTAATGGATAACCTAATTCAGGACTGTGGGATATTGCTTGAAGAAACAGCAAGACATGGGTTTACGTACAGGTAATTACCCCCCCCCCCCGATTTTCTCATCATCTTTTGTTTTGTCCCTTGCAATCTGTTGTTCTTAAACAGATTTCAGTATCTTACTATATTCGTATGGCCACCACTGCTCTGTCTCCATACTCCAAATTATTATATTTTCAGAGGAGATGCATATAATAAGTTGCAGTCTTTGTCAGTCCATATGAGACAAACCAATACTGTCAATTTTGGCCCAACCAGTGCCACCAAACTATTAAGGGATTTTAATTATGTTATGGAGAAGTCATTGAAATTGTATACAATCTGTTTGGATTGGACTCCAGCTTGCTGGTATAGACATCAGAAACAGAGCTAGGGTTATAGAGGGGGAGTGGAAGAGATAATCAAACAATTTCACTCAACATCTCTCAAGTTATGGTGAAAGTAGACTTTGTAATATATATACAATAATTATTTGATACATTCATCATGAATTGCAAGAATGATACTCAAATTCCAGGCTGATGATTGGATTTTCTATTCAAGGGAAACCACAGTTGTTTGCTAGTGATCCATCAAATTAACATTTCTGCTTATTTTAATTTACTATATATGTAATATATTATATATATAATTCTTTTGCCGATAACTAGTTCACAAAATACCATCACGTAGTGGCGGAGTTAGAAAACTTTTTTGGGCGAAATTAAATTGTATATTTTACAATAATAAAAATATAATTTTATCATTTTAATAGTTATCATTATAATTTTTAAAAGGTTAAATTATATTTTTATCAGTCTTGGGGGTCAAAATAAAATTTTACCATTACTAATTTAAAATTTTATAAATTATAAAGAGCTTACATTAAAAACTTACCATTTGGGGGCTCTGCTACGCTACGCCACCAACAAGAACCATGAACCCTAAACTTGGCCTTTTGGTTCAAGATTTAAGGTTCAGAGTTTGAGTCCAAGGTCCAAGGTTTTAGGTTTAATATTTGGGGTTTAGGGTTCGAAGTTTAAGATTTAAGATTTAGGGTCCATGTTAAAAATATTATCAAAATTATATATAAATGACATAGAAAAATTACTAAAATCTCATTAAATAATTGGAAAAAGATATAGGATAACATGACGCCTTTGTTTTATATAATTCTTTCTCGTTGCACATATTCAAAGCAAATATATAATGCAAATCGGTATATAAAATAAAATATTATTATTAGTCCTAAACGACGAATTCAGTCTTATTTTAATTTGATAATTTTTGATCCTTTACTTTTTTAAAATTTGAAAATTTAATCTTGATAAAAAAAAGTAATCATTAAATTCAATAAGTGATTTTAAATTCTTATGTGGTAAATATATTATTACATGTATACTGTCATCCCAACTTGTTATTTCTACATAATCGTAGAAAGATCATGTTGTTTTAGTTAATGGTTTTAACAATTATCGTTTGATTTAGGATTAAAATTTTAAAATTGAAAAGTATAGGGACTAAAATTGAACAAATCAAAGAAGAGAGACTAAATCCACAATTTAAGCATAGGACGAGACTAATAGAAAAATTTGACCTAACGGATTTAATTATTACTATTTAACTGAAGAAGGAAATTTTAAAATTTAAAAAAGTATAATAATTAAAATTGATCAAATTAGAGTATAAGAAAGAGATCCAATAGTACAAATACTATTAGTGAAAATTGAGAATTTTTTCATTGTAATACATGAATTGGTAATAATTTAGTAAAAAATTCATCAATGGAATTAGAAATGTAGTTTAAAAAAAAGTTATGAAATCTGAAAATATTGTACATTAATTTATTTATACTTATAATACTAATTTTCGATTATAATCATCTCATTTTAAATAAATATAAACAAAATATATATTTGATGCATTAATCGACACCTCATATACATAAATCATATTTAAACAAAAACCTCAGGAATATAAAAAAAAAGAAAAGAAAAGAAATATATATCCATATTATAAATGTTGGCATCTTAATTGAAGAAAAGAATGTTTGCTAACATGTTTTGTCATACGTGATTTTTTTCTCTATCACTAGTGAGTAGAGTTCTGAATTTTATTCAATTAACGACTGTTATAAGCAATGAAAATTAACATCCAAACTTGGAACCCCATGAAGCTTTTGCCGATATCACGAAACATAAATTCAGCAGGCCATAATTTACTACATGAATTGCATCAGTAAACAAATTCTATTCATCAAATATATCCTAAGCCCTGTGAACTGGGACTTAAGTTTAGCTAATATTATTTCCATTTTATTCTATTTGTATCATGTTTATTATATATTGTAAACATTGAGGAGGGAAAGAGCTAAAAATTGTAAAATCACGATAATAATGTGAATTTTAAATACCTATCTCAAACTGCTCTTCTGTTTTTGCAATGATGGGTTTTCGCATGGTGGAGGAGGCACACCAAAGATCCAATCAAGAACATTTAAGTACTTGGAGTTAAACAGTTCCCTCTCCTGTGCGTAGCAATGCATTATGATAGCTGTCGACAAGCTGAAAATCATCACGTCAGGTCTCGTCAGATTCTTCGACGGTGGCAAATACCCGATGTCAGCCATCCATGTAAAGAAGCTCTCTATGGCTCGTGCAAGGCAGTAGAGTGATATCTCCATCCGCCTGCTTTTCTTCTCAATAGCAACACTCAGACCGGCTGGAAACTGCACAAAAAATGGACTTAGGCTTACAACTTATATGTTAAAATTCTATGTTACTCGGACACGGTCATGAGTTTCGATATATGAATTCAAGATGGATATATTTGTTACTTTTTTAAGCCTTGCTATGTATTTGTCGAGTCATGGATGTTTGAGTATATGTAGAACATGGGTATTCCAAATAGGATAAATTGAAAGAGTCCTTTACCGATCCAATTGCTATCAATGGTATGCTACATCTTCTCAAGAACCCAAACAGCATGCAAGTCCACATCCTGTTGAAAAACCTAGTGGTTAGCTCAATACCAAGGCCAATATTTTCAATGAAATTAGCATGAGATTGTTACATTGTGTTGCGGAAAGGATCGATTCGAGAACTCCGATATGACTACAAGTAAATTGACCGGAACGAAAAAATAAAGTGAACACAAGGATTTACGTGGTTCGGCTTTAATGCCTACGTCCACGGGCAGAGGCGAAAAGAAATTTCACTATAACAAGATGAAGATTACAAGTGTTTTACACTCAAGACACAACCCGAGAACCTCACAACTCTCAACCCCTATAGAAAACCCGAAAGCTAAAATCCTAGCTTTCAAAGAACAAGCTTTGCTCTCTCTTGGTTTGGGATGATGAATATGGCTAATGAACCTCTCTATTTATAAGAGAGTTCAAGGACATAATTGTCCAAAACTTTGGCAAAGATTTGTGGTTGAAAATGGACACCAACAACCATCCACTAATCCACTACCACCAACAACCCACTACCAACAACAACAATCCACTACCAATTTTAAGCCATTTCTTAACAAATCTCCACCTTGGCTTGAAATTTACCAAGCTGAACATCATAGTGAATTCCTCGAACTGGATCACCTCTTCCAAACGCCTCTCTGGCGCTAATCAATCCCGAATACCTATCAAGTCCAAGCAATGCTTGAACTTATATGCAGGGATCACCTTAGTTAACATATCTGCAGGATTCTTCTCGGTAGCAACCTTGCTGATAACAATGTCACCTTGCGTAACATGTTCCCGAACAAAATGATATCTGACATCAATGTGTTTGGTCCGTTCATGAAACATCTGATTTTTAGTCAGATGTATGGCACTCTGGCTATCGCAAAATACAACAGTGAAATCCTGTTGTAAACCCAAACTGCTTACTAGACCTTTCATCCACAATGCTTCTTTCACTGCTTCTGCTAACGCCATATATTCCGCCTCAGTCGTAGATAAGGCTACGGTAGACTGTAACACAGCTTTCCAACTAATGGCTCCTCCAGAATAAGTGAAAACATAACCCGTCAGAGATCTTCTTTTGTCCAGATCTCCAGCATAATCAGAGTCCACATAGCCCGTGACACTGCTAGTGCAGTCACTCTGATCATATACCAAGCATAAATCTGCAGAACCTCTCAAGTACCTGAGAATCCATTTCACGGCCTGCCAGTGTTCCTTGCCAGGACAACTCATGTATCTGCTGACCACACTAACTGCATGTGAAATGTCTGGACGAGTGCAAACCATTGCATACATCACGCTTCCAACTGCACTCGAGTATGGAATGTGAGACATTTGCTGCTTTTCTTCATCAGATTGTGGTGACAACTCTGCAGAGAGTTTGAAATGTGGTGCCAACGGAGTACTCACAGTTTTCGCTTTATCCATGCCGAAGCGTTGAAGAACCTTTTCAATGTAGTTCTTCTGCGACACACGAAGCTTGCCCGCCTTGCGATCTCTGTGAATATCCATGCCCAAAATTTTCTTGGCAGCACCCAGATCCTTCATCTCGAACTCACCACTCAACTGCGACTTTAACTTGTTGATTTCCGACATGTTTTTGGAAGCAATTAACATGTCATCAACATACAGCAACAAATAAATGTGCGAACCATCTGAGAGCTTCCGATGATAGACACAAGCATCATAGTCACATCTTGTGTAACCATGCTGAATCATGAAGCTATCAAACCGCTTGTACCACTGCCTTGGGGATTGTTTCAATCCATATAAAGACTTCTTTAATAGACAGACATGGTCTTCTTTACCAGGAACTGTAAAACCCTCTGGTTGACGCATGTAGATTGTTTCCTCGAGCTCACCATGCAAGAACGCCGTTTTTACGTCAAGCTGCTCAAGTTCTAGATCAGACTTGGCCACCATGGCAAGTAATACACGAATGGAAGAATGCTTTACGACTGGGGAGAAAACTTCATTGTAGTCAATCCCCTCTTTCTGAGTGAAGCCTTTAGCAACCAATCGTGCCTTGAATCTAGTTGCTTCAACCCCTAGGATGCCTTCCTTTTTCTTGAAGACCCATTTGCAACCAACTATCTTCTGGTTACTTGGCGGCTTAACCAACTCCCAAGTATGGTTCTTGTGAAGAGATTCTATCTCCTCACTCATAGCAATTGCCCACTGTGCCGACTCATCACACGTGACAGCCTCATTATAACTGGAAGGTTCTATACCAATGGACTCCGCCACACTGAGCGCGAAAGACACCAGATTAGCGTAACGCGGATTTGGTTTGATTTGTCTCTTCGTTCTTCCAGTGGCAATGCTATATGGTTTTTCTTGAGGTGACTCATCTTCATCGGAATCTTGCACCTCAACTTGATCATCCTGGACTGAAGTACCTTCCGTAGGAATTGGAGCGTCCACCTGACACTCCACCTGCTTCTCAACACCGTGATCTCCCATTCTATCTGACTCCTCCTTTTCCCGGGAATTTGTGGTGGATCGAAGCATGGATGACTCATCAAAAGTCACATCTCTGCTGATGATGAACTTGGACGAAACCGGATCAGGACACCACAACCTGTATCCTTTCACCCCTTGGCCGTATCCAAGAAATATGCATTTCTTCGCCCTCGGTTTGAGTTTTCCCTCATTTACATGAGCATACGCAGGGCAGCCAAACACTCTTAAACCAGAGTAATCAGCAGGAGAACCAGACCATACTTCCTCAGGAGTCTTCAGCTCAATAGCTGTTGACGGAGATCTGTTAACCAAATAACAAGCAGTATTAACAGCTTCAGCCCAAAATTCTTCACCGAGCCCAGCATTTGATCGCATGCAACGAGCTCGCTCCAAGAGAGTTCTATTCATGCGTTCTGCAACTCCATTTTGTTGTGGTGTTCGACGAACAGTGCGGTGTCTCACTATTCCTTCATTTTTGCAGAACTCATTGAATTCACCTGAGCAAAACTCCAAGCCATTATCCGTCCGGAATCGCTTGATCTTCTTTCCTGTTTGATTTTCGATCAAAGCTTTAAATTGCTTGAAGTTGATGAGAACCTCATACTTGCTCTTCAGAAAATACACCCAAACCTTTCTCGAGTAATCATCGATAAAGGTAAGCAGATATCTGTAACCACCTTTAGAAATTGTCGGAGAAGGCCCCCAAAGGTCAGAATGGAAGTAATCCACTGTGCCTTTTGTCTTGTGAATCCCAGTGCTGAACTTTACCCGAGTCTGCTTACCGAAGACGCAGTGCTCACAGAAATTCAACTTTCCTGTACACTGCCCAGACAATAATCCTCGTTTGCTTAGCACCGATAAGCCTCTCTCGCTCATATGCCCGAGCCGCATATGCCATAACTTCGTGGTGTCAGAATCTAGATCATCTGATGATGACACTCCCGCAACACCTGTAACCGAGGAACCATCGAGGAAGTAAAGGCCCCGCTCCAAATTACCACGTATCACAGTCAAAGCACCCGAGAATACCTTGAGAACTCCACCTTCAGCAGAGTACCGAAAGCCTTTCTTGTCCAACGTACTCAAAGAGATCAAATTTTTCTTCATTTCTGGAATGTGCCGAACATCAGTTAGAGTTCTAACAATACCGTCAAACATCTTTATACGAACTGTGCCAATCCCCATGACTTGACATGCGTGGTCATTTCCCATTAGTACTGAACCAGAATGCTTCTCGTATGTTGAGAATGCATCTTTCGAAGTACTTATATGAAATGTAGCTCCCGTATCAAGAATCCATCTCCCACCAGCGTAAGAGTCGGATACTGCAAGAACGATCTCGGCATCACTTGAAGAATCTGCATCAGCTACATTCGCACGATCATTTTGTTGCTCCTGTGATTCTGATTTCTCCTTCCTTTTCGGACAATCTACCTTCATGTGCCCGTACTTCTTACAGTAGTAGCACTGTATTCTCTTCTTGGACTGCGATCTAGGATGGCTTTTACTTGAACTTCCACCCTTTGCCTTGGATCTTCCTCGAGCAACCAAGCCTTCGCCTTCATTGTTTTCGACCACCTTACCAGTGATTTTCTTCCTCAACTCACTGGAACTTAAGGCATTTTTCACCTCCTCTAGAGTCAGGTCATCACGACCGTACATCATTGTATCAACAAAATTCTCATACGAGGGAGGCAAAGAACACAAAACAATTATTGCTTGGTCCTCATCATCGATTTTGTTATCGATATTATTCAAATCCATGATAATGGAATTGAATTTATCCAGGTGCTGGGAAACAGGTGTACCTTCCTCCATCTTCAGGGCATAGAGTCTTTGCTTGAGGTAGAGCCGGTTCGTCAATGACTTCGTCATGTACTTGCTCTCTAACCGGAGCCACAAACCGGACGCGGTTTTCTCATCCGCTACTTCTCGTAGCACTTCATCTCCTAGACATAGCAGAATAGCACTATGTGCTCTTTCTAACATGTCATCCTTTTGCTCTTCCGAAAGCGTGCTTGGTAATTTATCTTTACCAGACAATGCTTTTAGCAATCCTTGTTGAACCAGCACTGCCCGCATCTTGATGCGCCATAAACTGAAACTATTTTTCCCGGTAAATTTCTCGACATCATACTTAGTCGATGAAACACTTGTAGCCATAATTTGGAACCTTTGAATGAATGATAATATTTTCTTCCTGATGTGAAAGATCAGACAAAGCTGCAGTCACAGGGCAATTCAGAAAATATTATCACTCCTTCAACTACGCTCTGATACCAATTTGTTGCGGAAAGGATCGATTCGAGAACTCCGATATGACTACAAGTAAATTGACCGGAACGAAAAAATAAAGTGAACACAAGGATTTACGTGGTTCGGCTTTAATGCCTACGTCCACGGGCAGAGGCGAAAAGAAATTTCACTATAACAAGATGAAGATTACAAGTGTTTTACACTCAAGACACAACCCGAGAACCTCACAACTCTCAACCCCTATAGAAAACCCGAAAGCTAAAATCCTAGCTTTCAAAGAACAAGCTTTGCTCTCTCTTGGTTTGGGATGATGAATATGGCTAATGAACCTCTCTATTTATAAGAGAGTTCAAGGACATAATTGTCCAAAACTTTGGCAAAGATTTGTGGTTGAAAATGGACACCAACAACCATCCACTAATCCACTACCACCAACAACCCACTACCAACAACAACAATCCACTACCAATTTTAAGCCATTTCTTAACACATTGCCATTTTTAATTTGACATGGAAGATTTTAGGCAAACATATTAGCCTATTCAAAGCCTAATAGTCTGTGGATTTTTCAGAGTCAACGGTGTTCATGGCACTGCAATCTTACACAACTTGATGTATGACATAGCTAGATATCGCAAATAAGTAGTAGTAAAGCCAGTAGCTTTCATATAAATGATTCTTTTCTTCCAATTTCTAAAATTCACTGCTAGGAAAACATAAACATTCCTTTTTGTTTTGGATCTCAAGAACCACATTTTATCATGCGATTGATTTTGTTAAATTCAACTATATCTTTTTGCTAAAATTACAACCAGATGCAGAAATTTCTAAGTCGCTTTCAACTAACAATTTCAGGAAGATATTCTCCCACTGTTTTCTTTCTAAGCGTATTTACCATGCTTTAGTTATTTTAACGGAAAAAATCATATCTCAAGGGAGAAGTCTAATTGAAGTTGAAAAACATTAGAAAATACTGATCATGGAGAAATTTTTTTTTTTAATATAATGCATGGCGTGGTAGAAAAAATATAACACTAACCAAGCTGATGTGCAATAGGTGGCTAAAAATAAGCTTGATCTGGCAATATCAACAATACCTTTTCCTAATATTGTGCAAGGCCTGCATTAAGTTCAAAATAACTTTGTCAGAGAATAATTTTAACATGGAGCTCGAGAGGGAAGGAATCAAACATTTGACAAGTCTACCAAAAACTATAGGATCCAACATAACAAGCTCAACCTCAATCAAATTGTAAAATGGCCTTTACCTACTATGCTAATCATGGAGGTGCAGCGCAGAATAAACAGAATAATACAAAGTAAACAAGTTCCTTCCTTTTTTCCCAATAAAAATAAGTAGGCAAACAGTAAGTGAAAATTTCACCCAGCTTAAAAAAAAAGTCAAGAACAAGAAAAAAGTCTAACTGCGTTACCTTTTGAAGAGACCTTGATGATGAACTATCAAAGCAGGAATCAAATAAACTGGAAGGTATACTGGTAATGCCCTTTTATATGCTTCAATAAGAAAAGTAATTGCATGTGCTCTGCATGATTTATTCCCGTGTACCATCTGCAAATAGCTTGAGAATTTAAGCTTAATTCTCAGAAATAACAATATACTTTACTGGCAAAGCTTCAAGCATTAGTGGCTTGACTGCTTGTATTCGAAGTCCATTATTAACTTTCTAAAGTTATGAGTTATTTAAACAGAAATCACATACAAAATGATACCTACAAGAAAATCAGTTTTGCTTCAGCTATCAATATTGATTAATGCAAGTACTCCAACGATCTTATCACAAAGGGAACAGTTTTTTGGAAGAACATCTTGAATTGTAAATTGCAAATGAAATCTGTTTGCAAGGCCTATGAGGACTTCAAAGAATGATCAAGTGTGCTACATAGTTTTGGCTAATACGGATAACTCCATATGATAACTATATAATTTTAAAGCTGTCAAAAACACGTGCTTTTTACATTTACAAGTTCCAACAAGAAGACCAAAAGCACTAAGTTAGTTCAAAATTTGAAAGTTACAAGGCAGCATTAGGTTGATGACCAGACCAACTGAAGTCACGTGGCAATAAAATACAAGGTTGCTTTGTCTATTCATATAGCTTCATGTGTCACGTACTTCTGTTTTCGAATTTTCTGTTTGCAATCTCTGATAAACTATAATGATGGAGAGTTTTTATCCCCCAAGAATGAGCATTATGAGATATGAAGAGAACGAGGGAAACTAAAAGCTAGATGTCACTTCAAATTCATTTCTTAACCAAAGGTCCAAAACCACCTTACTTGGTTTTCTTGCAAATAATTATATACAATGTGCTATAACTTAATAATCGTGAAGACAATAATTGAGATACATATCTGTCCTGGTCCAGATCCTGAATGGAAAAAGATGCACCCGTCTTTGTTGGTGTTATTCGAGATATGGTCCTAAATGATTAAAACAAAAAGGAGATGTCTTATTTATATCGGACACTGTAAAGAGGGAAAAGGCTTTGTTGTTATTCTTTTTGAATCAATGGAAGAAAGAAGGGCAAATAAATAAGGAATGCATGCCATGAACAAGGGTTCGTACTACTCAGCAGAACAACCAGAAGGAGAAACAAGGATCATACCGAACAAGGGATTTTCATGTTTGGATCTAGTTTAAGGTCAACCCCTGTTGCCTTATAAATTTTCTCTATTGCTTCCAAAGTAGTGAATGGAAGGCCGCTTGCTAGCTCTTTTACACCTTGCAGTATGACAATGTCTTTTCCACCATGTTGATTGAGAAAGGACTTATATGATGGGGGCAAACAATCTTGCTTCAAGATGTAAGAAGACCTGAAAGTATAAATGCTCCCACTTGAAAACAATGCCCAAAAAGGTAATAATAGTACATTTATCATCCTTTTAGGAGAACGAGTAAAACTTTCCACATATTATGTTGAAGGATACAATTACATGTACAACTTGTAAAGCTACACAATGGCATACAGCAACTACCATGATTAGACAACAACAATTGCAATAAAGTTTAATGGCTGAAATCCAAATAACCAAGAGAATTTAACAGGAGTAACATACAATATTTCCGAAGTGGAGAGACACATAAGGAATATGTCACCATGCTTCCAAGTAAGAGGTTTACAAAACTTCCCAAACCGTTTACTCTTTATTCCACAACGTGATGCCAATACAGCAGCTTGCATGAGTATGTATATAGCCAAACTCGTATGTCGCGTGTTAGATCCGGTAAGAAGCATGGAAGGTCCTGCAACCAGCCCGGCTACTAATGCCCGCCATTTCGCGGTCCTTATTCAAAATTTAACACTCCACTAAATGAAACTCGAGTTCATAAAAACTTTCATTTCAAGTAAAGATAAGAAAATTAAGATTAAGAGCATTGCCTGTGATTTCCTCCGCAAGCAGCAACGGTTTCATCTACGTAAACAAATGTACCAGCAAAAGTACCAAGAAAAATACCGTATCTCAGTGTCTCCTTAATCGCCATAGAAATTGCTTCTTTATCAGAAAACGCCTCAACTTTCCTAAATCAGAAAATTGTTATTATTTTGTTTTGTTTTCAAGCAATTTAAAAAGCAGTGATCAAAATTTATGAAACAAATTACTTTGGTTTCTTGCGCCGCAAGCGTGCGAGAATGGAGAAGATAGCTAAGCCACCTTGCAGGCCAGCTCCAATTGAGAAGCCTTTAGCTGAAGCGACGAAAATTCTCCGCAACCTCTCGGAATCAGTTAACAGGACTGGATCAAAACCGAGCTCAGAGGAAGAACATGATGAAGGTTCAGACCTCGGGCAATGCATGCATGTCTCGTCGTGCGATGCGGAGATACCGAAATTAGTGGCTCCATCATAACCACCATTCTCGCCGGGAGAACAGGAGCAGCAACATCCACCGTTGATGGCTCCGTCTCCGGACGGCGACATGATGAACCTACGGTTTCGCGTAGCGGAACTAACGGAGTTTCTTTTTGGAAGAAACAAAAATCAGGAAATGATGAATTATTTTGGAGCCAGCAAGGTTGGTGGGAAATTAAAGAACCGAAGTTTCAAACTTTTCTGCTTTAGGGATTATCGATAGGCCATTGATAGACCGACACGTGTACCAATAAACTTTCTTTGTTGCGGTTTTTCCGGTGCTTCCGAGTCCAAACATTTCATTCTCAGTCGTCAAAATTTATAAACTGTTATAAATATTTTATTATTTTTCGAATTTAATCTTTTATCGGAAGCAGTGTTTTATATCAATTATATTTTTTTTATGTTTATAAATATTTTATTATTTTTCGAATTTAATCTTTTATTTTTATTTCATAATATATTATAATCACGAGATTTTTTTTTAAATGAATCTCCTTTGAATTTTCTTCTTCCTTCTTTATGGCCAAGTTCTACTACTTTCTTTCTTATAGCCAAGTTCTTTTAAAAACATTCACCCTGGTAAGAGAGAGAGAGAGAGGAGTCAAACCCCTAATTCCTAATTTTTCATTTCGAGCCACTTAGCTTAAATCACTCATTGTAATGAATACAATAACATTTAGATATCTTATTAGTGTGGCAGTTTATGAAATATTTGATATGTATCTAATGATTATTGTTAAAACCTTTTATATGAATTACTATATGATGAAGTTGATATTGAAATTCTTAAAGAATTTAGAAGGATAGAAGCATATAAAAATATCAGGGAAATTATTCAATATATTTGTATAAACATTTATATGAATTGAAATGATTTCAACATATATAGTAAACTCAACTTAGCAAATAGTAGTTGAAGAAAGACTATAAAGTGATCCAAAAGACATATATACATATTTTTAGAATGATCATGAAGTTTGTTATGATTATTGTTGGAATTTCTGAAGAGATCAAAATACATTTTTGTTAAAATTCTTCCTTACTCATGACTTTTAGAAGAATGATGATATAAACGTCTATCAAACTCATTTAAGTGATCATAATTTGAATATATAAAATATGAGATATTATATGATGTTGTCACAAACGGGAGTAAATATGCATTGTACTATTTTTTACCTTAACCGAAATTTTTTTCATTAAATTTTCTTGGTAAGGTTTTTAACGAGATAACATGTTATGCGCATTATAAATATGTGCACTTTTTTTCCTTCATTAAGAATATTGTTCCACATTGTTTTTAACTTTGTAAAATTTTAACGAGACACATTATCTACTAACGAACATCCTAGGGGTATTATAAATATTTTATTATTATGTGGGTGTCGATCAATATTAAAATAAGTATGATATGTATTAGGATTTAAATATTTGTTAGAAGTAGAGTTTTATATCATGTATACTTCTTACTTCTATAAATATAAACATTAAAAAAGTATTGTAAAATATTTTCATTGATGAGTAAAATACATAATTCTTTTTGCGCTTTTTTTTTTTACTCTCTTTTTATATTTATTTCATAACATAAACGTAATAATAAAAAAAACATCTTGAAACAAAGGTTTTATTCATGGTTGACTAAGCGTTGATATAATTCTCTTGGTAAATTATGATACATGGTCGGAATTTTATAACTAGGGCCAGTCACTAGTTAGCAAAAATCACCTAGAGCTAAGCAATAACAATTGCCTGCAAATTCCAAATTCTAAATTCCAAAATCTAATATTATATGCTCTTGTCATTACTCCTTGTATTTTGATTTTCTGTTTCTTTAGTCTATGCTAACCGAAATTTAACTGTCAAATTTGTTAAATGATATTGAAAAAAATCAAGGTCTTTCCCCGATATCTATACACTTTAAACTTTTAAAATTTACTTCTTCTATTTATTTGATTTAAAAGATGAAATCCATAACTTCTAGTTTGAATATGCAACATTTTAATTTTCAAATGTTTGATGCTAATTGAAAACACACATAAAATATAGAAAAATTTAATTAATAATGTAACAAATTTTAATTTTTAAATTAAGGAGTTCAAATCTTAAAGTCAACATTGTTGTGAAGATTTTCTTAAACCCGATTAGCCTTAAATAGTAAAAACAATGAGAATACCTATTATTATATGAGATTGAAAATATAACAACTAAATTTAGACAAATGAATACAAAAAATGAATTTGGGTGAGAGATCTATTTTTTTTAATGTTTTTAAAATATAAGTGGATTGCATATGCCTTCTAGTGGAGGCAGAATTAGACGTGAAATGTTTTAAATGTTTTTAGTTATAAAAAATATTGCTATCAGTAGGATTATTTTTTAAAACAACTACCTTGGAGAATAACATGTTGGAAACAACTACCTTGGGGAACAACCTTGCAAGGATAGTAAGATTCTTGGGTGTTCATTATTGAAATATCTTGAAAGAGCATTACTTAGATATATATTTTCTTAAGTTTGCTTCTTAAAATTTTTTAGAATACAAGACGTTTTCCTTACCTCTTCATTGAGCAAACAGTGCATTTACACAACGGGTGTAACTTTCATGTAACTGTTCTTATACCTATTATTCATATAACTTACCTTCCATTATTCACATTTAAGTAACTTCAACCACATCCATAACCCATTATTTTATCACATTCATTTCCACCTTTAAGGACTTGAATCTTTTGACAAACTTGAGTACTCTAAAATTCTCTTTACAACTCCCTTACTATTATTTCTGCAACCACCATGGCTCTCACTTTTCTCAACCTCCTATAGTTTACATCACCGCCTAACACAACACTTACTTTCCAAAATCTACTTCGTTATTGATTTGTAACATTTCCTCATTTAACCAAAAAAACCCCTTACAAATGCCAATATTGACTACTAGAGAGTTCATTTTAAGCTGAGAATGTTCATTTAGATGAAATACAAGCACATTTCAGTGAATTGACATGAGGTTATTCCGTCTTTTTGCCCAAAGATGGTGACAAATAGTTGAATCCTTCTTATCAAAAGTTCCAAATAATTTGGAAGTATCAACTGCACGTCATTCATAAAGGCTTATATCATACATCCCCTCCCCCTTCTTCAACCACCCAAGGTCCCATAGAAATGCTTAAACGCAGTACTAAGCTCCGGATCTTAAGCACCATAAAGCGTCATAAAACAGCATAAATAAAAGCAAGCATCGAAACTATGGAAGTCAGTTCAATCAAATTGGATGGTCGGTCTATCAATCAAGAAAAGGATTTAAGATGTCAATAAAGGTTTTCTCTCTTGTCAAGTACAAAAATATGTGAAGAACATCAATGATAAATTGACAACTGTTAAATTTAAATGACTAATACTTACCACTCTGAACCTTTGTGCTCTGATCATTTTATAGTCAATCTACAACATCCTACCAATCCTTTTCCTGAGTGGATCCATTGTCTCTCTTCAATTCACTTTGAAAACAATCTTCATAAACTCATAAACAAAATAACTGATTGAAGCAGAAGGAAGGACCTGACAATGAAACATATTTCAATTAAAGAGAATAAAAAACTCGGCATCAAACAAGATACTGTATTGTGGAGAGAAGCATATGAGCCACATATAATGGAGGGGGGTTAAGTGTAATATCCCATTTAAACAATTAGCCGATCAAATGTTATGGTTATACTATAATCTAGAAAAGAATCAAGTTCAAAGAACTTCAGAAGAGCACAGAAACATAATAGTGAGATGAACTGTCATGCTCTGTTGTTATATTAATTGTTTAACCCCATGTCTGCATTTATAGAGCAATAATTAGCATAAAGCTTTTCAGAAACAATTCAAGAGATTTTATTAAAAGCTTATCCACTTACTTGTAGCAAGCTGGGAATTAGCCCAGCATAGAGAGCAGGAATTCCTCCTTGCTCAACAATCTTCAGACCAGTTGCCAGTGCACCCATTTTGCTTGCCTGGACTTGCAATTGCAACTGTCTTCTCACAACCTCAAATGGGTAAGTAGCAACTTCAGCACAAGCACCAGCAATAGCCCCATATAGTAATGTCCTCACTGGTCCCAACTCTAGCTGATCCAAAGCATTCAGATCCTGCCCCATCTGTCTCATGTTCTGAATTCTTTTCCTACCTTCCGGGGAGTGCAGATAAGCTGATTTCAGCATATCATACACACTGTAGAATACTGCAGCTGAAGGTGCCATGCTTACAATAGAGGGCACTAGACCTCTGTAGAGAGAAAAGAATCCTTCAGTTTGGATCATGTGGCGAAAAGCACCAATTACACCACCTAAGGCTTCTCCACCAGGAGCCACCAGCTTAGTTCGGATCTGTACAACAATAATAAATTAGTAGTAAATAACTACCCTCCTAGACAAAGATGAATATACAAAACACAAAACAGGGACAGGAACAGAATGAAATAGTCAGTAAAAAAGGACCTCTCAAAGTGTAGCTAGTTACAGTAAGCCCGGAAATTAACAAAAGCAATGAAAGGTCTAAATACCAATCCTCCACGGAGGAACTTATCATATTTTAATGCAGTTTGAGTATGTATCAAACATTTGTAATATATCTTTAAGTATTAATCCTCTCAAGCTAGAATCCCACTTTGTTATTCAGTAAATATCTCAAATAACCACGTGGGATTCTACAAGATGTCCCTGGAGCCACTATCCACTATCTTCACCTAGGTAGGCCAAAAAATATTATGTTAGACTCGACATTGCAATGGCAATACTGGGAAATTATCTCGATCTTTTGGTCCAGAAACCGTTCTCCTAAGACTTAAGACTAGAGGATAACATTAAAATTGGTCTGTTATAACTTTGTTCAGCCTCTAATAACACAAAGAATTAACGACTGCCCATTGCTATTTACGACAGTTGCCCCTGATGTACAATATAGAAGTACATACAGCCATACGCAGAACATGCCTACAAGAGTAAGATCAAATTGAAGATAGAACAATGAAAGGAGGAACAAAATCTTAGGTTTCGACATACAGTATCAAGTGGTAAGCAGAGAACGGTAGCGGTAATGCCGGCAGCAGCACCAGCAATGAACCTCTCAGAATTTGTGGTCTCCTCATTTCCAGACAGTCTAAGCAACTGTTTCCTATACGTATCGTAAGCATAAAAATTCACAGCTTTGAATGGAGCCGTGCGAAGAACATTAATTAAGTTCCCTTTCCAAAATCCAAGTAATCCTTGCGTCAAAGCAATCTTCTTAACAAGCTCAAATATATTCCTTTGTTCACCACGAACTATATATTCCAGCTTTAATCTCTCTAACGGAGCAACAAATGTTCTATACCATTTCAAACAATAATTAGAAACGCAGAGGGCCCTAGGCAAATTGGAAATGGCGCGTAGCTAAATGACGACGAAAATTGTCAACATTACCTGGAAACCATGGCGGCGATAGCCCCAGCCCACAAATGCTTTGTAGTATTGACTGCGCCACGTCGCGTTACCCTAACTTTCTGTTTGACTTGAGCTGCAGCCCTCTTGTTTTTCTTGTTTAATTCATTTTGTAGGTGACATTCCTTGTGTTCTGAAACAAGCCCATCGCTGCTCAAGCTAACGGACAGAAAAAACAAGTCCTTAACGGCGACCGACTCACGCTTTTGCCTCCGAGAAACGCAAGCCGTGTTTTTGGAAGGGGGAGAACCTTTAAAAGGGGAAACCAAGTCAAGAAGGGAAGAGGGGAAACAAGGATCGATGAATAAACCACCGGGGACGAGCAAATTAGAGTTAGAGGGAAAAGGGAGGTAAGGTTGGTAGTCGGGGAGGGAGTTTTTGAATTGGAGATGGAATTTGGGCATTGTTAAAAACGGTGGTGGAAATGGCGGGGTTTGGTTGTTTGGGTAAGTTTGTTATGTTAAGGAAGGAAGGGGAGAGGGGTCAAAGGAGGCAGTGAAGGAAATGGTGGGAAGAACTCGGCTGTGGCTTTGCATCCATCACCGAACCAGCTATAGTACAAGCTCTGCCTCTTGACTCTCGTCTTGTGTGAGTGACCCGAGTCGGTTTTGTTGCCCTGATATTTTTATCATTATTTCATCTTCGTTCGTTTTTTAATTATTTCCCTTTTGGTTCATGATATAGTATACTTCTATACGAAACCCACAGTTATCCACAGGTACTTCTGTTGTAGGCTAAAAAAAAAGAAGTTTAGGAAAAGATAAACCAAATCAGTTAATATCAAAATTTTTAACGTTTTTATATTTTTCAATTTTTTTATTTTTAATAAATTATTTTACCGGAATGACCAGTCACAAGTTTTGTTTTATATGAAAACATATATTAAGATTTTCGCCCCCAATTATCATATCATTGAAGCAATTAAAGAAAAAAAAAAGATTAGGACAAGAAACCGAATGTGAATGCTAGATTTTTAGCGAATACCATACTATGGATTTAACCGTAACATAGGATCTCTTTTTTTCCACATTAGCCAAACTCTAAAAACATATTATACCTTATGCTAAAAGTGTTAAAAAAGAAAATTTAGATTTCAAACTTCAACACCACATTGCTTTTATAGATCATAAAAGGATGACTTAATCATACCAAAAAAAAATTATTTAATGATTCATCTATTTTGAGAATTTTTTAGTTGTTGATATATTATTTAATTCTAAATTAAATTACAAAATTATTAAAAACATTGATATCATTATAATAAAATTTATTATTTTTAAAACTTTTTCGAAATTTTAAACTTTTCATAATCGAATTAGTGTTAAGAACACGTAAAAGATATGTAAGTTTTTGCAACACAATGAGCCCAGCGTCTCGCTTCCGATCTTACGTTAAGACTGATGCCATTACTTTGGACAAGTCCGACTTGTCGAAGCATGAGCTGGATATACTGAGAGGTTAAAGTGAGCTTCCAATCCAAATTATACTTCCTTAATAGGAGATTAACCCATTGTTTCTCTTTGTTGATGAGCTTACAACTACTAATCTAGTGCTCAATGAGTAGAATAAGAGATGACCAAAAGATGAAGATTTTTGCTTGCAATTTAAAACATTCCTGTAGGCTTTCACAAATTATGTAGAAGACACCTTATTAATTCTGAATGATCGTAGTACATCCGAGCCTATTTGATGACTACCATTTTGCATACACAAAAGCAAGTTTCCCAGTTGACCAACTTATCATGCAAAAGAAATGATCTAGGAGGAGGACAGTCTCTGCATGGATGGATATAATTTGTCAATGAGTCAAAGGAGGTTGCGATTGAGGATAGTAGGTTGTTGAGCCAATGAATCACCCCACCGGGGTTGGAGATGAATCTATTAAAAATGACCTTTTTCTTGGCTTTCCAGATGACCTAGAGGGTGCTGGTGAATGGTGTGTAAAAGTATTTAGCATCTTTTTTTTTTGGATAGAATCTAGCATCTTCGGTATCTCCATTACCTGACCATTGGAAGATCCAATCCGTGGTGGATCTTATCCCAAGTTGATCAGTTCTCATTGAGAGAGGGCTTTCAAACCAAGTGGCTCTTGCAAAGGAGCAATGGATGAACAGGTGATCAATGCTTTCAAATCCAGAACCACATCAAGGACAAGATATATCTAGCATTACATTGCACTTGTAGAGCTCCTTTTTCACTGGTAAGCAATTATGGGTGGTTTTCCATATGAACATAATAAGCTTGAAGGGCATCATGAGTTTCCAGAGAGCTTTCCAAGAACTTGAGCTAGCGTATTGGCCCAAGATATTGCCGTGTATAGAATACCAAAGAAAACCATAAGCCCCTTTGACTGAGAATTCACCATTGTGT
The DNA here is from genome assembly GCF_007990345.1 of Gossypium hirsutum. Classification (NCBI taxonomy): domain Eukaryota; kingdom Viridiplantae; phylum Streptophyta; class Magnoliopsida; order Malvales; family Malvaceae; genus Gossypium; species Gossypium hirsutum. Next base: position 20,802,202 of record NC_053441.1, read on the forward strand.
GCATCTTTCTAAACCAGTTTATCTTTTCCATCGATGAAGGAATAAGGCCTGGTTATGAGTTTTTTAGCCTCGGCTTCAGTAAGATTGCTTCAAACTTTTAGGAGTATCTTAGTCTTTTTTATTCGGTGTGCACTATGATTGAACTGACTTTGAATTAGAATGAGTTTTAACAACATTGGAATTAAAGTTGTCGGGGTATGGGGATGCCCAACTATTGTTGCTACTCCAAATATGAGCATATTTTCCTTCATTACAAATGTCTCTGCCACGTAAATTCCCTTTCCACATCCAATAATTAGAAGTCTGAGCTTCTACAATCTCAAAGCGTCAGATTTACAAGGCTTTGATCTGAAAATAGCTTTGATCTCAAAATAGAGGCCAATAAAGAATTAGATTTTATCATCATCCTCCATGCTTTCTAACTTAGGAGGGCTCCATTTGTAATGTGCTTAGCAAATACCCAATCCTCTTTTAGAGATGGGATAGAAAAGTTTATTCTAATTGCAAGATGAACTTTCCCTGACCCACTTTGTGTCCACACCAGAATGAGCGAATGACCTTGTCAATTTTATCACCAACATTGACAGGGGCTTTAAAGACTAAGAAGATGTAACAAGGCAATGATGCAAAAGTCGATTTAATAAAGGTAATTTTGGCCCCTGGTGACTACATTTTGCTTTCCGTTTGTTATTTATTTTATCAATGATATTTTAAAAGAATTCATTCATTTTTCGATAGTTTCCATTTCAACTCCCAAATGTTTTCCCGATTTATCCATATTTTTTGCATTGAGTATACGACAATACCATCTTTTTACTTATGGTTTTGTAATAGTCATCTACAAATAAAAGATGATTAATAGGAGGGACACTTCTACCAATTTTGACTCCCTTTAAAAATTGTCAAATTCAACTTTTATTAGCATAAGAGGAATGATATTATATAACAAAGCACAATTTGGTAGGGAGACAAGGGCCTTTTTGTCTGAGTCTACAATTAAACTTGAAATTATTTAAGAGGTCGTCATTAACCAAAACATGGTAGGCAATTGTTGGGACACACTAAAAAATTATAGCAATCAATTTCTAGCTAAACCCCATTAGCTTAATAATAAATTTATGGAAGATCCAAATAATTTTATCAAAAGCTTTACGTATATCGATTTTCAAGAGTGATAGGGAGCTTTTTCCTTTAGTCTTCTGTCTAATGGTATGAATGATTTCCTTATCAAGTATCATGTTGTCAAATATTAATCTACCTAGGACTAAGGTGTTTTGGTATTGTGAAACCATGTTTGCCCTTAATAATTCAACCTATTGACAAGGACTTTGGAAATGATTTTTGTATGCCATATTACAAAGGCTAATAAACATATAGTCAATAGGTGTATTATGTGAACACTTCTACGGATTAAAGTGATAATAGTATTAGTGAATTCTTTTAGGAAGAAGTCTAGATCAAAGAAAGATAGTACAAAATGGGTTGTCATAGCTCCACAATATCCATAAATTTTGATAGAAGATGTTTGGTTTACCACCAATGCTTATGCCTTTAATGGATCAATTTGGAAGATTGCATCTTTTACTTCTTTTCTAAAGAATGAAGAATTTAGGATGTTTTTCGTCTCAATAGATAATAAAAATAAGTGAATTTTTGATAAATGACATTTCACTCACTTTAACTTTGCACAGAATAAATTTAAAGTAAATAAAAAAGATTCGTCTCATATATAAAAGATCACCTACCCAATTATTATGCAAGTATTGAATTTTCAAGATTCTATTCTATGCTCATCCTTTTTTAGTTACACTTTGAAAGAATTTAGTGTTTCGATCACTTGAGATATTCTGATTGAGTTTAAAATTTTGAACCTAGTGAATTTATTTTTTACTTTTTCATTTGTCTAAGGTGATATTTCTCTCGCATTCTAATTTCTTCAAAGTTTAATTGAATTAAATATTCATGAAAAAATATTAAATTTGTATTTCTTTAAATTTAAAAGACCTGATTGTTCCATTTTTACAAAGAAGAACTTGTAATTTTAAGCTTCCACATCAAAGGAAAATGGTAGTGATCTAGAAATGCAGACATAAATTTATTCAACATTCTAATTTACGTTTCCTTTTTCCTTTTTAGCTGTAGTTTAGCAAAATATTTCGATCAGGTTCTACTATGAAAAGAGAAAACCATGAAATGAAGTATTAGTCTTTTTTTAAATTTAAATTTATTTAAGTTTTATATTTATACCTAAATAAATACTTACTGATTTGATAGATACCCAGATAAACGTTTGTTAAATATAAGATTTCTTTGGGAAGAAAGTCAACTTTGAAAAGGAAGAAAAGCTTCTAATTCTGACTTTCTAAGTAGACGCTGCAAAATGTTAGGATAGGACCGAGCGCATGCAATTGGAACTCCCGCTAACTAACTTCCCTGCGTCCATATAAATACCATAGATCCTTCGCGCCTTATCCATTTTCGAATTTCTCTCAGTAAATACTCGGATTTTCAGAGGGAGAGCTGGTGAGAGCGATTGAAGCGAAATTTCCTGAGTTTCGTTGGCATATTTGATCTTCGATCTTTGAAGATGCAGAAACTCGGGTTTCCAAGCATAAAAAATTTGGATCATTTCAAATCCTTATCACGATCCGGCTCTGGAGCCGCGAAAACCTTCTCATTCTCTTCTCGCCCATCTTCCGATTCAGTTTCTCTGGGAAGTTTCGCCAGTTTGAAACTAACTGCAGGTTTTGATCGACAGATTTTTCTCTGATTATGTAACTTCTCAAATAATTCTAACAATTTTGATGATTCGTTCCGTGATTTTTTTTCCTTGTAGAGAAACTTGTTAAAGAGCAAGCTTCTGTGAAGACCGATCTCGAACTGGCGGTACTTTCTCTCAACTTCATGACTCTTATCCTTCCTCCTTGATCTTCATTCAGCTTTGTGAAAAACACGCAGATTCAAGAGTTGCTTTACTTTTTGATTGTTATTGTTCTTGCTTTTGCTAGTTCTTCAATCTATGAATCATATGGTTTGGTCTCACGAGATAATGAAGATCTGTTCATTTTCTTTTTTAATGGCTATTTTATAAATCGTTTCAACAACTGTAGAATTGTAAGCTGAAGAAATCGATGGAGCATATCCGTGTATTAGAGGAAAAGTTGCAAAATGCTTTCAACGAGAATGCTAAACTCAAAGTAAAGCAAAAAGAAGATGAGAAGCTCTGGAAAGGTCTGGAGTCCAAATTCTCTTCAACCAAGACTCTTTGTGATCAACTCACCGAAACCTTACATCATTTAGCCAGTCAGGTTCAGAATGGTAAGGGTTTTTACATATATGCAATGCAATATTCTCTGAAATTTCATATTTGTGATATATAATGGTTTATTCCCCCCCCCCCTTTAAATAGCTGAGAAAGATACAGAGTTTTTTGAAGTCAAAGTGTCTGAAAGTTCAAAAGCGATAGATTCACTAAATGAGCATATGGAGGGCCTTTCATTGAAGCTAAGTTCTGCTGAGGAAACTATCAGGAACCGTGAGTTACTTGTACTTTCTTCGCACAAAATCGTTCTTTTTAAGTTGTGATGATTGTTGAAGATTTTTTTCTTAATAAGAACAAGAGCAGCGCACATTTATCATTCTACAATGTGCTGGACATTTGGTATTTTCAATGCAGGTGGAAAGGAAATAGAAGAACTCAAATTTGAGAAAGAGGAAAATGATAGGCTTTACAAGGATGAACAGTGCAAAATAGCGAACCTCATTGAGGAAAAAGGTGAGCATACTGCTTAGCTTAGTTTGTACAGAGGCTTTCTCATATTCGTTTAATGACTACTAAGTGGTTGCATCAGTTGTTAGATGATTTCTCATGAATACATAGCCTGATGTGATTCTAGCTTAATGTTTTGGAAGATGTTTGAAGGTTCTGGATGAATATATAGCGTAACATGCCTCAGGTTTCATTCCAGCATTACACAAATAAACTACTTTAGTCAATCTAGGAACAAATTTTACCTAAAAAAATTAAGATAGGAAAAGGATAATAAGGGGTTATCTGTTGCGGAAAGGATCGATTCGAGAACTCCGATATGACTACAAGTAAATTGACCGGAACGAAAAATAAAGTGAACACAAGGATTTACGTGGTTCGGCTTTAATGCCTACGTCCACGGGCAGAGGCGAAAAGAAATTTCACTATAACAAGATGAAGATTACAAGTGTTTTACACTCAAGACACAACCCGAGAACCTCACAACTCTCAACCCCTATAGAAAACCCGAAAGCTAAAATCCTAGCTTTCAAAGAACAAGCTTTGCTCTCTCTTGGTTTGGGATGATGAATATGGCTAATGAACCTCTCTATTTATAAGAGAGTTCAAGGACATAATTGTCCAAAACTTTGGCAAAGATTTGTGGTTGAAAATGGACACCAACAACCATCCACTAATCCACTACCACCAACAACCCACTACCAACAACAACAATCCACTACCAATTTTAAGCCATTTCTTAACAAATCTCCACCTTGGCTTGAAATTTACCAAGCTGAACATCATAGTGAATTCCTCGAACTGGATCACCTCTTCCAAACGCCTCTCTGGCGCTAATCAATCCCGAATACCTATCAAGTCCAAGCAATGCTTGAACTTATATGCAGGGATCACCTTAGTTAACATATCTGCAGGATTCTTCTCGGTAGCAACCTTGCTGATAACAATGTCACCTTGCGTAACATGTTCCCGAACAAAATGATATCTGACATCAATGTGTTTGGTCCGTTCATGAAACATCTGATTTTTAGTCAGATGTATGGCACTCTGGCTATCGCAAAATACAACAGTGAAATCCTGTTGTAAACCCAAACTGCTTACTAGACCTTTCATCCACAATGCTTCTTTCACTGCTTCTGCTAACGCCATATATTCCGCCTCAGTCGTAGATAAGGCTACGGTAGACTGTAACACAGCTTTCCAACTAATGGCTCCTCCAGAATAAGTGAAAACATAACCCGTCAGAGATCTTCTTTTGTCCAGATCTCCAGCATAATCAGAGTCCACATAGCCCGTGACACTGCTAGTGCAGTCACTCTGATCATATACCAAGCATAAATCTGCAGAACCTCTCAAGTACCTGAGAATCCATTTCACGGCCTGCCAGTGTTCCTTGCCAGGACAACTCATGTATCTGCTGACCACACTAACTGCATGTGAAATGTCTGGACGAGTGCAAACCATTGCATACATCACGCTTCCAACTGCACTCGAGTATGGAATGTGAGACATTTGCTGCTTTTCTTCATCAGATTGTGGTGACAACTCTGCAGAGAGTTTGAAATGTGGTGCCAACGGAGTACTCACAGTTTTCGCTTTATCCATGCCGAAGCGTTGAAGAACCTTTTCAATGTAGTTCTTCTGCGACACACGAAGCTTGCCCGCCTTGCGATCTCTGTGAATATCCATGCCCAAAATTTTCTTGGCAGCACCCAGATCCTTCATCTCGAACTCACCACTCAACTGCGACTTTAACTTGTTGATTTCCGACATGTTTTTGGAAGCAATTAACATGTCATCAACATACAGCAACAAATAAATGTGCGAACCATCTGAGAGCTTCCGATGATAGACACAAGCATCATAGTCACATCTTGTGTAACCATGCTGAATCATGAAGCTATCAAACCGCTTGTACCACTGCCTTGGGGATTGTTTCAATCCATATAAAGACTTCTTTAATAGACAGACATGGTCTTCTTTACCAGGAACTGTAAAACCCTCTGGTTGACGCATGTAGATTGTTTCCTCGAGCTCACCATGCAAGAACGCCGTTTTTACGTCAAGCTGCTCAAGTTCTAGATCAGACTTGGCCACCATGGCAAGTAATACACGAATGGAAGAATGCTTTACGACTGGGGAGAAAACTTCATTGTAGTCAATCCCCTCTTTCTGAGTGAAGCCTTTAGCAACCAATCGTGCCTTGAATCTAGTTGCTTCAACCCCTAGGATGCCTTCCTTTTTCTTGAAGACCCATTTGCAACCAACTATCTTCTGGTTACTTGGCGGCTTAACCAACTCCCAAGTATGGTTCTTGTGAAGAGATTCTATCTCCTCACTCATAGCAATTGCCCACTGTGCCGACTCATCACACGTGACAGCCTCATTATAACTGGAAGGTTCTATACCAATGGACTCCGCCACACTGAGCGCGAAAGACACCAGATTAGCGTAACGCGGATTTGGTTTGATTTGTCTCTTCGTTCTTCCAGTGGCAATGCTATATGGTTTTTCTTGAGGTGACTCATCTTCATCGGAATCTTGCACCTCAACTTGATCATCCTGGACTGAAGTACCTTCCGTAGGAATTGGAGCGTCCACCTGACACTCCACCTGCTTATCAACACCGTGATCTCCCATTCTATCTGACTCCTCCTTTTCCCGGGAATTTGTGGTGGATCGAAGCATGGATGACTCATCAAAAGTCACATATCTGCTGATGATGAACTTGGACGAAACCGGATCAGGACACCACAACCTGTATCCTTTCACCCCTTGGCCGTATCCAAGAAATATGCATTTCTTCGCCCTCGGTTTGAGTTTTCCCTCATTTACATGAGCATACGCAGGGCAGCCAAACACTCTTAAACCAGAGTAATCAGCAGGAGAACCAGACCATACTTCCTCAGGAGTCTTCAGCTCAATAGCTGTTGACGGAGATCTGTTAACCAAATAACAAGCAGTATTAACAGCTTCAGCCCAAAATTCTTCACCGAGCCCAGCATTTGATCGCATGCAACGAGCTCGCTCCAAGAGAGTTCTATTCATGCGTTCTGCAACTCCATTTTGTTGTGGTGTTCGACGAACAGTGCGGTGTCTCACTATTCCTTCATTTTTGCAGAACTCATTGAATTCACCTGAGCAAAACTCCAAGCCATTATCCGTCCGGAATCGCTTGATCTTCTTTCCTGTTTGATTTTCGATCAAAGCTTTAAATTGCTTGAAGTTGATGAGAACCTCATACTTGCTCTTCAGAAAATACACCCAAACCTTTCTCGAGTAATCATCGATAAAGGTAAGCAGATATCTGTAACCACCTTTAGAAATTGTCGGAGAAGGCCCCCAAAGGTCAGAATGGAAGTAATCCACTGTGCCTTTTGTCTTGTGAATCCCAGTGCTGAACTTTACCCAAGTCTGCTTACCGAAGACGCAGTGCTCACAGAAATTCAACTTTCCTGTACACTGCCCAGACAATAATCCTCGTTTGCTTAGCACCGATAAGCCTCTCTCGCTCATATGCCCGAGCCGCATATGCCATAACTTCGTGGTGTCAGAATCTAGATCATCTGATGATGACACTCCCGCAACACCTGTAACCGAGGAACCATCGAGGAAGTAAAGGCCCCGCTCCAAATTACCACGTATCACAGTCAAAGCACCCGAGAATACCTTGAGAACTCCACCTTCAGCAGAGTACCGAAAGCCTTTCTTGTCCAACGTACTCAAAGAGATCAAATTTTTCTTCATTTCTGGAATGTGCCGAACATCAGTTAGAGTTCTAACAATACCGTCAAACATCTTTATACGAACTGTGCCAATCCCCATGACTTGACATGCGTGGTCATTTCCCATTAGTACTGAACCAGAATGCTTCTCGTATGTTGAGAATGCATCTTTCGAAGTACTTATATGAAATGTAGCTCCCGTATCAAGAATCCATCTCCCACCAGCGTAAGAGTCGGATACTGCAAGAACGATCTCGGCATCACTTGAAGAATCTGCATCAGCTACATTCGCACGATCATTTTGTTGCTCCTGTGATTCTGATTTCTCCTTCCTTTTCGGACAATCTACCTTCATGTGCCCGTACTTCTTACAGTAGTAGCACTGTATTCTCTTCTTGGACTGCGATCTAGGATGGCTTTTACTTGAACTTCCACCCTTTGCCTTGGATCTTCCTCGAGCAACCAAGCCTTCGCCTTCATTGTTTTCGACCACCTTACCAGTGATTTTCTTCCTCAACTCACTGGAACTTAAGGCATTTTTCACCTCCTCTAGAGTCAGGTCATCACGACCGTACATCATTGTATCAACAAAATTCTCATACGAGGGAGGCAAAGAACACAAAACAATTATTGCTTGGTCCTCATCATCGATTTTGTTATCGATATTATTCAAATCCATGATAATGGAATTGAATTTATCCAGGTGCTGGGAAACAGGTGTACCTTCCTCCATCTTCAGGGCATAGAGTCTTTGCTTGAGGTAGAGCCGGTTCGTCAATGACTTCGTCATGTACTTGCTCTCTAACCGGAGCCACAAACCGGACGCGGTTTTCTCATCCGCTACTTCTCGTAGCACTTCATCTCCTAGACATAGCAGAATAGCACTATGTGCTCTTTCTAGCATGTCATCCTTTTGCTCTTCCGAAAGCGTGCTTGGTAATTTATCTTTACCAGACAATGCTTTTAGCAATCCTTGTTGAACCAGCACTGCCCGCATCTTGATGCGCCATAAACTGAAACTATTTTTCCCGGTAAATTTCTCGACATCATACTTAGTCGATGAAACACTTGTAGCCATAATTTGGAACCTTTGAATGAATGATAATATTTTCTTCCTGATGTGAAAGATCAGACAAAGCTGCAGTCACAGGGCAATTCAGAAAATATTATCACTCCTTCAACTACGCTCTGATACCAATTTGTTGCGGAAAGGATCGATTCGAGAACTCCGATATGACTACAAGTAAATTGACCGGAACGAAAAATAAAGTGAACACAAGGATTTACGTGGTTCGGCTTTAATGCCTACGTCCACGGGCAGAGGCGAAAAGAAATTTCACTATAACAAGATGAAGATTACAAGTGTTTTACACTCAAGACACAACCCGAGAACCTCACAACTCTCAACCCCTATAGAAAACCCGAAAGCTAAAATCCTAGCTTTCAAAGAACAAGCTTTGCTCTCTCTTGGTTTGGGATGATGAATATGGCTAATGAACCTCTCTATTTATAAGAGAGTTCAAGGACATAATTGTCCAAAACTTTGGCAAAGATTTGTGGTTGAAAATGGACACCAACAACCATCCACTAATCCACTACCACCAACAACCCACTACCAACAACAACAATCCACTACCAATTTTAAGCCATTTCTTAACATTATCTTATTTTAAAATTGATAATCATGCTGTAATTATCATTCGGTAAGATGCAATACTTATTATATCAGTATTTCTAATGATCCAGATTCATGGCAAGATAGCAAAATCATTGAATAAGTTTTTTACCAATTTGACTTTAGGATTCTTGGCTTTCAGTATTCCCTTATTTAGAAAAAAGAAGGCTTTTCTATTTTAAGCCAGTTAAATTGACTTTAGGATGCTTGGTTGATTTTGAGGTGTAACAGTGTAATTTTTAGCCATGAAAACCGTAGTGTTTGCTTCATAAAAGCACACTTCTGGAATCTTTTTCATGCAGATGCTCTTATAAAGAAATTTGAAGCAACCATAGCAGCAAATAAGCTGGCTGCAGAGAGTTTGAACTCTAAAATGGGAGAAGTTCAGCTTGAGTTACGATCAAAAGACGACGAGATAAAATGTTTGCTAACCACTCAGGAGAATTTGGAGAAAGAGAACAGTAATCTTCTGCTGGGCAATAATGAATATGCTAAAAAGCTATCAATATCGCTCCAGGAGATAAAACATCTTGAAGGTTTTGTCTCTGTGTTGGCTGCACAATTGGTCGAGCTGGATAAACAAAATCTGACTTTTACAGACAAGTTTGATGAACTAAATTCTCTCTACGACACTTGCTTTAAGTTAGTTCAACAGGAGAAAGACCTTGCTGCTGAGCATGCTCAAAAGAAGTATGAGCAACTCCATGATAAATTCTTGTGCATAACATCAGAAAGGGATGCACTAGAATTGGTTAACCAGAAGTTAAACAGTAAGATCATTGAACTTCAGAAAGCCCAAGAGTCTGTTATGGCACAGCTTTCAGAAGAATGCCATTTAGCTGAGAGGAGAATCCAGAAGTTGGAGTCCGAAGCAGAAAATCTGGTCTCAAAGAAGATTGAAACAGAAAATTTGGTTTCAAAACTGGAGGAGAAGATTGATACACTGTCTGAAAGTTCAAGATCATCTGAGAATAAAATGGTTTGAATATAAATTCAAATTCAAATTCAAATTTTATCTATTTGAGCTAGTCTTATTGCTAACATAAGCCTATTTGCTTGTCCTACAGCAAGATCTACTGCTGAAAATTTCAGCTCTGGAAATGGAGAATAAAGATAATACAGAGAAAATGCAAGCAGAGATACGGGGTAAAAAAGAAGAAATTGATATTTTGGAAAAGGAGAGGGAGAAACATGAGGCACAGGTAAATTCTTTGGAGAAACATGTTGGTCAACTGCAGGTAATGGTGGAGGAAAAAGAACAGCTTATCCTGCAATATAAAGAAAGAGAAAAAAAGCTAGAAGTTCAAATTTCAGAGGTTTGGGAGACAGTTATAGAATATGTAAATTTCGAACTCCCATGCAGGATCTGAAATAAATATAAGATTCTTTATGTTTCTGCAGAATCAGGCAATTCTGGCAACTGCTGAAAGTAAACTCGTGGAAGCCAGGAAGCAATATGATGTGATGCTAGAGAGTAAGCAGATAGAGTTATCTAGACATTTGAAAGAGATATCTCAGAGAAATGATCAGGTATCATTTTCTTTTCCCTTCAATGTGATATGAATCCTTGAAGATGTCAATTGGATTAATACTCAGAGGAGTTTGTTCAGGCTATTAATGACATACGGAGGAAGTACGACATGGAGAAACAGGAGATTGTTAAACTGGAAAAAGAGAAGGTTAGCTTATGGTTGTGTGTTGCAATATGCAGAAAACAGTGGTTCTCACTTACTTAATCTTTCAGGTTGATAAAGTTGTTGGAGAAATGGAACAGAAATGTGACCAGAAGGTTGCAGAGTGCAGAGAAGAATTAAGGCAGCAGCTGTTGTGCATTCAAGAGGAAAATGCTACTTTAGTATGGCACTGGAAACTAGTGCAAACTTAAGATCATGTTGTTTGTTCTCTCTTTATGCACATATAGGAGCTTTGCTGTTTCTACTTACTGGTTTTGTGGTGTAATGTACTGATTAACCTTGGATGTCATATTATAAATCTAAAATACATTGCCCCTCATCTATGACAGTGCAGGCTATAAATTCTAATGTCATTCTTGTCTTGTAGGTCACTTGTCTTCAGCAGGAGAATGATAGAAAGGAACAAATTCTCAAAGCTGACCATCATGAGGAGCTAAAACGTGCCCAACTTCAGGCAGAAGATGAACTGAGAAAGGTATTTTCACTGTTAAGTTTTAAGTTTGAAATATTCATATTAGCATCAATTATTATTATTTTTAATTTGGTAATAGTTTAAGAATTTTCTAGAAAACAACATCTCTTAGGAATGAACATGAAGTTCAGATGAAAGCATTGAGGTATCAATTTGAAGATGAGTGCAAAAAGCTTCAGGAGGAGTTAAATCTCCAGAAGTCCAAAGTATGTATTTGCTTCCCCTTTTATATTAACTGGAATTATATGTGCACTGATTTATGTTAATATGTTGTAGGAAGACAGGCAGAGAGCTCTATTACAACTGCAGTGGAAAGTGATGAGTGACAAACCAAAAGAAGAACAAGAAGTGAACTCGAGAAGGGTTGGTTTGTTTCTTTGACATATTGCTCATTCTCTCTCTCTCTCTCTCTCTCTCTCATCCTGTGCATGCAAAGAACAGGACACACCATTAACTGTCACATTAGCCGTAACTTTCATGTTGCCCAAATGTGCAGTACTGGAACCTCATTGTTCAAGGCGTTATAGCTAGGCTATGCAATTATCACTTGTACCAAAATACTTCAGTGAATAATGTCTGTCTTATGAAGACAGTTCCTAAGTTTTGGCATTGACTGGATTTAGATTCATTATGCATTGAGCATTATTGGAACTGCTGTTGTGCATGATTGACTGAATCTATGCTTTTGGAAAGGGAAGCAAAGGTGGATGAAGAGTAATGAATACTAGTAGAGTAGAAGGGCATGTATGTCACCAAATACCACTGTGGCACTGAAGACCATAGCTTAGAGTTTATGCTGAGATATTTTACTTCTAACAGACAACACCTCCTAAAAGACACAGGAAAACATTCATAGTTGGCAGACATAGATATTCTACTTTTTTGTTATAAGTTAATTGGAGTCAGAAATCTTACCTTGTATGATTTGCCTTGGAGTAGGAATCAGATGTGGAATATTTTGATAGGCATTATTAAAATGTAATTACATGTGGCATTCAACACATTATTTAAAATGCCATCAGTTTGATGTATCCTTGCAGGATTATTCCATTTCTTCAGTCAAGAAGAAGGATTCTGGTTTTGAGAAAAGAACTCAACATGCTCTGGTAAGGCCAGAGGAAGAAGAGAAGGTAACAAAAAGCTATAAATAATTTTGAATCTTGACTTCTAATCATATGAGTCACTGTGATTGCTTTCTATATTGTCTACTCAAATCACATAATATACAAGGCGCCTTAAACGTCTTTATATTGTTTACAGGAATCACCATTCCCAGGTGTAACACAAACACCAGTGTCAAAATTGTTGAAGAAAGTAGAAAATACCAACACAGGAAGTGTAAGAAGCATTCCTAAGCATCATAAGAAGGTGAGATACGTTTGTTTTCTTTCCCCTTTTCCATTTGCAGTTAGGTTGGGAAGAAAAGGATGAGATGGACATTCATCATTGATATATATTTGCTTAATCTTACATTATGGCATGACAGGTAACTCACCATGAATATGAAGTTGAAACTTCCAATGGAAGAACAATTACAAAACGAAGAAAAACAAGAAGTACAGTCTTGTTTGAGGTTTGTAACTAACACCATATTGAATCCATGAAAAGTTTACATCCTTGGTAGAAAACCCAAATGTGATATATGTTGATCAATAGTGTTGTACATTTGCACGTATGCACACATGCATGATCCATGCTGAACTTCCTTGTCTGATGTTACATCAGGATCCAAGGAAACATAAGAAGGTCCGGACACCAAAAGCTAATGCCCCTGCAAGTTTTGTCAAGGTACTCAGAAGCTAAAGATGGTTCCTAGATCATAGTCACATCTATACTCATATCATATGTCAAAATCATGAAGCTTGACAGCTTGAAAATGCAATTTATACTTGGCAGAAGAAAAAGGAAAATACAAAACTAGCTAAACCATGAGGGGATCAACAGTTAAAATTCTTTAATACATTCTAGTGGACGTGGTTAGAAATAGTAGAGGAAAGTGGAAACAAATTCCAGTATATTATTGAAAGAGTATGAGCGGCACTAACGAAATAATTCCTTCCTTAAAAACAAGGAACAAGGGACTGACTTCAGAGAAATAGTAACAAAAATAGATTAGACTAACTGTTTAATGACCCGTTTTATCAGCATATGTTTGACTGTTTAAATCAGTGTTTTCCCTTTCCAATATTAGAGAAACATCATTGATATATATTCATCATCCAGGGAACCAAGGGATGTCAACCAAATGCTTCAAATATCGGTGATTTGTTTTCAGAAGGTTCTCTAAATCCTTACGCTGATGACCCGTATGCATTTGATTAAAGGTACTGTCATTTATCTATTCTAGGAATGAACTTCTAAACAAGATTCTTCTGTTTTTTTGTTTTTTTCCCTCTATTTTCTTTGGAATAGCAGAAACTAGCTACCTTTGGTCTCCATTAAGCAATTGAATTGGTGGAATATTGGACTTGAAAATTGTTTTCATAAGATTTATGATCTCACTCAACCATACCACCCAAAGTTGTCCAAGTGAAGTGACTTTTGGTTCTCAATCATTCTGCCTCAGAAGCGAATAATTTAAAGTTCGACATAGCAGGCTTGATTGTTTGGGTGGTTTGTCCTTTTGAGCTTGTTTAGTGTCAAATTATTCGAAAGGGATGAATTCTAAACTATCACAAGATACTCTAAAGCAGAGAGCATCTTTTCAGTTTTCTACCAAACTGTGGTTTTATCTAAGATATGACTGTAAATTTATCTTGCCATTGATGCTTCTTTGCAGGATAGATGTATCTGATGTTGATACCTGAAACCAGCGTTGTCTTTTTCCCATTTCAAAAGAGCTTTTTCACTTGGTTCACTGGGTGGGCAGTGGAGATGAATTGAACCATTCTTTTCTGCTTGCAAAAGGCATGTGATATGGTCTGATTTTGTAAATTCCCATTGAGACAGTTTATCTGCTTCAATCCCGCATGTAAACAACATTAGATAAAGGACTTATTAGGCTGTTTGGAAAAGGAACATACTTGGAACTTTTGTCCAGTGTGATCAAAGTCGTGATCAAATCAGGTGATGGGCTGATAGCTACATGGTTTTTAGCATATATGGAGCTTGCTCACTCTGAAGGAACGATTAAATTCTCCCTTTTTGTTGTTTCTGCCTGGAAATACAAATTTGTAATGTCCTGATTCATTTGATTGGGAGTACGGGTTTAAAAAGTTAAGCAGGGACAAGATTGAAAAGCCTAAGGCTAGGAGTGTCAAACTGGTGGGTAGTATAGGTGGCTCATGGTTACTTGTCATTTAAGATCCCTTTGAGGTACCTATTGCTAAAATTTACTCTAATTAAAAGAAAAAAGTCAAGAAATGGAAGTTTTTCAAAATCATCTTCAACAACCCCCTCTCATTTTTATATTTCGACTCATTCTGTATGGATATGAAGTCTTAACTCCCCTGCTGCATTCATGCCGTTTATCTGGCTTATTTTGCCTCTTAATCTACTAACCCAGTTAGGCAAGCAAAACCCATGTTATATGGACTTAGCATTTTCTCTAAAGTTCTCATGTTCAATGCACATTTGGATATAAATAAGCAGATATGATTTTTCGAGTGTATGAAAAAACTAAAAAATTAAGCATAATTGTGTCCAACATATAAACATATCCAAGAAGGCAATTTTCAGACTTCCCATGAATTCTTTGTAAATTGATTTAGTATTATGCAATTTCTGCAAGCAACAGAACTTTATAAATGGCCTTTCTTCTTTGTTTTGTTTGTGTTGGCAAGAGAGTGGCTTCAACTTCGGCTTGCTGGTCATTTCTTCCTCCTCCTAGGAATAATCAAGCAGAAACTAGTATTGCTATGCATTGTTCTTTGTTGTCGTTGCCCTTATTATATCAATGAACTTGAAGAAGAAACTGGAAATTTATTGTAGCATAAAACTGAACAACAGATTAATAGTGATTAATTTGTTTGGCAAATTGATCTCACGCAAACAACTGAAATTTCTCATTACTGTTCATAACATTGATCTCCAAAATGACTGAAAAATATTTGAAAGCTAGGTTGCTGAGTAACAGAAGAAAGATTCATCACCAAAGATAAAGAAATCAAGTGCTAGCTTCATAAAGAAACTGGAAATCAACATAACCAAGATGACTTGAAGAATCAGATCCACCATTCCACAGAATTTGATTTTCTTCATCTTCAATCGCTCCTTTACCAACTCCACCCTCAGGCTTTCAATCTCTCTCCTCATCTTTTCCTTTACCTGCGTCTAGTGAGGAAAATGGAAGGAAAACTGAAGGGAATTTGAACAGTGTTAAACATCAAATTCGAACAAGAAGCACGAACCTTAAATTTGTCGTTGTTTGCTGCTTCGAAGACGCGATTCACTGATGATTTCAGTGAAGAAAGCAGAAGCGCAGCTTTGGCGCGGCGAACTGCGATCTGCAATTTTCGATCCTTGTCTCTTCCTTCCACTTCAGTTCCTTCCATTCCCTCTCGTTCTATCTGTAGAAAACGGAAAGCTGCTTTTGAAATTTGAACTCCGATCTTTAAATAGTCCCTCAAAAGCGATAGCAAACCAAATCCAAATGTATGAAATTTGTTTTTCCAGCAGCTTAGATAGTTCCTTGGTGACCCGTTAGGCCCGCAGACTAGCTCAGCCCATCTCATTTCTAGAGTTTTGAATAAATTATGCGTTTATTTTATTTTATTTTATTTGTTTTTCACATAACAAATTTGATGTTAGTATTATACAATAAAGATATGAGGTCAAATGATACTTGCAAAAAAATGTTGAATACGAAACGTGAAAGAGACAATTATAATATGCATCAAAGTTATTATATTATTGATGAACACTGAATTGATAAAACAAAATATAAATGTTTATATTTATAGGCTTACAAATAAACTACCTTAACACAAAAATAGCTAACAATTTATTTAATTAAACTGAAAATCTGGAACTAACAAAGATTCTACCGAGATACTTGTTCAACTAAACAACCCACTACTTTGAATTAGTCCTTAACAAAAAAATAATAATAATAGAGCTAAAATGTTGATATAAAATCAAATTCTTCGAAATATCAAATTCAATATTGAAATATCTTAACTTGGTACTTTGACATTTGAACCCTAGTAGGTCGAGTATAATTCATCAAACTCTTTCATTTTAAAAAATAGAAAAATGATAAAATCTCACTTGTGAAGTGCATCAATCAAGTCTCCCTTGGTGAAGAGATGAGCGGGTTTTTTACCTAATTAGGATAGAAAAAAAAATTACTAAAATAGTATGTCAGAAAAAAAATTACCAAAATGGGTTACTTTTTCATTGGAGCCTATTTCGTAGGCGCCAATGAATAAAATAATAATAAATTTTTTTAATAAAATATAAATTATACTTTTCCGGGTTAGTATATAACCCGTATAATACATAGGATTGGAGCCTATTTGGAAGGCTCCAATGGTGGTGCCATATTAGAAGGCGCCAATGCTGTGATTTTTCTCTATAAATACCCCCAACACAGACATAAATTTGACTACAAAAACGAAAGAAAGAAGAATGAAGGAAGCAAAAGAAAAGAAGGAAGGAAAAGAAGAAAAAAGTAGGTATTTTGGTTTTTTTTAAAATAGAATGTAGAGTTTTGTTAGTAATTTTATTATTCGAAAGTTATTTTGCCATGTTATTAATTTTGTTAGTTTCTGAATGAAAAATTTTGCATTAAAATTTTTATGTATTTTGTTTACATTTTGAAACTGTTTTAAGAAATTTGAAATTATTTTTTACAGATCTAGTATTGAAAATGGAGAATCAGTTTTTTGTATGCGTTTATTTCGATGGAGAAATATTAACAACAACTGTGGGATGTATATTTGAATGTCGCAAACAAGTAGCAATGAGATTTGATAGAAATATCTTGTTTGATGATATGAAGGAAAAAATTAGTGAAAAAATTTATAGACGTTGTGGGAGAAGGATATCAAAAGTTTTCTACAAGTTTCCAGTATCAACAGATCCAATAAAATTTACCGAAATGGAACTTGTAGACGATGAAGACGTGGAAACAATGGTCGCTCTTTATTGTGGGACTTCGAGTAACAAAAATGCACCGATTCAGTTATTTGTTGAGTTAGCCAGTGTGGAGGCAACTGAAGATCCCACTCCATTAGGTGAAGAAAATGGAGTTGAAGCGCCGTGTATGGTGGTTCTGGTATCGTATGTTGATAGTCAATCACCTATACATGGGATAAATATTGATCTTAATGCTGCAGCCGAGACTGATGTGGTTGGTGATGATGTATACTATAGTAGTGATCCTGTTGATTACGAAGTGGATAGTGAGAGTGATCCCGACGCAGACGAGGTCCCGGATGATATTGACGACGAAGGGGTGAATGAGGATGGAAATGTTAATGCGTCTTCAGTCAGAAACCAGATTCGTCGTATTGTGATACACAATAATCCTGGGGCACACATGTCTCGGATAGACCCCGATGCGGCACGGGCAGCTGAGTTTCCGGAGTACCCTGAAATACCACATGGTTACCGAATGGGCGTATATTCTGATCCAGATGAGTTGCGCGTGGGCCAGAGATTTGAAAGTAAGGAAGAATGTATGTTTGCAATTAAGCGGTATAGCATGAATATATTAGTAGATTACAAAGTCATCGAGTCTAAACCAACATTATATATTGGAGAGTGTTGGAGGTTGGCAGAAGGCTGCAATTGGCGGGTATGAGCTGCATTTATGCAGAAGTCGCAGATATGGACAATCGGAGTAAATGCCCTCTTCGAAACTACCATGTTGGACAATCGTCTCAATCGAGTAGAAATTGATATGTACTTCATTACATAAATATGGTTTGAATCACAAAATTGTCTACAATTTCTTGCAGTTATGGAGACATTTTTAAACCATTGTAATTTTATTTAGATAAGAACTATCATTACATAAATATGCGGTTGTTTATTACAAAAACCCCTAAAATTGATGGTTTGATGTTGTGGTTCTAGGGGTATATTTTTGTGGAGCTCGACGCTCACATTGTGGGCGACTACGATTATCAACATTCTCCTCGACAGTATGTCGGGGTGTCTGAAACATAGATGAATAATCATATGTCTGAAATGCCATCGATGAACTTGATCCGAGAGGAGATGAACTTGATCCGAGAGGAGAGGAGTACGACGGTGGATATTGGCCGGAAGGAGCGGAGTACTGAGGTGGATACGAGGCCACGAAATAGTCATCGCCCCCTAATTCTGGATGATAAGAACTATCCCTAGAATGTGGTTCTGGGTCTGGCTCCGGCTCTGGCGCTGGCTCTGGGTCTGGCTCTGGCTCCGGTGCATGATGCAGATCTCGAAGGGGTTGCATAATTCGTGTCGTATACGGAGGGACTACAATCGACCGCCCACCAAACAGAAATGGTTTCCCTGTCTCACAGTACCACTGCATATACTCTATCGAGGGCTGCAAATCCGGAGCACGATCCATCTGAGGTACCCTCCCGAACCGGTTGTTCCATATCGTAATGTATTCTTCGTGCACTTCTTCTCAATTATCTCCATACCTCCCCTTCTTGTTCATCCCATGGATCTCCCCCAATTGTACTGTCAGTGTCGGGATATACTGTATGCAACCGAATTGTCGGAGTACTCGATTGCCATGATACCACTCCACTATGTTAAAATTGATAATGGGTGCACTAATGCACCATAGGTTTGAGTGGACGTGGGCAGATGATGGGATAACTGCCATAATTTCTGGAGTAGAATACGACATCCAAATGAACTGCACAGTTAATAACGTTGTTATATTAACGCGGGTTGAGTGAGATAAAATAATAAAATTAAGTTTATATCCGAAAAATTTACCCCCTTTCCAGCATGATTCTCAATCATTAGACGATACATCGGAACCGTCTGTGACTTCCCGATACTCGGATTACTACTCCACCTACGAAAACAAAAATGTTAATATAGAAAAAGTCAACTAATTATTATAATGAGTAAAAATTCATCACCTATTAACGAGTTGACATTATATATGATTGATGCCTAATGGATGCCAAGAATGGCATCCGGTAAAGTGCCCATGACTGCAGCAGTATGAGGCCTCCGCCCATGTCAACCGCAGAAGGAGTTGTTGTCCGACAAAGTTCGCGATACAGCATGGCTAAAACTGCGGACCCCCAACTGTATGAACGAGTGTTATGCAAATTGGATAATAAGGGTAAGTACATCAAGTGGACCTTACTGCCGTTTGTATCCGGCATGAGTACACCCCCTATAAGGTGCATAATGTAAGCTCGAACAGCCTGCATCACCTCCCATTCATTAGCAGTACTTGGCAAATGCTCAAAATTGGCATGTAGCCATGAAAATCTCAAACTGGTAAATTTCCCCTGACTTGGCGAGCGTCCAAGTAATTCATTGCAAAGGGTAGCCGGCCTAGAGATTGAACTTACGCCCGTGACCGCATTCCCGTCTATGGGAAGCCCGAGCTGTAGTGCAACATCCTCTAGAGTGACGGTACACTCTCCGCACGGCAGATGAAATGTGTGGGTCTCCGGACGCCATCGCTCGACTAAAGCGGAAATCAAGTCGTATCGCAGTTCAAAAGTCCGAATCAATGCCGCTGATCCGAACCCGGCTAACTCTAAGTATGGTATTAGGCGTTCATCTGGCTGAAACCTTACACTATTAACACGGCCCCTCAATGCGCGGTACGGACCCTGACATTATTAAATTAGCAAAATAGTTAATACAATATAATTTAATTCAACAAATAACATGAATATCAAAAACAAATTTTATTACCATCTCATTAATAGTACTTGATATGTGATTATTATTATTAATTAGAGAACCCATTTCCTGCAAATCTGCAATAAAAAAATGAATCCAGTTAATTTGTTTCAAAAAATCAATAATTTCTGTTAAATAAATACAAAATCAAATAAAATTTATTTATATAGAAGTTACATTATATAAAAATTAAATGAGTTAACAACAACTATATGATTAAAAAAGTCAGTTATAATTAAACTTTTAATAAAATGATTTTAATTTATTTATAATTAAACTTTTAATGAAATGATTTTTAATTTTTTTATAAACTTTATATGTTAAACTCACCAAATACTAAACTAAACACAACAACTTATAGCTTAATCCTAAATTACTAATAAATTAAATTTAAAATAATTACAAACACAAAATATTGTGAATTTTTCCCAAATTACTAACAAATTAATTATAAAATAATTACAATATTCATACAAAAAATTACAATATTACAATATTACAATCTATCGCCACATTACAATATTCATACAAAATTACAAAATTACAATATTCATACAAAAAAATTACAATATTCATACAAAATTATAATATTACAATATTCATACAAAAAAATATAATATTCATACAAAATTACAAAATTACAATATTCATACAAAAAAATTGCAATATTCATAAAAAATTATAATATTACAATATTCATACAAAAAAATATAATATTCATACAAAATTACAAAATTACAATATTCATACAAAAAAATTACAATATTCATACAAAACTACAATATTACAATATTCATACAAAAAATTTATAATATTCATACAAAATTACAATATTCATACAAAAAATTACTAATCCAAAACTATAAATACAAATTTAATTATAAAATAATTACAATATTCATACAACATTACAATATTCATAAAAAAATTATAATATTCATACAAAAATTTAAAATATTCATACAAAATTCTAATCTAAACTATAAACACTAAATATAGATAATTTATAATTAATAATTAATAAAAAAATTCACAATATTTTCTAAAATATATCCTAAAAATTTCACAAACTATAAACCTTTTAAATTATAAACAAAATTATTTATTAAAAAAATACATTACCTTTTTTTTCTTTCTTCTTCTCCTTTCTCTCTTTTTTTTTTCTCTATCGTGTGGACTGATTTTGGGACCGTTTGCTATTACTTATAGCAAAAATAAAAGCTTATGAAGGGACAATTCACTAGCACCAGCAGCAGCATGCAGGGGGGCTGACACCCATTGGCGCCTCTCCATCAGGCTCCTTCATTGGCGCCTACTTGAGAGGCGCCACCCGACCCGACCCGTATTTTTGACCCGTATTTTTTAAAAAAATATATTAAAAAAATATAAAATTATATTTTATTAAAAAATTTTATTATTATTTTATTCATTGGCGCCTACGAAATAGGCTCCAATGAAAAAGTAACCCATTTTGGTAATTTTTTTCTGACATACTATTTCAGTAATTTTTTATTTTATCCTAATTGGGTAAAAAACCCGAGATGAGCATCTTAATAAGATGAAAGAGTGGTAGGATATGACGAAAAGACATTGATGGTTGACTAGGAGAGAGGGAAAAGGGAAAGGGAGGAAAAAGATATGGAACATTTTTAAAATATTTATAATATTCCAATAGTTATTTATAAGTGATTCAAAAATGATGTCATTTGATTATTAACCAATAGTTATTAGTGATGAGTTATATCTCTTAAATTCAAAAGTTATAATAGATAGTTACATCTCTATGAAGAGATATGTGACCTCTTATAAATAGGTGGGATCTCATCTGCATTACATATCAAAACATAAAAACTTTTGTTTCTCTTTATTCTCCTTCATCTTCTATTATTCTTTAATTGTTTTACAAAGAATTATTGTAAAAAGTCTTTATTGAGATTGATACTCTTGCTATACTTTGTTCAATGCTCAATGGATTGTTTCTGTTAATGCAAAACATCGATAATCATTGGGCTTAGGCTTCACTATATTCTCGAGGTTCATTTTCTACTAACTCTTTTGTACACTAAAATATAAAGAAAAATGAATAAAACTTTAAAGAAAGTGGCACTGAG
Organism: Gossypium hirsutum; assembly: GCF_007990345.1. Taxonomy (NCBI): domain Eukaryota; kingdom Viridiplantae; phylum Streptophyta; class Magnoliopsida; order Malvales; family Malvaceae; genus Gossypium; species Gossypium hirsutum. Next base: position 20,824,465 of record NC_053441.1, read on the forward strand.
CCTTCGTTAAGTTTTTATAAATTATTTTTTATTCCCATACACTAATAGAAGCTGGGGTAAAGAGGAGGGAAACAAGGAAGCGGAAGGGAAAAAAACAGAGATTGAAGGGCTAGAAAGAGGTGGGGGTGGGGTTGGTTGGCCATCAAAACGTTGTCAAAAGGTAAAAATAGAGAGAAGTAGAAGGGTTTTTTTTTAAATTATAATGTATTTATATGTTAGTGTGATTGATAATTTTTTTGTTTATATCTAGCTTAATATGATAATTTAGCTTCTAATTTTATTAATATTGTATTTCCTCATGTCAACATTCAAATGAACTACAACTATTATGATTATTTGAAATATAATATTACAATATTTGATATATATTATAAGGTATTGATTATTTGATATATTTATTTCACTAAACATTTTAATTCTAATACGAATTTGATGGTAACTTTTAAAATTACTTTGACAAAATATAATACAATTTGTTAATTTTAATATTTTTCAATAATATTTAATATTAGTAAAAAGTTATTTTGTACTTAAAACTTTTTGATTAATATGATATCCAAAGAAATCTCATTTAAAACATTTCCTTGAGATGACAATCTTACATTTCCATTGGCATCAAGATTCTAAAATATAAAAGGTAATTTCAATACCAATCTTTATTTACTTAATCTTACACTCTCTCTATTTAATCTTACATAATGTCTTTCCAAATACTTAATGTCTTTCCAAATTTTACCTGACAAAAATGAACCATACTTAATATTTTCCTTCAAAAATAACAATTGCCCAATTTCGTTGTGATCTTATTCTTCTATGATCCAACTATAGTAATCCAACTCATGTCCCATTAAAATGCGGACATGAGTTGGATTACTATAGTTGGATCATAGAAGAATGTCTTTCAAAATTTTATTTATAGTGATCCAACTATGCTAGGCAAGCGGGGTGTAGGTTCTTCATATTCATCCCATTCATTGTGATCTTATTCTTCTATGATCCAACTATAGTGATCCAACTATGCTAGACAAGCGAGGCATAGGTTCTTCATATTCATCCCATTCAATGGCTTGAATTTCCTCCAAGTAACAGATTTGTGTATTGATGATATTAATTGAACTCCGAAATCGACTCAAAATTTTTCTCAGAAATAAAGTCAATTACCGATAATGAAGATGAAGAAAAAATTTAACATCGTCTTTTTCTTCATCTTCATTGTCAGTAAGTGACTTTATTTCCGAGAAAAACTAAAACCAATCCATGTCCTTAATTTTTCCTTAATTTTTCTCAGAAATAAAGTCAATTACCGATAATGAAGATGAAGATGAAGATGAAGAAAAAGACAATGTTAAATTTTTTCTACATCTTCATTATTGGTAACTGATTTTATTTTTGAGAAAAATTTTGAATCAATTTCGGAGTTCCAGTCAATATCATCGATATACAAATTTGCTACATTACTTTTGGCAACTTGAATTTGTATGAAAATGACAAAGTGCTCGAGTGGGATGATTCGACCGGTTTAACAGGTTTTCAAAAAGCTAAACAAAGATTTTGGAAAACCCGTTGCATTTATATTTCAGATTTGAAGTTTAATTCTTTTTGGCCGACACATAAGTAAATAAGTAAAATTTGTTTTTTAATTAAATTATTATTTTGGTCATTATATTCAATTTTGAAGTTTACTTAATTATGTTATTCTTGTGTTGAAGTGAAAACTCCTTAAATTAGTATTTTCTATTCATTATTTATTCTTGTGTTGAAGTGAAAACTCCTTAAATTAGTATTTTCTATTCATTATGATGGTATGATTTTATTTTTATTTTAAATGAGAAATTGATATAAAATCCTATTAGTAAAGAAGAATTTGTATAAATATTTCCCATGGCATTAGCTTTCTGAAAAGTTGTGGGTCGAATCATCCCACTCGAGCACTTTCAAGCCCTTTGTCATTTTCATACAATTTCTTCTTTGCTTTAACAAATATTTCCCATGACATTGTATGTGACAGTCCAATTTTGACCCTAATCGGAATAGTAGTTTCGGGACCACAAATTCGAGTCTGAAAAATATTTTAAAATTTTATTTTTGTGTTTATTATGTGCGAATTTACATGTGTGAAAGTTTCGTGAATTAATTTTATTGTTTGAGTGCTTAATTTGAGAAAAAGGCTTAATCGCGTAAAATAAAAATTTAATGGTTAAATATGAAAGTGCCTAATAGTTATTGTCTTTATAATTTGGAGGTTCTATGATGCAATTAGTCCACTATATAAGTTAGTGGATGGAAATGGTCAAGAATGACCTTATATTATATGTTTTATATATTATTAAGTAAAGGTTAATTTAGTAAAATAATAATAATGTTAATATATGTTAATAAAATAAAAGAACCATGCAATTTTTCATCTTTTCTTCACCGAAAATACAAAAGAAATAAATGAAGAAAAATCTTTGAACATTCAGCACTTATTTAGCTTGATTAAGGTTAGTTTTTGTTTCGGTTTTTGATAATTTTTACGTTTTTGAGATCGTTGCTTCGAATACTATCCGACCCATGCTTGAATTTTTTATTTTGATGAATATTTTGAGTTATGCCATTGATGAATAATTGTGTTTTGTGATGTTTAATGATGAATAATGAAATATATGTTTTAGATTAATATGTTTTGTATTGGAATTTTTGATGAAATTGAGTATTTAGGGCTAAATTACAAAAATAATATTTTTAGGGACTAAAATATGAAATAAATAGAATGTGTGGACTTAGATGGACTATAGGAAGATTCGGCCTAGCTATGGTATATGCAAATTTTGTGTATTTTGTATTTTATGCAATAGGGACTAAATTCTAAAAAGTGTAAAATGTCAGGGAAAAAATGATAATTTTCTCATTTATGTGTTTTTAGACTAAATTAAGTAAATTATGATTCAATAAGTTTAATTTGAATATGTTTAGATCAAGAACGAAAGAAAACGAAATTAAACCGGGGAAAGTCGAAAATAGTCGAGTAGTCGATTTCGTCCACCGATATCCGAGGTAAGTCTTTAAACATATAAATGTCGTTAAATTTGATAATATATATGTTACACAATGAATGGAATTTTTGTGAATTTAATTGTGTATGGCCGAATGTATATTGGGCAAAAGAGCTATATTTTGAGCTCGATCCACTTGAGAACCAATGCCCGAAATCCCTGTACAAACCCTAGGAATAGTTAGGATACATATATCATGACATAGGATCTCTGATATGTGTTTTCGTATGAGACCACGTCTAGGACGTTCGCTTCAAATTTTGTATACGTGTAAGACCTTGTCCAGGATAGTGGCATCGATATGTGATTACATGTAAGACCACATCTAGGACGTTGGCGTTGTACAAGCTTTTTGATTATCCGCGTATCTTTTTTAATTCCGAACGGTTCAATGGAAAAAGATAAGTTGTGTACGAATGTATAAATCAGGCTAAGTGACCAGGTATGTTATAGTTGATTACCTATGTGAAAATAAGGTAAGTTGTATACTTGAATTAATGATATGAAACTATGTGAAATATGAATTATGTGATTGCATATTTGAATATAAATGTATTCGATCTTTGATGTATATGTGTATCGAGGAAAGTGATGATTAATTATATTAATGTTCAATTGATTATTCGGCAAAGAGGAAAGTTATTACAAATTATATAAGTTTTGATACATAAGTTGATAAGTTGAATTATATGTGAAATTATAATGGTTTATTATTAATTGTCTAGCTTAATTTATGTAAATGATTAAATGTTTATTTGCTTATGACTTACTAAGCTTTGATAGCTTACTGTGTGTTTGTTTTCCGTTTTATAAAATTGGAAGTTGGTTACAAGCTTGGGGATCGTCAGAGAAGTCTATCACACTATCGGCTGTTACACTATCGGCTGTTTTCGGTTTATTTGCTTATGACTTACTAAGCTTTGATAGCTTACTGTGTGTTTGTTTTTCGTTTTATAAAATTGGAAGTTGGTTACAAGCTTGGGGATCGTCAGAGAAGTCTATCACACTATCGGCTGTTACACTATCGGCTGTTTTCGGTATTTTACTAAGTTTGAATTTGAATTTATGGAATGTATAGTCTAGTTAATATGTTTGATTTTTGGGTATGTAAATATGAACCATGTGAAAATGGCTTATTTATTTTGTTAAACATGATTTTTATGCTTTGATCAAGTGATAGATATGTTGATTTTGGTATTTCGGCCATGTCATATTTATTTATGTGAATTATGTTTGATATGCTTTGTTAAGGTATTATTATGTAATTTAGTAATTAAGTGAACTCGATTACAACATATACGTGAAATGCTAAGTAAATCATAGATGAAATGATAGTTAAATTTGGTTTGTAAGAGTATATTTATATTGATAAATTGATTTGAAAGAAACTAGTAACGTGCATATGTTCGGTTATAATGGAAGAACATGTGTATTTTTGGTCATGATCTAGACCTGTTTTGGAAGTGTGTTTTATGCTATAAATTTTTGTATGGATATAGGTTTGGAAAATGTAAAGTGATAGGTATGATTTTATTATTTGAATTGATATAGTTTGATTAGGAAGTGACATATTTTGACTTATGATTTAATGGCTAAATCTTGTACAATTTATGAGGTTATTTATGGATACTAATTTGTTATGAAATAAACTAGGAATGTGGAGTATTTAATAAAAGTACGATTTGTTCATACAAGTGGACTTAATATTCGATTTTGTATTTGTAAAATGATACGAATTGTATGAATATTTGGATATGGCTAAAGTGGTGTATTCATATGCGCAAACTTGTAATAAATAAATATGCATGTTTTTAGTCTTTTAAATGATATATAAATGACTTTAAAGTGGGCTTAAAATTATTGATTAAGATGTATACGAAATCAGGTAATGATAATTAAGTGAGTAATACAAGTTTCAATTTAGCCTCTATAAATTTATTGGATTAGTTGATTAAAGGACAAGTTGATTTGAATTGAGTGTGTATAGTTTATGATTGAATGATTTTATTGAAATGGTCATATGTGTACAATATAATGACATCAAAGGTATGTACGACCATATTATAATGCTGCTAATGTTGCATATGTGATAGTACATTAAGTTGTATACATATTGGTTTCATTATGTACATATACAGAAGTTATAAAATGAAATGTTTGATATTTAGATAATGAAATTATGTACGAACATATTTTCTGTATTTGAAAAGTGAGGTTATATGCTTGAATATGATTTAATTATGAAAATGTCATTAATATGATGGATTTAGGGAATCAAATATTGAATATGTACATATACAGAAGTTACTTGAATATGATTTAATTATGAAAATGTCATTAATATGATGGATTTAGGGAATCAAATATTGAAAGTATTATTTAATTGAACATGACTCTTATGTATACAAGTTTGGTTCGAATTTATTAATTATAGAACATGTTCGATTGAATTTTGATGTATGCTGGAATTGAATTAGTTTGAATTTTGAAATGTGTTATTTGTGACACATGCTCAGTAAGGTATGATTGATTTGAATTGTGAAATACTTATTTATATATTTGAATTTAAATAAGTGAATTGAAGATATTCAAGTTTGATAATGTTATAAATGTATCGTTATTCTTTGGTGTATGAAAGGTGATAAATAATTGTGTTGAACTGTGTCTTGTTCGAAAATGTCTCGTAACCCTAATCTGGCGACGGATACGGGTTAGGGGTGTTACATTGCACCCACTTCTAATGCATAAAATTTTCTCCCATGCAGGTAATGATTCGAGTTTGGAATGAGTAATCCTTTGTATGTAATAACTTAGTTGATTATTATTTCCTCTTTGTCATAAGCTTTAGTACAATGTAGAATACTTTGATGCAACAAATTTCAAGTAGAATTGTAAAAATGACGAATTAGAAAAATCCTTATAATGTATCTTTTAACAAGATAGCCTTTTATTGTTTTATAAATTAACTTTGTATAAGATTATTTCTTTATATGATAATTTTATATACAAAATTACATCTCTACAATATTATTATTCATTAATCAATAATTATAATATACTTTTCACATTATAGTTTTTTTTTTGTTTATTAAGACATATTTACATTTTTGATGTCATATGATATACTTATTTTGGTCATCACATTTATATTCAGATTTGAAGTTTAAATTTTTTGGTTGATGCATAAGTAAATAAATAAAATTTGTTTTATAATTAAATTATTATCTTGGTCATTATATTCAAATTTGAAGTTTATTTAACTATGTTATTCTTGTGTTGAAGTGAAAACTCCTTAAATTAGTATTTCTGATTGATCATGCTGGTATGATTTTGTTTTTATTGTAAGGGTATGTTTGATTGCCAGTAAAATATTTTCCGTAAAATGATTTTTGGAAAATATTTTACTTTTCTGTAAAATGATTTACTGGAAAATATTTTCTGGTGTTTGATTGAATCTGTGTAAAATATTTTCTGCTGTTTGACAGATTCTCTGAAAATATTTTCTGAAAAAGTTGTTTTTACATATATTAATAAATTTTTATATTTTAAATTATTTTTACATATATTGCAATGATTTATTTATAATAATACTCAATTATTAAGCTACAATATTAATCGTTATAAATTGAAAAAAACTAATATCAAATAAATTATTTGTAATTGTGTTAAAAAAACAAGTATTGAATAATTAAAAAAATAAGTTACTGGAAAATCGATAAACAGAAGAAGTTTTCTACCGGAAATGAAGGAAGGAATGAAGGAGGCGATAGAGAGGAGAGCACGGAAAATGTCTTACTGAAATTGAAAGGGTAAGACATTTTCCCTAAATTGTAACCCATTTTCTCTTGTTTTGGAGTTCATTTTCCAAATAAAAAATGTTTTCCGCCAATCAAACACCGGAAAAGTTAGAAATGATTTTCCGGAAAATCAATTCCGTCAATCAAACAGACCCTAAATGAGAAATTGGTATAAAATCCCATTAAACCTTAAAATTGAGGTTAAAAATTAAATTATATCTAATGTGTTCATGAGCCAAAACATTAAAATTTAGTATATTGATTTCCATGAAATTGCACTAAAATTTAAGCATAAGACAAGAATACACATAGATAAAATATGTTTTTAAGGGGAGAACTCAAGTTCAAACTTTAAAGACCACATCATTTGAAAGAGTAACTACGGATCCTAGAGGGATTAATTTCTATGAACAAAAAAATGATAAATCATATTTACAAATAAATATTCTATTAACTACTACTATTAAACTAATAATGTAAGTTCTTTGGCTTTGTTTGTATTTATTGTTCTATGATCCAACTATGGTAGGTAAGCGTGGTGTAAACTCATCATACTCCCATCCAGCGGTTTTAATTTGCTCTAATGGAATAAATGGAATAATTCAATCCCTTTCTCCCGTGCTTCTTCAACCTACTACCAAAATGCATATATATATATATCAATAATAGACAGAAACTAGCATTGCATTGACATATAAGAATTAATAGCATGCAATGCACTAAATAATTGATATGATAATCAAATTTATACCTTCTTTTCATTGTAGAGCCGTTGAACATGACGAACACCAAGCATGAGTAAAGTAGCCACTATGACACCCGACACCAGAAAAGCATTATCTATAGAAACCAGAGCAAGTAAAACATATACATGGTAATGATCATTAGTGTTCAAACTAGAAAATGTAAAAAATTAATATATATTGATTTGCCATGCATAATATTATTCAACCACATCATAATGATCATTAGTGTTCGAATTATTCAATAACAATAACAATAAGTCCTTAAGAATATGATGACGATATCGAATATTAATAATAAAGTTCTTAGCCAGTGTTTGCCAATTTTATTGTGATCTTATTCTTCTTTGATCCAACTATGGTGATCCAACTATGCTAGGCAAGCGAGGTGTAGGTTCTTTATATTCATCCTATCTAGTGGCTTGAATTTCCTCCAACGGAATCGAAAACTAATCCATCTCCTTAGCATTGTCGGTAAGTGACTTTATTTCCAAGAAAAGTCCTGGGTCAATTTCGGAGTTCTAGTCAATATCATCGATATACAAATTTTTTGCATTACTTGGCAACTTGTTCTCGCAAGGAAAACCATGATAAATTTCCCAGAATCTCTGTTTGGCGTCCTGAAAAGCTGTTAAACCGGCTGAATCATCCCACTCGAACATTTTGTCATGTTATCATTTCCAAGGCATTGCACCTAGAGGTGCTCATGGGCCGGGCCAGGTTCGGGCCGGGCCCATAAAAAAATTTCGGCCCGGGTCCTAGGCCCGGGCCCGGCCCGGCCCGAAATATGGGCATAAGATTTTGCCCAGGCCCAGCCCGAGAAAAAATCATAAGCTCGGGCCGCCCGGCCCGGCCCGGCCCATTTTTATTTTAAAAATTTTAAAATTTTAAAAAAAGTATTTTAAAAATATTTTAAAATTAAAAAAATTAAAAAAAAGTATGTAAAAAATATTTTAAAATTAAAAAAATAAATATATTTATTATATCGGGCCGGGCCGGGCCGCCCGGCCCATGAGCACCTCTAATTGCACCCACTTTGATCCAGAATTTTTTCTCCCATGCAGGCAATGGTTCAGGTTTGGGATGAATAGTCCTTTGTCTATAGTAACTTAGTTGATGACCTCTTTGACGATATGACATTTTTCTATTTGAAAAGAAATTAAAATAAGAAAGATGAATATAATGTTAGTAAAATATGATTGTCTTTGAAACATGCCTCCAAGATGCAACAAATCTCAAGTAGAATTGTGAAAATGATGAATAGAAAAATTCTTTATATAAATACCAAATAAATACCAAATAGATATATATATCTTGCTGTAAAATATAGTGTATCTTTTAACGAGATACCCTTTCATAGGGTTGTATTGTTTTATAAATTAACTTTGTATAAGATTATGTTTTTATATGTTAATCTTACGTACAAAGTTACGTCTATACAATATTATTATTCATTAATTAATAAGTATAATATATTTTATTTTTCTAAATAAGTAAAATCCAAAAATTATAAATGTTTTTATTTTCTTTTCATCATATTTACATTTTTAGATGTCATATTATATAATCATTTCGGCCATCGCATAAGTAAATAAATAAAATTTATTTTTTAATCAATATTTTTTTTAGTTATTATATTCAAATTTGAAGTTTTTTTTAAAATTTAACATAAATTTAACAAGTATTTTTTTTTAATTTATCTTTTCATCATATTTACATTTTCATCATTTTTTTTATTCTTTTAATCAAGTATTTTAGGGCTAAATTGAAAACTAGGCTTTTGTTTTTTTGAAAAGAAATTATAAGCTTGCATGTAAACTAATCAGTAAATAAAACAAGTTAATAACCTGTTAAATATCAAAATGTTAGATTCCGATTAGATTAATATCAATCGAGCAGGGGAATGGTTAGAAATTGTTGTGTTTCGTTATTAGAATCACCAAAAGTCATACCTATTAAATTCCATAAAAAGTGAAAGAAACCCCTCTGCATTCCAATTTATCTTCCTTTTGCCAAAAATCCAAAGCACCAATAGCTTCTGCTTCTATATTAAGATTCTTATGACTCTGTCAGTCTCAGTATTATAATTATTTTATTAATGCTTTGATTGGACCCTGAACTCAAAATGGATTCTCAAGATTCAGAAGCAAAGAAGGAACCGTACGGGCACTGGCAACGATGCTGGCTTCAGCTACGCCAAATAAACCCAGAGATTCCCTCTCAAATTCAAAGCACGCTCCTACTCTTCAACCCCTCCCCACCACTTTCTCTCTCTTTCAGCAGGTTTGAGTTTTGTTATCAGTTTTTTGTTGACTTTTGCTGATCATTTAGAGACATTTATTATGTATAAGAAGCTGAATTTCATGTAAATGCTTCGTTCCCACAGGGTAGTTGTAGGTACATGGCATGTCTTCAAAAGTCATCCTATATACTATTTGTCAACAGTTAGTTGAGTCTTTTGACTTGAATTATGCCACAAAAGCTTTAGGGTTGGTGAATTGATTTCTATGTTCTTGCTACGAAATTATATCTGATGGCAATGTTGTTTCCCTACCTATCCTTGCTACATACCCTTCACTTAATTGAAGGTCATATATGTCTTTATCTTCCTGTAATCATCTATGATATTTTTCCCATCTCTTTGCAAGCATGGTATAGGAAAAATTAGATTTTGTTTCTCAGATATTACTGGAAAGCAACTGAATGTATATATTTTTCCCATTCGTAACTCACTTTCCTATGAACATCGTATTTATTATTAGAACGTGATGTGCATTATCTTTGCTTAATTGGCCGGGCATTTCAAAGTTGGTTAGTTGATATTCTCTTAAAATCGTACGGTTCTTAATTTTAACTCATCAGCTTAAAATGGCATCATCATGGGGCTGTTAAGTAACATCATCAAGAAAAAAAAAATCAACTTTGTGATACTTTGTTGAATATTGGCCAGCATTGCAGCAGGAAGGTCTTTTGGTGCACATTCATGCAGCTGAAATTTTTTTTACACGCAAACTATTCTAGTTCAGTTGTAATTTGTTTTGTTGATGTATAAAGACTAGTTAGCTGATTTGTTTATGTTTAGGTACTGATTTGGCTGAAAAATCAGTTTGTTTACTTGTACAAGTTATGTTTTGTAAGTTTCAATGTTAGTGTTTGCAAGCAGACTCGTTTCGGATACCTTCAGGTAGCTCTGCTAACCAAATTTTATAACCCTGTAACTAATGCTGATGATAACATTTGAACTTCTTTTCCTTATCCATGATGCTTTAGAATATCTGCCAATATTCTATACATGTACCAGTCTTAATTCATCAATTCTTACTTGATGGATTATTTTTATACCATAGAAATCTCTGCTATAGCATTACAACATATCTGATGCAGCTGAATATTGTCAGTGCCAGACCTTGTAGTCGGTATTTATAACTAAGGAAAATAATATAAATATTTTATACGCAACTGCACATCTATCAAGTTATTATAGGGAGAAAAAAAAAGAGAAAAAACAAAAACGAGTTAAAACACTGTCTAGCTTGATCTTGCATTTAAATTCAATTCTACACCCACTACAACTGTTCACTCACAATGAAACCAATAAATGCTGCTGAACAGTCTTATGTTATATTAGTTGCACCATAATTTTTTATTAATCTCCGTAACCCTTTCAGGTTTATCCTGTGTAAACATTGAAGACACTCGACTGCAAAAGAAAAAAAAAACCCAAGTCCCTGGGTTTTGGTATGTCATCTAGATTGACATTGAAGTTTCGGGCTGCAATTTCGCTTTTTACAATGAAACAGGCTAAGGATCAGAGACAAGGAGTATACGATAGATATAAACGTATGAAAGAGAACCAGTTTGGTTTTAATTGCAAATTGAATTGGTAGAAAATTCAGTGAGCCGCCATTTTCTTACCATAATATCCGATTGCTTAAACAATACTAGAAAATAAACCATTATCATACATATATAATATATTTCTACATCATACAAGTCAGTACTATGTATGTTAGTTTCGGTTCTCTCTATATGACCCTCAGTAGGCTTTTTTTTCATTGGAGATGGTTCTCTCTATATGACCCTCAGTAGGCTTTTTTTTCATTGGAGATGAAGATGCTTAAATATAAATATATGTATATATATATAAATCAGCTAAAACCTTTAGAGCACCACTATTTTGCTTTCCAAGACGAATTAAGAAATACAAATTTAATCAACACACGTTGGGGTGGATTTGTTATCCTAAACATAAAAAACTTGATTGTCCTTACTAGCACAAGAGGCTAAGCCCCTGCTTGAATAGTTTCGGAGGGCCTTGGTCTGGTGGGTGCATGAATTTGCAGTTAGGGCATGCAGGTGATGACTTGCAAAGCATCACCAACATGTGGCATCTCATGCACACTGTTGCTACCATCTCTTGATCTTGCTGATCATTCTCCTCCACTGCCAACCATGAAAGGTTGCGAGTTAATCCTCCCGATGAGTTGATCTTCTTATCAACTGAACCGGCCCTCGTGGGGCCGACGGAGTTGTGCTTGTTGAATAATTGGTGATCTTTTTCATTAACTTTCCTTACTGATGAATCGCATGGTAGGTTTAGCTCAAGGTCTAAGCTCATGTGAACGGGGCTTGGGGGTTCAGGGCTTCTCCTTGGATCCTTTGATGTTCTCGTATGGGTCCTTGTATTGTAAAAGTGTATCTGCCCTGACTGAACATCGAAGAAAGCCAAGCAGTTATAAGGTTGTAGCTATTGTTTATGTAACAGTAATACTACTGCTGAATCATATTCTTCTTCTAGTTATGTATGTATGTATGTATGTATGTATGTATGTATGTATACCTGAATGTCTAAACATCTTTGCCACTCCAAAGGTAATGGAGTCTCGAGGTGTAGCTCCATATCGAACACCGATTTTATGCTTTCAGCTTTAGATCGCTTCTCAGAAGTTTCTTCATGATCACCTTGTGAATCTTCTTCCAACTTTCTCTTCCTGGATGAATTGTCGAACTCTGAGATTGTCTTTCCGATCATATCTGAAGGGGAGAGGGGGGCTTGAAAGGAAATCATATAGAAATTAAAAACTACACCAAAGGTAGAGCTATATAGTTTTTAGCTATCTTAGTTTTCTGTCTTTTCAGAGAGAGAGAGAGAGAGAGAGAGAGAGAGAGAGAGATCAAATGGATGAAATGGTTTAGGTGGTTATATAGGCTAAAATTTGGGGTGTCAAAGGCAAAGTATAACTGCAGGGCAAAGCTTTTCGATTGAAGAAATTAACCAAAAGGAAGGGCCTACCTATGCATGACGTGCATTCCAAGTTGGCTCTTCAATTAACTACGCTACTTCAACCCAAGCTGCTGCTATTCAAAGCTTAGATGTGAAGTTCTAACCAACCTCTCTTTAGTCAATTATATATAAATTTCACCTGATCTTGATGGCTCCTTAATTAAACCCCTATTAATTCCAAACTAAATTACAACCGTAAATGTGTTTTGGGTTCATCATATTCACGAATTTGTTACTAGTGTGACTAATTGCGATGAATAAAAACAAGGTAAAAGAACAAGGATTATAGTATCATGTTGCGGGAGCGATCCAATCCCGATATATCCTAGGTGTGGGGATTCAACTTTTTGAAGCCATATTAGAGAGTGAGGCAAGGGAAAAAGTTAGCTAGTTGTGGGTACTTAAGAAAGGCGGTGAGAGGTGTGGAAGGGGGAGCTAGGGACATTAAATGAGAAGAGTGTGTAAACAGTTGAAAGGGGAGGAACTTAGTCTTGAATGCCAATGGGATCTTTAATAACATATAATAACTTCAACTTCCACAATTGGGTCACTCAAAGAACTACAACTTTTAAAGCTTTCAACACCCACCTTTTGCCATTTCAAACAAATCCCCATATCAATTCAAAGCTCTGAACACCCCTCCTCAGCTATATCCTAATAATAACTAATAATATAAATTCCCATCGACTAAAAGCACCATTCCATACCTATCAAGTATCTTAAGCTCTGGGAACTAACTGTTTTAATCTCCTAGGACCAGCAGCAAAGGAAAACTCTTAATTTTCGATTCTCCGTACAAAAAAAAAATCTTAATTACTTCAATTATTTATACTTAATATTCGCCTTTAACGATATAATCCTTGTCTTTTCTAAAAGCTATGTTATATAGCCATGACCAAATTACAACATGCTGTAACTTTCAAAGCTGATAAATTCAAGTTCAAGTATGAGCTTTCAGTATCCAACTATGTCAGTATATTCATATAAATATACTGTACTCGCCCGTGATATGGGGAACTTTTCACTTGAAAAAGGAAGAGTAGTATGGGAAGCAAGGGGCAAAAAGAAAGTTAGGGTAAGTAGTTTGAATGTAAGAGGAAAATGATGATGTAGGTGCGAAATATATAATGGTGCATGGCGGTTTAGACGTTAAGTGATATGGAAGTCCTTAAGGCGATCGAATTTCACCAACCAAATATAAATTGGTGAGGGACCCTAAATAGAGACTAGACAGCAGATGACATAAATATACCCAACCCATTTTAACGTCCTCCCCTTGTAATTTTTTTCCCATAATAAGCCTGTATTCCTGACCTAATCAACCCTTCCAATCTTGAAAATTATTAATAATCTTTAGCAAAAACAAAAGGAAAAAGGGTCCAAAATCCAATTCCACAAAAGCCATTAAAGGCATGCAGGCATTGAGAGAGAAAGAGAAGTAAGTCTACCTGCCTTCATTAACTCCCCATCTTGAATTCACTTAAATGCAGAATTCAAGGGAAGGGGAGGATGACCCATTGAAAACCCACCTCGCTTTCTTCAACATCTTTCGATTTCATCGTCACCACCTTCTGTTTTAATGCTCTCAACCCAACTCTTCTTCCCTTCATTTATGTTCTTCTCTCTCTTTCTAAATGTTGATTTCAAAGGGTTTTAAATCACAATTCCTACTTATGAGAATAACTGTCAGAATCTACCACTCTCACTAATAAATTACATGTGAATCACTTAGATCCCCAAATATACAGCCTTTTTAATCCCATTGTCACTTTGTTAAAATTTGGGTACCATTCACCAATTTCTTTCCAGTCCCACAATTTAATGAATAATTAATTGCCTTTACCCGCCTAAATCCCATATCTATATTACTATTGCTCACCCATTAGCACCTAAGCACCATAACTATATTCATCCACCATTTACGACCCAAAATTTATTTTTTGAAGTTTATAGTTAATATGAAGGATTATTATCGGATTGGTTGTGGTAATTTTTTTAAATTTTATCCTTAGATATTTTATTTTTTATTACCTTTTAAATATTCAGATATTTTTTTATCCGCTTATAGAGTACTTGTATATATTAAATAATTATTTGTTATTAGTGAGATGATATTTTAATTATTCCACCATATAAGACTTAATGCTTTTAACGATTAAGTTCGAGTTTTACTGTGCGAAAAATTATGAGTTGAATTTAATTCGTTATTGAATTAAATTATTTAGTTCAATGGAAATTGTTATATAATTAGTTGTAATTTGAAAATAAATTTATTTTTTTACTTAATATAAATATATATTTGTTGCCTTTTCTTTCAATAAATTAGTATATGAGAGCATATGAAAACTCTGCAAACCCTAATCTAAATTAGGGAAGCGAAATTATCTCACTATACTCCTATAAAAGAGGTTATTAATGCTGTTGGTTGTGCCTTACTAGCTAGCTACTAGTCACTCGTCACTTGTATTAATTATAATAGTGATACGTGGTGACGTCGATTTTTTGCTCCCTTAATAACTATGAAGTTTTACTAACAAGTATTGTTAAAAATATTTCGAAGAGGTTATAATTTTTTAATGACATTGATTAAGGAGATAAAAAAGAGGAAAATATAACTAATGCATTTTTAATAAAGTAAAAAAAAAGTAATATTAGAGGTAAAACGGTTTTTAAAGCAATATTAATATAGTATCTTGTTAGTGTAAGCTATATTGTTGAAATGCAATACTAGTTGTAACTCGACATATATATATATATATATGACACATCATGTAATTTGGCATATTTAGTTGATATCTTTTAAGTGAAAAATTTTAGATCTTTAAATGTACATACTTTGAGGATTTTTAGCAAGTACTTTTATTGAGTTGAATTGTGAAAATTAAAGTCAAAGAAGATTACTCTTAGAAAATCTCTGCTATTCTATTTCATATTGAAGACCTAATCGAGCTGAATTCAAAGAGAAAAATGTTCACATTGATTGTATTTTTGACAAGTCACTTCATGTCTATTTAAGTTTGTTTGTTATTTATGTACGAGAGAGGGAAAGCACTTAACTCGTTCATTGCGAGGAACTTATTCTAGTGCATAATTGTTGTAAATAAATTATCTTAATTGTGCAATTTGTAACTAAGTTTTCAAGGGGAAAGTCTTAATGGGGGAGAGTGAAGTTGCAATTTGGTGAGTGAGTTGAATTTAAATCATGTCTTGTGCTAAAGATTGAAAATGGGTTATTCTTTAGGCAATGCCTTGTAGATGTAAGAAATTTTTGAATTGTATAACCAACTTTTATACCTATCTCATTTTTTTATTCTATTAGTTAGTAAGCCTACTTGCAATTGAATGTGCAATTGGAAAATAAAAAGCAACGAACTCTCAATTGGTATAAGAGTTAGCCATGATGAACTAAGTGAAGATCCTATCATTGGTTTACTGTTGAAATGTAAGGAAAATCAATCTTGAGACCTCCTATGTTGGATGGAATGAACTATGCCTGCTGGAAGGCAACGAAGGGTTTTATCAAGTCCATGAATAAGAAACCCTAGTATTTGATCTTGACTACTTGGGAGTCCCTAACAACTGATATGAGTGGTGTAAAGACTCCAAAACCTGAGGTTACATGGACTAGTGATGAGGGAAAGTTGGCCAATGTGAACTCTAAGGCCGTTAATGCAATTATTAATGGAGTTTCCCCCCAAGAACTAATACTGTTAAATAGCCCAAACTCCAAATGCCAACAACAATATTTGGTGCTCTAAGGATGCAAGAAAAAGAAACCTTGTCTGAGTTTCATGCAAAATTTTATGGCATCACAAATCAAACTTTTCTCTTGGAGAAGCGTACCAATGACAAGCTAGTTAAAAAAGTGTTTAGGTCTTTGCTTAAATGATTTGTTGTAACACCCCATACTTGACCCGACCGCCAAATCTAAGCTACGGGATGTCACATTCGTTGTCGGAGCAAGTACGGTCAATTATATTCAATTTCAACAATTAAACATTTAAATACAAGTAATACAAGTGTATGATACGATATATAATCATTTTTGGATTTTATATGAGCTTACGAAAGCCCTTTTGCAAACCCAAGGTTGAATTTGGACCAAGTTGTAAAGATTGTAAAATATCGGGTTGACGTTGCGGCTTCAAAGGTTCCTTATTGTGACGCAACTCACTGACTAGGTATTGTCGCGACGATAAGGGCTCGACATTGCGATGTGACTGTTTGTTTCGCAAAAGGTCTAAAATGGCATCAACTTGCATCACCTAAAATCAATTTTCATCAATTAAAGCTACTAATTCAACCAAAATGCAATTCTCAAATGTGCAATTCTAACATATCTCATCGTTTACATATACATTTATATTACATGACCTTACATTTCATATTAAACACTTATGGCATCATCAAAATTTTACAAAATAGATACATTCATTCATATATTATCTCAAGTAATTCATCAATTCATATAAGCCATTTAAGTGTCAAATTCATTTACACAATCCAACCATTTGACCATTTCTAATTCATCAATCTAAGTTCAAAGATGGACATGATAATGTAATATGTAAAAACTGACTCAACCTAGGTACATTCCATATATTTAACCAAAACGAGACTATACAAACATTGTTAAGTTGAGAGTGACTACCTGGATGTTGGAATCACTTTTCGTAACCTCAAGATACACATGTACCCGCGGACAAAATAAATAAACCATACACTGAGTGATAAAGCTGAATGATACTTTCATGATTCAAGATAACATATCTTAAACATTAGTAATTGATCACAAAGTATAAATACATTGCCTATACAATTTATATTCTATCATGCCAAGCAATTCCATTATCAATTACATATAGGAGTATACATATGGCAATTAGCAAATTAATCTATTCATCATTGCAATAGAATTGACCAATTCATCCTAGTTTCCAAATATCAAAGTCTATATCATTTAAACATTCCATACCGTTTATGAAACAAACATATATATATATACCTTTAACATTAAGTCATCCAATTCCATGATCAATTAACATTATTTAAACATGTAGCTTTCATATTTGAACATGAATTCAACATCCATATGCACATGTTATTGACATTAAGTCATCCAAATCTCATGATTAATCCACACCATTTACCTTTTAACTTACCATTTAATCCCTTTCTGGAATTTACCAATTTATTTGTACTCATTTCGGCCTCCAAGGCTCATTTTTAACCATTTTCATAATCTCTTTTGTTTAGTCTTTTTAACATGAATCACATATATCACAAGTCATATAAAAACACATATATTGTTCCATATATGTTAGAGTGTGATTTTGCATATATTTTGAAAAGTTTCTCATGTGTTTTGATGACCTAATATGCTTGTAAACTCATCTTTTGGTTGAATTGTGTATTTTGTAAGATAAAAAGAGAGTTACAATCATTTGGAAGTCATGTAAAACCCCTAACCCAAATCTGTTGCCGGAACAAGGTTACGGAGCATTACTAGAGTTCACAAGTTAATTATCAGACATTTCATTTTATGTAGCATTCATATTTGAAACCAATCAAAATTAAAACATTAATGAGCAAACGTTGGCCAATTTAACTTATACATGTCATTCAATGCATTATTCCCCGAAAATGCACAAACTCAACATTCAAGTTATTTCAATAATTTCCATGTATCAATAATATATATATCATGATTGATGAGCTCATCAATACCATGATTTCCATTCCCTTGTTATTTTTCCATATTTATCCCGTTGAATTTCTCAGAATTTCGATGGATTTTCAAAGGTACACTTTTGTGTACAAATTCGGGTCCGTCAATTCATATTCATTTGCGCACATTTCCATTTCAGAGAGCACACTCCCGCGAATCTCATCCTTACAGTGGGATTACCAGTCCAGGCTAAATCCCCTGTAATATAAACTCATAGAGTATTGTTGGGATTACCAGTCCAGGCAAAATCCCCTGCAATGACAATTACTTTAATGAGCTTGGATCTGAATTACCAGTCCAGGCTAAATTCAAACCCTAATTTGGATTACCCGTCCGGGCTAAATCTATTTTCCACATATTCTTTGAGAGGGCTATATTAGGATAGGATCAACCATCGGGCTAGATCCTTTTTACTGTCAATTCCTTTTCAGAGATTCATCAAATTTTCCTTCCATTCAATCGGGATTTCTTCCCCTTTTTATCAAATATATCAATGTTTCATCAATTTTCATACAATGAACATTCAAATCATGTTCACATAAATAACAAACATTCAAGCATTTAAGAATATAATTCAAGTTCCACGAACTTACCAGGCTAAATTGCAGAAATATCAAAATTCAGGGATATTTGGTAATTTTCTATTTTCCTCGAATTTCCATCCAATATTGATCTAAATTAATATTTCATTCAATTTATTAATTTTAATGATAAAACAATTCATTTCATGCAATTTGGTTACTTTTTGATATTTTAACAAATTTGCCCTTAAAATATTACTTTTATTCAATTTAGTCCCTGAACCTACAACATGCAAATTAGCCATTTTTAATGAAAATTCATGCTATTTGAATAATCATATATTTTCCTCCTCCTCCTCTCCATTCCACATCCTTAATGTATATAACATGCTTATTTGTAACATTATTTATAATTTCACTATTTACTTATTTGTTCATTCAAAGTTGTCCACTTGAGTCATAGTCACTAAATTATTTATATCTTGATCTACGTAACTCTGAATTGATATAAGTTAATTTTCTATGAAACTAGACTCACATATCATCTTACTATAAAAATTTCAGAATTTTTGGTTAAGCCAATAAGTACATATTATTCTTTAAAGTTTCCCATATTTCACTGTTTGACAGTTCCGACCCCTCTTCACTAAAAATTAATTATCTCTTTGTACAGAATTTTTATGATGTCCCCATTTGTTTCTCCTGAAAATAGACTCATTAAGTATTTTAAACATATAAATTATAACCCATAATTATTTTTTTAAAATTTTTAATGATTTTTCCAAGTTAAAACAGGGGAACCCGAATTCATTCTGACCTTGTCTCACAAAATTTATTATATCTCATGATTTAGAATTCCATTACTTACATTGTTTCTTTTATGAGAAACTAGACTCAATAATATTTAATTCCATATTTTTTTCATACTCTAATTAGATTTCCAAAATTTATGGTGATTTTTCAAAGTTAACCTACTGCTGCTGTCCAAAACTGTTTTAGTGCAAAATGTTGATTACTAAATTTATAACTCCCTTATTCCCTTTCTCTATAATATTTCCCATCACTTTCTCTTATTTTCCTTCACTAATATATCAATAAAATAAGACTTTATTTAAGAAAACTTTACTATAATATCATTTCCATGCTTTTTCAATAATATCAAACTTAAAAATATATTGAAATCTTGCTGTTCTTACCTTGTGCTATTGATTTCAATCTTGAATTTCTCTCTCCTCCAGCTTCTACTTCTTGAATCTAACTTGATATTCTAGCTCCCCATATTCTCCTTATCAATTTTCTCTCTTGGTGGCTATGGAAATTTCTTTGATTTCTAAGTGAAAATGGTGAATTTTGGGTGGGAGGACCAAATTGTAAAGAAAGCAAAACTTTCTTTCTTCTCTTCTCTTCTAACGTGAAATTAATGGAAAAATGGTGGAATGGATGATTCTTCATCTTCCTTTTCTTATATATACTAAATAAAATACTAATAAAATAATAAAATATCATTTAAAAATTAAATTAAAATATTAATAAACTAATAATTAATTAATTAATTAATCTAAAATATCACCAACATCATCATTGCCTTCTAGATTTCTCTCTCTTCTAATGGACCATTTTCCCCTTTATAATCTTTAAAATTTCATCCTTGAGTCATCACTTAATTTGGTAAAATTACAATTTAGTCCCTCAAAATTCTTCACCTTTTCAATTTGGTCCTAATTCATTCATTTTCCTTAGTTTCTAGATTATTGCACCCTTAAAATATTTTCACTATTGGTCCTTCAACTTTTTCATATTTACACTTTAACCCCTCAAATCTTGAGTATTTACTCTTAGACAATAAAACTTTTCTCACTTTTACAATTTAGTCCTTTCTTGAATTAATATATAATATACCATAATATACTTCTCAATGTTGACATAACTCAAAGTTTTCCCTTTTTGTCACTTTATTTCCTTATTTTTACTATATCGAGGATACTATCTTACTTTCTTACTGTAGTAATTTTTAAGGTATTACAAGTCATATGGAGGTTTTTATGGACAAAATGAAGTTTGGTTATTTCGTGGACTAAGAAGATGGGCAGAAAAAGTTGGAGAATATGGCGTGCCCACGACTTATGCTCAAAGAAACAAAGATACGTGAATTTTCTAGAGTTTTCAACAAATCTCTATCTTCTTGGAGATAAGATGGGATTCTTCAAAGCTCTATTTTCAAGGATTGATTAGGATATTCTATAGGATTTTATGGGATATTTTATGAGATTTTAAGGGATTGATTAGGATTTTATGAGATGTTTTAAATTAAATCTTTATTTTGAACTATTTCCTAGAAGATCTTGAAGGATATTTAAAAAGACTTTGGGCATGAAAAAAATGTACAAGACTTTCACGTTTTCTTTTGCTATTCTTTTTCTCTTCATGGATTGTTAACCTCTTCATTCTAGTCAAGGATTTTATCAAGGTTTTTTTATTAATTGAATTGTGAGATTATTGTTCTTCATGCTTTTAGATCCTT
This sequence comes from Gossypium hirsutum, assembly GCF_007990345.1. Lineage (NCBI taxonomy): Eukaryota > Viridiplantae > Streptophyta > Magnoliopsida > Malvales > Malvaceae > Gossypium > Gossypium hirsutum. Next base: position 20,846,094 of record NC_053441.1, read on the forward strand.
AAATATTTTTACATTTTCTGTTTTTCATAATATTATTGATTTGAGAATTGCATGAATTGACCACTCTTCAATTTGTCAAGTTAATATACAACCAATTAGGATCTTATCATCCGTAATTGTGGGTAGGTTTTAATCCGTATGGTGAATAACTTAGGTTATGAAGGTGTAAAATCTAGTTTAAATTATCCGCTCTGGTGTGAGATGATTGGCTAGAATTGGGTCCCACTAAATCATAAGATTGTTGGTAGATTAAATCCTAGGAGCGTCTCTACAAGACTATTTATCAGCAAGAGAAGTAATCATTCGAGCGTCTCTTTGATTATCGAGAAATTAATGAGAGATTAGGCTATTATTCTCAAGTAGTTATAACCAATTTATTCAAGAAATTCAGAAAATTATTTGCAAAATCAATGATCAATCTGTGAATAAAAAACTACGATTTCCCTTGACTGGATATTTATCAATCCTTGAAATCTCCAAAATTTTATTATTTTGTCTACATTCTTTGTCATTAGTTTTTATTTCAGTTTGAACTATAAAACCCCCTTCGATTTTAATTTCTCATTTATTTTCTAAGAATTACTCTAATCCCACTTCCTGTGGATTCGACCTTGCTCACCACTCTACAAAACTTTGTTTTTTCTTTCTTTTCAAGTAAGATTTATTATTTCTTGGTGGTCTCGACAACCTACCAATATACATTTATCAACTCACAAACTCATAATGATTTCATACAGTTCATTTCATTACCATATTCTATTATCAATTTATTTCATTACGTTTCCAAGTTTCCAATATCATTTATAATGTTTCGTTTGATGGAACCTTAGTAAAACGGACTCAGATATACAGGTGAATTAAGTTTCTCGTCGGAGCTGAAATTACATCAGGTTACCTGTTTGGGATAAACCTATGTCATATATTACTTGAGAATCCATGACAAGGGCTGGATCTCGTCATATTACCCTAGAATCTGCAATAAGGCTAGATCTCGTTATATTACCCCTAGAATTTGCAACAAGGCTAGATTTTGTTATATTGCTCGAGAATCGGCAATAAATGCTAGATCTCATTATATTACCCTAGAATCTATAATAGATTCTAGATCTCGTTATAATCTTTAATAATCTTCGATCAAGCACGCATATGACTCTATTGGCATGTCAATCGTATCCTAGCTTTTTACTAAGTTCACATGGATAACATTTATACATATATGCATTATCATACCTATAATCATTCTTATTCACCTGTCATACCCAGTGTTCGATCACATTTGCAGTTCCACACCCTGTACACTGTTCTATCGCATGACAATCATTTATCTCATTTGATTTCATTTCAAGTTAATCCAATTCATATATATATAATTTTACATTCAATTTCAGAATCACATCTCAAACCATCATCGATCTACAATTAACTCATACCATATAACATGATTTAATCCATTTAGATATTACAAACCATGTTTCATAAAATCATTCTTACTTTTCATTTTATTCAATTTAGTCTATTATCACGAAATTCAACAACAATCACAACAAATCAATTCATACGAAAATGATATGCTCACCTCGATGTTCAATCATACAATTAACATGTATATGCGAACAATTAAATATATCTTGAATCATAAAAGTACAAATCGAAAATCCTGCATCACTTGTCGACGACTCTCGCTTTTGCTTTCCCCATTGATGGCTAAGCATTGTGTTTAGCTACATAAAATCATATAACAAATAAACAATTATCAATTCACATCCAAACATAAAGTCAAACATGCTTTACATTTTATTCAATTTAGTCTCTTATCTTTAATTAACCACTTTTTCGACTAAATTACTTATATGAAATTCAATATATTATCATAATAACTCCGTAAATATTTTTATTTAATATTTACAGACTCAATTTACGGAAATAGGATCTCGAAATTGCATTTTTCGACACTGCTGAAATTTGGGTTGTTACATTTGCGATTAAGGTGATTGCAATAAAGGAAGCAGAGAAAATTGATGCAATAAGGATTGATGAATTGATTTATTCATTGCAAACCTTCACGATGAACTTTGAAAAGACAAAGAAAAGCAAGGGAAAATCGAAGAAGAACATAACGTTGCAATTTTCATCCTCCCTTACAACTAAGAGTGAAATTATTATTGAATATCTACAATAGTAGTTACTCAAAACTTCATCAGAGGGTTTAAAAGGTTCACCAGGAAAAGAAAGAAGTTTGAAAGGAATCAAAACACTAGCAAAGGGCAACGGCAAAGAAGTAATAATTAATGAAGATACGCCCAAAGGAAAAAAAGAAGAGAATATCGTGTCACGAGTACTAAGATTTTGGTTATATTTAAGTTGAACGCGCTAATAAAGTCTCTATGTATTGCTTCGAGTGATGATGACTTCTCAAGCAAAATAGATAATGAAAAGGAGCATCTTAGCAACTACGTGTCCTTTACATCCCAAATTATATTAGTTGCAACTAACTCAAACAATTCAAGTGATAGTGATGCCAAGTTTATTGATGATTTTTTTGGAGACTAATGAACCAGTTTATGTTATTTAGACCTATCATGAATTACTATATTCAATACAATATTATTATTATAAATAACATATTAATTAATTTTAAAGAGCATTTTAATATTTTGTTCGACAAATCGAATGAATAGTAATTCAATTGGTATTATTATTTACGAGTTTAAATAAGTTAAAAGAGTATAAATGAAGGAAATCTTACATGCAAATGAGTGATATTAGGATTAGAAGTGAGCGTTCGATCGAACTGAGTGAAAAAATTTCGAGTTCATGAGTCTTATTTTATCATCATAACTCAATTTGAAATTTTTTCGAATTGAGTTGAGTGAAATGGAATTCGAGTCAAGCCGAATCGAGTGAAATTGTATGAGTTAAATTTAAAAAAATTAAACAGGTCAAATATAAATATTGTTACAGTATAACTAATTCCATGTTAGAGCACATAAATTTGAAACCATATATATTTGAAAAAAATTCAAATTAAAAAAATAATAAAAAAAAGATACTTGAGTATGATAAATTTGAATCATTAATTGGGTCTCCAAAATTATTATTTTAGAAAAATTTTAAAATCTTAACCTTTTTTTATATATTTTTTAGAATTTTTAAAAAAATTTAAGAATATAAATTTTGAAATTTTTATAAATATTTTAATTTTTAAATTTTTTTTGTAATTTCTATTGAGAGAGAGACCAATTTGCTTATTTTTAAAGTTGACAGGGACCAAAAGTGTATTTACACTAATCTGTTATTTGAATTATTCGAGTTATTCGAATTGTAAAATTCAACTCGACTCGAACTCAAAACTTGACTCGAGTTATTTGATTTGACTCAAATAATTCGAATAACTTGATTTGATTAACTCAAAATTTAAATTTTTTTTCAATTTTTTCAAATCAAATCAAGTTTTTATCAAATCTAAGATATCAATTTAGCTCAAATTGCCTATAAAAGTTTGTTATTTTGCTTTAATGTTTTTTACTTCTGAGAAATCTTGTATATATAACATTAAAACATTTTCAAGAAAAAAAAATAAAACAAGACTGAAGAAAGAAAGATGGACGATTATATATAAGATTTGATATTCAACTTTCAAGGCTGCCACGGAAATTGTGGGTCGAAATTGATGATGAATTTTCTTTAAGTCAAAAGAAATTAGGAAATTAAAGCCGTAAAAAGGCCTCTTTCAAGGATATTTCGTATGTGTTAATATAAGGGTGTAAATGATAAATTGGTTATTTGTAAATTATTCGAGTTTGATTTGAAAAAAAATTCGAACTCGATTCGGTAATTATCGAGTCGAGCTCGAGCTCGAGTTACCAATCGAGTCAAATTTGAGTTTAGTAATATTTAGCTCGAATGACTCACAAGCTTTATCAAGCTTTCATATTTTTATATTATTAAATTATATTATTGCCCTTAATATATATTATTAATCCTAAACTTAATTATAGAGTCGAGTTCAAGCTCGAGTACAAAAATTAGTAAATGAACTTAATCGAGCTCGAGTAGCTTAATTATATTTCAAGCTAAGCTCGAACTTAAAAATAAATGTTCAATTGAGCTAGAGTTAAATATCAAATTTTAAATTTCGAGAAAAGCTTAAACTTAACAATATTCAAACTTAATTGGGCTCGATTAGACCGCTATGTGTGAGAAGTTAGACGAACTAACTGCTTAATTGTATTCATTAATTGGTTACTTGTGTTTTTGTTTAAATCCAGTAATAAGTGTATATATATTATGTCATTTAATGTATTTTATATTTAATATATTAATAATTCATCTTTATAATATTTTAAACATAAACATATTTATATTTAAGTCATATTCTCTATATCATATTTTATGTCGTTTTAATTATCATGCATATATTGTATTTGTAATTGTATGTCCTCCTCCCCTTAATAACTACATCACAACAACTTTGAAATATGAGAGTATCGTCGGTCAATACAACGCAACAGAAATATTTGACCAAGAAAATTTGGAGGACAAAAATGAACCAATAACTAAAACTTAAATTCTTTCTTGAATATATAATTTTAAAAAAGAAAGAAAGAAAAAGAAAGTAAAATTCGAACCCTTTCTTCCATTTAAAAAAAAAAGTACTCATTCATCCCCTAACTAATTAGCATATGTAATTTAAATAACTCATTAATAAAGAAGCTAGTTTTTAAAACAAATTCCACATGTTTTTCAGAGTTTATTTTTTAAACTTTGAAATATCATTAAACCTATTATAAATGCATGCACAGCATTTATAATTAGGGAAGTAAAAGAAGTTAGGGAACCTGATGGTCATCTAAACTGATGGAGGCCGTCAAGACCGCAGGAAGAAGTATAGCTTTTATCAGTGGGTGAATACCCAAAGGGGGACCACCCTTATAGAAAGAAAAAGAAAACTGGTGAAATATTAATGCATATTGGATATTCATGAATATGGATTAACTACTGCAGATATAATGGTGCATTTATTTTTCGATCTATATATAGTTATATGTTAGATTGGGATCCCTATACCATATACATGCATAAGATAATCTATGCATTTGATATTCATACATACATAGGGTATCTAGGCATGCATCAGGCATCGCCGCGTGTTTTCAATCACAGTGGTTGGTGGGTGCATTTTAATTAAGTTAGCCTGCTAGCAAGGAGACATATAAGGTCTTTTCTTTTTCTTTTCCACACTTTGCAGGACCTTGATATAAAAATCGTGTTAAACGAGGCTTTAATCTGACATTGGTATTTCACTTTCCTGGAAAATATATAGTTTCTAAGAAGGATATATATCTATATATATAGCTTCTAACAAAGGAATTATTTGAGGTTTACTTATTTCATGTATGTAAATATATTGTATTTATATACTTTAGTTTCTAAACTATCTTCTTTTTATACATCACCTCTCTTGTCGATTGGAAGTATTTGGATCAATTGTTTTTGTTAACCCTAATTGAAATGCTCAGTGAGGATATAATTTCAAAAATAAAATTACTTTTAAATTTAAAAAGTATACAAATTTTAAATAAAATAGCTCTTAATTAAAAGTTAACAATCAATTGAGCCTGTAATATGGTTTTCTACCGAATCTAATGGCAAGTACTGACGTGGTAGATGATGTGGTGACTGTTATGGCATTTGACATGAAAATTTTGTTGACATGATGAGGTGGAGAGCTTAATTAATTTTCAATTATTTTAGGAGTGATTAACTTAGTTTTAGAGATAAATTCTAAAAAAATATTAATATATATAAATTTATAAAAGGAGTAATAATTTTAAATGTCTTACAATATATTTAATAATTTTATATAATTTTCTAAATTTTTTAATAACTATTAAAACTTTTTAATTAAAATTAATATTCATTTTTGTTTTCCCTCACAAGTCATACATTATACTTTAATTCATTTTTATCAATGTCTATCACATCACATCTTCTCAACCAAAACAATTACTCATCACTTACCTTAAGCTATCAAACACTAAAACTATTACCATCGATGTGGAAAAAATGAATTAATTATGAAAATCGATGGAGAAGTGAAAGTGTTTAAGTGTGGCACTCCCTCAACAAATGAGGAACATGTTGGGTATTTAGTGAAAAATTGTAATGCTTTATCTTATCGTACCACTAGCAACCTTGATCAAAGGTACTTTCAATGCTTAGTGTATGCAGGAAGGCAGAGAGGTGCTCAAGAAAAGGACAAATGGAAAGACCCGGGCTGGAAAGGATGCAATTGGACTGATCACAACAATCGAGCTTGACATTGGAAGTCAATGGAGAAGTTAAAGGGCCTGTCGGATGACTCCGATTGTAAAACTTAAGATTTAGCCATTAAACTTCATATTGTGTATAATTTGTATAATTTTGATTTTTGAACATCTTATTAATTTTATGTAGGACTAGGAGATATTAAAGTAGAAGTTAAGGTATGATGAATATTTAGGTCACTTAGACTGATATGGGAACTTTAAAATTGAGATGATGATGTCACAGCACCCTTAAAGATACGGTTTTTACAAAAATAGAGTTGATGTTGCGACATTGGCCCAACAATGTCGCCACATTGGCAACAAAATTGAATTTTTAAACCTTTAAGGGGATTGTTGCGACATTGCACCTTGGTGTCACGACACGGGCATTTTGAGCAAAATGTCTCGACATTGGAAATGAGTGTCATGACATTGAGTCGGGTTCTACAGCAAAAAAATACTCGATTCGATGCTTAAAAACCTAAATATAAATACTATTTAAACCCTATTAACTCCTAACCACTTTATTAGTTCCACTAAAACTCTTTCAAACTCTTAAAACTCTTTCCTTCATTCAATCTCTCCCAAAAATTTTCTACACTTTTTCTTGTTTCCTTTTTTTTTTTGCAGGTCTTCAAGGAATCACACATAACAACAAGGTGTCTTCTTCAATCTCAATGGTGTCAACAACAAGGTTAAGGGTTCTAAACTCATATTTATGGAAAATATTTTTGGATTGTTAGATTTAGAGAAATAGTTGTTTGGTTGTGTTATTGGTAAATTCTAGTTTTAGTTGAACATTTTATTGAATATTATAGATGGCACCCAAGAAATTTAGAACTCTCAAACCCAAGAATGGAAATGGATTTTGATACCTTTTTTTTTCAACACAAAGATGTTGAAAAATACCTTTTGGAATTGCAAGGTAAAACATTTATTCAAAAGGGGTTTCAATCCATCCTCGACATTGTGTGAGGAAGTATGGGAATTGGTTAATCATCACGGGTGGTATAGTTTTTGTGTAAACCTTAAAGAACCCACGATGATCTATGTAGTACAAGATTTCTGTGCTTCTTTGAAGCAACGAGGTTCGTGTTAGAGAGGAAAACGTTATAGTAACCCCTCGTCAAATTTGTGAATATTACAATGCTTTGTATTATAGGGACGATTTTGTTGAAATGGTTGATACTAAATTTTATGAAAATATTGATATAAAACATGTAATCAACTATTTTATAGAAGGAAGAGGCGAATGGAAACGCTAACCAAATACTAATAACTCACTTTCGTTTAATCAAAAAATTATTTTTTCAATTGCGAAAATGTGGATTCAATTTATATGTACTTGGATCTCATCTGCGCGTCTATAATGTGAATGCTTTTCGAGCAATCTTGTTATTTGTTATCTTGCAGAGAAAGAATATTTGTGTAGGGAAATGGATTTATTTTTCCATGATCAAATGCATTAGTGCTCCGAAGGCAGAGATATTCTTCCCTCACCTAGTGACAGCCCTATACTGAAAAGCAAAGGTTTTGATGACTACCACAGAACATTTCTTGAAGCCGACCAAGAGTCTCATTGGGGACTCGATCTTTACGCAATATAGAGGGCTTTAGAGAAGGCAGATCATTGAGTGGAACCAAAGGAGGAGGAAGAAGATGGATGTGCCACCTCCCCTATCAACCAAGAAGGGAAAAAGCAAGACAGTAAGAGAGCAGGGAAGCTAAGGGCAAGATGAGATAACCGACTCGAAATTCATGGTAAGATAGATGTATGATGTGTAGCCAATTTATAAAGATTATGTTAGGAGGCATGGTGTGAGGATGACATAGTTCCCACCTGTAAATATGCTTCCATGCAATTCCGAGGGTAATACAAGGAAAGAGAGGATAAAGAAGAAGGGAGGAGGATATGGGTGAAGACTTCCCACCCATATACAACTTTGAAAAGGCTTTCCAACCCGAATGACCTTAAACTAAAGGTCTCAAACTCCGCAGCCCAACTCGAGATGACCCAGCCCATTCATCGATGGACGAGCTTCAAAGCTGTAGTACCATGTGCAGGCTACTATGTGAACCGAACATCATTGATTAGTAAGGTGGTTGCTATGTGCTGATTCCGTCGGACATCATTGATTAATAATGTGGTTATGTGCTGAATCCACCGAATATCTGTTATTATTCCAAAGTGTTCATCGGGAAATTGACTAAGTGTAATTGAATAATGAATATAGGTGTGGAATTGAATTGAATATCGATTTAAAAATGGAAAAGTGAATTTTGAATTGAATTGTGATTGAAAGTGAAAAAGTGAAATTATGAAAGAGTACATTTAGCAATAAAATAGTTTAGACAGCAACAGTTGTGTGACTTTGAAAAATCACCAAAAATGGTGGAGATTGAATTAGAGGCTAAATAATATATGAAATTGAAGCTGAATGAGTCTATTTTCACATAAAGGAAACTGAGCAAGGAAAAGATCTATTTTCACATAAAAGAAACAGAGCAAGCAAAAGAGTTATATATTTTGAGATATTTGAAGTTTAGTTAGACAAAGTCAAAAAGAGTTCAGAATCCCCTATTCTGAATTTAGAAAATTGTAAAAAATTGTACAAAAATAATTATGGGATAAAATTTATATGTTTAGAATTTTCAGTGAATCTATTTTCAATAGAAACAAACAAAAACAATATCTGAATTTTGTACAATGATATAATTAATTTTTAGTGAAGAGAGGTCAGAACTGTCGAGTAGTGAAATAGGGGAAACTTTAAAGAATAAATTGTACTATTTGGCTAAACCAAAAATTTTGAAAATTTTATGGTAAGAAGATATGTGAAACTAGTTTTGGGTAAAATTTAAGGATCTTAATTTGGAGTTCTGTAGCTCCAGGTAAAAATAATTTAGTGACTTTGACTCGAATAGACAGCTTTGAATATACATGTGAGTGAATAGTGAAATTGTAGTTAATGTGTTTAAGTGTGTTATACACATTAAGGATGTGGAATGGAGAGGAAGAGGAGGAAAATTGGAAGAACATATGAATGATTTGTGTATAATTGGCCAAGTTGTGGCTGGATTACGCCACATTAAATTTATAAAATTTTGCATTGAGATGGTAAATGTCTAGATGGAAATATGCTTGTCATCATAAAAGGGTGGTAAGGTTTAAAGTTTGTAATCTTTATTAAAATGGTTTATCATGTGGTTAGTCTTCAAAAAGACTAGTTTGCGACTATGGTTGAGTGTAATGTTTATATCTTGTGTGATATGCATAGGAAACGGGAGTGGAAAGGAAACGAAATACTAGGTTCATGCTTGAAGTGTAAAATGATGCAAAAAGGGGACGTTAAGTTAAACGATAAATATGTATTAGTATTGAACTTAATGAAATTGAATTGTACGTGAATTAAATGGAAATTGCAAATGATATGATTTGAATTGAATGAATTATTGTGGTATTGAAATGTATATTGGATTGAGAAATTGAATTGAATCGTGAACATGAGAATCATGAATTAAATGAAATGGAAATGAAGTATTGAATTGCATGAGTATGTATTGGGTCTCAGAAGCCCTATTTGTTACAAATATAGTATTTTGAAGTTATAACGCGAAGATTTATAAAAGCATGTTAAAAATTTGAAGAGTTTAAATTTGAATGAAATTTTATAGCTCAGTTTAACATGTTTATAAGTGTATGTGTTCTGGTAATGCCTCATACCCTATTTCGGTGTCGAATACGGGTAAGGGGTGTTACAATGTGACATCGTCAGATTCGGTCATAACGTTTAGACCGAATTTGGGGTGTTACAAAAGCAGGCTGTCGAAAGAATATACAAAGGGAATATGAAGATGATTGAGTCATCAGAATCCGATTCCGATGAAGATTATTAAAATTTTTATTGTTGTTTTGGGGATTATAAATAATTAACTTAGATGATACATTTTATTTTTCTACTTTAGATAAGATTTATTTAGTTTGTTTTTAATTATTAACTAACTTTTAAAATGAATTTTGTTGTTCTATGTAGGTATCCCACATGAAGATGCATAACTATTTTGAGCAGAACATGCAAAAGGAAAACAACCCAACTACACCTCGCTGTACCGTCACAATGACAAAGGGAAGTTCTCACTCTTATCTTTAGTTTTGGGCACATTAGGAACAATGTGCAATCTAAATTGTGGGGGGCATACATAAAAAAATTTATGTTTGTTTTTTTTTTCTTTCGTATGTATTCTTATTATTTTCGTCAAAAAAAAAGTTTCGTATGCATGGTGCTTGAGCTTACAGTAATGCAAGTGATAGGTTAAGAGCATGTTACTAGGAATTGTTTGTATGAAATTTGTAAATTTGGCTTGATAGTAAAGTATTCTAAGCTTTTAGAATTAGACTTGTTTGTTCACTTTATTACAAGGTATAATAGGTAAAAGCGTTTAAGTATACCAAATGACAAATAACTACATAATAAGGCATATATGTATGACTTGAACTGTAGGTAGCTATAATTTTGTCACTCGAATTATTGAATCCATGAATTCTGATATGCCTAATAATGACCTAAAGCATTGTTTTGTTAAAGCTAGAACCTAAAAAGCTAACCTTATGCAATTGCACCTTAGTACCTATATTTGAGCCTTAATCCCACTTCTTAATAAACCTCAATATTGAAACTATAAACTAAAAAAAAATTTACTGATATCCTTTGTGGTCCCATATTTAGATTCTGCATGAATTTATACGTCACGCCATAGATGTTGAGGGTTAGGTAAATATATCATGGAGGTTTCGAAAAGAACTAGAGTGGAAAAAGTAAGAAACAGTATGATATAGCAAGTATAAGACTCTTGCAAAAAGTGTGCTTAAATGAAAAATTAGTGTGAGAATAAAAGTATTGTTAGAGTTAAAAGCAAAGTGAGAGAAATAAAAGCATAGAATGGGACAAAAACAATGCGAGTGAAAAAGAGCGAAATAAGTGATCAAATAAAAATTATATGTACTTAGGAAACTTTTCATTCATATTGCACAAACTTGCTAAGCTAACTGTACTTATGAATATTATATTGTGTCTTCACATTTGAAGATAAAAGGAAGGTGAGATAAGGAGATATATAAATGTAAGCTAAAAGCTACACTAGGGGGTGCATAGGGAACAATATCATGTGCCAAAATACTTTCATGCTTGAACTATTTTGATGCCCTTAGTTCTTGAAATCCAAACCAACTTTATGTGACTTAGGTAATTCAATTCATGGATGAAAGTCATGATGAGTTATGTGAATTCTAGTTGATTGCATTCCTCTGACATAAATGCTATAATTGTGTAGTTTGTTTGGATGGAACCATATGCTTAACCATCTGTTTACTTGTTAATTTAGTAATTTAGTGAACTATTGTGTTTGAATTTAATAACCATGAGTATTTTGCATATCACGTCAAAGTTACAGGTTTTAGCAAGCACTCTTAGCTTCTATGTCTCCAAACTAACTATTTCTATTAAGCATGTTCAAGGGACGTCTTTTAGTTGTATGTTGGATGTTTTGTTTACTTGAAGAAAAGCAAAGAGTTAAGTGTGAGGGAATTTAATCTACCACAATTTATTGTGGCAAATTAAGCTCTTTTCACCACTTAAGGAACTTGTATTCAAGTGATTTTCTATCTTTTAATTCTATTTTTAAAATTAATTGGTTTTGAAGTTAAGTTTAATAAATTGAGCTTTTAGTGTTGTTTTATGACCTTTTAGGCTGATTGGGACCTAAGGAAGAGCTAATAAGTTGACTAAGTGTGTAGGACAATATTTTTGGCCAATGAGTCAGTGAACTATAATAGATGTTGCAACATTCAAAGAGAATGTTGCGACATTGAAGCAAGCCTCACACTTAGTCGAATTTCCAACACAAATCCAAGAGGTGAGCTACTGGAGACAATGTCACAACAGCCATAAGCAAAAGTTGTGACATTCAACCCAGAATCCAAACGGGAGCATACTACCAACAATGTTGCGACATCAGGAAACCAAAATTGCGACATCCCATCCAGAAGAGCAAGCAATCTGCCCATAAAGTCACGACACCGGCTAAGGGTGTCACAACATCGGTTTAACGAGGCCCATATGACTGCAAGGGGTGTTTTTGCCCGTACAATCTTTGTTAACTTGTTACACAACTTGTAATTAACTTAAATTGGTCATATAACATAAACACTATAAATATTAACTCAAAAGACCTGATTAGAGGGCTGGTTTTTGTTTTTAAGTTCTTTCATAGGATTAATTAGAATTTTAGTTATATCTCAATTTTATTTTTGATTGTTAAACACTTTGTTAATTTTAATAGCAATTTTGTTTTTGTTTTCTTTTAATTACTTTTTTTTATTTTCTTCTTTGCCAAATCAAATATCAACATCATTTGTGGGTTCAACACTCCAAGCTTTGATTCAAGATTTTCGGATTCTAAGCATTCTTTTCCCTTCTCTTTATTTTTACATTTATATTAATATTTGGTAATCAGGGAGGAGAGATTGTATCTAGAATGGCCATGAACTAATGCCTTATGAAGATTGATGAGCTAAAGTGGGAGTGGTTGTTTTAGGTTTCGGGTTTCGAAACTAGTTAAATTAGGTTAAGTGAATTAAACCCTAGAATTGATGACTCTAAGAAGTAACTTAGGTAGATGAGGCTAAAACAATAATTTGCTTAGGACCAACTTAATCTAACCTGATTTAATTTATCAGATCGAAAGATAAGTAAGTTAAGTCGGTCAATTAATTTAGTTATAGGCCGAAAGGTATTAATTAGGTTAATTGTTAGCTGATTAGTAAAAACCCTATATCTAAGTTAATCATGATTGTGATTTTTGTCTACTTATATTGATTGTGATTTTGGTGTTAGCTTTTATATACTTTGGTTTTGTTTCGTGATTCATCTCTTCAATGTTTTGTTGTAATATGATTAGCACGTGAGTAGCTATTTAGACCTAGGTAGTTTGTGATTTGTTCTATTAGTTTAGTTTAAAAGAACCTCCTTTAAGTACGATTCTCAAAATATTTCCCAGTGTTTCGTTACAAATTTTACTATATTACACTTTAACTTATACACTTATAGACACCACACTTCACTCAGTTAAAAGCACCATCCACCAAAATTAACCATTCTTCTCACCTTTTTGATGTGAACCGTACCCATCATAACAACTCTCTACGAAAAACCGCTATTTATTTTTGTGTTGTAACCATAATTAAGATCGATAATCTTCCAAAATTTGAAGACAACACTTCTTTAATTTCTTTAAATACTCGGCAGATGAAGTAGCCCTTGAAAACATAAATTCATACAAATCAGCAAATTCATAATAAAAAAGTATTCATTCTCACATGCACCATGGCTTAATAAGTCGCCGCATATATTGGTCAAACAATCAGCAAAATAACTATAGGGAAAGCCTACACTTTTAAGGCTCAATCCACTTATATATATGGGTGCATGGGTGGCCCCAAATAGTATAACTAACGGATAATATAAATAAAAAATATTCAATACTATGTAAGAAGTTTAGCATTTGCATGCCCTGTAAACCAATTTGATTTATTCAATTCATTTTGTTGTCAAGGATATAATTTTATGACGGTAAAAGTTAAATAGCAGAATAATAGGTTACAAATAAGGATTTTACAAACGAGAAAAGGATTGTATAAATTAGGAACGTCACGTTATTTGTATCATTTTTTTAATAATTTTATGTTACATCAATATTTTTATTTTGAATTTAAGCATTTTCATCTTGAAAAAAGAATCAAATGAAAATGAAAATCTTGAAATTCAGAATAAAATTACTAATGTGGCATAAAACTATTAGAAAATGATAATATTATTATTTCGTATAATCCTTTCTCTTACAAACGAGTATTCTAATAATAATTGGCTAATTGAATTTCAAGAATTGCAACTATAAAACTAATATAAAATAGTTTTTAATATTTTATAATATTTAAACAAAAATATGAACTGTTGGTCCAAGATGAGCTGGATTATTCGAACATGGGCATGAAACATTTCTGAAACCAAGTACATGTCTCATATCTAATTCCAAAATAATTTCCTCTGGTACCCATCGTTTGCATGAAGTGTTAGCAATCTAAGGCATCAACATCGGGCGGCAATGGCAGATTAATTGGGAGGAAGCAATTCACATGTTTCTCATTGATTGATGATGAGACTAATTATAAATATCGATCATTTGATATTAATTCAAATGCATGCATGCATACGTGTTTAGGTGTACCGAAATAAAAACATTTAAAATGGTTCATGTGTTGTAGTTGTCATGTTAAAGAAGTTAGTTTAGATGATATTATATATTATTTATTTTTATGTCATATTTTTATATCATTCGAATATAATTTACACACTCACAAAATTATATTATCATACAAATTAAATCTGCAAATCCATCCTATATTATATTTTAAAAGATATAAAGGAAAATAACAGCTACTACATTAAGTACGCGTTAATCCAATGTGGTAAGTAAAAACGAAGAAACAATGGGAAAATGTGGGCATTAAGTTATTAACCAGAAACAAAGCGACGCCAATACCAGTGCTTCTCCCAAACAGAATTCATGGAGTCGAGCGGAATGCCTTTGGTTTCGGGCAAGAAGAGGGCAACGAAAATGGTCATGGACGCGATCCAAGCAGCGTAGAACAAGAAGGTGCCATATTTGAAGTGGCAAAGCATGGTCAAGAAGGTTTGGGAAAGCACGAAGGTGGTGGCGAAGTTGACAGCAACGCTGATGCTTTGGCCCGTGGACCGGATTTTAATGGGGAATATTTCACTTGGAATGAGCCAACTGAGAGGACCCCAAGACCAACCAAACCCAGCTGCGTAGATGCACATTAGAACCAGTACCAGTATGGCGTAGCCTTTGCTGATTTCCTTTGTGCCTGAAACCCCTGTTGTAACTGCTAGCAGAACTGCCACCCCTACCTTCACAAATTTCCCAACCAACATTGATTTAGAAATTGCTTCAATGGACATCGATAAAGAAAATTCATGGGTGGTTGGGTGCTTTTAGTTTTCGTTTAAAGCATTCGCTTTGGAACTAAACCAGAAATTTTGAGGGAGATAAAACTTTAAAATTTTGAGTGGTCAAAATTAAAAAGGTTTAAATTGAATTATTTTTTTTAAAGGACCAACAGTGAATTGGAAAGGGCTTAAAAGAAAATTTTCCCATTTACCCTGGGGGCCAAGGCCCTGGCTCTCCTTGGTGCGCCCCTGGCAATGAGTATACGATCTCCTGATTGGAATATAACAAGAGCAAAAGCATACCTGACAGACAAACATTTGAATTCCACCTTCCAAGAACAAAAACCTGCGACCAAACCGATCAACTACACCGGTGGACACAAGGATTGATGCAAGATTAACTAACCCCAATATGATAGCCGCTATCAATGCTGAATCATTTCCAAAGCCAACTGATTGGAATAGAACTGGTGCATAGAATGCAATGATGTTAATCCCCGTAAGCTGTTGAAAAAATGGTATTGCAATTGACATAACCAGGTGAGGCCGATATTGCCTCTCAAATATGGTAACAAAGGGCTCTCTCTTTGCTTCATTGGCTACATCACTGGCCTTTTTTAACTCAGCCAGCTCAGCTTCCACATCACAATCTTTCCCTCGGACTTTTCGAAGAGAATGTCGGGCTTGCTCCACTTTGCCTCGTTCTATTAGGCTGCTGGGAGTGTCTGAAATCAAGAGGGCGCCTATAGTCATGATGGCAGCGGGCACTACGGCCAGGCCAAGAGAGAGGCGCCACCCCCAACTTCGTTTAGCAGTACCGTAGTTTATGCAGTTGGCTGCCACCACGCCAATGCCTATGAAGAATTGGAAGCCTGTGTTGAAAGCTCCACGCCATCTTGGTGGTGCCACTTCCGAGAGGTATACAGGAGTTGCCTTAATTCAAAGTTTACAACAAAATTTCAAGGTTATAAGAACTAGGTGATCCCTCCTAAGACCAAATTAATGTTGAAACTTCAAATTTAAATTATAGAGACTAAACTGTTAAACTTTTATAGTAATGGGATGATTTGCTCATAAACGTATAGCACAGGGATATACCGAATTGTTTAACCAAAATTTAATGTTAATTTTGCTAGAAAGCTGAATAAACTTTGTTAGTGCATTTATTATTACATGTGCTCAGAGTTGACTTTCACATGATACTTAAACCAGAAATTACCTCTAGATTTTAATTTTATGATTTTTTTGGGGGGGAAATTTTGTGATCAAATTGATATCCAGCTGGCATGTCTAAATTAGGATCCTCAAATCTTAAAATTATTCGTTTGTTAACCATGGAAAGAAACACTGAAGAAGTAGATCATATCTACAATGTAAATAATGTTGATGTGTTCTTAAAAATAGCTAATTGGATAAATATATATTTTTTTGAACCAAAATTGGATAAATATATTAACTACAATATTAAGGGAAATATTTTAAAGAATTATTGTATTTTTTACGAATATGATTAAGTGACAAAATTTGAATGAGGTTGGCCAATACAACTATTCCCTAATGTAAACCAAAAAAAAAAAATACAACTATTTCCTACAAGGCTACAATCCTTTCCAAAAAAAGAAATAGGACCAAGCTAGTTACCTGATTGGTAAAACCAACCCCAAATCCAAGCAAGATACGGCCGAAGATAAGCATGGCAACGTTAGCAGCGCCGCCATTGATGGCAGCACCAGCAAGGAAGGTGAGACCACCTAAGACCATTGTGTTTCGTCGACCAATTGCCGCACTGAGGCGGCTAGCAACCAGTGAGGCAGCTAAACCAGCAATGTACAGTGAAGAAGTAAAGGATGTTAAAACTTGGCTATCATACACGCAATAGATGTTGGTTTTAGCCTCTGCTGCTTTTCTTAAAACTGATGGGAAAAATTTCTGGAGAAATGGTTGCATAGTTGTCACACCTCCTGCAATTATTTAGCCAACAATATCAGGGAAGTTTCACTTTCAGTTTCAGCTGATTCAACTTTCAAGGTTTTTGGTACAAATTTACCCATCCTAAATTCCATTTGAGACCTTTAGAGTAAATTTAACATAGTTTGAACTAAACCCCTTTTTTCCTTTCTGTAATTCGAGTGTGTCGACTTTAGACACTTGAAGAACAGCTTCGAATTCTTTATCTGTTTTCAATTCATTTTTTCGGTTTAGCTGCTTTGAATTTTAACGGAGAATGAAATTAAATATAAAAATACTACTCCATTTATGCTCACATAGCATTAAATTTGTTCCATTTCTGTAATGAAACGTCTCTCAAGCTAATTGATGTGAAAGAATCTTGTTAAGAAATGGCTTAAAATTGGTAGTGGATTGTTGTTGTTGGTAGTGGGTTGTTGGTGGTAGTGGATTAGTGGATGGTTGTTGGTGTCCATTTTCAACCACAAATCTTTGCCAAAGTTTTGGACAATTATGTCCTTGAACTCTCTTATAAATAGAGAGGTTCATTAGCCATATTAATCATCCCAAACCAAGAGAGAGCAAAGCTTGTTCTTTGAAAGCTAGGATTTTAGCTTTCGGGTTTTCTATAGGGGTTGAGAGTTGTAAGGTTCTCGGGTTGTGTCTTGAGTGTAAAACACTTGTAATCTTCATCTTGTTATAGTGAAATTTCTTTTCGCCTCTGCCCGTGGACGTAGGCATTAAAGCCGAACCACGTAAATCCTTGTGTTCACTTTATTTTTCGTTCCGGTCAATTTACTTGTAGTCATATCGGAGTTCTCGAATCGATCCTTTCCGCAACAAATTGGTATCAGAGCGTAGTTGAAGGAGTGATAATATTTTCTGAATTGCCCTGTGACTGCAGCTTTGTCTGATCTTTCACATCAGGAAGAAAATATTATCATTCATTCAAAGGTTCCAAATTATGGCTACAAGTGTTTCATCGACTAAGTATGATGTCGAGAAATTTACCGGGAAAAATAGTTTCAGTTTATGGCGCATCAAGATGCGGGCAGTGCTGGTTCAACAAGGATTGCTAAAAGCATTGTCTGGTAAAGATAAATTACCAAGCACGCTTTCGGAAGAGCAAAAGGATGACATGCTAGAAAGAGCACATAGTGCTATTCTGCTATGTCTAGGAGATGAAGTGCTACGAGAAGTAGCGGATGAGAAAACCGCGTCCGGTTTGTGGCTCCGGTTAGAGAGCAAGTACATGACGAAGTCATTGACGAACCGGCTCTACCTCAAGCAAAGACTCTATGCCCTGAAGATGGAGGAAGGTACACCTGTTTCCCAGCACCTGGATAAATTCAATTCCATTATCATGGATTTGAATAATATCGATAACAAAATCGATGATGAGGACCAAGCAATAATTGTTTTGTGTTCTTTGCCTCCCTCGTATGAGAATTTTGTTGATACAATGATGTACGGTCGTGATGACCTGACTCTAGAGGAGGTGAAAAATGCCTTAAGTTCCAGTGAGTTGAGGAAGAAAATCACTGGTAAGGTGGTCGAAAACAATGAAGGCGAAGGCTTGGTTGCTCGAGGAAGATCCAAGGCAAAGGGTGGAAGTTCAAGTAAAAGCCATCCTAGATCGCAGTCCAAGAAGAGAATACAGTGCTACTACTGTAAGAAGTACGGGCACATGAAGGTAGATTGTCCGAAAAGGAAGGAGAAATCAGAATCACAGGAGCAACAAAATGATCGTGCGAATGTAGCTGATGCAGATTCTTCAAGTGATGCCGAGATCGTTCTTGCAGTATCCGACTCTTACGCTGGTGGGAGATGGATTCTTGATACGGGAGCTACATTTCATATAAGTACTTCGAAAGATGCATTCTCAACATACGAGAAGCATTCTGGTTCAGTACTAATGGGAAATGACCACGCATGTCAAGTCATGGGGATTGGCACAGTTCGTATAAAGATGTTTGACGGTATTGTTAGAACTCTAACTGATGTTCGGCACATTCCAGAAATGAAGAAAAATTTGATCTCTTTGAGTACGTTGGACAAGAAAGGCTTTCGGTACTCTGCTGAAGGTGGAGTTCTCAAGGTATTCTCGGGTGCTTTGACTGTGATACGTGGTAATTTGGAGCGGGGCCTTTACTTCCTCGATGGTTCCTCGGTTACAGGTGTTGCGGGAGTGTCATCATCAGATGATCTAGATTCTGACACCACGAAGTTATGGCATATGCGGCTCGGGCATATGAGCGAGAGAGGCTTATCGGTGCTAAGCAAACGAGGATTATTGTCTGGGCAGTGTACAGGAAAGTTGAATTTCTGTGAGCACTGCGTCTTCGGTAAGCAGACTCGGGTAAAGTTCAGCACTGGGATTCACAAGACAAAAGGCACAGTGGATTACTTCCATTCTGACCTTTGGGGGCCTTCTCCGACAATTTCTAAAGGTGGTTACAGATATCTGCTTACCTTTATCGATGATTACTCGAGAAAGGTTGGGTGTATTTTCTGAAGAGCAAGTATGAGGTTCTCATCAACTTCAAGCAATTTAAAGCTTTAATCGAAAATCAAACAGGAAAGAAGATCAAGCGATTCCGGACGGATAATGGCTTGGAGTTTTGCTCAGGTGAATTCAATGAGTTCTGCAAAAATGAAGGAATAGTGAGACACCGCACTGTTCGTCGAACACCACAACAAAATGGAGTTGCAGAACGCATGAATAGAACTCTCTTGGAGCGAGCTCGTTGCATGCGATCAAATGCTGGGCTCGGTGAAGAATTTTGGGCTGAAGCTGTTAATACTGCTTGTTATTTGGTTAACAGATCTCCGTCAACAGCTATTGAGCTGAAGACTCCTGAGGAAGTATGGTCTGGTTCTCCTGCTGATTACTCTGGTTTAAGAGTGTTTGGCTGCCCTGCGTATGCTCATGTAAATGAGGGAAAACTCAAACCGAGGGCGAAGAAATGCATATTTCTTGGATACGGCCAAGGGGTGAAAGGATACAGGTTGTGGTGTCCTGATCCGGTTCGTCCAAGTTCATCATCAGCAGAGATGTGACTTTGATGAGTCATCCATGCTTCGATCCACCACAAATTCCCGGGAAAAGGAGGAGTCAGATAGAATGGGAGATCACGGTGTTGAGAAGCAGGTGGAGTGTCAGGTGGACGCTCCAATTCCTACGGAAGGTACTTCAGTCCAGGATGATCAAGTTGAGGTGCAAGATTCCGATGAAGATGAGTCACCTCAAGAAAAACCATATAGCATTGCCACTGGAAGAACGAAGAGACAAATCAAACCAAATCCGCGTTACGCTAATCTGGTGTCTTTCGCGCTCAGTGTGGCGGAGTCCATTGGTATAGAACCTTCCAGTTATAATGAGGCTGTCACGTGTGATGAGTCGGCACAGTGGGCAATTGCTATGAGTGAGGAGATAGAATCTCTTCACAAGAACCATACTTGGGAGTTGGTTAAGCCGCCAAGTAACCAGAAGATAGTTGGTTGCAAATGGGTCTTCAAGAAAAAGGAAGGCATCCTAGGGGTTGAAGCAACTAGATTCAAGGCACGATTGGTTGCTAAAGGCTTCACTCAGAAAGAGGGGATTGACTACAATGAAGTTTTCTCCCCAGTCGTAAAGCATTCTTCCATTCGTGTATTACTTGCCATGGTGGCCAAGTCTGATCTAGAACTTGAGCAGCTTGACGTAAAAACGGCGTTCTTGCATGGTGAGCTCGAGGAAACAATCTACATGCGTCAACCAGAGGGTTTTACAGTTCCTGGTAAAGAAGACCATGTCTGTCTATTAAAGAAGTCTTTATATGGATTGAAACAATCCCCAAGGCAGTGGTACAAGCGGTTTGATAGCTTCATGATTCAGCATGGTTACACAAGATGTGACTATGATGCTTGTGTCTATCATCGGAAGCTCTCAGATGGTTCGCACATTTATTTGTTGCTGTATGTTGATGACATGTTAATTGCTTCCAAAAACATGTCGGAAATCAACAAGTTAAAGTCGCAGTTGAGTGGTGAGTTCGAGATGAAGGATCTGGGTGCTGCCAAGAAAATTTTGGGCATGGATATTCACAGAGATCGCAAGGCGGGCAAGCTTCGTGTGTCGCAGAAGAACTACATTGAAAAGGTTCTTCAACGCTTCGGCATGGATAAAGCGAAAACTGTGAGTACTCCGTTGGCACCACATTTCAAACTCTCTGCAGAGTTGTCACCACAATCTGATGAAGAAAAGCAGCAAATGTCTCACATTCCATACTCGAGTGCAGTTGGAAGCGTGATGTATGCAATGGTTTGCACTCGTCCAGACATTTCACATGCAGTTAGTGTGGTCAGCAGATACATGAGTTGTCCTGGCAAGGAACACTGGCAGGCCGTGAAATGGATTCTCAGGTACTTGAGAGGTTCTGCAGATTTATGCTTGGTATATGATCAGAGTGACTGCACTAGCAGTGTCACGGGCTATGTGGACTCTGATTATGCTGGAGATCTGGACAAAAGAAGATCTCTGACGGGTTATGTTTTCACTTATTCTGGAGGAGCCATTAGTTGGAAAGCTGTGTTACAGTCTACCGTAGCCTTATCTACGACTGAGGCGGAATATATGGCGTTAGCAGAAGCAGTGAAAGAAGCATTGTGGATGAAAGGTCTAGTAAGCAGTTTGGGTTTACAACAGGATTTCACTGTTGTATTTTGCGATAGCCAGAGTGTCATACATCTGACTAAAAATCAGATGTTTCATGAACGGACCAAACACATTGATGTCAGATATCATTTTGTTCGGGAACATGTTACGCAAGGTGACATTGTTATCAGCAAGGTTGCTACCGAGAAGAATCCTGCAGATATGTTAACTAAGGTGATCCCTGCATATAAGTTCAAGCATTGCTTGGACTTGATAGGTATTCGGGATTGATTAGCGCCAGAGAGGCGTTTGGAAGAGGTGATCCAGTTCGAGGAATTCACTATGATGTTCAGCTTGGTAAATTTCAAGCCAAGGTGGAGATTTGTTAAGAAATGGCTTAAAATTGGTAGTGGATTGTTGTTGTTGGTAGTGGGTTGTTGGTGGTAGTGGATTAGTGGATGGTTGTTGGTGTCCATTTTCAACCACAAATCTTTGCCAAAGTTTTGGACAATTATGTCCTTGAACTCTCTTATAAATAGAGAGGTTCATTAGCCATATTAATCATCCCAAACCAAGAGAGAGCAAAGCTTGTTCTTTGAAAGCTAGGATTTTAGCTTTCGGGTTTTCTATAGGGGTTGAGAGTTGTAAGGTTCTCGGGTTGTGTCTTGAGTGTAAAACACTTGTAATCTTCATCTTGTTATAGTGAAATTTCTTTTCGCCTCTGCCCGTGGACGTAGGCATTAAAGCCGAACCACGTAAATCCTTGTGTTCACTTTATTTTTCGTTCCGGTCAATTTACTTGTAGTCATATCGGAGTTCTCGAATCGATCCTTTCCGCAACAAATCTCATGGATGCAGCGAAAAACACAATTAATTACATGTACTCCTCTGTTTTACAATCATGGAAGATGAAAATTTAATTCGAAGACGAAAACAGTGTAATTTTTTTTTTCATTCTTCTTCTTTCTACCTTACTCTGTACCAGAAATTATTACCAAAGCTGGATAAAAAAACAATTACCTGAAATTCCAATGTCATAACCAAATATGAGGCCGCTTGAAGCAGCAACAATGCAGGTGATCACCACCGAAGCTGTGATCTTGCCATTGAAGCTGCTGACAGGTCCATCGACGCCGCCAAAACCTCCAACAGCCATTTCTGGTGCTATTTGTCAGTGTCCGGGGAGGATCAGTTTTGCTCTCCTGACCACCTTGTCGCGACAAAGACGAGATCACTCTACTTTATATACTGAAAATTAGTAGTGTTGCTGAAGCCGTAAGAGCTATGAATTTATTTTGCTTCCAGATTGACTTTATCCTAATTTTGTTTTGGATCTGATATACCTACCTTTCAATCTGTCAACGAACCTTGGCATTTAATATTTAAGAAATAAAAATTAATGCCAATCAATACAAAATGGATAACCGTCATATTTTCATATAATCATTCCAAGCAACGCCTCATGATGATCAAAATTTTAAATTATATGTAAATAATTTATATAATTATATCATTATTAAAATATTAAAATATTATTACATAAAATAATTTAAAATTAATAAATTTGACATGGGTATAACCTTAATCTCACTTTTAATTATATGATTTTGATTAAGGGAAAGAATCCTTATCAAGAATGGTAAAGAGGACCAATGATTTTCTTCATATTTTGAATTTAGTTATACCTTTTTCTTTTTTTCTTTTTTAATATCCATTTGAGTTTAGTTTAGTACTGTTTCTTAAAGGTACTTTGGATCAAAAGTTCAAATTTTATACTTTTACTTTTGGCTAAAAAATTACTTTTGCAAAATTTTTGAAAAGCTCAAAAGCATACTCAAATGTATTTTGTCCCAAAAATACTTCTTAAAAACAATACTAAATTGATCCTTAATGCAGAGCTTATTTCCAGTGCTTGTCTAAACATGTGATTAAATTATTATTTATCCTAAAATTAAATTATTTTTTCAGATTTATTTTAAAAAAAACTTGCAATTCAATACCTCAACTTTGAATTGTTGTAACCTAAGAACTTGCGATTTTAATGTATCCTAAAAGCATTATAAAAGTTTCTCCTCTGTTATTTTTATATTTCTAACAATAACTTGTTTGATTGCTTTAACTAGAGCAACTGGGCCGGGACTCGTTCGTACACCCAACAACAATAGCGCGGGGTGTTAGGTACTGTGGGGCAAGTCACAATGTCAAAGGGACCTCTGATTTGTTAGTGTGCAATAGGTTGTAAAAGGACCGAGGCAGAGCCACGTCAAGCAGAAGACAAATCTCCAACAACCATGCAAAGAGCATGAAATGAATCAGCAATTGTTGGCTTAGCCCACGTGAAATACCAATATCTTCCCTTCTCCGATTAAGCAACATTATTAATTCAAGAAAAAAACAAATAAGCAACATGAATTCGTAAGTGGAATGAATATACATATATCAATCTTCTCCTACTTCTCTTGAGACGAATGGGAAGTGGCACATGGGATTATGCTCATAGGTCATAGGTAAACGGGCATGCAAAATAATTGAATTTAGCAGTTAATACAAAATCCAAAATTTGTCCAACCATTAAACCATACAGACTATCTTACTTTATTTATTTATTTAACCATTAAAATATGCTGGTGGAATTTTTAAAATTTCATTTTACTTCTGTTTGGCACATTTTGCCAGCTAGAAAACGTGATGAGATACAGTGATGTTAGTGGTTGACTAGAGAGAAAATACAAGGAAGATGGAAACAAAAGAGGAGGAGGAAATAAAGTTTAGAAAAGAGAGAAAACTGGAGAAATTCTAGTTCCCCTACGGTCAGCGTCCCATGAGCCCGGTTTAAAGCTAAAGTAGAGTACCGGGTCATCCAATAAAAGAATAAATGAAAGGGAAATTATATAGTTTAGTATCTAAACTTGCTTTTAATTTCTAAATTGGTACTTAAGTTATTTTTTGTCCAAATTAGTAATCCAATTTCTTTTCTGCCACATATTTAAATTCATTTTTTTAACATAATTTAATTAAGATGACATGGAAATTAATACACTTTCCAATTTGCTCTTCCTTAATTTCCTTGCTTTAATTAATTATCATGGGTCCAGGCCCCAGGGGTTGAAGTTATGACATTCAATTCTGACTTCGATATTCGCTTTTTTCCGTTTTAATATTAAAAGGCGTTGATATTTTTGTCTAACCGTTTAAAGTTTTATATTTACAAAACAGAGGTACTAAAATATTTAAAATATTTATTATGCATATAGATTTTAAAGTATATTTTTGTTAGAGTTGTATGACCTAAATTTTTATTAAAAAATAAAATACAGTGGTAAAATAGGAGGATCTATAGTTCAATCTGCTCCGCTGTAATCTCAGGGAGATAAGATCTGAAATTCTTCGGTCTGCTCCACTGTAATCTCAGGGAGATAAGACCTGGTGCGATCTACTCTACTGTAACTTCAGAGAGATAAGATCCTTATTTTAATCCACTCCACTGTAATCTCAAGGAGATAGGATTACTATCTTCAATCTGCTCCGCTGTAATCTCAGGGAGATAAGATCTGAAATTCTTCGGTCTGTTCCACTGTAATCTCAGGGACCAGAAGACAAATTCCTAAATTGAGGCTGCACCTACGGCCCCCACAGTACGGCATAGGCTGCATAAGTAGAATCCGTTTAGAAGTACACATCTATTTGATATTGACTGTGCAAGTAAAATTCATATATAACTTCCCTCCTTCTATTTGACATTGATTAGAATAAAATTTTTCAACTTATTAAACTCCTTTTATATTAATTTGAATTTCAATATTAGTGCATTTGTTTCTCCTCTGCCCATAGTTTTTACTCGAAAGGATTTTTACGTAAAATTTGTGTGTTTTTTTCATTCTTCTTTTTTTTTTGCTTTACAATTTTTCTGTATTACCATTATCGACATTCAGTTTTTACAATTTTAATATTAAAATCTTTAAAGAAATATTTTTTTATGAATATGTGTACCTTTTTCTTTCTTTCTTTTTTCCATAAAAAATCTTAATTGCTCAATTTTTTCAAACTAAATCATTACTTTGTCAATGATGATGTTGATCTTTGAGCTGGTCATGGTTTTTTTCATTTTTCTATAATTTTATCTTGTTTTTAATTTAGTCCACGTTATTATGGTTTCATAGTTTTTGGTTTGTCAGTTCTATTTTCTTTGAAAGTAGATGTGATTTTATTTTTAATTTTAATTTTTAATCATGCTTTGACATATATGGCTCAAGCCTGTTTTTGACATTTTTGAGGTCCTAGGCGAAACAATGAATTGGATCTCTTTTAAAGAAAATTATAAAATATAATACAATAAAAGTTGAAAACGTTTTTGGGCCCTAGAAGATAAAACATTTATGGTGAAAAATTGAAAACCCTAGGCATTTAATTAATTAATTTTAGTCTGAATTTTCTTTCCACATTAATTTATGATGTGGTGAGTCTTTTGGGGTCTTTGGCAATTTTTCTTGTTTGATTTGTGTTTATCGTCATATTGATTTGATGATAGCGAGGTTAGGATTTAATTTTCAACAATTTGATCAAGCTTATACATGTTTAGTTTGCTTTTGAATTATTTCAGTGTTACAGTTATTGTCAATTTGCCATTTTTTTTTGAGATTATTTTGCAAACATGACATTTGTGCATAATTTGTAATTATTTATTTATCATTTGTACTATATGTCATGTCTTTGTATTATTATTATTATTCAAAATTACTATTCATAATAATAATTTTTTAAATAAAATATTTTATTCAAATCTAACCCATTTTTGAAAATAATTAACCTCAATTTAAGTTTTCTTTCTACCAAATCTCTTCTATCAATAATTCAGTCCGATGGCTAAATTTGTTCATATGTTAATCATATTACAATGCTTTTTTTCAATTTTTAATAAACTTAATTCGGATTAACTAATGGTTCAATTTATTATTAAAAACATACATACTAAAAAATATTTCATTTTAATATTTATAATTTTATTTACTATTATCAATTTTCGAATTTAGGAAATTTTGGTTCAAATGGCCTGCCCTTAAACAAGTACAAAACCATAGTGGCTTTTTAGATAAGGCCTCCCAAAGAAACTAAGGGCAAAGGCCCACAGAAGATAGTATAACGTTAGTGTTAGGCAAGGGAATCGGTGGATTCTTTTCTAACTTCTAAAATTTGTCCAACTCGACAATGAAAGACCCAAAAAGTGGAGGAGACTTTTCCAAGTCTTTCTCTTATTATTTTTATATTTAAAGGTGGATGGGTACTGAAATTCAACTTTGCTACAGAAAAACAAATACCAATCATGGAAAATTCCACTCAAATAATGAAGTTTATAAATCTTAAGATATATCCAAATTGAAGATGAACATACTTACAGACATCAATACTGAAATAATATTTTGATGATGAAGAGAGTAGTCTGGCATGCTTCCTTGCTTCTCCTGGTTGTTACGTTGCATGCTTGTTTATCTCATGCTTAGTCTAATTCTACTGCAGAATCACTTGCACTCCTCGATCGGAAAGTCAACCTTCAATCCCTCACAAACCGCTCTGTTTTGCCTTCCTGGACTATCTCGCCTCGAAATGCAGAAGCAAGTCCATGCAGTTGGTTTGGGGTCCATTGCAAAGGCGACAGCGTTTACAGAATCAATCTTACGAGCTATGGCGTAAAAGGTACATTGCATGGATTTCCATTCTCATCTTTGCCTAACCTTGAAGAATTGGACCTTAGCATCAATGGACTTTTCGGCACGATCCCACCTCAAATCAATCAGCTCTCTAATCTCACTTACCTTGATTTGTCATATAATCAGTTGTCTGGTAAAATCCCACCTCAAATTGGTCAGCTTATTCATCTCAGGACCCTTCACCTTGTTCAGAACCTATTGAATAGCTCCATTCCTGAGGAAATAGGTCAGCTAAAGTCCCTCGAAGAGCTTGCCTTGCAGAACAACTATTTAAATGGTTCCATCCCTTCCTCTTTGGTTAACTTGGCCAACCTGACCTACTTGTATATGTTAAATAATTCCCTTTCTGGTAACATCCCTTCAGAAATAGGAAATCTCAGCAGCTTGCAGGAACTTTACATTGACAAAAACCAACTCGCAGGTTCCATCCCTTCCACTTTTGGAAACCTAAAACACTTGAGATTGCTCTACTTGTCCACTAACAGTCTTTCAGGATCCATCCCTTCTGAATTTGGGCATATGGAATCGCTGACTGAATTAGCACTTTTTAAAAACAATCTATCAGGTTTCATCCCACCCTCACTCGGAAACTTGACTGATCTGACCATTCTCCAACTGTATGAAAATAAACTTTTTGGCCCCATTCCTGAAGAGTTAGGGAACTTGAAATTATTGGTTTTCCTAGAGTTGAGTCAAAACCAACTCAATGGTTCTATTCCATCTTCATTTGCTAATTTGAGCAACTTGGAAACTTTGTTCCTCCGAGACAACCAACTTTCCGGTCCCATACCTCAAGAAATAGGAAACTTCATGAAAATGTGGATGTTGGAACTCGATGAAAACCAGTTCACAGGGCAGCTGCCACAAAACATTTGCAAAGGTGGAAAACTGGAATATTTCATAGCCAATGACAATCATTTCAGAGGACCAATACCCAAAGACTTGAAAAACTGCAGCAGCCTAAAAAGAGTGCGCCTGGAAAGAAATAGACTGACTGGAAACATATCAGAAGATTTCGGAGTCTATCCAAGCTTGGAATTTATAAGCCTTAGTGACAATGACTTTTATGGTGAAATTTCACCTCAGTGGGCGTTGTGCAATAATTTGAGCAACCTACAGATTGCCCGGAACAACATCACTGGCAGAATACCACCTGAGCTTGGAAACTCAACTCAGTTTCAAGCTCTTGATCTTTCTTCAAATCATTTAGTTGGGGAGATTCCAAAGGAACTGACAAAATTGACATCTTTAACAAGGCTTATTTTGTCAGGGAATCAACTCTCTGGTGGTATACCAATGGAAGTTGGATCTTTTTCCCAACTCGAGTATCTTGATTTGTCGGCAAACAGATTGAGTCAGTCCATCCCCAAGACTATAGGGGATATGTTGAAATTGCACTACTTGAATTTGAGTAGTAACAATTTCAGCCTAGGAATTCCACCTCAGATAGGCAAGTTAGTTCAAGTGAATGAATTAGATCTGAGTCATAACGTGCTTTCTGGGGATATTCCAACACAAATTCAATCTTTGCAGAGCTTGTCAACGTTGAACCTCTCTTACAATAACCTCTCGGCAGCATCACCATTTTCGATGAACTCCGAGGCTTGCTCCATGTTAACATTGCGCATAATGAGTTGCAGGGTCCAATTCCTGATATTCCGGCATTTCAAAATGCTCCAATACAAGCACTAGAAGGAAACAAGGGTTTGTGTGGCAATGTTAGTGGGTTGAAACCTTGCAAGCTTTCTAAAAACGGCCACCACAAGTTACTCTACGCAATCATGTTTCCTCTGTTAGGAGCTTCTATCCTTTTAATTGTTATTCTGGCTTTGTATTTCAGCTTCAAAAGTCGGGGAAAACATGCAGATGAAGAAAGTGAAAGCAGCTTGATTAGTGCAAGCCTCTTTTCAATATCGTCCTTTGATGGAAAATTGTTGTACTCTGAGATCATAAGTGCAACAAACAACTTCGATTCTAGTTGCTGCATTGGAAAGGGAGGATACGGAAATGTATACAGGGTAGAGCTATCATCCGGTGATATTGTAGCTGTGAAGAAAGTCCATCCACTGCGTGCTGATGAAGTTAGAGCTGCAAAAGAATTCCAAAATGAAGTAATGGCGTGCATAGAGATACGGCATCGAAATATCGTAAAGTTCTATGGGTTTTGTTGGTCTGCCGAACAATCATTCTTGGTTTACAAATACCTTGAAAAGGGTAGTTTGGCTACAAATCTAAGCAATGAAGAAGCAGGAAGAGAATTGGATTGGGAAAAAAGGGTGAATATTATAAAAGGTGTTGCTAATGCCTTGTCTTACTTGCACAATGATTGCTCGCCACCGATTGTTCATCGAGACTTGTCAAGCAACAATGTTTTGCTTGATGCGGAATTTGAAGCTCATGTTTCGGATTTTGGCACGGCTAAACTTCTCAATCCAGACTCATCTAATTGGACCAATCTTGCTGGAACATATGGATATGTCGCACCAGGTAATTTAGTTCATAGAAATCTTTTGTTGCATAAAAGGTGGATCATCATTCTGCAATCGACTATTTCTTTTTAACAATTTTTCCTTTTCAGAACTTGCCTACACAATGAAGGTTAGTGAGAAATGTGACGTTTATAGTTTCGGAGTGTTGACTATGGAAGTTATCATGGGAGCACATCCTGGTGACTTGATCTCCACACTACCATCTTCATCTCTTGAAATGCGGCTTCTGGTAAAAGATGTCTTGGATCAAAGGCCTTTACCTCCATCAACAGACGTTCAAGACAAACTGGAATCAGTGATGGAGATAGCTTTTATGTGCTTAGCTGAAAATCCACATTCTAGACCAATCATGTACGCTATTTCTCAGTTGTTAGCCAGCTGAACCATTTCCTCCCATGGGTCATTGCATTGAATTGCAGACCAGAACGTATGATGTTTGTCAGCTGCTACTCTGAAGTTTGAATATTTTATTGCTGTGTCATTCCAGATATGCAAGTAGATTTGTAAGAACAGTATTCCCAGGTTTTTATGTATCATATTCCCGTTTAAAGTGATTTGCAAGCAAATAGACACCGTAATGTAACTTCTTTTCAAGAAATAAGAAAGACTTCATTTTACAACTTCTATCTTTTTCTTCTTAATAGAAGAGGAAATACATAAATTAAACAAACATAGCTCTTGGTGACAGAACACTAATAGCATCAATATCAAGTTGATCAAGAAACACCATTGAAGGAGAGTAATACAAAATACTTGGTAATATTTGCCCCTAAGCCATCGATGCTATACAAAATATTCAACATCATATGCTATACAAAATATTGTAATCAACTTATAACTTCAGACATGATAAATTAACTTGTTATGTTAGTTATATCATAGCAAGTTTTCTTGGTTATCAATGACGACTTTGACTTTCAATCCAACCACCATCCACAGTACATATATTGCCGACTTTACTCTCCATTTCCTTGTAGAAGCTGCTGCTCAATGATTGGCTCTCAGAGACAAAAATATATGGTTGGTTCAAATTTTCTGGTTTTAATCAGGCTGCCTTTAGTTTGAAATTGTTTTGGTTTAATGATCGAGGGGCTTTTTCAAATGCTATTGACTTTTATAATTGAAATTTTCAACAGTCATAGTAATTCTTTTTTTATATATAATAATTGAGTTGGTAGAATTTGTGTGATGATGTGTGTTGGTAGAATTTTTATCTTCAAGTCTTCAAATGATATTCGTCTTCACTGTAGATATTGGTGTTAAGATTTGGGGTTAATTATAATTTTAAAAAGAATTAAAGGATTTAATGAGAATGTTTAAAAGATTTAATCAAAACTTTTAAAAAATAAAGACTTAACGAGATTTTAAAGGGACTTAATTAAATTTTTTTTAAATAATTTAAAAGACTTAATGAAAAATTCTAAAGTCGCTAATTAGTTTAGTTAAAAGAAAGTCAAAATAGAATTTGTTAATCTAATATCTAATAAATATATTTGGCTATTTTACAAAACTGATCCAAAATAATTAAATGTTTATAAGAATAATCCAAATTCAAAAGTATTTATGAGAATGACTTGAAAGGATCAGTGCCTCTGGGTTATGACACCTTCATAGTTGGTATCCATGTCTGCAATTCCTAAAAAATTACTTAATAATTGAAAAAACAGCTAAAATAATTTTTTTTATGTCAGCAATGCAATAGCTGACACTCATATATATATATATATATATATATATATTTAAAAATACATGTTATAGTAGGCATAAAAATAAAATTGCAGCACGTTTGGTTCGCTGTAATGGAATAGAGGCGTAATGGAATAGAAGCGTAATGGAATAGAGGCGTAATAGCAATTCAATTGTTTGGTTGAATGTAATGGAATAGAGGCGTAATAGTATTCTTGTGTTTGGTTGAATGGAATGGAGGTGTAATAGCATAAGAGAAAAAACTAAAATGACTAGAATACCCTTAGCAGAAATTTGTTTAGGCAAATGATTATTGTTATTGTTATTAAATTTTAATAAGATTATTAATATCAATAATAAATGATTTAATCATATTTTAACATAATTATTAAATATATTTTAATTAAAATATATAATTTAATAAAATTCTTAATAATCAATATTCTTATATGGATTTACTAAAATCATAATATATAATACAATAAAATATAATTTAAAATAATTAATATTAAATATAATTTAGTTAAAATATATAATTTAATAAAATTCAATATAATTATTCTTATATGAATTTACTAAAATCATATTATATAATACTATGAAAATAATATATAATCTACTTTATTATTTTTAAACTGCAATACATATTTAATGTGCTAAAATATCATTAGTGAAACAAATAATTTAATTATTCTACAATAAAAAAATATTAGCCAGAACCTTATGTAGAAATAGACTATCCTTGTGAGGTGAACAAATTTTGAAAATAGTCTACAGCAAATTGCATAAATTCTTCGTCTTTAAAATATTTGATCATGTTATTATGTTGATGCTTTGTAGGTATATGTATAATTGAGATAAAAATTAAAATTTGCATGGAATTATAAAGATATCATGCATATTGGTCAACAAAGAAAATGTTTTGTTTACTTTGGCGACCATGTAAAATTTGCCAAGGTCCAAAAAAGTTGGATGAATCCAACAGAACAAGAAATTATTGTTGGATGAATAGGTTAATACAAGGATTATTGTAAGATAAAACCATGAACCATAATCCACGTAGTAGATACAATATGACTAATTCATCTATTCTATAAAATGCTAAACAAATCAACTCATGCCAGCAACAAAATCGAAGATAGAACAACTAGGGTGTCACTGGAAACTCCCCAACTTTAATTATAAAAAATATAATAAAATAGATTTTCCAACTTCTTTAAATCTAGCACTGCCGTGCCATTTTGCAACACTTCAAGCAAAACAATCCCCAACCATTCTTCCATCTCGTCAAACAAATAGGTTACCTGCAGCAGGAAAGATGCTCCATACCAAACCGACTTTCTAGTGAAAGTAAAAGAACGCAGCTACTCTATCTTTGTTGATAAGAATTTACAATGTATCACGAGTCTTTGTTGATAAGAACGCAGCAACTCTATCTTCATGAAGCTTCCACCTACCTAAGGAGGAAAGAGTACAAGGATTTCTAGTAATGTACATATAAACATCTGATCCCTGTTTTTGAACCACTACATTAACCTTGTTACATTACATCCTTGTCTTGTACAAACATATGGTAAATGATGCAAACCTGGTATTAGATAATTAATTTACTCCGTGTCACTATTGGATTCTAAAAAGCTAAACTCTCTGTATCCATCAAGCTTGATTAGTATAGTTCCACGGTTTTCTTCACGCCACTGAATACCTTCCTTTTCAAGAAGCTTAGTGACCTGTATGCATCAGCCAGTGACATAAAACATTAGACAACAAGAAGATAAACTACACTGTCCTCCTAAGACAAAAGCATAAAGTAAAATGTTCGCAATGAAGAAAATGAATCAAAGTTCAATATAATCAATAAAACATTTCAACCACATATAATCTACCAAAACATCCACATTAATCATTTCTGGATAAATCAACCACCACAAAAGAATCTGACTTTTTTTTAATTAATTTACTACAGAAAGGACAACTAGCTGGATTAGGATACTTTAGATCCATACCGACTGTTTCAGTTTTGACTTCCCCATACCATGTGTTCCACAGCCAGTAATAACCAAGTAGAAAACACACCTGATCAGAAAGATAAGCCGCATACCTCCAACTCTCCCTTTGAATATGCAGTAGCAGCCTGTAGAAGAACATTCATTCTACCATCAAATAGTCAACTGTACTCATATCAATTACAAAAAATTCATATGGAGCAATGCAACTTGTATTCATGATGTTCATATATGTATGTATGTATGCATGTATGTATTTGGTTTATAGAAATAACAAATATACATATTGATATAAACGCCATACCTTCTGAAAATAAGATCTCATGGAATCCCAATGTTCTTTGGCACTCTATCTAAATTTGTGATATTCATCTCCCTTAGCTACAAATTACAGAAATTCTGAATTGTAAAGAAAAAGATGATGAAAAATAGTGCAGAAACGTATATACAGGTTGTACAAAAGAGTTTATGATGAATATTTTGAGAAATGGTTATAAATGCTACGTGAAGAAGGAAATAAAAACAATACAAACCCTTAAAGAAAACTACATCCAATCAAGAATCACCTTAAAATTCTTCCGTTCCTTTTTCTTATTATTATTTCAGTAGACTTTTTTAAGTTCTAAAAAGGAACCAAAGAGTTACCTAACCACTTTTACGATTATTCTTATGTCTTGATTTCTCATAATAAGTAGAGGGGGCAGTTATTCAAGTAGCTCTGAGTACTTGTATATTCAAATTATGGCAGGAGTAGGACAAACAGAAGAAAAGTAATGCATACGTATCTAGCATACATGTGACTAAAAATGAAAAGATAATTAATAGCAATTTGTCAGTTTACCCTTCCAATAGAGGTGATCAAGTGCAATTTAGCAAATAAAACTGTTTATAGTGATATTCATAACCCCATTTCAAAACCAGAGGTCACAATATAAACAAACTCACACATACAATAACATGCAAAGCCTGAGAAAATTAACAAGAGAATACCATAGATATCCTGCTGAGGTTCTGCATCAGTATAGCTGCAGCTAAACCTGGATCCGGCTAAGAAAATCAACAGTTTCAGAAAAAACATTTACCTCTAGGCTTGGGTTCAACCATAAATTTAATTTTTAAAAAGAATTTGTAACAATATGAATCTAGTAGATAGCCATTTAAAATGTTTCAGCTATATCCGATAGCTCTTTGGTTCATAAAAGAAATTCCTAAGCTACCTCAAAGAACAAAGACTTGCAATCAGAAACTATTAGGCTTCACAGAATAAACTTTCAAAGACTTGCAATCAGAAACTATGATGCTTCACAGAATAAACTTTCTCGGATACATCACAGAATCATACTTCACCTCAAGAATTATTTTTCATGGAACAGAAATATACAAAGCTATACGCAACAAGTAATAGAACCACTTTGAAAAAAATTTCATATGTTTGATCGAACATGCAATAGAATCAGTCAAAGAAAAGCCGAATAAAAATCATAACAAAGGAATTAAAATTAGGAGAACAAAAAACAAATATTCTAGATTTGAGCAAAAGCAAAACTAATCTGTAAAATAAACAGGGAACCAGCGACCTGCTAAAATAATGATGGTAACGACCTGTCACTCAAAACTGAAGAGTTAGAAAATGGAGAAAAGAAAAACGAAATCGATTTTACAGAAAAGAAAAGAAAAACAGGGAAAGAGTGCGAGCATTTTTCGTTGTTAGAAGAAGAAGAAGCAGAAATCGATGGAAGAAGAAGCAGAAATTACTTGTGCAATATCGATGGAAGAAGAAGCAGAAATCGATGAGGGCAGAATATGGAATAGAAAATAAGAAACGGTAAGGAATCCCTAATCGGCGCTCAGCGTGGGGAATGCCTATTACAGCCAGTGGGCGTAATAGGGACGGAATGGATTCGGGACGTAATAGCATTACGGCCAACCAAACGCCCGTTTGGTGGTGGGCCCGCCGAATAGGGGGAATGCATTCCTATTCCCCCAACCAAACGTGCTGTGAAGGTACCATTTACCAAGTGATCGATACACCTTTTTCAAAAAAAAATAAAATTACTTTAGTTTTTGATGCTACTGTGGTGAACGGCACCCACACAGTAAAAAAATAGAGACTTACACGGTAGAAAGCAAGTAAAATCTCGGAAGCACATACAAGGATGTGGCACGTCAATTTCCAAAAACACAGCTGAGTTACGAATATATATATATATATATAAAGCATGTATATTATGTACTTTTATTGCTTTTGAATGAATATATGCAACAAGCCCTAAAATTTTAAACTTCTTTGGTAACTGTATGTTTTTTCATGATAAGGGAGGGGGTCCAAGGATCAATCTTAAGATTTGACATCAATCAAGATTTCATTTTAATTGAAGTTTTTTTTGCTATTACCCCAAGGGCGAACTTGACATTTTAATAATTGTACTTAGTATTATAAAAAAATGGCCTGAAAATCTTGTAAACTTAAAAGTTATTATCCAATAAAATTTTAAGCCATCCAATAAAGAACCCAAGTTCCATCCACTTCAAATATTATTCTCTTGTTTCCAAACAATGTGGAAGCTGAAATCATCAGGTTGAGCAAAACAACAGCTCATCTCTTTTCACTTCTTCTCCCCAACTTTACATCACTATATAGTCTCACCTGCATGGATGTATGGCCCCCAAGAAAAAAGATGGCTTTGTTCTCAATGCTTCTTTATATTTTCTTAATTGAGGTGTTCCATTAATTTCTTGCGGGGCTGTGGGCATTAGGGTTCACTTTTGGAGAAAAGTTATGCAAAAAATCCATCGTCCCATGCCATTCTGCATTTTTCCCATATAGACCATGTCCAGTTTTCCATTTGTTTGTTGTGTCCCTGAGTGTCCATTATGTATTCCAGACACTGATTCAACAATGATATGAGGAGAAGAAGCTATGTCCATGCTTCATAGCATATTATATATCCCACACCTAAGCGCAGACTAAGATATTTGACTGACCTCAAATAGATGGCAAGGAAATCATGTCGTACAACATCATATAAATCTTGAACAGCCTTAACAGCACCTTTTTCATGCTCCGGCTTTCTGTTTAGGCCACAATCAGACCAAAAGACAGACATAAGTATACAGATACAGAATTTTATGAGAAACAAGGTAATATATAAAGATAACGAGAAAACCCCAAAGACATCTGTTTAACCTTTTCCTTTGAAATTTGTATAGGAAAAATCATGATGCAGGCTTTTATAAGCAAGTCATTTTCCCCTTGAAATTAGTATATCAAAGAAGTGAAAAGAGTGCCGGCACAGGAAAATAATTGTTTTTACCGGCAAAGGGGTGCTCGTTGGTGACCGACACTCTAAATAAGTTATTATTTTTGTTAGAGTATAGATTCTGTTAGTCTATTACTAATTTGTTATACAAGCTGGAATATTGTTAGTAAGTGGTTAGCAGCAGTTAGTTATAGTAGCTAGTCATAGCAGTTAGTCATGTATAAATATTATTCATGTACTTATTAAAGGTAAGCTAATAATACTAGTAAAGATTTAGGGTGGGTTTGGATGGGCGATTGGGTGCGGTGCGGTACGTTTAACTTACTTTTTGTCTCACGCTACAGTATCTAATCTCACCGCCACCGTTGTTTTTACACTAATCACAGGTAAACACACCGCCCATCCAAACTCACTCTTAGTGTGTTCATTCTATTTCTTTGATCCTGTTATTCATCATAATACAATTACTAACATTTTATACTCAATATAAACATGTATTTTTTAAAATTCGTGTAACACCCCTTACCCGAGACCTTTGCCGGAGTCTGGCACGAGACGTTACCTGACTTAACTTACCAGTTCGGAGCATAAAAATTTATTTTTAAAATTAATTCACTCGCGTTCAATCAATACGTCCCTAAAAAGAGCACTCGAGACCCTAAAACATACAACGAAAATGATTTGGGTCCAAACCGGGAACATTAAAAATTTTCTGTATACTTAAACAAATCAAAATAATTTATTTCACTATTCACAATAAAACTATCCACCTACATAACTGTCACTAATTTAATTATAACTTGAGTTACAAAACTCGAAATTTAGATCCATAATTTTTCCCTAAAACTACACTCATATATCTTCTTACCATAAAATTTCTAGAATTTTTGGGTTAGCCAATTAGTACAGTTTATTCGTTAAAGTCTCCCCTGTTTCACTTTCGATGGTTCTGACCTTTGTTCACTCAAAATCAATTATCTCATTGTACAGACTTCATATGGTGCTTTCGCTTGCTTCTATTGAAAATATACTCACTAAGGAATCTAGACATATAAATTATAACTCATAATTCTTTCTATACAATTTTTAATGACTTTATAAAGTCAGAACAGAAGACTTCAAAAACCATTCTTACCCGGTCTCACTAAAATTCAAATATCTAAAAATATATAACTCTTTTTCTTACTCTATTTCTTTAATGTGAAAATAGATTCATTCAGATTTAATTTCATATCTCACTCAGCTTCTAATTCAATTTCCACCATTGTTGGTGATTTTTCAAAATCACGTCAATACTGTTGTCCAAAAACTATTCCATTGCAATTTTTTTTACTCTTTTATAATTTCTTTGTATTAATTATCATTTAGGCATACACAACACCAAAACACATTCTTATATGGCCATTTCAATAGTTAATCATTATCGAATATTTACTTACTACTCCTTAGCCATATCATAAGGATACACACAAAATGATTAATTCTCTATACATGCCATATAAATCAAAAAGTTGTTTAACAAAATCTACCGGGGTAAATCTGGATAGTGTGATCGTTGATGTAGATCCGATCCTCCGAACATATATATATACACGTCAATATACAAGAAACAATAAACACACACAAGTAAGCTTACAGAAAGCTTAGTAAGTTCATAGACTCACAATAAAATCTTACCAAATTTTCACTAACAATATTAATAAACAAATAAAAATTCAACATTTTCTGCCAACCACAATTTCAAACAATGAATTTACTCAATCGAACTCAATATCAGATGTCAACTTATATTCCAACATTTAGCTTCAATTTCATTTTTAAATACTTGTCAAATTAAGGATCGTCTTACGAATTTGAGTACATCGTTTGCCCGATGCCACGATTTGCTTGAATCTTTTACAATGCTATAACTCAGTATGGTTTCCTTCATTGAAATACCATACCTACTTTTCACAACTCAATATGGTTTTCTTCACTGAAACACCATACCTACTTTTCACAATTTTCCATTGATTCACCATGGACTTATTCGTCAATTCATCACTGATTACCGAATGTATGTACTCAACCATGCGTATCCCTTAATTTGAACTAACAATCTCATTTTTTTCTTATTTTTACCATAATCATAATTAAACAACAATAATCATAAAAGTTCAGCTGTATGAACTTACCTGGGCCAATTTGTAGGAGTTGTAAATGTTCAGGGACTAGTTTGATAATTTCTCTTTTCCGCATTTATCTTTGAATTTTTGATCTATAATATAAAGTTTTTCATTCATTAGCATCTAATTCAATAATAATTCACTTCGCAATGTACGCCCTTCAATTTTTGAAATTACACTTTTACCCCAAAATTTACAATTTTTACAATTTAGTCTCTACTCAATTAACACTTTAATTGAACAAATTTTTCCTCCAATAACAATTTATCTAATCACTTTAGACTACTAAACAGCCTTTTATATTCATAATTTAAGTACAAAACCCCAATTCCTAACTTTTTCACAATTAGGTCCTAAAAATCATTTTCTACTAAAATCACTTAATAAAATCATAATATAATGAAATTAAAACTTAAAATATATAATAATTCATCATAAACTTCCATAACTTATTCATGGTAACTTACAAAATCACCCATGGAATCAAAAACTAATGAATTCAATAGTTGGACCTAGTTGTAAAAGTCACAAAACATAAAAATTTCAAAGAAAAAGCAAGAATTGAACTCACATGGTATAAAAATATGAGAAACCAGCTTGTTTAAGATCTCCTATGGCTTTTTTTTTCTGATAAATTATGAAGAAATATCTAGATTTTTCACTTTTGTCTTTGTTTTATATATTTAATTTGTAAAGTTTCCAATTTTGCCCTTGTTTCTCCTTACTTTCTTGCTGATTTTTCTTGCCCAACCATCCAGCCCATATAATTTGGGCCTAATTGCCTTTTAAATCCCTCCTTAATAGTCACTTAAGCTATTTAATCACAATTTAACAAATTTTACACTATTTTCAATTTAGTTCGTTTTAGTTAATTGACTATCCAAACGTTAAAATTTTCTAACGAAACTTTTCTAATAACTCAATGACACTCCATAAATATTTATAAAAATATTTGTGGCTCGGCTTATGAATTCGAGGTCTCGATACCTCATTTTAGACTCAATTTACCTATTAAATTCTTTTTAAATCACAAAATTCACCAATTCAAGAATTCTTCTATAATCACACTTGTCTCGTATGTATTTATTTATTAGATTTTAGAACTCACTGGTCGGATTTAGTGATCTCGAATCACTGTTTCCGACACTATTGAAAATTAGGCTGCTACAATTCGAATGAAAAAAATACACATGGGTATTGGCCATTATAATACCAACACCAAAAAATTATTTTTTTAATCTTTCCAGCAATCATCAGGTAATCATTGCTTAATTATTGATATAGGTGCTGCCCATTAGGGTACCATAATCCCCGGCAACGTTTATTTCAAGTCATTCTCGTAAATATTTTTGAACTCGGATCATCTTTGTAAATATTTAATTATTTTGGGTCAGTTTGGTAAAATAGCCAATATATTGTGAAAATTTTCAAGCAATGAAACTAAATAAACTTTGGATAAACTACACCCAATGTCACTAAACTATTAGTAAGTTTACATTTTGGTTACTTAACTTCAAAAAGTTATAAAATGGTTACTGAAGTATTTGGAATTTTAGAGTCATTGGACTATTCAAAAGTTTTTTTTTTAAGTCATAAGGTTATTAAGTTTTTTTTATAATAAAAAAATCCGCTAGTGAGCTCCAAACAACGATTGGTATAGTAGATCAAAATCCATCGACGAGTAGAAGAACATATCTTAGGTCCAAATCATTTCGATAGTTAGTGTCCAAGGGTGTATGTAGGGGTAGGTAGGGGCCTTGGCCTCCAAAAATGGAAATTTGCTATTTCAGTCCTCTCATAAACAATGAATTTGTAAATTAATATATGGTGAAATTATACTTTAACCCCTAAAATGGAAAAAAATCTTTTTAGCCCCTTAAAAATGACGAAATAATAAATTAATAAATGATTAAATTATGTTTTGACCTCTCAAAATTTTAGAATTAATTTTTGGCCCCTCTTTAGAAATTCTAGATTTGCCCCTGTTGGAGTCAGAGATCAGAAAGAAAAAAAAAGTTGCTTGGATTTTAATTAGTAGATTCAAGACATTCAAAGTTGTTTTATGAAAAAAGAATTGAATTGTTGAAAAGAATGATGAGAGAGCTTTCGATTGGTACAGATAATGCGAACAGAAAAATGCTAAATAATAGTGATTTTAACAACTTAGTGACTTAAATGAAAACTTTTGAATAAGTTAATAATCATTTTGTAACTTTTTTGAAATTGAGTGACGAAAATATAAACTTGCTAATAACTTAGTGACATTGAATGTAATTTACCCATAAAATATTAAAAATTAAATATTTTTATTACATTTTTTAACTAAAATATTTTTCATTTTGTATGGAGACTAAATAATATTCGATAACGTACTAAAACAACACTTAATTCAGTGACAAAAGTTAACTCGAGTATGGCAGACATGTGATTTTCTTAAAATCTTTCCCCCTTTCTTTTAATATTTAACTACCATTAACTCTCTGTTTATGCAGGAGATTTACAATTTTTTCAATAATTTATTTGATTAAGTACTACGTATTTTTAAATTTAAAAAATTATGAATTAAGTAATTATTTACTTTTTTAATATTAATTAATTAATTATTATTAGTATTAATTTAAAGGTTAAATACTATTTTTTTGGCTGTTATCTTATAGTTAAATTATCACTTTAATATTTTTACTATTTTTTTTATCAATTTGACTCCTATACTTTCATTCGTAATTTTTCTTATCCTAATTTAAATTTCTGTTAAAAAATAAACCATTCAATGACACTTTACCATATGTGAAAGAAAACAATAAAAAAATACTTAAATTTCAGAAAATTTAAAAAAATCATCAAAGTCCAAAAAAAAAACCCCTCAAAAAAATCTTAAAATATAGAAAATTATTAAAAAACTAAATAATCATAATATATTTTTTTAAAAATTGTAAAAAAATTTAAAAATTAAAGTATCTTAAACTTTTAAAATAATTTTAAAAAATCGTAAATTTAAAAATATATATATCTATTTGAATTTTTTTTAACAATCTCATTATAGATCTTGATAATATTTATTATTTTTGACACAATACTAACACTAACCATAGCCTCCAACCTAAAAATAGGAGAAATTTTAAGTTTTTTTAAATAAAAAATTATCATAAAATTCTTTTAAAATATTATAAAATTCTAAGATTTTCTAAAAATACTAAAATTCGAAACAAAGGTTCCCCTCTAAATTTTATGATTTTTTTTTTGAAGTTTTGCGTACTTATAGTATTATAAAATATTTCTATAAAATTCAAAAATAGATTATGTGTTTATTTTTTTATAATTTTCTAAATTTATGAAATATTTGTTATAAGTTCTTAGACATTTGGGGCTAGCCTGTCCTTAAATAAGTAAAAATTAAAATATGTCTTAATCTATTTATTGTTCGAAATTTAAAATTTAATTTTTATATTTTTATTTTTAAAAATTTAATCTTTCTATTTTTTTAAATTTTAAAAATCAGGTTTAGTTGTTTAACTCTTTTTTTGTTAAATTTAGGGTAATTATATTTTTTTTAATTTTATTGCTATCTAGTGAGTATTTTTTTTATGTTAAAATACAACAACAACAAATATTAAAAAAAATAATAGTGTTAACCATTAGACTAAAGTAAAAATATTAAATTTTTGAAAATAAATATATAGGAACTAAAATCGAAATTTGTAAAGAGTATGGAACCTTTTGCATATTTTAAGTATTAACCATAAGTAAACTATCTTTAATAAATAATGGCTTTTTAAATACGTCGTCTCTCAGAGAAACCATGGTCAAACACAA
Organism: Gossypium hirsutum; assembly: GCF_007990345.1. Taxonomy (NCBI): domain Eukaryota; kingdom Viridiplantae; phylum Streptophyta; class Magnoliopsida; order Malvales; family Malvaceae; genus Gossypium; species Gossypium hirsutum. The sequence goes on from NC_053441.1 coordinate 20,889,135, forward strand.
GACTGGTGGAGAGTGGAGAGTGAACGTAGATCCGATTTAACAATAAAAGATTAGTCTTTCCAAGTTTTAGGGTCTGTTTGATTGCCAGTAAAATATTTTCCGTAAAATGATTTCAGGAAAATATTTTTCTTTTCTGTAAAATGATTTACTGGAAAATATTTTCTGGTGTTTGATTGAATCTGTGTAAAATATTTTCAGCTGTTTGGCAGATTTCCTAGAAATATTTTTCGAAAAAATTGTTTTTACATATATTGATATATATTAATAAATTTTTATATTTTAAATTATTTTTACATATATTGCAATGATTTATTTATAATAATACTCAATTATTAAGCTACAATATTAATCGTTATAAATTGAAAAAAATTAATATCAAATAAATTATTTGTAATTGTGTTAAAAAAACAAGTATTGAATAATTAAAAAAACAAGTTACTGGAAAATCGATAAACAGAAGCAATTTTATACCGGAAATGAAGGAAGGAATGAAGGAGGCGATAGAGAGGAGAGCACGGAAAATGTCTTACGGAAATTGAAAGGGTAAGACATTTTCCCTAAAATGTAACCCATTTTCCCTTGTTTTGGAGTTCATTTTCCAAATGGAAAATGTTTTCCGCCAATCAAACGCTGGAAAAGTTGGAAATGATTTTCCGGAAAATCAATTCCTTCAATCAAACAGACCCTTAAATGCGGTATGAAGTGCTTGCTTTCAACGTCTTTCAAAAACCAAACTTGCAATGGAGGGGAAGACGAAGACCCCAACAGTGTAAGCCAATTTTCCAAGTCTTCCTTTTATTATTTTTATATTTTAAGTCTAGGTATGGGAATTCAACTTTCCAATGAGAAATAAAGAAAAACATCATAAAGGAAAATTGGACTCAAATGCTTTTAACCTTATGTAAATCTTGAAGTATATCCAACTTGTACATAAACTTAAAACTAAATATCAATACTGAAATACTGTTTGGAACCTTGAGTTGTTAAAGATGAAGAGAGTAGCCTGGCTTCCTTCCCTGCTGCTCCTGATAGTTACGTTGCATACTTGTTTATCTGATGTTGAGTCTAATTCTACAGTAGAAGCACTTGCGCTCCTCAATTGGAAAGCCAGCCTTCTATCCCTCACAAACCGTTCTGTTTTGCCTTCGTGGACTGTCTCGCCTGGAAATGCACAAGCAAATCCCTGCGGTTGGTTTGGGATCCATTGCAAGGGTGACAGCGTTTCCAGAATCAATCTTACGAGTTATGGTGTAAAAGGTACATTCCATGCATTTCCATTCTCATCTTTGCCTAATCTTGAAGAGTTAGACCTTAGCATCAATGGACTTTTTGGCACAATCCCACCTCAAATCAATCAACTCTCTAATCTCACTTACCTTGATTTATCATATAATCAGTTGTCTGGAAGAACCCCACCTCAAATTGGTCAACTTATTCATCTCAAGACCCTTCACCTTGTTCAAAACCTGTTGAATGGCTCCATTCCTGAGGAAATAGGTCAGCTAGAGTCCCTCGAAGAGCTTGCCTTGCAAAACAACTAAATGGTTCCATCCCTTCTTCTTTGGGTAACTTGGCCAACCTGACCTACTTGTATATGTTAAATAATTCCCTTTCTGGTAACATCCCTTCAGAAATAGGAAATCTTAGCAGCCTGCAGGAACTTTACATTGACAACAACCAACTCGCAGGTTCCATCCCTTCCACTTTTGGAAAACTAAAACACTTGAGATTGCTCCACTTGTCCACTAACAGTCTTTCAGGATCCATCCCTTCTGAATTTGGGCATATGGAATCGCTAAATGAATTAGCACTTTATAAAAACAATCTATCAGGTTTCATCCCACCCTCACTCGGAAACTTGACTGATCTGACCATTCTCCAACTGTATGAAAATAAACTTTTTGGCCTCATTCCTGAAGAGTTAGGGAACTTGAAATTATTGGTTTTCCTAGAGGTGAGTCAAAACCAACTCAATGGTTCTATTCCATTTTCATTTGCTAATTTGAGCAACTTGGAAACTTTGTTCCTCCGAGACAATTAACTTTCCGGTCCCATACCTCAAGAAATAGGAAACCTCATGAAAATGTGGATGTTGGAACTCGATGGAAACCAGTTCACTGGGCAGCTGCCGCAAAACATTTGCAGAGGTGGAAAACTGGAATATTTCATAGCCAATGACAACCATTTCAGAGGACCAATACCCAAAGATGTTAGTACAAAACTCCGGTAAGGAAAAAACTCGAACACACGATCGGAACTCGAAAAGAAAAAGAAGAAATAGGACAGGCTCCAAGGCGTGTATCAAGCCACTATCTTTAAGGTTATATTCGCCCCCACTTATCTTCAGTGTGCAAACGAGTTCCAAGAAAATTAACCTCGAGGATACAATGAAGCCAATGACTATTTGCGTTTTGCACTGACGAGAATAATTCACTATGCACTGAGTAATGTATAACAAAAACTCAATTTCTACAAAGGATTTCTGCAGCAATACTTTATAGAATAATCTAATAATATTAGAAAATGAAGGAAGAGAAGAAATAATATTAGAATTTGTTGATATGATTTCCAAATGAAATCCCATTCCTATTTATAGGAATTTTCATGTCTCTTCATAGAGACATCTTTCAATAGGTGTCTTTATGAATAAATAAATAATAATAATTATTCATTTAATTTTGTAACTATTCAAATAATATTTTTTGAATAGTTATAATTCTTTTTTAAAAAGTCAAATGATATAACTTTTGACCAATGACCAAAAGTTTTATCTTTTGATTAATTACACCCATTCATTTATAGTTATTGGGATACTATAAATATTTGAAAATATTCCAACAATCTCCCCCCATTTTCAAAATATTTAGATTTTGATATTTTTGGAAATCAATTTGCATAAATAAAGGTGTCTTACGATTGAACCTTCACTTAGTGAAAACATGTTAAAGTTAATCGAAATTGTATGGTAGACTAAGCTTTGAACCAACTATTCCATTTGATTAACTGAACACATCTCACACAATGATTTCAACATCAGTCAATGCATAGTATCTAGGGACACTATTATAGCCATGTGTCTATGTCCTCTTTTCATGAGTGCTGTCAGAGCCAAGCCCTTAAGCTCCTAGAAGCGGCCACACTTCCACTCACATAAGTAGATCCCATCAAAAGTGTTCCCGTAATTATAACACTCTAACATATTTATGTTATGGGTCCATTAAGAGTACATTACTCATCCTTCCCTTATCATTACGGGTACCTAGCACTTTAATCTTAGGATGGATTTATTTATAATGCTAACAGTCACATACTAATGATGTACTTTGTCTCATTGAACTCAAGACTTGACGTTATACCAAGCGTTGAGTCGAGTTTCCATCATGGGTGACTCTAATTAATAGGCTTGAGTCCCATCCCTTTTGAGGTCCTTTTTACTGCATCTCTAGCAAGACTTTTTGTCAAAGGATCTGCCAAATTTTCACTTGACCTCACATAATTAATAGTGATCACTCCATCAGAGATTAATTGTTGGACATAACTATGTCTTAATCCAATGTGTCTAGACTTTCCATTATATACTTGGCTATATGCCTTTGCTAGAGTAGCCTCACTATCACAACGGATAGAAATAGGTGAAATTGGCTTAAGCCATAAAGGTACATCATAAAGCAAATTTCTTAACCATTCTGCTTCTTTAGATGCAGCGGCTAATGCAATAAATTCTGCTGCCATGGTGGAATCAGTAATACATGTTTGTTTCTTGGAACCCCAAGAAATGACTCCTCCACCAAGAATGAAGATCCACCCACTAGTAGATGCATGATCTTCCAAACTTGTAATCCAACTAGCATCCGAATACCCTTCTAAAACTGGAGGATATCCATTATAACACAATCCATAGTTAATAGTTTTCTTTAAGTACCTAAGTACTCTATTTAAAGCTTGCCAATGCAAACTACTTGGATTACTTATGTATCTACTCAATTTTCCAATAGCATATGCAATATCTGGTCTTGTACAAGTCATTATGTACATAAGATAACCAATTAGACTTGCATATTTCAATTGATCAATTTTCCTACCAGCATTAGATACTAATTTTAATTGAGGATCCATGGGTGTAGATGCTGGTATACAGTTGAAAAGATCAAACTTTTTAAGCACATTTTCAATGTAATGTGATTGTGATAAAGCTATAGTGCTTTCATCTCGGGTTATTTTAATCCCAAGAATAACATCTGCTACACCCATATCCTTCATAGCAAAGTTGTTTGACAAGAATTTCTTTGTGTTTTCTATTTGTTTCAAATCCGTGCCAAAAATGAGCATGTCATCTACATATAAGCAAATTATAACACCCTTTCCATTATCAAATTTACTATATATGCACTTATCGGATTCATTTATTTTATAGCCATTAGCTAAAACAACCTTGTCAAACTTTTGGTGCCATTGTTTTGGTGCTTGTTTAAGCCCATATAAAGATTTAACAAGCTTACATACCTTATGCTCTTGTCCTGGAACAACAAATCCTTCCGGTTGCTCCATGTACACTTCCTCTTCCAATTCACCATTTAAAAATGCAGTTTTAACATCCATTTGGTGAACAACCAAATTATATATAGAGGTAAGTGATATTAATAGTCTAATTGTAGCAATTCTTGCTACTGGAGCATAGGTATCAAAGTAATCAATACCTTGTCTTTGTGTAAAACCTTTTGCTACCAACCTTGCTTTAAATTTATCAATGGTTCCATCGACCTTCATTTTCTTTTTGAAGATCCATTTACAACCTATTGGTTTGGAACCTGGTGGAAGATCAACTAAGATCCAAGTTTGATTTCCCATTATTGAATCCATTTCATCATTTATTGCTTCTTTCCAAAAAGCAGAGTCTTGAGATTTCACTGCTTCTTCAAATGTAATAGGATCAGATTCGGTATTATAACAATAAGGTATCTTATTGCATATACTTTCACCTTTTCCTTCTACAAGAAACATAATGAAATCTGGTCCAAAATCTTTGACCTTTTTAATCCTCTTACTTCTTCTTAATTCTTGACAAGATTCATCATTATTATCAATTTGTTTCAATGGAATCTCATTCTCATTTGAAGAATGAATCAATTGTTGTGGTTGTAATTGTCTTGATATAGAATTAAATCTATTTTCATCAAAAATAGCATCTTTTGATTCAATAACTGTATTAATTGAAATTGAATCATTTGGTTCAATTACTATGAACCTATATGCCTTGCTATTATGTGCATAACCTATAAATATGCATTCAATTCCTCTTTCACCTAACTTTTTACGTTTATGTGTTGGAACTTTTACAATAACTCTACAACCCCAAACCTTTAAATAATTAAGGTTTGGTTTCCTTTTCTTCCATTGTTCATAGGGGGTTATTTTAGTTTCCTTATTAGGAACTCTATTCAATTTATGACAAGCTGTTAGAACAGCTTCTCTCCAAAAACCCTGTCCAAGACCTGAATATGATAACATTGAATTTACCATTTCAATCAAGACTCTATTTTTCCTTTCAGCTACACCATTTTGTTGTGGTGTGTAAGGGGCTGAAACTTGATGGACAATTCCAGTGAGTTCAAAATAACTTGGATTATAGTATTCTCCACCTCTATCCGATCTTAAGCACTTGATAAATGATTCACACTGAAGTTCAACTTCAGATTTATAAACTTTAACTTTATCAAGCGCTTCATCTTTTGAATGCAATAAATATACATAACAATATCTAGAACAATCATCAATAAAAGTAACAAAATATTTCTTTCCACCTAATGTAGGAGTATTATGCAAGTCACATAAATCACTATGTATCAAATCAAGCAATTTTGTTTTCCTTTTAACCTTAGGGAAAGGATTTCTTGTAATTTTAGTCAACATACAGGTATTGCATTTTTCAATATTATTATTAAAAACAGGAATTAAATCTAATTTATACATGTCATTCAATTTTCTATAATTCAAATGACCTAATCTATAATGCCACAAACAAAATGATTCAACCATATAAGCAGAAATAGTATTTTTATTCTTATTAATAATATTAAGTTTGAACATGCTTTCATACATATACCCTTTTCCCACAAAAATTCCTCCCTTAGACAAAATAAACTTATCTGCCTCAAAAACAAGTTTGAAACCAAACTTATTCAACAGACTTCCAGACACTAAATTTTTCCTAACTTCTGGTACATAATATACATCATTTAAGGTTAAAACCTTTCCAGAAGTGAATTGTAGTTCAACAAACCCTTTGCCTTTAATTGTTGCGGTGGAAGAATTTCCCATGTACAAGACATTGTCATTTTCACATTGTGTGAACTTTGTGAACATGCTTTTGTCTTTGCACACATGTTTGGTTGCTCCGATATCAATCCACCATGTATTATCATCTTGTGCCATATTAATTTCAGATATCATTGCAACGAACTTTTCGTTATTATCAGCCTTAGAAGATGATTTCTTCTTTAAAAATCGACATTCATTCTTGAAATGTCCCGGCTTTCCACAATGATAGCATGAGCCCTTTTGTTTCTTTTTGAACTTAGGTGCTCTATCAGCCTGATTGAACTTTCTTTTGAATGGTTTAGTAGTCTGTACTTCCTCCATAACATGTACTTTGGCATTTTCAGAATTTAGGTTCTGATCTTGTTTTCGATACTTTTCTTCAATACGAAGATGATTTGCCAAAGCCTCAAGAGATATTTCCTTTTTCTTATGTTTTAGACTTCTTTTAAAGTCTTTCCAAGATAGAGGAAGTTTGTCTATTATAGAGGATACCACAATCATTTCATCCATTTTCATATCATATTGCTTAAATTGATTCAGCATCTTTTCAATATCACGAAATTGTTCCATAACAGAACGACCATCAACCATTTGATAATTATTGAAACGACTGACAAGAAATTTCTTACTTGTAACATCTTCGGTCATGTATCTTTCCTCCAATTTGTCCCATAATTCTTTAGCGGTGACGTCGTTTTGGTAGGTGTCGAACAAACCATCAGATAAACCATTCAATATGTGGCCCATGCACATGTAATCAGCATTGTCCTATTTTTGTCTTTCTCGGGTTGCAGCAATAGATTCGTTTTCATTCTCTTCAGGTCTTGGAGTATCCAAAACATAAGCAATCTTCAAAGTTGATAACAAAAAGTGCATCTTTTTCTGCCATCGTCGAAAATTGCCACCATCAAAACGATCAAGTTTAACAAAGTTGGAAGCCAACTCCCTTAGTGTTCCACTTTCATGTGTTGTGGTAGTCATCATGAAATATAACCTTAAAATTGTTAGTACAAAACTCCGGTAAGGAAAAAACTCGAACACACGATCGGAACTCGAAAAGAAAAAGAAGAAATAGGACAGGCTCCTAGGCGTGTATCAAGCCACTATCTTTAAGGTTATATTCGCCCCCACTTATCTTCAGTGTGCAAACGAGTTCCAAGCAAATTAACCTCGAGGATACAATGAAGCCAATGACTATTTACGTTTTGCACTGACGAGAATAGTCCACTATGCACTGAGTAATGTATAACAAAAACTCAATTTCTACAAAGGATTTCTGCAGCAATACTTTATAGAATAATCTAATAATATTAGAAAATGAAGGAAGAGAAGAAATAATATTAGAATTTGTTGATATGATTTCCAAATGAAATCCCATTCCTATTTATAGGAATTTTCATGTCTCTTCATAGAGACATCTTTCAATAGGTGTCTTTATGAATAAATAAATAATAATAATTATTCATTTAATTTTGTAACTATTCAAATAATATTTTTTGAATAGTTATAATTCTTTTTTAAAAAATCAAACGATATAACTTTTGACCAATGACCAAAAGTTTTATCTTTTGATTAATTACACCCATTCATTTATAGTTATTGGGATACTATAAATATTTGAAAATATTCCAACAAAAGACTTGAAAAACTGCAGCAGCCTAAAAAGAGTGCGCCTGGAAAGAAATAGACTGACTAGAAACATATCAGAAGATTTCGGAGTCTATTCAAGCTTGAATTTTATAAGCCTTAGTGACAATGACTTTTATGGTGAAATTTCACCTCAGTGGGCGTCGTGCAATAATTTGAGCAGCCTACAGATTGCCCGGAACAACATCACTGGCAGAATACCACCTGAGCTTGGAAACTCAGCTCAGCTTCAGGCTCTTGATCTTTCTTCAAATCATTTAGTGGGGGAGATTCCAAAGAAACTGACAAAATTGACATCTTTAACAAGGCTTATTTTGTCAGGGAATCAACTCTATGGTGGTATACCAATGGAAGTTGGATCTTTTTCCCAACTCGAGTATCTTGATTTGTCGGCAAATAGATTGAGTCGGTCCATCCCCGAGACTATAGGGGATATGTTGAAATTGTACTACTTGAATTTGAGTAGTAACAATTTCAGCCTTGGAATTCCACGTCAGATAGGCAAGTTAGTTCAAGTGAATGAATTAGATCTGAGTCATAACATGCTTTCAGGGGAGATTCCAACACAATTTCAATCTTTGCAGAGCTTGTCAACGTTGAACCTCTCTTACAATAACCTCTCTGGTAGCATCACCATTTTCAATGAGCTCCGAGGCTTGGTCCAAGTTGACATAGCACATAATGAATTGGAGGGTCCAATTCCTGATGTCCCAGCATTTCAAAATGCTTCAATACAAGAATTAGAAGGAAACTGTTGAGCATGGACTGCAATGCAACAGAAGGCCATGATGCAGACCAGCATTCAAGCAGGACCAGAAGTAGCTTAATTATTTTGTTTACTTTTTGTCCATTTTGTAATGCCATCCAAGCTAAATATAACTAGACTTTTAGAGTTGTTAAGATTTGAATTGATGGATGTAATGGCTAAAAATTGTTCAGCTTTCTTTTGTATTACTTTAGTTGGCAACTTGCCAAAATAGGTGGGAGCAGTTACAAGTTTAGGTAACTGACATTCTAATTTTGTAACTCATATATTTTCAAATGAAATGAAAAGTAATAGCATTTCATTCAGTTACATTTTTTGCTTTTGAGTTTTCTGTTCTGTTTCTGCTTGCTGTTCGTGAGCTTATGCTCTTGGTGTTTTCATTTGTTTGATTTGCTGCTGCCATTGTTCCAACAGAAACAGGGGTTTGTGTGGCAATGTTAGTGGGTTGAAACCTTGCAAGCTTTCTAAAAACGGCCACCACAAGTTACTCTACGCAATCATGCTTCCTCTGTTAGGAGCTGCTATCCTTTCAATTGCTATTCTGGCTTTGTTTTTTGGCTTCAAAAAAAAAAGGAAAAGATGCAGATGAAGAAAGGGAAAGCACCAAGATTGATGAGAACCTCTTTGCAATATCGTCCGTCGATGGAAGATTGTTGTATGCTGAGATTATAAGTGCTACTAAAAACTTTAATTCTCAGTGCTGCATTAGCAAGGGAGAATACGGAAATGCATACCGAGTAGAACTGTCATCAGGTGATATTGTAGCTGTGAAGAAAGTCCTTCCACTGCATGCTGATGAAGTTAGCACTGCAAAAGAATTCCAAAATGAAGTAATGGCGCTCATAGATATACAGCATGGGAATATTGTGAAGTTCTACGGGTTTTGTTGCTCTGCTGAACAATCATTCTTGGTTTACAAATACCTCGAAAAAGGTAGTTTGGCTACCAATCTAAGCAATGATGAAACAGCAAAAGAATTGGACTGGGATAAAAGGCTGAATATTATAAATGGGGTTGCTTATGCCCTGTCTTACTTGCACCATGATTGCTCACCACCAATTGTCCATCGAGACCTTACAAGCAACAATGTTTTGCTCGACTTGGAATTTGAAGCTCACATTTCAGGTTTTGGCATGGCTAAACTTCTCAATCCAGACTCATCTAATTGGACAAATCTTGCTGGAACATATGGATATGTCGCACCAGGTGATGTAGTTTATAGAAATCTTTTGGTGCATGAAAGGTAGATCATTGTTCTGTAATTGACTATTTCTTTGTTTTTTCTTTTCCTTGGCAGAGCTTGCCTACACAATGAAGGTTACAGAAAAGTGTGATGTTTATAGTTTTGGAGTGTTGATTCTGGAAGTTATCGTGGGAGCACATCCGGGTGATTTGATCGCCACACTACCATCTTCATCCCTTGAAATGCGGCTTCTGGTGAAAGATGTCTTGGATCAAAAGCCTTTACCTCCATCAGCATACATTCAAGACAAACTAGTATCTTTAATGAAGATTGCTTTTATCTGTTTGGCTGACAATCCACATTCTAGACCAACCATGTGTGCTGTTTCTCAGCTGTTAGCCAGCTGAATCATGTCCTCCCAAGGGTCTTACATTGAATTGCAGACTGCCATGTACGTTGTTTCTCAGCTGTTACTCTTTGAAGTCCTAATATTTTTATTGTTGTGTCATTGCTGGTATACAAGTAGATTACTAAGGAAACTTTACCAGGTTTTCATGTATCATATTTACGTTTGAAGTGATTTCCAAGCAAATAGACCCCATTATGTAACTAATTTTGAAAAATGTAGATTTGATTTTAATACTTCTCATTGCACATTCCCATATGTTATATAAAATATTCTAACTTATGACGCATTTAACAGAGGACTTCGACTTTCAATCGAGCAATTATCTGCAATATATATGTCGAATTTACTTAAAATCCCATTGCACAAGCTGGTCAGTGATTGGCTCTCTGAGAGAAAAATCTATGGTCCGTCCAAATGTCAAGCTATGCATCGAAATTCTTTATTTTTCTACAGTATTAGTATCTGGCACTTATATTGGGTACGTTAGTATAGATAAGATCATCCAAATAAATGAAAAAGCTAAGAAAAATTGAGTTGGAAGGATTTGCGATGTCTGTTTGAAGAATATTACATTAACCAGTCTTGAAATCTTCAAATAGCTATGACTTGTCTTCAGGAAATTAGTAACTATGAAAGCTACCCTTTAACAACTTAATTTAATGTCCATTGACATTATTAAGTCCCCAAAAATCAACAGTACTCTTGGAGCTTGACCCCAAACCTCAACAAGTACCTCTCCATGCAGCTATGTAACCATATTCCATCTGAACATATTTAATGTTTCCATACTCTTTCCTTGATTTGGCTTACAATTCCATCCGAACTTTCCTTGTTGACAAGTCTAGACCACCTTGCTATGGCTCGTAACAACATAAATGGCACCATACCAAAATAGATAGGGAAGTTGAGATCACTTTCTCATCTCTTTTTTGCATAAAAAGGAACTGACAGACAATATCCATTCTCCTATAGGGAAATTGAGCAACTTGGTTAATCTCTATCTTGGCGACAATGAACTCTACGTCTCCATCCCTGACTTGAATTGTTTGATTTGTCAAGGAACCATCTTGATGGTAGCTTCCCTCGGAAACATGACTAGTTTAGCATTTCTTTACAACCCCTGATTCCATGGGAAACCCCATGTCAGACGTTTTGGATTAGCTGAGAATGAATCAACTGGAAATTTACCAGAAAATATATGCTTTGGTGGACTGCTTGGGAAACTTACTGTAGAAAACAACCATTTCACAGGCCCCATACCAACGGCTTTGGAAATTGCACCAGCTTAATAGAACTTAAGCTTGAAGAGAATCAACTTAATAGCTGAAGGTTTTGGCACATATCCGAACTTGAAGTACACTATTTAAGTTATAAACAGTTGTCTGGGGAGCTATCTAATAAATGGGAACAATACCCCCAATTTGACAAGCTTAAGATTTGCCAATAACATCTCTGGGCGAATGCCAACTAACCTTGGGGAAGGATGTTAGCTACAAATACTTGACCTATCTTTAAAACATTTAAGAGGGGAGATTCCAATAGAACTTGAGACGTTGACGTCACTGAACATCCTTTTGCTTGATGATAACATGTTATCTGGTTACTTTTCCCTAGGGATTCAGATGCTATCTGGTATGCAAAGCCTTAGCTTTGCCCGCAACAAAATGGGCTGCTCAATTCCCAGTCAATTAGGACGGTGCTTGAATTTAAGTATGAACAAGTTTAATGAAGACTGGTTTTCAGCCTTTTCCATCCACAAGCCAAAATGGTCGACTGACAAAGTGTAACAAAGTCCTTTTGATCCTGGTCCTTCTCTTTGGCGGTGAAGCTCTTTTTTTCTATCACTGTTGTGATATCATTAACCGAAGAATTAGGGACAAAGAAAACGAATCAAGAGAAGCACAGACCGGAAGTCCCTTCATGATACGGTGCTACGATAGAAAATAATTAAGCATTCGGACACCATTATCAACCAAAGGAATTGACTCAAAACATTGTGTCAAAGTATGACGGAATGTGTTAAAAGGTGGCTTTCATGCAGACCATTCTGTTCGAGCCATGCAAGTTGCAGCTGAAGAACATGCTGCTGCTTTTTGTTGTTTAATTGATGTTTTGCTACTTAGTTACATTTGAACTAAGTATGTAATGTATTTGATGTAATTTGGTGGTGATGGATTTGATAAATCAGCTTAACCAAGTGTGCAAGCAATTTTTTATAAGTTTCAAGACTTTGTAAGTGGAGTTAAGTGTATTTAGGTAACACTTTTTTTGTTTTTCAGACAAGTTGATTACTTGTTATATGTAATGAAATGTTTTCAGAAGAGAATAGATGAATCTTTCAGCATTTTTCTCTTCTCGTTTTGGTTCTTGTTAAGCAATCTGTTCTTGTTATTTTCAAGCCCGATTTCTTTATTTGTTCAGCAAGTCACTGTAGCTTCAAGCTCAAGACTCTGATGTGATTTCTTAATTTGTTTCTTAACTCCTACAGAATGTTCCTTGAGGTAAGGAGGGAAAGGGCTTTCCACGGTTTGTTATGATCTTCATGATGGCTTTTCAAACATGGACATCATCTAATTATTTGTATTTCATGATTATAATAATTGTAATATTATATATTCGAATATATTTTAATTGGATAATTATTAATTCATGTTTATCCTAAAAAGCAATAGCCTTCCAAGAAAAGGAGAAGAGAAAAAGAATAGAATAGAAGAAAATGAAAAAGAAAAAAAAAGGAAGGAAAAATAAAATATAAAATATAAAAAAATTGTTCAAAAAGAAAAAGTATAGAGTGGAATTTGAGCTAAATTTTTTGTTCAAAAGGATAATATAATATTTCATATCAGCTTGAAGTTACACTTAGAGGTGATCATGGATCATGTCAAGTTTAAGCTGAGTTTAGACATGATATTTATATGCTTTATCATTGTTGGAGTCCAACACTACTTAAAATATGAATTTAAAATTTTGCCTAAATCCGCCCATATTTATTGATAGTTAATCTAAGCCTATTTTAGGCCTATCCATGTTACTTTTTTAAAAAGTTCAACAATTATATTTTATTATTTTTAATGTAATTTTTAAAGATAGTGCAAAGAACCATGGAAAAGAAAATGTTTTTTTTCATTAAAACAGTTTGGACAGCAGCAGTGACTTAACTTTGAAAATTCACCAAAATTTATAGAAAATTTAGTTAGAGATTGACTTAAATATGTAATTAAAGCTTATTGAGCGTATTTTCATATGGAAGAAACGGTGAAAGAAACGAAATTTTATAGTGTTAGATATATTAATTTTCGTGAAATAAGGTTGGAGTGGATTTGGGTTCTCCAGTTCTGACTTTGGAAAATCATAAAAAAATTATAAAAAAATTATTAGGGTTTTAAATTTATATGTTTAAATTCTTAATGATTCTATTTTCAAGAGAAACAAACGTAAACATCATCCAAACCCCGTACTAAGAGATAATTAATTTTTAGTAAAGAAAGGTCGAAGCTGTCAAACAACAGAATATGGACGAATTTGAAGAATTTACTGTACTTATTGGCTAAGTCATAAATTCTGAAATTTTTATGATAAAAAGATATTTGAGTCTAGTTTCAAAAATATCAAGCGAATCTTAATTTCGAATTCTGTAGCTCAAGATATGAATAATTTAGTGACTATAATTCAAGTGGACAACTTTGATATGAACACATAAGTAAATAGTGAAATTATAGATAATGTTACATATAAGCATGTTATATACTAAAAGTTAAAGATTCTAACAAATATATACATAAAGGATGTGGAATAGAGAGGATGAGGAAGAAAAAAATATATGAATATATATATATAGTAGATGAATTTGAAACGTTTCGAAATGGTTGTAAATGATGGAATGATTAATGCATGTGAGTATGTTTAAACGAATTGATAAAATAATAAGTGAATAATTGTTAATTGATGTGATATTGAATTCTTTGCTAAAATTTTATAAAGAATTAAATTGATTGGCATAATTTAGAAATAAATATGAAATATACGTAAAGTGGGTAAACTACTTTTAAAAGTGCAAGTCCTCCAATGCTCTTATTTGCAAAACTTTAATATTTGTGTTAATTTTATATACTTTGTTATCTTTGATTGAATATCATGTTTTTATAAGGACTTGATATTAGAAATAGGTGTAAGTGGATGATATATAAAATGAAGTGGCGGTTATGAAACCTGAATATATATTCAAGTAATGATATATAAAAATAAATAAATAAAAATAAAGAGCGGAACTTGTAAGAAAATGGAGACGATGTCACGATGACAAGTTCGCCATGTCACGACGTGGAAACCCCAACATCGCGACGACAATTCAAACATTTTTATGAACTTTACAGTTTGGCCTTTGATCAATTATGGATGTTTTAATGAGCTCATTTAACTCATTATTAGTTCTATCATAAATTCAATTATTACTAAAATGAGTTAATGATCTACATTAATTAAATAATATGATAAATTGATATGAAATTTTCAGTAGTTGCTTCGGCAACGAATGTGACATCCTGATGCATTAACTCGACGATCGGGTCGGGTATGGGGGTGTTACCGTAAGCGCGCTAAAATTTCCTTAATGGCATGTCATCTATATCTTAATAGTTCATATCTTGTCTACATAGGCTTTATTTTCATCAAATTATAGCATTTATTTAGTCAAAAAATATACTATAAATTTACAATTTTCTCAATTGAGTCCTCTTCTTCACTATACAATATAGCTTGTATTTCACTTTAGATCAAATGCACATAACATCATCACTATATTACTTTTACATTTTTTACAATTTAATCCTTGTAACAATATTTAGTATAATTATATCTTCCGCTTTCATTAACACATGTAACTTGTCTCCATATTTAATAATCTTCCATAATTCGCTAATAATTCTTATTATAAATTTCACATATCACTTTTACTTTGCAATTTTAGTCCTTATCACAACATTCCATACAATAGTACCTTACATTTTCAATAACACATATAACATATTTCATTTCTTAATTTAATTTCTATATTTCACCACAAATTCTTATTATCACATTCGCATATTATTTTTGCTTATTTTATCAAAATAGTCTTTAGGACGTCAATTCAATCAATAGAACTTTCATCTCTTTTTAATACATGCAATATGTTTCTCTGTCTAATATAATTTCCATAATTCTTCACTAGATCTTATCATATTTAACTCATGTTACTTTTAGACATTTAACAATTTAGTCTTTGTCTCTCTCTCATATTTCATTCTACACTTTCGATCTGCTTTTTTCGATCGACTCCACTGCCGACCAGGGGTAACACTTCCATTATACATGTTCATGGGTTAAGCTACCCATCTAGGCCTGAAGGCCCACCTGAAATTTGAAAGGGTTTGGGTAAAAATATTAGGCTCGAAAAATGGGTTTAGACAACAAAATTAGGCTCGTTTAAAATATGCGTCGGGCTCGGGTCTGACTCATTTTTAAGTTTATAATACTTTATATTATGTTATTTTTATATATTATGTAATTTAGAACACATTAAAAAAACATATAATATAATACTACTCTAATGTAAACATTAAAATAATGTTAAGATGATTATATAAAAAAATTCAATAAATAAAAATGTATAAAATTATTAAATATTAAAATAATATAATATAAATATTTTAAAAAAATAAAAATAATATGGACGGATTAAAAATGGGCTTGGGTTAGTCTCTTGCAAATATGAGCGGGTTTGGGCAAAAATTTAAACCCATATTTCAGGTCAGGTCGAGCTTGACAAGTATAAAGTATGTTAACATCATGCTTAAACCCGGCCCGAACTCGACTTGACCCAGCCCATGAGAACCTCTAACTACTATATCATTCCACACACTATTCATATATATATTAACTCAAACATTCATTTCCTTATAATAATTGCAAATTTATCAACTTTAGTATCTTTTACAATTTAATCATTTTATGTACTTTTAATCTTTTCTCACTTTTCTTCCATTTTCTCATCATATATTATTTAATAAACGCAATCAACTTATTATTTCTTTTCACTTAGTCATTACCATATCTTATTCTTCACTTATTAATCATATAAGCTTGTAATTAAATATCATATTAAATCTATATTTCATCCTAATAATTAACAATATAATTGAAAAAAAGTAAGTTTCTACATATACTTACAACTTTAGGCTTTAAATCAAGCTTTCTTCTTCCTTTGGCCATTCATTTGCCTTATTTCTTCACTTATTTCTCACTTTCCTTTACTATTTCTCAAACATTTATATTCAACATTAACTCCTATTTTCTCTCTCCTCTAAGGCATTCATGGATGCACCTCTGATGGAATTTAGGTAGTTATTAGACTTCTCTATTGATTTCACTCAATAATTATGAAGAATTTTTGAAGAACTAAGCTTAATTGGTTTGGTAATAATGAAAAGAACTTAATTGAAAGAAAAGTAAAACTTGGAATGGATGGTTTTGGTGGCTAACGTGAGAGACAAAGATGAATGATTGCTTTTATTATCTTCATCAATTGTATACTTACCATATATAAAATGGATGACTAAGCTGGTGTTATGAATCAACTCAACACCAACTCAACTGTGAAATTACTAAAATATCTTTACTTATTAATATTATTATAAAGACTTTTTTGTTAGTTCATACATTTATTTTGTTTTGTTTTATATTTTACATATTTATTTTACGATTCATGTTTGAGATTCGGATATGTCTCTCCTAATAATATTGTCTCTAATGTCCAAACTTTATAACATTTCGTACTTTTATATAATACTTCAAATAAAATAACTAAAAAAATTGTTTAGGAATCAAATACAATGCTAACAAATCTAAATAGAAATCTCTTGCCACAAAGGATATAATTATTTATTGAAATAGATTTATAAATAGATGTGATAAAGTGTAGTATATACATTATGTGAATTAATATACTAAAAAGTTAGAATCATTCATTGCTTAAAAAAGGTACTTCTGACTCCAAAAATACTTTTGGAAGAAAAGCTGTGCAGAACAAGTTGCTTTTGACTGAAATTTTTAGCTTTTCAGAAGGCACTTCTGAAAAGGAGAAGCTAAAAATTTTAGCTTTTCCTCTCCCAAAAGCACTTTTGGTGCTTAATTACTTTTTCACCCCTCCAATAACATAATATTTTCCTTTTTTTTCTTGGTGCTTAATTACAAATGTGTTAAAATCATTAATTAAAAATAAAAAAAATTAAAATCCTAATTACAAATATTTAATGGTTATATTTAAATATTTAAAATATAGTTTAATTAATATTTATTGTTTAAAAATATTTAAAATTTATATTTCATATATTAAAATATTAATAACAAGTTATAATAATTTTTTTATATTCTTACTAAAATATAATAATATTAAATAATTTAAATATTATTTAAATGTATATTTATTACTTGATAATAACATGTCTAAAATGAACATTTTATTTCTTAAAAGCACTTTTTGATAATAATACTAAAGACTTAAATTTTAAACTAAATTTTTCAAAAGCACACCTCAAGCACTTTTCTATAATACTTTTCAAAAACATTGCCGAAACTATCACTAAATATCATGACATTGGATGCGAGATTAAAGTCAAACGAAACTTCATAAAACTTGGGCTTTTCCAACTTCTGTATGCCGTATTGAAGGGCTAGCAATTTTTTTTGCTTTTAAAGATAGCTTTCCAAGCTGACTATGCAAAGGAAGACCCTAACAGTGCGAGAGACTTGTTCAAGTCTCTCTTAATATTATTATATTTCAACTTTACCATGAGAAAAACACAAACATCAATATGGAAAATTGGACTCGAGTGCTTTTAAGACTAAAAGTAGGTATATCCAACATATTACAGATGAACCTAAATATCAATACTGAAAAACTATTTGGAACCTTGATTTGTTAATGATGAAGAGAATAGCCTTGCTTGCTTCCTTGCTGTTCCTGGTTGTTACATTGCATGCTTGTATATCTCATGCTCACTCAAATTCTACTGCAGAAGCACTTGCACTTCTTGATTGGAAAGCCAGCCTTCTATCCCTCACAAACCACTCTGTTTTGCCTTCCTGGACTATCTCATCTCGAAATGCAGAAGCAAGTCCATGCAGTTGGTTTGGGGTCCATTGCAAGGGTGATAGCGTTTCCAGAATCAATCTTACGAGTTATGGTGTAAAAGGTACATTCCATGCATTTCCATTCTCATCTTTGCCCAATCTTGAAGAGTTAGACCTTAGCATCAATGGACTTTTTGGCACAATCCCACCTCAAATCAATAGACTCTCTAATCTCACTTACCTTGATTTATCATATAATCAGTTGTCTGGAAGAACCCCACCTCAAATTGGTCAACTTATTCATCTGAAGACCCTTCACCTTGTTCAAAACCTGTTGAATGGCTCCATTCTTAAGGAAATAGGTTAGCTAGAGTCCCTCGAAGAGCTTGCCTTGCAAAACAACTATCTAAATGGTTCCATCCCTTCTTCTTTGGGTAACTTGGCCAACCTGACCTACTTGTATATGTTAAATAATTCCCTTTCTGGTAACATCCCTTCAGAAATAGGAAATCTTAGCAGCTTCCAGGAACTTTACATTGGCAACAATCAACTCACAGGTTCCATCCCTTCTACTTTTGGAAACCTAAAACACTTGAGATTCCTCTACTTATCCACTAACAGTCTTTCAGGATCCATCCCTTCTGAATTTGGGCATATGGAATCGCTGAATGGATTAGCACTTTTTAAAAACAATTTATCAGGTTTCATCCCACCCTCCGGAAACTTGACTGATCTGACCAATCTCCAACGGTATGAAAATAAACTTTTTGGCCCCATTCCTGAAGAGTTAGGGAACTTGAAATTATTGGTTTTCCTAGAGGTGAGTCAAAACCAACTCAATGGTTCTATTCCATCTTCATTTGCTAATTTGAACAACTTGGAAACTTTGTTCCTCCGAGACAACCAACTTTCCGGTCCCATACCTCAAGAAATAGGAAACCTCGTGAAAATGAGGATGTTGGATCTCGATGGAAACCATTTCACTGGGCAGCTGCCGTAAAACATTTGCAGAGGTGGAACACTGGAATATTTCATTGCCAATGACAACCATTTCAAAGGACCAATACCCAAAGACTTGAAAAACTGCAGCAGCCTAAAAAGAGTGCGCCTGGAAAGAAATAGACTGACTGGAAACATATCAGAAGATTTCGGAGTCTATTCAAGCTTGAATTTTATAAGCCTTAGTGACAATGACTTTTATGGTGAAATTTCACCTCAGTGGGCGTTGTGCAATAATTTGAGCAGCCTACAGATTGCCCGGAACAACATCACTGGCAGAATACCACCTGAGCTTGGAAACTCAGCTCAGCTTCAGGCTCTTAATCTTTCTTCAAATCATTTAGTGGGGGAGATTCCAAAGGAACTGACAAAATTGACATCTTTAACAAGGCTTATTTTGTCAGGGAATTAACTCTCTGGTGATATACCAATAGAAGTTGGATCTTTTTCCCAACTCGAGTATCTTGATTTGTCGGTGAACACATTGAGTCAGTCCATCCCCGAGACTATAAGGGATATGTTAAAATTGTACTACTTGAATTTGAGTAGCAATAATTTTAGCCTGGGAATTCCACCTCAGGTAGGCAAGTTAATTCAAGTGAATGAATTAGATCTGAGTCATAATATGCTTTCAGGGGAGATTCCAACACAATTTCAATCTTTGCAGAGCTTGTCAACGTTGAACCTCTCTTACAATAACCTCTCCGGTAACATCACCTTTTTCAATGAGCTCCGAGGCTTGGTCCAAGTTGACATAGGGCATAATGAATTGGAGGGTCCAGTTCCTGATGTCCTAGCGTTTCAAAATGCTTCAATACAAGCATTAGAAGGAAACAAGGGTTTGTGTGGCGATGTTAGTGGGTTGAAACCTTGCAAGCTTTCTAGAAACGGCCACCACAAGTTACTCTACGCAACCATGTTTCCTCCGTTAGGAGCTGCTATCCTGTCAACTGTTATTCTGGCTTTATTTTTTGGCTTCAAAAAACAAGGAAAAGATGTAGATGAAGAAAGTGAAAGCACCATGATAAATGAGAACCTCTTTGCAATAGCATCCTTCAATGGAAGAATGTTGTATGCTGAAGTCATAAGTGCAACAAACAACTTTGATTCTCAGTGTTGCATTGGGGAAGGAGGATATGGAAATGTATACAGGGCAGAGCTGTCATCAGGCAATATTATAGCTGTGAAGAACGTCCATCCACAGCGTGCTGATGAAGTAAGAGCCACAAAAGAGTTTCAAAATGAAGTAATGGCATTCATAGATATACGGCATCGAAATATCGTGAAGTTCTATGGGTTTTACTGGTCTGCTGAACAATCATTCTTGGTTTTCAAATACCTTGAAAAGGGTAGTTTGGCTAGAAATCTAAGCAATGAAGAAGCAGGAAAAGAATTGGATTGGGATAAAAGGGTGAATATTATAAAAGGGGTTGCTCATGCCCTGTCTTACTTGCACCATGATTGCTCGCCGCCAATTGTTCATCGCGACCTTACAAGCAACAATATTTTGCTCGACTTGGAATTTGAAGCTCACATTTCAGAATTTGACATGGCTAAACTTCTCAAACCAGACTCATCTAATTGGACCAATCTTGCTGGAACATATGGATATGTCGCACCAGGTGATGTAGTTTATAGAAATCTTTTGTTGCACGAAAGGTAGATCATCATTCAAAAATTGACTATTTCTTTGTTTTTTCTTTTCCTTTGCAGAGCTTGCCTACACAATGAAGGTTACAGAGAAATGTGATGTTTATAGTTTTGGAGTGTTGATCATGGAAATTATCATGGGAGCACATCCTGGTGATTTGATCTCCACAGTACCATCTTCATCTCTTGAAAAGTAGCTTTTGGTGAAAGATGTTTTGGATTAAAGGCCTTTACCTCCATCACCAGATGTTCAGGACCAACTAATGTCTGTGATGAAGATAGCTTTTATGTGCTTAGCTCACAATCCACATTCTAGACCAACTATGTACGCTGTTTCTGTGCTACTAGCCAACTGAATCATTTTCTCCCAAGAGTCTTACATTGAATTGAAGACCACCATGTGTTCTGTTTCTCAACTGTCACGCTGAAGTCTGAATGTTTCTTGTTATGTCATTCCTTGTATACAAGAAGATTAGGAAGAATAATTTTTCTAGGTTTTCATGTATCATATTCATGTTAAGGACCAGCAAGTGTTGGGTGCAATGGCAAGGCACATTGCATTTCTAACCTAGACCTAGGTTCGAACTTTGGAGATGACTCATCCAAATAAATGAAAAGGCTTAGAAAATTTTAATGTTTCCAAACTCTCCTTCCTTGATTTGGCCCACAATGGTTCTTATGGAAATATTCTATCTGAACAATGCTTGTTGTCAACTCTGGACCATCTAGCAATGGATCATAACAACGTAAGTGGAACCATTCCACAAGAGATGGGGAAGTTAAAGTCACTTTCTCAGCTCTTTTTACATGAAAATAAACTCTCCGGTAATATCCCTTCTATGGGGAATTTGAGCAACTTGGTTAAGCTTTATCTCGGTGTCAATGAACTCCCCAGCTCCATCACTGAAGAACTTGGGATGCTAAGATCTCTTGGCTTGTTTGGTTTATCAAGGAACCATCTTAATGGTAGCATCCCTAGGAAACTTGACGGTTTAGCATTTCTTTACCTTTCGAGCAACAAACTCTCTGGCTCCATACCCGCAAAATCAGAATGCTTAGGTCTCTCTATCAGCTTCAGCTGTAGAATATTAGTCTCACTGGTCAAATCCTGATTCTATAGGAAACCCCATTTCAAAAGTTTTGGATTAGCTGAGAAATAACTAATTGGAAATTTACCAGAAAATATATGCTTTGGTGGATTGCTTAGGAAACTTATTGTAGAAACCAACCATTTCATAGCCCCCATACCAAAGAGTTTGGAAATTGCACCAGCTCAACAAGACTTAAGCTTGAAGAGAATCAACTTAGTGGAATCATAGCTGAAGGTTTTGACACATATCTGAACTTGAAGTACATTGATTTTAAGTTATAACCAGTTGTCTGGGGAGCTATCTGATAAATGGGAACAATACCTCCAATTTGACAAGCTTGAGATTTGCGAATAATAACGTCTCAGAAGAATGCCAACTAACCTTAGGGGAGCAAATCAGCTACAAATACTTGACCTATCTATAAATCATTTTACAGGGGATTCTGAACATCCTTGGAAGGTTGACATCACTGAACATCCTTTTGCTTGAAGAGAACATGTTATCTGGTGACTTTTCCCTAGGGATTCTGATACTCTATGGTATGCAAAGCCTTAGCCTTGCAGCAAACGAAATGTACTACTCAATTCCTAGTCAACTACGACAGTGCTTGAATTTAAGTATGAACAAGTTTAATTAAGACACCCCCTCCGAGATTGCCAAATTACAATTGATACAAACTCTGGATCTACTGAAAATGGCGAACCATGCTGCTGTTATGTTTTTGTTAAAGTGCATGCTACTACAATGATTTTGTTGAGTGCATACGGCTTGTATGCATGCTGCAGCAATTGTGCATGTTGCAGCAACATATTTTTTTGTTTTAGTTGCAATGTAGGTTAATTTACATAATATAAAAAAATTAATTTCTGAAATGAGTGTTAGTGGGTTTAATTACGAAAATAGTATGTTTTTTGGGTGGAGCCTTTCTCATAGGCGCCACCACCTTTTTTATAATAAATAATTTTTTTGTTTTTTATAAAGAAATCTTTTTTAAAAATATATATTTATACGGGTCAAAATACGGTCAACGGGTCAAAGTACGGGTTGAAAATATTTTGTTATAAATTGTTAGTTATTTTGTTAGTGTTTTGTGTTTTGTGATTTTTTATTAATGTAAAATTATTTTGTTAATTATTTTGTTAGTAATTTATGTAAGTGTTTTGTGTTTTGTGATTTTTTAGTAATATAAAATATTTAAAAAAATTATTTTTATAGTTATTTTGTTAGTAATTTATGATTAGTTTATAAATTGTTAGTGTTTAATTTAGGGTTTTGTAATTTTTTTAGTAATGTAATTTTAAAAAAAATAATTTTATAGTTATTTTGTTAGTAATTTATGATTAGGTTATATAAATTGTTGGTGCTTTTTGACTTATTAGTAACGTAAATTCTTTTTAAAAAAAATGTTATAGTTATTTTGTTAGTAATTTATGATTAGTTTATAAATTATTAGTGTTTAGTTTAGGATTTTGTGATTTTTTAATAATATAATTTTTTTAAAAATAATTTTATAGTTATTTTGTTAGTAATTTATGATTAGGTTATATTAATTGTTAGTGTTTAATTTAGTGTTTTGTGATTTTTTTATAAATGTAAATTTTTTATAATGTAATTTTATTTTTATTTGACCAGTAACACCTATCAAATAGGAGTCACCAACCTATGAGAAAGGCATCACTAATAAAATAATATTAATTTTTAAAAAATTATTATAAAAAAAGTGATGGGGCCTATGAAAAAAGCTCCACCTAAAAAAAATTGTTTTCGTAATTAATCCCAACCCATTTCAGAAATTATTTTTTTATATTATTTTTGTGAATTAACCATGCTTGGGAGACATTAAACATTTCCTACAACAGATTTTTTTGGTTCTATTGCATCTACTTTTGACAACATGTTTTGTTTGACGTCTGTTGAGATATCCTATATTCAATTTGAAGGTTAATTTCCAAATTCTAAAGCCTTTATTGAGGCTCTATTTAGAACATTGAGAAATAACAAAGATTTGTGTGGGAATTCTACTGGTTTTCAGCCTTTCCCATCCACGAGCCAAAATGGACGGCTGACAAAGAGTAACCAAATCCTATTGATCTTGGTCCTTCTTTTTGGCAGTGAAGCTCTTTTATTGTTATGGTTTGTATTTCATCAATTATTTGAAAAGAACTAGGGAGAAGGAAAACGAATCAAGAGACGCACATACTGGAGATCTCTTCATAATATGGTGCTACGATGGAAAAAATCGAGCATTCAGACATCATTAAAGCAACCAAAGGAATCGACTCAAAACATTGTGTCAGAGTACGAGGATTTGGAAGTGTATACAAAGCTGAGCTTCCAACTGGTCAAGCTCTTGCTATTAATTGACTCCACACATCACCAGAAGATGGAATGACCACTCTAAAAGCCTTTTACAAGTGAGATCAATGAACGACATCGCAACATTAAGAATCTTTATGGTTTTTGTTTGCACATGCAATACTGCTATTTGGCCAATGAGTTGTTCAAGGGCTGGCGCTTGGAGAAGTTTCTAAACAGTGAGGAAAACAGGAAAAGCAATGAAGCTTGGGTGGATCAAAAGGAAAAATGTCATGAAAGTTGTGTTGTATGCCTTAACCTATATGCATCATGATTTTTCCCCTCTTATAGTCCACCCTGACATATCAAGCAAAAACATTCTACTGGACTTGGATAACGAGGTTCATATCTCTGGACTTTTGGCACTGCCAAGCTTCTAAAACTCATCCCACCTCCATCAAATCAAATGGTGCGGTATATGGTGTTCCTAAAGAAGACAATTTTCTTACGAGGACATTATGGGAGGTTCTTGGTCTTGAAGCTCAACTTCCTGAATCAAGCAAAAACATTCTACTGGACTTCCACGCAACAACATTTTTTATACAATAGACATAATCTAAAGGTAAAATAGGTGGATGTAAAATTATAAAGGATGGTGTTTTTGAAATTAACTGCATATAGGGTGAATAATTAAAGAAGACAAGGCTCCGCTTTGTTCTTAAAGATCTTATCATTATAATCATTCTTTTTGAAGAAACGGAAACAGCGTGATTACCGACCACGTCATCTTAACCTTACCCCCTAAAATATCTATCCCCAACATTGTCATTTCCGTTCACGTGGGCCGTAATTATTGGTCAACTTTTGGCAGTGACAGCTAGACAGACAGGTAGCAGTTTCGTCGAGAACATTCACGTGGCAAAATTGGGAATTTACTTGGACGCGGCATTCCGGACCGGACAGACACGTCTACTTAAGTTTAAGCTCCGCTGTCCAAAATTGCTATCACTCTCTCGTTTCTATACAGATTCAGAAAGAAATAAAGGAAGAAGAAGCAATGGCCACTCTTACAGTGCCCACGACAGTTCCTTCGGTGTCTGAAGATTGTGAACAGCTAAGAAAAGCCTTTTCAGGTCTCTCCTCTTTCAGTTTCTTCCCTTTACCATTTCTCTCGTATGTTAATCTAACTATGTTTACTTTGATCTTCTCCATACAATATTGATCGGATCAAACTTCTTTACACTAGGATCTATAATGAACGACCTTTTTTCTGATTTTATTTCGTAATTGAAAATGGTCTTCATTTTTACACCAAAAGAGTTCCTTTTTTCCCGTGCTGGTGGGTAGATCTTGCGATGATCTACCACGATCTGTCAAGATTGTGTGGAAGAACTGAAAAAGATGATCATCAAATGATAATGCCTTTTATTAGTTAAGCAAGTTCCTTGGTTTATGACGCCTGATTAGTGTTTTTTGTTTATACTGCGGCTTATAGTGGTATGCTTTTTCTTGACTTTTTTATCAGTTTTGATGATCTGATGATGGTATGGTTTTGTTCTGGTATTAAGAGGCTTCAAGTCTTTTGATGTGTAAACATAGTATAATAGCATGTCTTACAAACAACTTTAAACTGACCGAGTTTTTGTCTTAAATTATTTTGTCGTCGTTCTATGAGGCAGTTTCTCCACACATTGATATAAAGCTTGGATTGATGTTTCATTGCAGGATGGGGAACTAATGAGGGCTTAATCATAGATATATTGGGTCACAGAAATGCCGAGCAACGAAACTTGATTCGAAAAACCTACGCTGAAACCTATGGAGAGGATCTCCTCAAGGCACTAGACAAGGAGCTCTCGAATGACTTTGAGGTCAGTTTGCAAAATCAATTGCTTTATTCACTGCTAGAGACTATTTTACATATTTTTATTTTATGGCCTGGAATGCTGACTAACCTTGGTCGCTTTCCGAGTTCTTATCAGAGGCTGGTTTTGCTTTGGGCTCTTGATCCTGCTGAACGTGATGCCCTTTTGGCTAATGAAGCCACCAAAAGGTGGACTTCAAGCAATCAGGTCCTTATGGAAATAGCTTGCACAAGGTCTGCCAACCAACTGCTTCACGCAAGGCAGGCTTATCATGCTCGTTATAAGAAGTCGCTTGAAGAGGATGTTGCTCATCACACGACTGGCGACTTCCGTAAGGTATATTAGATGGATGCTTAAGTTATCTGTAAAAACTAAACTAGGTATTGTTTATTATGTTAGCGAGTCAATGAAGTTTTATTATTTGTTTTCTGTTCTGAATAGCCCTGCTTATTTATGTGTCTTTATTCCTTTCAGCTCCTCCTACCTCTAGTGAGTTCATACAGATATGAGGGAGAGGAGGTGAACATGAATCTGGCGAAAACAGAGGCGAAGTTGCTTCATGAGAAAATTTCAGACAAAGCTTACAGTGATGACGATGTCATAAGGGTTTTGGCTACAAGAAGCAAGGCACAGATCAATGCAACTCTGAATCACTACAAAAATGAATATGGAAATGACATAAACAAGGTAAACAAAGTTGGATTTTGGCTGTTTTGTATTTGAGTATTTCAAGGCATCTTTACTTTTATACTAGAAGTCAATTACTTATCAAAGTTTTCCTTGGTCTTCGATTCCTATCTGCAGGACTTGAAGGCTGATCCTAAGGATGAGTTCCTTGCACTACTAAGGTCCACAGTGAAGTGCTTGGTCTATCCGGAAAAGTATTTTGAGAAGGTTCTTCGCCTAGCAATCAATAGACGAGGAACGGATGAAGGAGCTCTTACTAGAGTTGTTTGCACTAGGGCTGAGGTTGATCTAAAGATCATAGCAGATGAGTACCAGCGAAGGAACAGTGTCCCACTGACTCGTGCCATTGTCAAGGACACTCATGGAGACTATGAAAAATTGCTGCTGGTACTTGCAGGACATGTGGAGAATTGAATCTGATATCTTGAGACAATTTCCTGGTGAATAAATGTTTATGACCAAACTATAATGGTCTAGTGTGGTTACGAGGTTTTCCTGTTTTTCTATGTATTAATGCGAGTTATATGCTATCCAAGAATTCGAAGTCTACTTAAAACCATATACAAGAGGCTTTTTTTATCTTTTCTTTTGTGTGGCTACTGATTCTATCTTGCATCAAGCAGAAGCCGCTATCTTTTTTAAAACCTAGGATCATGCAATAATGCTTTTCAAGAGTCTCCATATTCGAGAAGAAAATATGCAAAACCCAAAGAGAAATTTAGAAATCTGATTTGCAATATTCCTAAGCATACCCGAAAGTCAAATCTTAAACGTGACAAAATATCAGACATCCCAAGTTTGGTTAAAAAAGACAACAAAATAATACAAGTTGAAACTACATAATGAACAAACTAGAAGCAAAATTTTCTTCTACATCCTTAAGACTCTCAAAGGTAATCCGCTGATGCTGTAAAGCCTTCCACCACGACAGCAGGCACCAGAATTTCATGTACATTATATTATCTAGTAACCCAAGGACACTGACTACTTTGTAGTGAACAGCTAGCAAATTTGGAAGCACGACAACAGCGGCAGAGTGACTCTATCACTTTTTCAGGAGGTTCCTTGAGAATATTCTCTTGCAATATGGGCTGGTACGCAAGATCATGTGGGGACGGACAGCTCCAACTAGAGAAGCATGAAGGGAACCCTGCTTTGAGACAAAATGTTTAGAGATGAAAATCATGCTTCTTCAGACAAAAGTTAACTTATACAAGAGACGAAAAGAGATACTAGGAAAGATGTCATTCAAATTTTGATCAAAATATTATCCAAGTACCCATACCTTAGTTACTGCTAAGGCAGATTGAATGACATAGTTGGCAAATGGGTCTTGCAATAATTGTTCAAAGTGTACGACAGAGATCAACTCATGGATGATTTGCGACCGGCTTTCTGCAAAATACTTGAGGCATTTTTCGACAACATGACTGCTAAATTTCTGCATTGAGAGGTGAACATAGTGCCCTTTGAACTGAGAAAGTAAGTTATCAACAGCAGAGCGAACCTTTAGCTCTATAATGTACTGAACAACATAGTTTCTGTTTCAGAGAAAAATGAATATTACAATCAGAGAGATAAATAAATTAAAGAACAACTTTGGAGAAAATGAAGTTCAAAATATATTTTTTTCATGATGAAATTCTCCTCTAGTTATGATTTTAGTTAACTTATTTTACTATAGACTTGATAGATCAGACTTGTTTCACAGGATGCATTTGCTTCTAAAGTTTGCCAAATTCTTGTTTTAAAGGTTTTTTTTCCCATTTAGGTAACCTAATATGTACATTACAGAAAACAAGACAAATAAAGATGGGAAGAACTAATAATTGATAACGCAAAATCTCCTTGATATAGGAGCTTAACTTGTCATTTTTATTCTTAATACCAAGTGAATGCATCCCATGCTCATTTGACATAATGTAGAAAGGACAGAAATGGCCGATGTAATTATAGAGGATCAATGTCTCTCAGAAACATAAACAATCAGTCAGAAAACTTGGAAGGAAATAAGGAACTAAGTTGACATACATGAACTTTTACCTTACACAAGGGTGTAACTTGTAAGTACTAGTTTGAAGATATGATTCATTAGCATGAAAAAATCATTTTAACTTAAGAAGCAACTCCTTTTTTATGATTCATACATTCCATTAGCATGACAAAGATGTAAATATAAACAGGATTAATTTTTCCAATAAGCTAACTTAGTCATCAAAACCAACAATAAACGAGGATGAAAGAAACAAACAAACAAAAAAATATCTTATTACCCAAAAGGATCTTGAGCAAGTAGAAGTCCATTTCGGGAAATTTGGGTAATTAGGTTATATCGATGTTGCCCATTTGAATGAGCAATGCAACGTTGCAACACACAGCATCCATGACGATGAGTGGCAATATCTACGCAAAATTGTGCAGCAGCATCAAAAATAATCTGCATTGGTAATTAACAGAAGCAAAGGACCAAAAATGTTTCAGAATCAAACTTGGCAAAAGAAAATATACACATCAGAAAATGCAATGCATCAAAGTAGAGATAAAATTCCTAACACAGGAAATGCACCAATGCCCACCAACTACAGTTTGAATTAGAAGCATGCTTCTAGAACCGACAATTATGACTGAATTCTAGTTTTTTGGTTCATGACCCACAACAAGAGAGCCTGACCAATTCTGTAAAATTGCAAGCTAAAAGTTCTCCCAATGGACCAAAAACTCTTCAAGAATCATGAGTTACTATCTATCTCAAACCTATCATAGCCTG
Source organism: Gossypium hirsutum (assembly GCF_007990345.1). NCBI lineage: Eukaryota > Viridiplantae > Streptophyta > Magnoliopsida > Malvales > Malvaceae > Gossypium > Gossypium hirsutum. The sequence continues at coordinate 20,918,921 of NC_053441.1, forward strand.
TTAAAGGTTGTTTCCTCCCTTGGAAAGAATTGTTCATAATAATAAATATTCAGAAAGATAGAATAGATTCCTTCAAACTGGATCCTTGCATTTGTGTCAGTTGCTTGTCATGCACTGGCAATATGCCAATACCTGTAATTAAGCTAGTACCTGCAAGAAATCTTTCTCCTGTTCACAAGGTTTACCTAACAATCAACGAGTTAAACTATACACCGATGTCTCAAAATACACACACAAAACCGAAAAACATATCCTGCAATGATCCAGAGGAGAAACATGGCATGACACTAGGCATAGGTAATAGTCCATAGCATAAAGACATCCAAGCTAACCATATAATTTTCTTTAGAAGACTTGAGTAAACCTTGTCAAGATGAAAAAAAAGCATATATCTGTGATCTGTCCAAATAGTTAACTAGAGATAAACCATATAGTGGATTGACACGATGAAATGAGACTGTAGTGGTCTAAGTAACCTAATATATGTAAAAAAAGAAGAATGTCCATGGTTGGGGTCATTCGTGAGCAAAAGTATTGAACCTCGTAAGTTAATTCACCCTCATCATTGTACCTTATTATCTTCATTACCAAGGCATTGCAAGAAGCGCTGCAAAACATGATTTCCATTGAGATCCTTGATAAGATCAAGAATTCCAGGTTTAAGAGCTGACTTGATAAGAGAAACTTCTTCTCTGGATTTGAGAGTCTCAATCAACTTCTGTACTACACGAGTACTGAAATATAGCAGTATACCAGTTTAGCAACAAATATATATACATATTATATACGAAGAGAAAAGGCAAAGAATACGAGTAACAGAAAATAGAATGAAGAATTCAATGATAATGAAGCAGTTACCCATATGTGTTTAAGGAAATCCTCACTAGCTGTCCTGATTCTTTTGTGACCATGTGAACAATCTGCAGTCTTTGTTCTTCAGTACACACATCCAGCAACTTTTGCACAAGGTAGTTTCCAAAGGGATCCATCATAAGTTCCACAATATTATCAATAATTTCATTGAATATTATTTGAACATCTAAACAGCTTCCTTCATCAAATATCCTTTGCAAGAAGCGACAATGATTCTGGTCCTTAGCCATGTAATTAATACATCCTCGGAACTCAGCCAGGGAATATGGAGTTGGCATTAGTCTTACATTTTCTCCATGATTTTTATCAAGTTTAGAGCTTTTCTCTTGAAGGTTTTTGAAAGATTTTTTCTTATGGCGCTTGAATGAATCGTGGCCCAAGTTCTGAATACCATACTTCAAATCTCTTCCTTGAATGATGACACTGCGATCCTCCACAAGAGGAATTTTAGTGTGCATGAACCTAGGATCACTCAAAGAATCAATGACACCTCTACCTCCATTACCATCCATCCCACTTTGCTTTGAGAAAACAAAAGGATAATAGGTATTCTGTAATGGAATACCCCTATTATCAAAACTCCTGCACTGTTCCATTCTCTGCTCCAAATGATAATTTCTTTGGTTATTATGCCAACTCCATTTTGAAGCCAAATCATTGGAATGATTATAAGCAATGTTCTGAGGCCCCAACGAATCACCCTTTTCGTTTCCTCCCTGCAAACCAAGCAATGTGGACCTCATGACATCATTACCATCAAAATACATTGAAACTTGTAGTGGAGAAGATTGAAACCCTTTGCTAAAACCTTCATATGAAGTATATTTTTCAGCATTATAAGAATAAACATCACCCGAACCAAGGCCAAAACCATTTGGGTCGCTCTCAGATCTCCTCATTTCAGCAGAACCGTCACTATCTATCTCTTCATTTCTAATATGCATTTGATATAGATTATCGCACAAATCAAGACCATCCTCGACCGATCTTTCTTCATTCACGTTCGTATTTCTGAAATGAAAATCGGGTAAAGAGGTAGAATCCAACCAGAGTCTATAATCATGAAACTCGGGCTGTTGTTGTTGTTGTTGGTCTTCAAATGACGAACTTTCTTCATGTGAAGAAAACCCATTTGAGAAAGAGCTTGAAGGAGAAGGGGAAACTCGATTCATCATCTTCTTCTTCTCCTTCTTCTCACCCGTTTCAAACATCTTCACACACACACACAAAAGAGAAAGGGAACAAACAAAGAATCAAACTTTTATTACGAGAGAATATTTTCACACGAAACAGATACAGAAAGCTCACCGGACAAACAAACCAAAAAAAAAAAAAGGCTTCCTTTTCAGTAGACGATTGTTCTTTTGGTTGATTTGGCTATCTTTATTTCAACGATTTTCTCTTTTAAAAAAAAAAAAAGAACATTGGGTTCTTTTTGTGTATTGACGGTTACAAAAGGAATGGCGTACGGACTGGTTATGGCTTAAGCTCACTCCATTGCAGTAGGTGAGCAGGCACTACATTGTGAAAATATATAGATACATAAAAATAAAATAAGATAAAAAAAAAACACTTTGGAGATTTAAATTACGGTTTTTTTTAATCATCGGTATCTATCTTGAAATGCAAAACAGAATGCTTGATTTTCTCAGATTAATTTGACTTGTTTTTAACCTAACCTGTACAGTCAATTTTAGTTTTTTATCAGTGAAAGAATTTTTTAGTCATTGGATTTGTTGAAATTTGGGACATTCTCTCTAAGGTTAAAAAATAGAGTGTGATTTGATCATAAACTTGGCCTTTTAGATATATACGATAGAGATAACCGCACCAGATCCCTTATTCTTCTAACCTAATCCTAACTGTCGTTGCCCAACAATATGGATTCTCACGTTGGAAACTTTTGCTGTATTTTCTCTACCTTCAAACCACGACATAACAAAAATAATCATATTTTGTAATATTTTAGGTGATATCAAATATTAATGATATTGCAACTTATGTTAAAAGTATTTCCATATGATTATTTTTATATAAAATCTATCACAATTTTTAATTTTGTTCATAAAGATTTTAAATAAAATGATAGTAAAATAAATCTCAAAATTATACATGAATTTTAGGTTTTATAGTACTTTTTTATATAAACTTTGATTTTTTATTTCATTCCATTTTCATAAACATTAACAATATTGTTGATGTCAATTTTGTGGGCTAGTCTAGAAAAGGTTGAAGGTAAGTTATTGGTATTATGGTGAATATAACAATTTATTGGCTTTTGGCCTCTAAGCAAATGCCGAGGTCTAACTACTTGTGCATCAACTCTTTCCTGCAAATTCAAGGTTGTTGGATAGTTTTTGTGCCCTACAGGGAAAGGTCCCTTATGACATAGTTTTGGTGCTCTGCAGGGAAACATCCCTTATGAGGACTTTGAGGCTTGTTCAATTATGCTTATGGGTCAATAACCTGTTGCAGGTTTTGATGTTCGGCTAGCCTGCTCATTGGTTTGAGCTATTATATTTGTTTTGGGCTTAAGCTTATACATATGCTCTTTAAGTCCAGGCTCGTACTTTGGGTATTAACAATAGTTCCCCCTCCCCCAAACAAATAGGCCTATAGCTTTCTACTTTCTAAGTAACTTGTGGAAGATTAGCAATGACTACTGCTATAGGATATCGTGAAAACCCGACACCTTTTTATAGCAATTGGTACGCTAATTTTGAAGGGAATGGGCCATAATAAGAGGAAAGTTGGTCATTAATAATCTTGTAAGTTACAAGATGGTGGGGAGTCAATAAGGTAGTGTCACGAGTTTAGACAACTATAGTTATAAACTTCATTTGTGAGGCTTTCTATATTCTTTTTCATTTATACAAACCAATATTTCAAAAGAAAACTCCTTAAAGGGTGCTTCTTTCACTCTTCTCTGCTGTATTATACTTTGCCTACTTTTCTTTTTCTTTTTTTTCCCTTTTTCTTAAATGTTAAATGTAGTAAGGGGGGGGTGCCACTGAGGGTCTGTCTCCACCAGCGGTAGTCGATGCTTTCCACAGTAGCATAGATATGAAATCCGTTAGATTATACCTAAAAGGTTTAAGAATTCTCCTGATATTCCCAAATGTTTTGTTATGGTAGGTAGGCAATGTAGGAGAATCTCTAAAAAAACGAGAACCATTTTTGTTTTTACCTACACATCTTTAGGGGAGGTTTTCATTTACCGCTCCACCTATTTTTCTATCAAGTATTAAAACTACACAACCTAAAACCTAACCAACTTTTGGCGAGTTATTTCATCTATTGCTGCGAGTTGAAGTAAATTCCATCTATGAGGATGATTCTCCACTTATTTTCCTACAAGGTAAAGTCTAGCTATTGGTATCACTTATAATCAAAGTAAGTAGGTATGTTCGTGGGTTTAAAAGACTGACTGGACCGACAAAACAAAAAAAAAAATTCTGCTAGGAAGGCAGCATATGCATGATAGGGCTTCAGTGCCCACTAGGATTTTAAAAACCAAAAATGCAATGTAAAACTAACTATGTCTGGAAAAGAAGGACGTCAAGTGACTTATTTCTTAAGCCAATCCCACTCTTGTGAAATTGAACCCTTAAACATTCAGAAATACTACTTGGGTTAGACTAAGGGTAAGGGGTACTTCCCATGGATTTGCTTGTTACTGTGGGGTTGTCACCCCAAATTTGTCAACAAAATGAGTGCCTGTTATCCCTATTTTTTAGTGTATTTTGGTTTCTCAAATTGTTATACTAACTACTAGATACTATGTTTATGATAAGAACGAAATGCCTGAAGCAGTACTTATGCTACACTGGAGTCGGGACCTCTGCAACTCTTGTTAATGTTAACTGAGAAGATGAGGGTGTTGAGATTTCAACGGGCGTTGATGTCGTTAAATTTTGTAATGCTCTAATGAGGGAAGGTAAGATAAAGAGAGTTGTGGTTGTAGAGTGAGAGAAGCTAGAGGGATTGTCTTAAGGTTTTAGCCCGAAGCCTAAAATGGAAGGCATTATTTTCAATGAGAGAAAAGTTGTATCCAATTCTTCTAAAACTCACTCAACCCTGAGACCCAAGGTACTACCTTAAAACTACCTTTACTAACTTTAGTCTTTGCCTGTAATCATTGCGCTTCTTTAATCTTGTAGGTATGAAAAGTTCTGCATCTTCTATCACTCATAAAATTTCTACAAAGAAGGGCAAGGGATCTTTAGAAGAATCCTCTGGAAAGACACCAAACACAAAATTTCCCAAATTGTCAAGTGATAAACTTGTTCCTCTGACAAAAAAGTCTTCACATGTATCTGCCTCTCAACTGAAATTTGTTCAAACACTGCTACATCCATCCCTTTCGAGTGGGTCTTGAAGTATTGTCTTGTTAATGAACTAAAGAATTACAGAAACTACGGCCTCCTTTATATGACAAAGACATTGTTTTGTTAATGAAGTATTGTCTACCTTTTATTACACATGCATTTCTATTTATGTATTTGTTCTAGCAATGTTCATTTGCGTGCAGCTTATTTCCATTCAACTTGGTGCTTTCATTGGCCACCTTGAGGTGTTGACAGAAAAGGAAAGAAGGTTTGGTATAGAAATTCCAACTGCTAGAGGGGGAATTAGAGGCTACACAACAACGCTTAAACGAGCAAAATTGCGCAGCTAAGGACTGATTAGACTCTGTTATCAAGAACAAAAATAAGGAGTTGATGTTGTTAGAGGCAGAAAAAATATCAATGTCTGGGTTGGAGAAGGAGCTGTCTGCCAAGAAAGTTGAGAAAGAAAATCTAGTTGATCAAACTATCAATATAAGGGAAAGCTATCATGCATAAATGCTTTTAGAGGTGCAGCTAAAGTATGAGCCATTTGTATTCACTGAGGTCCCGTTAGAGCTGCTGCATTTTTTGCCAAAAGGATTAAATTAACGTGTTGAACCCTTCTACCTAAATAGTGGAGAATGTTCGTATTGTGGTCACTACTCAAGAAGTTGCAAAGGAGAACACTCCAGAGGTTGCCCTGTGATTTGAAGTGATCCTGACTGCTGGCCAAACTACAACTTATGTTGTAGAGGAAGATCGAATTAGGTTTTTTCGTTGTTTTCCGTTACTGGGAAAAATAACTTTTTAACCCTTATGGGTGTTATTAGATGGATGTTTGACCCCGTTTGAAGTTTGGATGAATATGTTCTGTAACTCGAATGATTTTGCCTCCTTATCGATGCAATACAGTTTTTACTGCTGCACAGGTATTCACACTTAGTATTTTCCAAGATGATTTGCATTACATGTGTTTTTTGTAGGCTTGCCTACTAAGGCGGTTAACTTGTATGCCTCATGTAGTATTTATGATATTATGTAAGATCCTTCTCAATTACGAGTTGACGTTTTTCATTCTATGATTGGTTTAATGGATTCATGATTAGGGGTGTAGTCGAGCCAAGTTGAGCCAAGCTTGAATACTGTAAGCTCGAGTTTGAGCTCAACTCGGAATTAGAAGTTGGACACTCGACTTTAAGTTCAATCAAACATATATTTTTAAGCTCGATCTCAGCTTGAAATATAATCAAGCTACTCAAGCTCGAGCTCGATTAAGCTCGCTTACCAATTTTTATACTCAAACTTGAACTCAAGCTCAATCTCAACTCCATAATTAAGCTTAAGGTTAATAATATATATTAAGAGCAATAACATAATTTAATAATATAAAAATATGAAAAGCTTGATAAGGCTCGCAACCTATTCGAATCAAGTATTACTAAGCTTGAATTCAACTCAATCAATAATTTAAGCTCAACTCAATAATTACCGAATTGAATTCAAATTTTTCAAGTCGAACTCGAGTAGCTTAAAAGTACCAGTGTCTCATTTAGATCCCTATTGACAGCTTCGTGGCACTAAGTCCCATAATTGAGACTACTTATGGCTGACCCTTTTATTAAATGTCGAGCTATTTGCTGGGCTTAATCTACTTGCTTGATAGTTGCATCCTCCCGAACTTTTAATAAGTCTAAGTTAGTCTTTAAGGCATTTTTATTTGAGTTTTTATCTATGTACTAGGCCCTTAGGGAATTAATCCCATTTTTACTAGAACTTCTACTCCATAAACTAAAGTAAGAGGAGCTTGTCTTGTAGCCTATGTTACTATTGTCTTGTTGACCCAAAAGATTCTATAGCTTATTTTTCTCATGCACCCTTCGCATCATCTAGTTGCTTTTTTTAGGGTAGTAAGAACGTTCTTATTGGTGGATTCAACTTGCTCAATTTTTTATTTTTTTTGTGAATAGGCTACAAAAGCGTGAACCAAAGGTATATTAAATCTGTCATAGAAATCCTACAACTTTCCAAAAACTTGTTTTCTGTTATCTATTATTCACTCTTTTGGTATTCCAAATAGAAACAAGATGTTTTCTTAGAGGTAAGTTTTCATGGAAAAGGTTGAGCTTTCATTTGACATAGCATTTTTTGAGGGTCATAAGACGACTTTTAGCTACTTATTATGGATCTAGAGGAGTTCTAATTGTTTATCCATTTTGTCTAATGCCTTTTACTTTACTTCAAATGCGTTGAATAAAAGTTAAAACAAGCACATAGAGAGTGTGTACCATGCTATTGTGAAATTGATGTTGTAGTGTTTGTTGTTGAGGATTGTGGAAATATTTGTGGTTTGCTATTTACATATGGTTGTCTAGAAGTGGCTAATAGAATGCTTGTTCTTGAGATCATCGAGTTGGCCAAACAAATGAAGGAAGTCCAATAGTGACTTGAAAAGTAGTTGTGATTGGTGGGCGAGTTTGGCGACATGGACTGACAGTTTTGGTGTTATAACCTTGACCAAGTCATACCCGACTAGTGAATGCTATTGTGATTTTCATAATAGACATATTGTTCTCCAGGTGAGTTGTTGAAGTAGGTATTTTTCGATTAACTGAATCTGGTCCGACTCATAATCAAATCTATTTATGTTAAACACTAGTACAAATCTAAATAATATAGGCAAACAAATATAATGAAAACCAATACAACGCTAAGAAATAAAATTAAATATGAAACGGCCCAAGACATTCACTGAGACAGACCAAAATCCTCTAGACTCATGGACAAACACAGCAATTAGTATAGGTCCATGGTTCTACTTGACACGTTGAACCTAAAACACAATTCCGGAACCCATAACGGAAAAGGTCAAATAATATAAACACAACCCCAATGAAGATAACAGAAAGACACCACCAAAATGACTGTTAAGACCCGGGAAGTTAAACCAAAGCAATGCTGCTTTCGCCGCCTGGGGGTTTGCGTACACCACCGAAGTAGTCTCGAGACTCTACCTTCCCATCAGCGAAGATGTTGCTGCCGCTCATCTCTTGCAGTTTTGCCACGCTGAGCGGTTTCTCTGCAGAACCTGGTGGAATATCACCCTTAAATATGTCATTTCCTGAAAGCTCAGCAAACTTCTTATCATAAATTTTCTTTGCTGTCTTAACCACGTCCTCCTCACTTGACATGTTACCTCCAGCAGGCTACAAAATAACATCCATGCTCAACAACCAGTTAGATATTTAGATTTTTAATTAAAGATGCAAATTTCGGCTAGGAACTCGGAACTATGCTTGCTAGTCTCCATATAAGTAAAACTGAAGCAAAGAAATGTCATTCTGATATTTCATAACCTAATTCCAAAGCACGACTTTAGGATTCTTAGCTACCTTAGGTGCAATACATTGAACAATAAATCTCAAAACAAAAATGCATACCAAGTTCAAAGCACAATTTGCTTAAGCATTTAAAATATGAACCAAGTTAGGGGTCAAAATACATGTACTTACATTATGCATATCAGGTTCTCTCATGTCAAAATTATCCTTCAATGCCAATGCACGTACGGTTGTCGTCCTGGGCAAAATTTCAGGTGGAGGCGCGAAGATGTCATGTCCGTTAAGCTCCTTGCACTTTGCATCAGAGAGCTGCTTCGTCAACTTTGCTTCCTCACTTTCCAATGTTCCACTTAGCTCACGCTGCTTCGCTACCTCGGTAAGAGTAGTTGGCTTTTTGGGGGAAATACTTTCTTCCTCAGCAAATGAGATGTGACTGATTCCAGCTAAGGCTTGCTGGGCGCAAAACATAAAAAACGTTTAACAAAACAATATTGATACGAATATATTATGTTCTAAACATTGGTATGAATTACAGATATCTAACTTCTCATAACAAAAAATGAAAGAACGAACGCATACCTGGTACATCCTAAGTCCTGTTTTGCCGTTCGGAATGGAATTGGCACTACCTGGTTCTAACTCATCATTTTCACCGTTGGCTGCAAAAATACCACTACCGGTCATCTCCTTCATTTTATATCCAGAACAAGGTTTCCTGAACATTGGAACATACGAATAAGTAGCTTAAAACCAAATCGATGGAGCCATGAATTCGCTCTCTCGTTTTACCACAGAGAAGAAGGAAGGAAGAAAAAATGGAACAAATTTTGAACAGCTTTACTTAATTATACTTAGAATGCTAATAAGCAAATGAATATTAATAAAAGAAAATTATTTTCAGAAATTACACTAGTAACTGATTTATTGACGTACATTAAATCATCAACCTCACATAATTTTTACTAATTCCAAGCAGTAAGAACATCTATCGGATTCACGAAGACATGATTGATTTGGTACGTGAGCAATAGTTAGAGTTCGTAAACGGTTGGTACAGTTGAATTTCAACGGGAACCCGATAGATCATCAATAAATCATTGGCAAATAAAAGCTAATAAGGAAATTAATCACAGAAACGCACAGATTAAAAGTCAAAATTTTCTTTGCTTCGGTTTTTTTTTTTCAAAAATTTCAGAACGGTAATGTTTAAATAATAGAGAGAGACATAACAGAAACAAACAAGAATAATAAGACAAAAGGCGAAATTCTAGTTACAGTTCAGGTTTCCAACTGACAAATTAAATAACGTCTACCTAGAAAGTTTTGAAAACAATAAATTTAAAATGAAAATGAAGGTAGATTTAGGAGAGAAAGAAGGCGGAAGCAGATCTCACCGTTTGTTTAAACTTTCAAATTCTTCATCTGTCACTTGACCTCCAAACACCACTTTCCTGATCCCATCCGACGGCTACCAATAATTAAAAAAAATAAATCAAAAACACTTATTCACCAGCCAAACAGAAGAAAAAAGAAAGAATCTGAAAGAAGTACCTGGTAAGGGCGGGTGGAGCGCGAGGCGGAGGCGGGGGAATCGGTGTTTGGAGTTTCGGACCAAGTGAGCAGATCTGCTGTGGAAGTGTGTGGTTTCCTCACTGGAGTGCTCCTCTCCATTTTTGTGTGGATTCTTTTTTTTCGCTAAATTCACTCTCAAACTACCAAAAACAGTATGGTTCTAAATAAATACAAAACCGGAAATAAGAAAAAGAAAAGCCTTGGGTTCCTCTACTCTTACTCAGTTTTAGAGGTTCAAACAAGTGACAAGAAAATGAAATGAGGAAAACGGGATCTGAGGAAGAGAGAGAAATGACGAACTTTCCTTCTTTGTTGTAATTTTATTGGATTGCTTCAATTATATTTATAAAACGCTGGAAGAAGCGTAAGAGTAGCTGCTACTCTACTTCAGTTGTAAAACCAGCAACATATTCTTAAAACTAAGAACAAGTAAGATGGAGAGTGGAGATGGAAGGAATCCGTTCGGAATTTAATTTTAACTTTAAAAAACTTTATTGATTTTAGGATTCGACCGCTACGTGTCAATTCAGATTTCGCTGGTCTCCTCCCATACCCAATGAAATTTTGTTGTTATCGTACAAAAAACCAACTTGAAATTTAAATTAGTTTCAAATTTTGGATTAGTCCTCAAATAATTAAAGCAAAAGAGACATAAATTTTAATATAAGTAGAATCGTTTTACATTTTTTATAAAGAAAAGGTGGAGTGAGGAGAATTTGGGGAAAGAAACCTCGTCAGTATTCAAAATTAAACTCTTAATTAAAAGATCGACATCTGCTATATTTGTCAGCTTGAAGAATAAATTGCTTTTAGAAAGTTGGAAAATAATATAGGGGTAAAATAAAATAATTTTGGATTGCAGCTCCTCCCCATGTGAGCGAGCAATATACCCATTTCATTCACGCCTCGCCTTTCGCCTTTCGCCTTTCGCCTTGTTTTCACGTGCGGTGATAATGGACCTACCCGCTAAGGATAAGCTTTACTATACAATATTGGGTATATTCCACAAACAAATCATTCCATTTTTTTTATTTTACTACTTAAAAAATTTATACTTTAAACACTTACAGTGCGTTTGGTTCGCTGTATTAGATTAAAGGTGTATTAGATTAGAGGTTTAATAGCAAATCAACTGTTTGGTTGAATGTAATGGAATAGAGGCGTAATAGTAATCTTGTGTTTAGTTGAATGGAATAGAAGTGTAATAGCATAATGGAAAAAACTAAAATGACTAGAATACCCTTAGCATAAATTTGTTTTGGTAAATGATTATTGTTATTGTTATTTAAATTTTAATAAGATTATTATTATCAGTAATAAATAATTTAATCATATTTAAACATAATTATTATTAAATATTTTTTAATTAAAATATATAATTTAATAAAATTCTTAATAATTAATATTCTTATATGAATTTACTCAGATCATAATATATGATACTGTAAAATATAAATTAACATAATTATTATTAAATATATTATAATTAAAATATATAATTTAATAAAATTCTTAATAATTAATATTCTTATATGAATTTACTCAAATCATAATATATGATACTGTAAATCAAAATTTGAAATAATTAATATTAAATATATTTTAATTAAAATATATGATTTAAAATAATTTAAAATAATTATAACTAATAAATTATATTTTATGAATTTGTATAATTTAAAATAATAATTATTACATATAATTTAATAATTAATATTAAATTTCATAAAATTCTTGATAATAAATTTTCTTATATAATTTATACAATTTAAAATAATTAATATTAAATATAATTTAATAGTGATATATAATTTCATAAAATTCTTAATAATAAAATGTTTTTATATGAATTTACTAAAATCAATATATAACTTGAGAATTATATTCTGCATAAACATAATTAACTTATATTAAGAAAAGGTTAGATGAAAATGAAATTGTACATCATAATCCATATTTTATATAGTTTTACAACATTAAAAAGTTTGAACATTGATATTTAATGGTGAGAAAGAAATCTTCTGACCCATTCCAATCGGGCAACAGAAGGTAAACTATAGAAAACGATCATTTGAGCTGGATGATCGGGAATTTTATTCAAAGCATCATACCGCTAATCGTCGGTTAAACCTTCAATTGACCATAAGGCTGAATATAAATTTGAAGCTTTCTCTTCCATCTTTTCTTCTGACTTCTGCTGAACTACCACCTCGGAGGCAATACTCCTACTGATTTGATCGCCAACGGACTGGATTTTTTTCCCCCAACAAGGTGGCAGCCTCCTCAAATGAAGAATACACATTATCACGAGCATCAGATTTCTTCTTTCTCTTGTTTGAAGATGAGGAACCCCCTTGGTCTCTATCTCCTCGCGGATCTGTACCAGAAACATCCATGTCGTCTAAAGAGACGTCAGCTTCGCAGTCATAGAATGTGTTTCTCTCTTCATTCATATCTGCAGTACGTTCATCCTCAGCATGTATTTCTTCAAGAACATCAGCAGCTGTTTGAGCGTCTTTCCCAGTCGCCCGATCTCTTGCGTATATCGCAGTAAGCTAGTTGTAGTAAGGGAAAGAACGATGTCTGAACTGAGAGGCTTCTTTGTGACTCTAAAAAAAATGAGGAAATCATATTAGTTATAAGTTTTGTAAAAAAACAAATAAATACTTGAAATACATTTTACCTTTACATATGATTCCCAAACTGCATCTTCAGCAACAACGAGCTGCCTATGCTCGTCCCAACCAAAACCACTGTTGTTTTGGCCATTAAGCATGTCGTAGATGACTGACCATTCCCTTTTTAGGCACCTAATCCGAGATTCAATATTTGGTCTCGCCTTCAACATTGCTCTTGGTAAAGCCTTTTCTAGCATTTTGTCTAGCTCGTTCAAATAACCGGCTTTGAACCCGGTATCAGCATTAAATGTTCCTACATTGTGCAAATCCACCATGCAAGAAACCAAGGCTGCATCCTCTTTTGGAACCCATTTTCTTTTGCTTCCTCGAGAAGCTTGAGAAGAAGCACCCGTTGGTGGAACACCTGACATATTGTTCTTAAGAAAAAAAAATTAACATTATTTACTATTTTGAATATCATGAATCAAAAGGTGAACAGTTTATAATATTATATCGGTAGTTCAATACTAAATTTAAATTTATAACACATGCTGAACGAAAAGATAATTAAATTATAATTCAACAAAGTTTAGTACAATACAGAATTTTAATCAAAGACCACCAAAGTTTCATAAACTAGATACATAAAATAACATAAACAAATCAATTCAAACTCAATTTGTCCCTAAACCTAACTAATTTCTAGATGCTTACCATTCATCAAACATTTGGTTGGCTAGTTCCATCCTCCAAGTTGCCCAAGCATCCGATGGATGAATATTTGTGATATTCGGTTCATCGTCATCCACCACATTAGTAGGTAATCCTTCTCCCACCTCCGCTTCAATGGGATCAATACTCATATGGGTTCGAATAAAATTATGGAGCAAACAACATGCAATAATAATTCTATTGTGCACCCTTACAGGATAAAACGATGGACTCTTAAGTATTCCCCATCTAAGTTTTAATAAGCCAAAGCATCTTTCAATGACATTACGTGCTGAGGCATGTTTCATATTAAAAAACTCTTGCGGAGAACTTGGCTGATAACCCTGACGCCACTCGTTCAGATGATATCGTTGTCCTCTAAATGGTGCAAGAAATCCCTCACAATTTGTGTATCCAGCATCAACTAGATAATAACAACTTATAAAATATTTTTTTTAAAATGATTAATTCAACAAACAAAGTTTGATCTTAATGAATAATTCAAATTCCTCTAACTATACACTGTACCATGAGGAACTTTTAGTCCATGTCTTCTACTAATGGCATCTCGAAGCACCCGTCCATCGGCAACTGAACCTTCCCAACCAGGAAGAACATAAACAAATTACATCTCAGGTGTAAAAACACCTAGCATATTTGTTGCTATGTCACCTTTTCGGGTTCGATATCTAGGTTTATCAATTGTTGGCACCCTAATCTTGATGTGGGTTCCATCAAGAGCACCTAAGCAATTCTATATCACATGATATAAAACCTTGAGTTAGAATACTAATTTAATTCTAAGTCAACTAAATGTTGTACAAGCTATATATAAAACTCAGTCTAATACCTTAAACCATTTCCACCTTGTGTCAGAAGAATCGGCTGTAATTGGGTCCGGCTTTTTAAATAAGACATCTTGTAAGCGTATGACAGCATTTAAAACACTATGAAATGCTCTGCTTACAGTTTCCCCGGACCTTCTAAAGTGATGCTTGATAACTCGATTTTTAAGGTGATGGGAGATGATATGTAAAAACATTGCTACTTGCTCATCAACAAGCATGAACCTTGACGACTTCAATCCCCCTATCGATTCTAACATCTCACATAGTTTAAAAAAGGCAGTTCTATTCATCCTAACTTGTTCAATACAAGTCTCGTCACTAGCATATACAAGCCTCTTCACATAATCTCGTTGTGCATAAAAATCTACGGTATAGGACCTAATCCTTGGTCTATAAGTATGTAGGCTAAGGCTGGCACCCATTCTAAATAAGAACCAAATCGCGATTCTACAGATTTCCAACCAAATTGTCAATGCAGCACCGATTCTTTTACGCCTCACACTTTGTGCAATTAAGGGCAGACGAGCCATTACTGCACCATATTAAAATTAGAACTCAGTATCAATCCCCTCACACTTTAGAGATGCAAATTTATTAAAATAAATATCGTATAAGATATCTTTTTCAATTAATGAAATAGATAATTCATTCAATTTTTGTTGAGATATTGTTAATCTTCAGTAAGATTTTATCAATTTTAATTTTTAGAACATTTTCTCCGTTGATGCAACAAAAACATGAGTAAATAACATTATACGCATTTGAAAAAGGAACAAACTCTTTATGAATAATTATGTCAGTTGAGTGTCATTTTATAATTTGATAATATATTTGAAAATAATATTATAATCAATTTGAATTAAATAATGAATTTGAATATTATTAATTTAATAACAATTATATAAGCATCGAAATTGGAACTTGATTGATTGTTTATATAAGTACCGAATTATATTTTAATTAAAATATGCAGATTTAATCTTAAATTTGGACATTATATAAGCATCGAAATTGGAACTTGATTGATTGTTTATATAAGTACCGAATTATATTTTAATTAAATATGCAGATTTAATCTTAAATTTGGACATTATATAAGCATCGAAATTGAAACTTGATTGATTGTTTATATAAGTATCAAATTATATTTTAATTAAAATATGCATATTTAATCTTAAATTTGGACATTATATAAGCATCGAAATTGGAACTTGATTGATTGTTTATATAAGTACCGAATTATATTTTAATTAAAATATGCAGATTTAATCTTAAATTTGGACATTATATAAGCATCGAAATTGGAACTTGATTGATTGTTTATATAAGTACCGAATTATATTTTAATTAAAATATACAGATTTAATCTTAAATTTGGACATTATATAAGCATCGAAATTGAAACTTGATTGATTGTTTATATAAGTTTTAAAAATAGAGAGCTTATTATATAAAAAAGCCTTGTAAATTAATTCAATAATTATTTGAGTATTTAATAATAACAACTATATTGTTTAAATATATTGTTTAAATTAAACCGAAAATAAATATTTCGGTTGAGACCATGGTGTTCATACAGTTGAATCACTCCATGCTTCCATTTGAAGGGCGTGTAATTTAGTGAAATAGCTTTTACTCGAATAACGTTGTATTAAAATGTTTGAAGCAGAGGTTAATATGAGTTTGGTCAACTGCTGTAGGATGCATTTGTAAGCAAGTTTTAACTAAATGTTGATGCATAATTTATTGAATCCACTCATGAACAAGCATGATAAAAGAATGCGAAAAATTCACCAAAATCATGCAAATAACATCATTACGCAACTACCTTTAGATTCAAGTAGATTGGACATTCATGATGACTTGGATAATAAAATAACTATAATGAGAAAGGGCAATGCTCAGAAAGCCTTCAAAGTCGATATATATATGAGATGGAGAGTAGGTTAAAGAGTTACATGCAAATAAGACATTATCAGAATTATATTCTATCCAATAATTGAAACGGAGTGTATCAAAGGATGTTTTATTAGATGGGGCTATCAAAGTAGGCTTTCTTATTTCTTCTAAGATAGCTTATAATGTTAGAACCATGGAAGAATGATTGAAATGACAATAGGTAATTATTTTGGTAACTTGGAGTGCTGCTAGTTTTATGTTCTGGTAATGTAATTTTTTATGGTAGAGTTAACAATCTTGCCAGTATCATATTAGAGAGAATTAAGTTAAAAGGCTCATAGTTCTTCAATACTAATCTCAGTAACAGTAAAAAAAATCAAATAATTTAATTGCAAAAAAACTTACAGTGACTCAGTGAATACAAGAGGCTTAGTTATGGGTGGAGTAAGCAAGCCAAGGGACTAAGGGAATAGTGCTAGTGGCCGGAGGCGAAGCAAGCAAGGGAGGTTGGGACTGAGAGGTGAAAATAAAAATACAATTTCAATAATAAAAAAAGAAGAAAAAGTAAAGCAATACGTTTGAAGAAGTAAAACAACATGCCCATAACATAACGAATAAGAAACACATAAATAACATAACCCAACAAAGAAGAAAAAGCTAAATAGGAATATTTCATGATATGTAATAGGAGATGACTAGCACTTCGAATTTAAAGGAATTTATGTTATTTGGTTTCGTAGTTTAGGGATTCATCAGCTGACAGTTGGTCTAGATCATTGGTCCAGATACAACTTCACGAATGAGTTTCTATTTGGTTTCAAATAGAAAAATAGATGCTAAGTTGTCTGAATCTTAGGATCTTATCAACACTACCACACCTTACGCCAAGCAATGGATTGAGAAAGAGATACGAGACAGGAACAGACACTTCTGTGTTAGTTTTCCCATGAAATCAACAGAAGTAGTTGCACTAAGGGAGATAAAATGCATACTTAACAATGATCTGAACTAAATAATTTGAAAATTATCCACCAGCAAAAACAAATATTCCACTAGTATCAAGGCAACATTGAGACATCATGGGAAGTAATTGAAGTCCTGTATATTTTTAAACATGTTTCTAATGGTAGGCTAAATGAAAAAATGATGCGGTTTTATATTCCCAAGAAGGGTAAAAAGCCAATATTACTATGTTAAAGGCTACAAAATTATGAAGAATTAACATGTTTTGTGCACAAAGCCAAAGTTAGCTAACCTGATTTCTCCCGTGACAGCCTCACCTTTTCCAATCCAAGAGTTTTGAGCAGATACCTCAATCTGATCAGTTAATGAATAAGTCACCTGATCAAGATAGACAAAGGGAGGTGCCACAACAACATCTGTTCGACAAACGAGAATATCAGAAATCTTCATAATATTTAACATGATATCAGTGGACCCAATGAATATAAAACTACATGGCATCTAAAATGCAATAAGCAAGTCTAGTTAAAAGAATCAAGAAACATCATACAAATTGCTTCCAAGAAAGCACGAGTAGCATTTGTCTAGGAGTAGAAAGGCATATGAACAATGATAAAAAGTTTGCAAATCTTTTAGCCACGAGCCAATATAAACCCCAAGCCAAATTCCATAATAGATTTAACATCTCACATGGATTGAAAAATAAAGGTTGTAAATTACCAATATCACTCTCCAACTTTGCGCTGTTCAGGTCAGAAACAAGCTTCGTGATGGAGTCTTTTGTTCCATTCTACAAGAACAAAATGCACGTCATCAATAAGGGAAAATAAACAAGAGAATGAATGTCATAGATATGCAACTGTTGCTACATACGAATAGAGCCCAACAATTACAGTGTGAAACCATACTGACAGGAAAAAAATACAAAAAATGTAATAACAATATGAGTTAGAGTGCATGAAAATCTCAAAGAACCTCAATATACAAAGAGACATGTTTATTCCATTGGAAGATGTACAAAATTAACAATAAAAATAGAGCATTTTGATATACAGTAATAGAATGGCAAAAATGAAAATGAGGAGAGGGAGCGAAAAGAAAAGAAATCTGAACCGACATGAAAACACAACATTTGATTCAAAATTGAAAAAGTCTACAAAGCTAGGGACACAACAAACTTAAGAGACAAGTATTAGCTTGGAAGAAGATTCCACATCAATAAGCACAAAAAACTTTAAAGGAAGACCAAAAACCAAATCGAAAAAACACTTCAAAAGTGTTGGTGCGGTAACATGTAGGTACTAACAAACATAAAACAGAGCCACGCATGATATTTGACACAAACCACTGAGATTGGAAGCAAACCAAGAATGGACATAGAGATTAATTAATTAATGCTTCTTAAAAACATAGGGATTGGAAGCAAATCCCCCTTAAAAAATACCTGAAACTAGGTTAAAACTTCTGGGTTTGTTACAGAAAACAAAGAAAGAAAGGAGAAGCCTTTGTAAATTTTTACGAGAAAAACAGAAGCAACTCTCTTCTTGCCTTTCTCTATGGCATGCTCGAGAAGAATTTGGGGCTACTGGCCGAAGGCGAAGCAAGCAATGAAGGAGATAAAGAAGAGACAAGGGGACAGAGGGCAAATTAGGGCGTGAAAACTAAAACGGAGGTAAACTGAGGAGAAGGCAGGGATTAGAAAACAGAGAATTTCGGGGATTAGGAGCGTAACGTATTAGGGGTGTATTAGGCAATACATTGAACCAAACACCTGCTTAAGAGGGGCTTAAGTGGGGCCCATGGATTAGGGGTGTATTGGCTAATCCAATACACCCAACCAAACATGGTTATGTTACATAGTTACATAATTTTTATCACTTCCCCTAAATTTTCAAACAAAAATCTGACGTGAAATGAAATTTTCTCTTAAATAATAATATTATTTTAAAAATTGCCCCTAATAGCTTTGGTTTCTTTATTTCATCATCACCATTTTTCATCATCTCCACCAGTATTCATAAATTTATAAGAAATTAATGAAGGCTTCAAGTCGTATATCAATGTCACTTTCTTTAAGGTTCTATTTGTCCACACATATATTTTGGTATGCAAAAGAGTTACTAGTAAATAAACATCAAGGATACAATAAGGCTCAATGACTGTCAATGTTTTGCACTGACGAAAATAATCCACTGAGCATTGAGTAGAGCATAGCAAGAATATCAATTTTTATAAAGAATTTCTGCGATAATTCTTTATAGAACAATCTAGAAATATAAAAAATGATGGGAGAATAGAAAGAAACTTTGTTTCTATGTATTTTTTGGGTGTGTCATGCAAATGAAATTCTACTCCTATTTATAAGAGATTTCATGTCTCTTCATAGGAACATAATCATCAAAATGGATAGTGATATCTTTAACACTAAACATAATTATTCAATATATATCTGCTTGAATATTTATGATTACTTGTTAATAATCAAATGACAACTTTTGGTTATTTACAACTTTTCATTTGCAACTGTTGAAACACTATAAATATTTTGAAAATGCTCCAACATAGAACACTTTTAACCTACCCTGTCAAAGACAAGTGTTGAGCTTCTCATTTGTATGGAACAAACATAGAGCTTACATAGGGCCTCACCAAGTCAACATCAATCCCATCACCACCTAGCTAGAAAGGTTACCACGTTCCATAGGAGGCCAACCAAGAACGTTGTGGACACATGCTAAGACCTGTGGCATTCCACACCGGACTCAAACGACAAATCTAAGTCCAAGATGTCAGATCTATTACTAGAGCAACTCAGATAACAATCATCCATTACATCAAGTTAAATGATCAATTTTTAGAACATTTTTATAAAAGCACAGAAAATAGATTAATTAAAATTTTAAAACATTAAAATCATGTTGAAAGCATTAAAAATTCATTTATAAGGGTTTAAAGGTGTCAGGGACCAAAAATAAGCCTTAGAAGGTCGAGAATACTCAAAACAGGGTAGGGTATCAGTGCAAGTGGAGAGAAGAAATACTAATACTTCTCCTTGGTACTATAGATTTTGGCATTTTGATACACTTGTTGTGATACCACAAGAGCTTGGTATCAATGCCTGTGTCCCATGTGACAAAAATTGCCTAAAACTCACTTGTCAAATTTGACACCTAAAAACTCAAACTTGAACTTGGAGGACTCAAGAATCAAGTTTAAAACATCAAAACACCTTCAATCATAGTGAACATAAATCAAGCTAGAGAACAACTATACACAAACTAAATTTCTTAAAAACATGTTTAACTAAACCATCAATCAACTCAAAACATGATTAGTTATTGTTCAAATGCATATACCACACCAATTAATTATGCATACACATTCAAGGTATTCAAACTTTTCAATAAACACAGAAAACTCCTAGGTTCTCTAGGCTTAGGTATATGCTATATATTTTCTAACAACCTCAAAATAAACATTACTTTTACTTGACTGAGTTGAGATATGAGCCTTTAGATGTCGTTAACTATATAAATCAGTCAGAAACATCACTTAACACCTACATACGAAAACAATATATCCGCTTGCTGAGCATTGAAAGATTGTGAGTATGAATTAGGATTTGAATTTCAAACCTGAGATTGAAAGTTAATTAATACAAACAGTTTGAATCCAAATACTAATCAAGAAATAATAAACAAGAATTAAAATGAAAGTCTTGATATACAGGAGTTATTTGAGTGATTTAAAAAGAAATAGCGGACGTGAAGTTAAGTGATTATACTTTTTAACAGGGGTGGACCCTATGAAGAATGCTGAATTATTACCATAAGAGTCTCCGACAAAATCTTTATTTGAAGCAAAAAGTACTTTTCTTATGACTAAAGAGTGAAGTGTTTTGGGATAGGTTGGAGCAATTGAGCTTTCTGCACCCATATGTCTTAGGGCGCACACAAGTACACGTGTATGCTACAATTTATAATGGAGAGGGTTTCTTTCATAATTCATACAAATGTTGATTTTTTTTTAATGAAGATTATAGTTCCACCCCTACATTATTTCATTTATAACTTATGAAAATTAATTTATTGCGGGGTGGATATGGTGAAACAATTAAATATATAAACAATATTTTGTAGAAATAATTTAGACATCGGCAATTTAAAAAAGAAAATACAAAAAGCAAAATAATTATGAGTGGAGTGAAAAACCAACAAACAAAACCAAAGATTCCTTAAAAGAAACCATATTTATTTCCTAGATTTGAGTTTACAACAAAAGCAAATGTTTGATGGTGAAGGTTTTTTCTTTCAAAAATATATTAAAGTTGCGCACAGACTTCAAACATCAATCAAATTAATAAACTAAATGTTTGGGACCAATCAGAAGATGTCGGCAGGTCGCATCTTAATGACTTAAAATTTAAAGTTAGCTGAGCTTTGATTCATAACCAAAATATATGAAAAAGGAAACCAAGCATAATGTATTTATTTAACAACAATTTTCTCAACCAACCAAGGTTTAATTATCCACGAAATCATTCACAAAAACTTGAATGCAACCTTCTCTTCTTATAAACCAATTTACAAGGAAGATTATTTTGCTAAAGTTAAACTAATAGCTTCAAAAAGTTTCTTTTTGGCCGTCATTATTCGAATATGTTCTCTTTTTCTTTTGCCATTTTCTTTTTTAATTTTTATGCAATAAATATATTATCACATCAACAATATCATGTCAACTTATTATTTTTACATATCATTAAAAAAAGTCAGTTGATACATTTAACAACTTTTATCTGTGCCCTGACTAGAATTTCAAATTTTAAAAAAACTTAAAAGCTAAAAATGATAAAACTAGAGAAAATAAACTAGATCCATAACTGTATACATAATACAAGACTAATAACAAAACTTATCCGAATCAATTTAATTACAAATGATTAAGTAAAGATTAAAATTTCAAAAAGTATAACGACTAAAATTCACATCTTTGCAAGGAAAGAAAAATCTATATTGTTGAGGGAAAAGAAAGAAAGATACCTACAACGAATCTAATGCGGATGTGATGAAAAAGAAGTAATTATTGTATATATGGTGGAGTTTTGTAATTTTCGACAAGTTTCTTTGCTTTGCTTGCGAGACATCCAATGGGCTTGAATAAATGAGGACAAAGAAAAACCCAAGAATAAGAACCGCGAGGATGTGAAAGTGATGTGGCCTGCCCTCCGCAAAAATGACATATAACGCCCACCGTGGGGCTCTACCGACTGAGCTAGACGGGCTTGTCGCTTCCTGGTGTTAACCATAATAGGTTTATCGTAGATTATAATCTTTCATGCCTCCACTCTAGCATTTTCTTTTATTGGAGATGAGTCCTTATGCCCATAGACAGTACACTTTGCGGGGTGGAAAACATATCATGGGAACTGGAAGTGGTAACACTGATTTATTGATTTATTTCCAAGTAAAAGATAATTCTCTTAGAGAAGCCTCTAGTAAGAATACTTCAGAGACCAGGAAAAATATCAGTTCCATAAGAACATAAGCACGGATTGCAGAGCTTTCAAGAATGTATGGATTTATGTAAGAATCCCTGAGATGCTGCTGCTCAATAGGACCCTGCTCTTTGTTGCTTGAGCCTTCTATAGCCGTCCTTTTTAGTGATTTTGAAACCGTTTGCCTAGGTGGCCGAAATGTACATGAAAAGGAAAAATGAATGCAAAAATTTATAGGCATTTACAGTAATCCTCGACCGAATGTGATCAAATTTGACTACTCAAATGTTGTCAATTCAAACATACATGCAGCTTTTTCAGTGTGTATTACCTTTGAATTTATCAAACTTAGGTACGTTTCCTTTTAGATTACGTATCGCTGAAGAAGACCAGAGCAGGTAAGAACTCAATCATGCAAAGGACCGTTGCAGCAACCCTAAAATTGACTTCAGCTTGTTCAAAATGTCAACAGGATGAAAGCGATGCCTCGTCATTGCTGTAACATTCCTCGCTATACATCAAAGAGAGTGTCTACTGGCGTGAAGTATAGGCTTCTCGTCATTTTCGTCGGGATCAAGGTCAACCTCATCTTCATAATCCACTTCTATAATGGTTCTGTCTTTAATATATGGTTCTTCCAATTCAAATGGTTGAGCTTGAGAATGATCTCCACCTTCAGGCATAGTATCTGACAATAGCTCTCGCATCTCAGATTCTATGAATGCTTCCATTTGAGCTCGCTCTCTATCCTTCGGGTAGGTGAAGTAGAGAAATGAATAGATGAAACAACAGAGTGCCATCGGAATTCCTATTGCTGTGTACAGTGCTTTTGCCAACGGCAAAGCGTTTTCTCTATCTGTTGCAATCTCTTCAGATTCACTTACTCCTTTCTGAATAGGTTTGTAACCGTAAACGTGCTGAGCTAGAATTCCAACTGCAGGAGGGGCGAATGATGACAAGATGGATTCAAAAGATCGGTCCAAAGCATAGACGCTTGTTCTTGACTTCTCTGGAACTATTTCTGCAAATATTGGACTGCATGCATAGGAACATTCACATTCCACGTTATCAATATAGGAGCAAGAAAAGTCCTTTGAACTCTCAACTATACATGCTCAAGTTTGTCAATTCTTTTTTGGCTCTTCATGTGTTTTCTACAAGTGAACTCGGGCTTATGTCCGGACTCTTGCATACCTTGATCCAATATTTAATAGGACATTTCGAGATACATTTATTTTGTCCAGCTTATGACAAAACTAAGTTGGTAAATGCTACATTGCGAGTATGTAAAATATAATTTCACGTAATGGAATGTTAAACAAAATAGATGGAGGGAAAAGAGAAAGTTTGAGAATCTTACTTGTTTGCAGCTGGAGCATTCCAGGAAATGCAGAAGCCAACAATGATTAAGACCAAACCATGCATCACACCTGTGGATGGATCATCAGGTAAAACAAGCAAGAGTATTGCTGCTAAAGGGATGGCCGATGCCGAGCTTATTTGGGCTAGAATGATCCTTCCAGAATTCGGGAGACGTGTGGACAGGAAATCCCCCATCCTACCACCAAAAAGGCCCCCCACAGAAGTAGCAATCACAAACATGGCTATCAGGAATGCAGTTTTCTTGTGGGAGAACCCAATTAGCTCCAACCACATCGGTGCAAATGACAATGCAGACCAGGGGAATGAACCAGTAACACCCTGAGCAACGATAATTTGAAATGATGGGATCTTTACGACTGATTTTGCTTCCAGAACCAGGCCCTTCACTTCAGACCATAAGGTTCTATTTGACATTTGATTGCTAGATTTTGCCCCACTATCTGAAAAATGTGGATCATTGGCAAAGAGGTAGACTAACGTACCAACAATGATGCTGATTAGTCCTACCAGATGGAAGGCAATTCTCCAACCAGGGATACCGATGAATGTTATTGGAGCTATTAGTACTGCAATGAATCCTCCAATAACAGAACCAAGATTGCTTGTGAGTTGTAACCACCCAAAAGCCATACCACGGTTACTGTCATCTGTTGAGTCAGCAACAAGGGACTGGATTGCAGGTCCAACAATGGCAAGGCCAATTCCGTTTAAAGCTCTAGATATGGCCACCTGTTCAAATGATGCCAAATGACTAAATAATTTAACTTGGTTGCTTGCTCTAGCCGCTACCGGTACTTCCTGTAGCACTCTAAGCAATTTTTATAGTAGCTAACTGAAAAATCCCCCAAACAAATTGTAGACATATGATATTTTAGGGAATTCATAACTACAGATTTGTTAACTCATAAGGAAACAATAGAAAAAAAATAAAAAAAAAAAGTTTAACCTGACATCAGCCTTAAGAAGCAGTTGAACCAAGAAAATAAACACCTCTAACCCTCTGTGCTTGACTGAGCAAGCAAGGGAAAAAACACAACATTAAAGAAAAAGTGAAAACACCAAAATATTCCAAGATTTCTTTTGGTGCCACAAATGTGCATCTTCAACAATGTTTCTTAATTCAAGTTACATTTATCAATGGCAGATGAAATCCATTAATGCATTTTCCTCTGTTTTTATTCACCAGATAACCAGATCCATCATAACCAAGAATACAAGTACATCCACCAAATCACCACCATCAGACCAAATATTTGCACCATTATAGTTGCCAATACGCTCAACCGATCCAATCCAAAACAACCAAAACATAATCAGGCAATACGCTCCAATCACTAATTCACAATACAGAAAACCTCAATTAAACCATACCCAATTCAACAAACTTGAACCGAAACAACATATAAAGACCAAAACCAAAATCTCTGATTCCCAGGCATCACCTTTCACATTCCCACCAACCAAGCAAAGAAAGATAAATAAAAGATCACTCGATTAAAAAAATAAAGGGGGCAAAATAGGTAGCTACAGTTTACCTGAAAGAAACTGGAGGAGAAGGCAACAAGGAAAGTGGCAGCAGCCCATAAAAACGCACCAAGAGCTATTACATGGGCTCGATTGTGACGCACAGCCAGGTATGCAGCAATTGGATAACAAGCGGATTGAACGATAGATCTGAACAAGGTGAGAGAGCCGAGTCCAGTGGGGTCGGTGTGAAGGGCAGCACCAACTTCCTTGTAAACGCCTGGTAACAATGACTCATCCGCCCTCTCCATGATCCCTGCCAGGTTCACCAGGACCAGAGTCAAAGTCTCGGCCTTCATTATTTTCCGCCCTGCTGAGTTATTGTCCCGCAGGTTTTGGGATATCTTTTGCGGACAATTACGTAGAATAGTGGAATAGTTCCCTGGTTGGCAGCCTCCGTTGGTTTTGGAATATTCGGATGCTTAGAATTTTGGGTGTTGAAAATTGGAAAGGATTATATATATATGGTATATGGGGACAGTTGGGTATGTCTGTGGCAAGACAAATGGAGGCAATTGGAGATACGTGTAACGCATGGGTAAAATTTTGGACTTTGACTGAATTGCAAGGCGGGGGACGGGGGTCAGCTATAGATAGATAATATTGGAAATTAATATTGGAGCAACTTCGGATTGTGGATTTGGAGAGTTTTATGCATCGCCACTTGGCAGTGAGGGGAAATAGAAGAAAACATTTTTGTATATTAATCATGTGTAGGTTCAGTGGCAAAGCTGGGGTAGGGGCTTTGGCCCTTAGTTAAAAAATAGAAAGCTACTTGCAGATTTAATTAAAATAAAAATAATTTGGTTTTTTTTAAAATTAATAATTCAATTCTAGACATTGTTGGATAAAAGTTAAGATAATGTGTAGTCTCTCATCTCATTATGTATTTCGGTTTTTTTCGTTTGAGTTTTTTTTTATTTGATCCATTTTATAATTATTTGGATATATATTTGTAGTTGTAATGTATTTGCGATTCTTTTTTATATTTATACTTGTAAATTTTCAAAAAAATTAAATTTACTTAACCTAACCTTCGTAGTTTTGGCTTTCAAAAATTTTATTATTTTTCTCGGCCCCAACATAAAATTTTTGACTTCCTTCCTACGTAAGCCTACCTTCAAATTGTGGAAGCCACGTTTATAAATGATTATTGAAATTGTATTGGATAATAATTAATAGAAAAATGGATAAAAAATGGAAATGAATATTATTACAATACAAAAGTATGGGATGGTTGATAAGGTTGGTTCACACCAAGTGGGGTGCAGAGAGTCACTATTATGAAGGAAGTTCAGATAAAGAGAGGTGCAGAAGGTGTTGCTCGCAGAGAAACAACGAGGTAGTTTGGTACAATTTGGGCTAAATAAATAAAGTATTTTAGCTTGTCTTTACCCATCATCCAGGGGATTTATAGGGGGAAAGGATGACCAATCATGAACTCCTATAATAGGGTTGTGAGTGATCAGATGAGAGAGCTGATGGATGTGTTATGTCCCAATACATATTCTTTGTATCATGTAAGTCTTAGGAAAATGGTGCTTAGGGGAAGGTTGCCATATATAAATTGTAAAGATGAGACATCGAGATTTAAGAACTGAATTTTATAGGATGGTATATGAAAATATAAGAAATATATTTAAAAAGTAAGATAATTTAATAAAGAAATTATATTTAAAATCATAAACCCATTTAATAATTTTGAGATATGAAAAAAGTGGGTAAGTTGGGCTGGACAACAAGGATCCCATTCTTTTACTTTACCAAGATTTAATTGAAAGAAAAAGGGGTAAAAGATAAATAAAGAAAAAGAAAAAGGCATTGCAAATTGAATGGTATTAGGAGTGGATCAGATTAATTCACATTATCGCTCTAAATATAAGATTACCATTTTTGTTTTAACAATTTTTGATATTATTAATAACGCAATTTTAAATAATATAGGAGAGAATCCTAGTGTTACCTATTATTAATGACTTTAATCCATTTTCTTTACGCCATAAAAGAATAATAATAATTAATGAATCAAGCTCTGAATTTGTATATATTTTTTAAACTCGCAAATGAGTTTTGATAATCTAATCATTACATTTCGTTTAAATTTGAGATTTAATCTATATACTTTAATTTTGACATGATTTGATACTTCAACTTTTATAATGTCATTAGATAGCCTAAATACTTTATTCTAATTAAAATAGTGGTGTGGAATTTTAATAATTGTTACCACCGTTCAATTTCTTTATTAAATTTAGGTGTTATTTTTTGTTACATAGATACTAAATTTATTTTATTGTTTTCACCAACACAAAAGAATTCTAACAAATGAACCTAATTCGAAAAGTAGAGAGACTAAATTCTTGAAAATAAAAATATGAAAATTAAATTTCACATATATGAAGAATACAAAAACTTTGAATAAATTGTAACCTTTAAATTTTTACACTATAATTTAAACAATAAATAAATAATTACCCCAACCCAAAATGGAAATAATATTTTTCTATTGGTTTATTGTTTATTTGTGATACTTTGTCTATCATATTATTGTATTTTTTCTAAAAATTTAATTAATTTTTTATATATTATATTTTATCCATTATATCATCTTAATTGATCATTATAAACTAGGTTTTACTTTCACTATTTGCATATATAATCTTAATTTGTACTTAATTAATTATTATAAGCAACGTTTTTATTATTACTCTTTGCATAATTGAATAGTTTTATTTATATATTCACTCAAGCAAGAATATTATATTTTATATAATTCTACAAAAATATTTAATGACAAGGTGGTTTTTTTTTTATACCTATATCTTTTCATTATTTTCCAAATGTATTTTCTACAACAGGAGGATTCTAAGGAATTAAAACTGGAAGAAATCGCTCCACTTTCTCGCCTATTATTTTGTTGATGGTTATTAAAGGATCTTTATTTTTATAAAAAAAATTTATTTTAGCTTTTCATTTAATTTACATTGTTTGTCAAATCATCTTAAAATGAATGAAAAAGTTAACATTTGTTAACTTTGTTGATGTGGTATACAAGTGGTTTGCCACGTGAATGCCATGTTAGTAACTAATTAATTTTTTAAATTAGAGTGATTTAACAAATCATGCAAGTTCAAGGGATAAAAGATGTCAAATTTTAAATAGAAGGCTAAAATGATTTTTTTATAAAGCCAAAGGGTCAAACAAGTCGTTATGTCTTTTTAAATAGCTTAGTGCTCAATTTGGCCCCAAACTAAAATTGTTTTTCCACTTGGTACCTAAACATTTTGTTGTCCCAGTGTGATACTTAGATTATCATTATGTTACCTGGTTTAGCCTCTCTTTTTTGTAACAGTGGTCACCACGCGTGGTGCCAATCAAAATGTGCCACATGGCACCTTTCAACCAATCAAAACGTGTCATGTGGCACTTAGGGTTATTTAAAATAAAAAATTGGCCCACCATTGACTTGATGTTGATTGACATTAATCACTGTTGATCAACATTGACCACCATTGATTGACCGTTGATCATGTTGAAAAATTCTAGTTTAAAAAGTGGTTTTCTATCCTAACAAAAAAATTAAAAAATTGAACATTTACGCGGTTTGTGATATTTATAGCAATAATTTTTTTCCAAAAAATTACATGTGCTTTGTGTGAGATAGATTCCAGACGTTCTTGGCTTTCAACCGAAAAG
This sequence comes from Gossypium hirsutum, assembly GCF_007990345.1. NCBI lineage: Eukaryota > Viridiplantae > Streptophyta > Magnoliopsida > Malvales > Malvaceae > Gossypium > Gossypium hirsutum. The sequence continues at coordinate 20,948,168 of NC_053441.1, forward strand.
TTTTCTCCGCTATTTTCATACCACGAATTGCTTCGAGTGTGGGCTCGAACAATCACGAATCAAACACAAAACCAAAAACAATTTATCCCTTTCAATAGGAAAAAGTAAATCTCTCTAAATAAAAATTGTCAGAATTATTATTCCCCTATAAATATATTTTATACTTAGAAAATTATATTTTCTAGCAGAATAAAAATATTGAAAACTTATATAAACTGTTGTGTAAATAGGTCTATCAGTATAATCTATTTATAGGGAGTGATAGAAAAATCTTGGTTGAATTAATAAAATACAAATAATATTTATTTAATAGAAAAACTAATCTTCTAATTTAACTAGAAGAGGGGGCTGACACTTCCTAGTTAAATACACTAGGGATGTTGCCTAATATGATGAGAGATTGGGCTTCTTTTGTATTAGTCCAATTATATATGTTTCTTAAACTTTTAATCAAACACTTCATAATTAAATCTAACGTAATACATGTTTTTCTATTTCCCAAAATAAATATTATTTATTAATTAATTTAATCAGATAAATTAATTTCCAATTAAATAAATTTCTCATGTAACACCCCAAACCTAGCCTAAACGTTATGGTCGAATCCGGAGATGTCACAAAGAAGGATTTTGAAAACGGAGTCGTTACGATAAATCATTCTAGCTTTATAACTCATATTCACTTATATCTAATGCCAAAAACGTTATTTAATTATTTTATTTACCAAAACGAGATTTATAGCGAAAGTTATAGAAAACGTTGTTTTTGAAAATCCCTTTCATAATATTGGAAAACCTTTGTTTTAGTAAAAACCATAGTTTTAAATATCCGTCGCAAATAATATGTTAAAACGAGAGTCTAAATCCCAAAATTACACCAAATAGTCCAGAGAGTCCAATTATTACAAACTCTAAAAATAATCTTTAAATTAAAATAAAAACCAGTTCGTGGTCACCGTGAGGCTCCGTCACACCGATCCGCCTAAGCTTGTGGATTACCTAAACAGAATAGAAAAACAGATGTGAGTTTTCGTAAACTCAGTGTGTACCCCAACAGAAATAGACATGCAATTCATACAAATATCACATACATAATCAGATTTAGATTCAGATTCGAACTTAAGTCCTTTATAGATACAGATAACAAAATTAGATATGTAGAACAGATATACAAAATCCTACCCCTATCCTCTACACACCAACTCCGACCAACCCATCACACCATGTGAGATTAAAAACACCCACCCATCCCTACACATCATATCATGCCATTACGACACGTATCAGATAATGTGCAACCAAGCTGCCACAATATAGGAGATGGTCGTCATACAGAACACTTCCTCCACATATACAAAACCCGTCTCAGTCACAAATACAGAAATAACAAACGCATGCATAACATGCTCATATACAAATTTCATATATATATCCTTAACACAATAGTCAGACATGCATAACAGTGTCTTACTCAGAGCAGAGTATCAGAATATCAAATAACATAATTTAAGGATTTGGTTAGCCCTTACAACCCTACGGTAGACCCAAAGTCGATTGGAATAACCCATGCGACCCTAGGGAAAATTTCAGAATTATGGGCCCACATGCCCATGTGGCCAACACACCCAACTTGGCCTATCCCATATGGCCCACACGGTTACGCCCACACCATCACATGGTCGTGTCTTGTGCATGACCACACCTTTGTCAGACACACAGCCATGTCTCACACATGGCCAACCACACGACCGACCACACACCCATGTGGCGTCAACAGATTACTTTTTCGGCTTTCGCCTAAACCTAATTTTCTTTGTTTTGCGAACACATTGGCACGATTTTGATGCCAAATCACTCCCGAGTCGACCAGCACCTAAAATCAATACAATAAATCTTCCAAAATCAATCTTATTTCACAATTAAATCGAACCCACAAAACCGACAACAGTTTAAAACAAGCGTTTATCACTTACCCCAAAGCTCCGAATTATTCTAACTACGATTCCGCAAGAGGAAAGCCCCGTTCTATACAATCCACTGCTACCAAAACTCAAAATCAACGAACAGAAAGAAAGAATAAAATCAATTTGAACTGTTTAAAAACGATTTCCCCAAACCATACGAAATTCACCCCTTACACTTATCAAACCGCACAAAAACACCAAAAGACTGAAAAATCGAGATTGAATGGCAGGATTGCGACAGAATTTCAAAAGCAAGAAAGCAAAGGATTTTGCCAGACAATAGGAAAAGAACGTCAATTCTTTTGGGAATTTGGAAGAGGAAAAAATAATAAAAATTTTGAAAAAGAAAAATATGACAACATATCCCTTATTTTCCTCCCACTAGTCCACTAACTCACAACTACCTCAGAGTTTTAACTCAACTGAAACTTTATCAGACAACCGAACAAAAATTAACACCCTCACTCACACAAGGATTTGAACACAGGATCTCTAACATACCAACTCTTTACCACTCAAACCAGCAGGCTCATTCTAATATAGATTAACAAACAATTTTATATAAGCCCACTAACCAATGACTAGGCTTGGATCTAAAAAATAACAAAATTTGCCAAAAGTGAGAGTTGAACCCAAAACCTCACACACACACACAAAACACTTAACCACTGAGGCAAATACACATTTATGCTAGAATTTTGCAGATACAGAAATATTTTAAGTGGGGCGTTGCATCTCAACTCAATTTTAATACCGTTGAAGTCATGACAACTTTACCGTAAAAAGTTTTATGAGAAAATATATTTAATTTCATATTCAATGGATTCATAATGACTAATTAATTTAATTCTATTTTCGATCTTCAATTATTTAATTAAATAATAATTCGAAAAACTTAAATTAATTTTCAAGTCATTTTTATACTTAGTGAGAAAATATATTCATTCCCGAATGTGACCAATTTCACCAAATTTATCATTTTCATTCATTTTTGTTCATTTGATCAAGCTTTTCACCTATTAATTAGAAATTTATTTAGTCATGAAGTCATTCCACTATAGTATTGTGGCTGAACTCTCCTTAATTACATACAATTATAAAAGCTACTCAATCAGTGATCGTCTAATGAACTTGTTATAAGTGTGTTACCTTCGTAGAATATCCTTATTCTCTTTGGGATAAATTCATTCTCCAATATGATCCTATTTTATCTCATGGTAACCACTATATTTTCCTTCATGAAAAGTTAATTACTGTCAAATAGTAATTAAGTCTGTAATATGCCAATTTGCCTAGCCCGTGTAAGCAATAAACCAAAATAATAAATCAAATAAAATTAAGTCCATGTCCAGATTACAACAAAATTTACCCCAAACCCAATACAGACTTCAACCCAATACCAACAGCCCGAATTAGCCCAAGACACAGAAACCCTAAGCAGTTAGCAGCAAACCAGTGCCACAGCAACCTCACCAACGTCGCAGCACGTCGCCCCACACCCTGCACATTCTTCCTGCAACAAACCACAAACCACGAACATCAAATAATAGCAGAAATTACGACAATAATGAAAAAAAGAGTTTTCGAGAGTTTTTTTTTCCGTTATTTCGGCTATATAAAGCCAAATTTAATTTGTAAAAGGGGTTACGAATATTGTGTCAAAAACTATTGAAAAAATGAGAATCAAATAGCAATTTGAAGGTGATTTGTTTTTTTTCCCTTTTCTCTTCGAATTTTCTTTTTTTGGTTTTGATCTTTATTTCATATTTTTAAAAATAAAAAAATAAAGAGGAAAAAGTGACTTACCTGGTTTCGAGTGCCGTTCACGGTGGCTTCACGGTGGGCACGACGGCGGCGGCATGAAGGTGCTAGGGTCGAAACCCTAGCAGAGAACCCCCCTCACCTTTGCTTACCATTTTTAAAAAATGAAATAGAAATGTTTTTAAGAAAAATTTCGTTTTTAGTATTAAAGGAGAACGACGCCGTTTTAATGAGGGAAGATCCGCGCGTTGACCCGACCTGCAGACAGGGTCCGCGCGTTCTTGTCCTAATGGGTAATTTGCGCTATTAGGCCTCCTAATTTGTTTCATAGTTTTTAATTCACTTTTCTTAATTTCCTAAATTCGCCCCGCATTTTGATGTTGTCCCATTTTAACCCATTTCGCCGCGCAGCGTTTTGGAGGACAAGGATTAATTTCCCTTCTGACCCCTCTTTATTTTGTGCGTGTTCAATGGGGTTTGCACATTTGGGTTTATTTCGAATTTGCTCGTAAATTTCTGCTTGGATTTCAAACTAGTCCTTTTGTCCTTTTTGTACTATTATTATTATTATTATTATTATTACTATGGTATTATTATTATAACAATGTATTTGTGCATACTTCTTGTAATATACGCATATACACTTTTTATTCTATATATATACATATACATTTTATAATACATATATATTTTCCATATTTTATAATCCATACATATATACATACATTTTCTATAATATATATACGTACATTTTTTAAAATTATTATAAATATATTTTTTTTGCATATTTCATTATATATATACTTATATATATACGTATTTTAATATATACATATACATATTTTCATAATTTACTTATACATATATCATACTTATACTTTTTTTTTTATTCTTGTAAATACATATACATATATCTTAATATACATATGTGTGTACGTTTTACATTAAATATGTTTTACATACCTTATAGTTTCAAAATACGTTTATATACGCATACTTATTTTATGATAAGTATATATATAAATTTATACTTTTATGTATATTATTATAAAAATATACGTACACACACTCATATACTTTTATACATTTCATAATTTTTATACATATGTGTACATATATAAATGCATATTTTAATTCGTAAACATATATATATACATACTTTACATTTTTGTATTTCCTAATTTTAAACGTACACATATATATATTCTTCTTATTTTTATAGTTTTACGTAGACATACATACATATATTTATTTTTTATATTGTATTTTTATTTATTTATTTCTATTACGGTTTCGTTGTTTCATGTGGTGTTTACTTTCTTATTTTATGCCCATTTTATTTGAATAGTTTATCTGTTTATTTTGCACGATCGATCCGTTTGTTATTTATCTTTTATTGGTTGTTGCATGTGCTATTCACATTTGCATTATCGTATTTGTCATTGCTTGTCTTGCATGCCAACGATATAATCTATTTTTGCATTTTTTACGATATCGTATTTCATTCTACTCGATATATCAAAATTTGTTTTAAATAAATTGCATTTTGTATTTTGAGATTCGGAAAAGTTGTACCCTAACTTACGGGGTTTCATTTTTCTCGATAAATCCAAATAAACGAATCTTTTCAAACATAATTTTTTAAAAATAATCTCGGGAATTAATAAAAGATTGTGTTCTAACTTACGAAATATGGTATTTTCTAAAACTCGAGATAATTGAATATCTTTTTAAATAAGTTTTTCGGCATTCATTCTCGTATCGGAAATTTTGGGCATTGTATCTTAACTTACGAGACGTAATTCTCTTTCTCGATTAACGTGAATGTTTTGACAAAGGATCATTTTTTAAAACTCTTCAAAATTTTCAATCTTCGACGCTAAGACACTAATTAATCAACTAGGAACCAATTTTGGGCGTTACGAGGGTGCCAATCCTTCCTCGTACGTAACTGACTCCCGGACCCGTTTTATGATTTTTGTAAACCAAAACAGCTGTTTTGATAAAATCGAATCCTTTATTAAAAACAACATTTTTTCGAGGTGGCCCAATCGCACCTCATCAAAAAAGATTGGTGGCGACTCCTATACTCGTTTTTATTTTCAAAATCCAAGTCAATCTCATTTTCACGGCAAAAAAATAGTTTTGACAAAGTCATTTATCATAAAGACAAACGACTCATGGCCACGTTTACTTTTTATCTATCGTGTAATGCCAATGAGAGGATATCATTTACCTATTTCTTAGGTTATGAATTCCATTTTTGTGAATGATGCTACATACTACAGAAGTCGTATACTTAACACACCATCTTTTGATTCCTTACCTATTTGAATTCAAGTTTATACTTAATTTGTAACACCCCTTACCCGTATTCAACTCCAGAATAGGGTATGATGCATTACTAGAACACTTACACATGTAAACGTATTAAACCGAATTACAAAATATCATTCAAATTTAAACTCTTCAAATTTTTAACATGCTTTTATAATTCTTTACAACATATCCTCAAAATATTATATTCATAACAAATAGGGTCTACGAGATCCGATACTTACTTATGTAATTCAAAGCCCCATTTCCATTTTATTCAATTCACAATCTTTCATGTTCACAATTCAAATCAATTTTTCAATCCAATATATATATTTTAATACCACACTCTCATACTATGAAACTTTATTTTCCCATATGAGCTTAAACCATGATCATCACATATCAAAGACAAATGTTCTTGACATTTCCATCACATAGACCGAATTAATCAATGCAACTCAATGATATAATCATCCATATATCATAATTATCACATATATATATGTCATGACTAAATTTCTTAAACATTTGATCAATTGCTTTTCAATACCGCAATAGTTCCTTCAGTACCAATACGTATTTACCATTCAATTTAACATTTACTGATTATAATCGGGCATATGACCATTATACACAATTCTTTCATACATTTTTTTATCCTCCTCCTCCTCTCCATTCCACATCCTTTATGTATAAAACATGCTTAAATAGCATTATACATAATTTCACTATTCACTTATATATTTAAATTCAAAGCTGTCTATTTGAGTCAGAGTCACTAAATCATTTTTATCCGAAGATACAGAGCTCCAAATTAAGATCTGTTAATTGTCATTGAAACTATACTCACATGTTTTCTTACCATAAAATTTTCAGAATTTTTTTACTTGGCCAATTAGTACAGTTTATTCTTTAAATTCACCCCTGTTTCACTGCTCAACATCTCTGACCTCTCTTCACTAAAAATGAATTTTCTCATTGTACAGAACTCAGATAATATTTACGTTTGTTCCCTTTGAAAATATACTCATTAAGGATTCTAAGCATATAAATTATAACTCATAATCATTTTTGTACAATTTTTAATTATTTTCCACAGTCAGAACAAAGGATTCCGAAATCAATTCAACCTTGCCTAACTAAAATTCAAATATCTCAAAATGTATAACTCTTTTGCTTTCTCTGTTTCTTTTATGTAAAAATAGATTCCTTAAGCTTTCATTTCATACCTTATTCACTCTCTAATTAAATTTCCACCATTTTTGGTGATTTTTCAAAGTCACACTATTGTTACTGTCCAAAACTGTTTTGTTGCTAATTCTACTTTTTCACAATTTCACTTTTTCACTTTTAATCACTATTCAATTCAAAATTCACTTTTCCATTTTCAAGTCAATATTCAATTCAATTCCACACATATATTCGTTATTCAATTACGCTTAATTGTTACATGATCTCATGTATTTTCACTTAGTCAATTTCCCGTTGAACACTCGGAATATACATGGATACGTAGAGAATTAGCACATAAGTGCCACACTGATATGTAGCCGAAGCTACCACTGATACGTAGCCGTAGCTACCACTGAAATGTAGCTGTAGCTACCACTGATATGTAGCCGAAGCTACCACTGAAATGTAGCCGAAGCTACCACTGATCAATAACGCTGGAAATGTCCACGAGCTTGCTCACACAAGCTGTCAGGTGTCTACAACACATGCTAGATCACCCAGCACCCGGGACTCACTGTAACACTGTAACGCTGATCTCTTGTGACATGTCACTTGTATCCACTTCTATTCCTAAGTTCAACCGAGAATTTACACTTAACACTTTATTTTCAACACTTTATCACTTGAATAATTCATGAACAATTTTTCTTCCACATTCAATATTAATTCACATATCAAATATAATTCACAATTTATAAAAAAATAATTATTATTTACACGTAACTTACTTTGATGCAACAATATAAAAATTTAGTAATTTAGTCTTTAATCTTTTCTTTTCTCCGGTCAATGTCGATTCCACTTCTTTCTTGATCTATAATAACACATTTTACTTATTTAGTACTCACATTTATCAAAACAGTCCTTGACTCAAACTTTGACAAAATTACAATTTTGCCCCTAAACTTTTACATATTTACACTTTTTCCCCAAAGCTCATAAATTAAACTTCATACCTTATTCTTATGTATTATGACATGATGAACATTTTTCCCTTCTATGGTAACATCAAATTCCCACTCTAACACTTACTTATGAACATTTAGTATTTTTATCGATTATGTCGTTTTACTCATTTTTACTCGAAATCGCTTAGCAAAAGTTGCTTAACATAATTTCTAGCTTCATATTCTATCATAAAACATCAAAATAAACACATTTCACATATGAATATTTTTCCAAATATAAACCCTAGATTAAATTATTGCTAGAATAAGCAAAATCAAGTTACCGGGACTCCAAAAACGTAAAGAACATTAAAAACGGGGCTTAGAATCACTTACTATGGAGCTTGGAAGCTTGAAAACCCTAACAATGGCTTCCCCCCTTGCTGATTTCGTCCAAATGAAGAAGATGAGCACAATTTGCCATCTTTTTCCCTTTTAATTCATTTTAATTACTAGATTACCAAATTACCCCTAACTTAAAAATTTCCTATTTCACTTATCTCATGCCCATTTTTGTCTACCAACTTAACCAATGGTCTAATTACCATATAAGGACCTCCAATTTAAAGTTTCATAACAATTGAACACCTCTAACATGTAGAACTCAACTTTTGCACTTTTTACAATTTAGTCCTTTTGACTAAATTGAGTGCCCAAACATCAAAATTTTTAAACGAAATTTTCAAAAAATCATTCCGTGCAATCGTAGACCATAAAAATATAAGAAAAATAAATTTTTCCTTGTCGGATTTATGATCCCGAAACTACTGTTCCGACTAGGCCCAAAATCGGGCTGTTACATAATTACATCAAAGTATACGAGTCACACGCACATAGTCTATCATCCACTCATAATTAAGGTATGTCACACTATGAATGTCACAAGTGAATAAATTCATAAATAGATTTAGGATTTATTCTACTTGAGTCTTGTTCGATGTATTGTCAATTCAGTCAGTCATATCTATGTTTCTACTTTTGGGAGTCGTCTGTTTCGATGCTCAAGACAAAGTATCTCCCTAATTGGACTTGATAGATGACATATTAGTCTTTCAATCGGTTTGCTCATTTCTGATTAGACTAAGGACATCTACTAATATAAACTATCTTTCCATATTACGATCTGACCACGTAATATCGCTTAGTATTAATTAAACATTAGATAACCGGTGAGTTAATATTTGCTTTCATGTTGCTTTGCATGCAAAAACTATTGAAAACAATATATGAGGATATTAATGTAATTTATGAATATTTTTATTAAACCAATTTATTCTAAAATACAATCATATGAGTCGAATATACTACACTTAGGGCACCAGAACCAATAGATCGGTGTTTATCGACCGTTGACCATCCATGTGATGTTATTAGAATGCGTCATGTCACCTTTTTTAAAATATTATATATAATAAAATATTTAAAATATAAAAATCATATATAAAATATATAATAATTCAAAAAAAGTTTTAAAAAATATAAAAGTTTAAAAAAATCAAAATATTATATAAAAAATGAAATTTTGTCATAAACTATTTTTTTTCAAAAACTCTAAATTCTAAAAATTAAAAAAATATATCTAAATTTATAAATTTGCAAAATAGATAAAGTTCATAAAAAATATATAATTTTTTTAGAAATTTAGATGTATATATATTTGAATTTTTAGAATTTAGAGTTTTTGAAAAAATAAAATTTGACAAATTTTCAATTTTTATATAATATTTTATTTTTTAAAATCTATATTTATATATTTTAGATTTTTTAAAATTTTTAAATTTTTTTTTCAATTTTATGTAATATTTTGATTTTTTAAATTTATAATTACATATTTTAGAATTTTGGGTTCAAAGCTAAGTCGACATTAGGAATATATAACCTCAAGGCAGCTTGGCTTGCAATGCTCTCGAGTAACCAAGTTTGGTAAGGAGGCCAGGCCAGAAAGAGCCTGCCTTCCCCAGGTTCTTTAGTCATAGGAAAAGATTTGGCCCGGGCTAAGATGCTGGCTGGTGAAGAATCAACTATAAGTTAGGCCCAGTTTGTATCTTTTAGTGAACTATACCATTCTAAGGACTAGTTTTGTTGCTTTCGAAAAAAAAACTTTCTAAAAGTGTTTTCTTAGAAAAAGTATTTTTGAAAAATATGGTAGAAAAATATAAAAAAAGTGTTGTTAGTTAATTTGTTAGTGTTTCTCATTGTTGTAGAAATTGTGATTGAAGGTTTAAGATATTATTTTTGGAAAAGTTAAAAATTAATTAAATTATACGATATTTAAATAATTTAATATAATAATGCATGAAGTATAAATTTTAAATACTTTTTAAGTAATTAATATAAATTATTAGTAAAATTAATGATGCATAAAATATTAAAAAAAACTTAAATATAATAATAAATTATATTTAAATAATTTAATATAATGATTAATGATATTTAAATAAAATAAAATAATAATATATGAAATATTTAACATAATGAAACATAGAATATAAATTAATCTAAATTTTTATATACTTTTTAAATAGGTTAATATAAATAAAAATATTTCGATAATTTTCGCTTCCAAAAAAAAGTTAAAAGCACTTATATCCAAACTATGTTGTTCATTATTTGTAGAGTGAAAAAGTAGTTTTGAAATCCCAAAGGAGAAATGTTGAAACTTGCAAGCATGGTTCCTTTGAGAGCTTCTAGCTCATGAGTTTTCTCGGCCGGTATAAACTTGAAAGTTAAGACGATGATTTTTTTCTTTATAGTGATCATTTAAATGAGATTCTAGCAGCAGTTTCCAATGTATATAATATAAATTTATATCCATCGGTATAAATGGAAATGTATCCGCTGGACCGGCACATGTAAAAACCAAAACGAACGTATCGACTCCCATGGCATAGATGCGACAAAGGAGGTAGATGCAAGCATTAAGAGACTATTGCATCTAATTATGTAACCCTATAAATCAATCCCACCCTATTGGCTATTATTTTTTTTCTGGTACGAAAGAAAGTGTGGATTTCACCTTCGGATGTAAGATTTTCTCTTTCTAAAGCTTGGCTAACTCTAGCCTACCACCACATGTAATTGAAAATTACATGCAGTTAGTTCAGATGGCGCATTATTTTACCATAAGATTGATTATACCTTTTGAATCGAATATAGATTCAATCTTTGAATATAATATTATTAAGAGAGGTAATTACGAATTTTGAAAATAAATATTAATAATTTTAAACGTGTTCGAACTTATATTCTTTTAAACTGACAATAATACCGATATCAATTGAATTAAAATTTTATTGTGATTGAATAAGTTGTATAATATGAGTACATAATACTACAAAGTTTGCACTGTTTTGTTTAAACCGTTAATTTGAATCACTATATATTCTATTCTAACCTTATGTGATGCATAAATATGAGAAACCATGCTCCTTATATATTGTACATGATTCCTGAATATGAGTTTGCTTAATAGGATCAACGTGCCATACTGTTAAAGTCATCCTTTTGTGCTTTTGATTTTTTCATCATAGATATAAAATGGTGGTTAAAATTCTTTACACATGCATTCGTTTAATACGGATTCAAACTATATTATCTTTTTTTTCTACCTTTAATATTATATAGGAAAGAAAAAAAAATATTTTTACCCGCAATTTAAACATTCAATTGAAACTGTAGATCATTCTAAGCATTGAACACTAAGTTGTCCATAAACCAAGGGCATGTGTATGAGCAAGATTACCAGGCCCTGGTTTGTATCAGGCTGAGGGAGACCTCTCTGAATCTTTAATATTTGAAAGTATATTGTTTTTTGTCAGGTAGCGAGGGAATTCCAATCATTCTAGACGGAAAGCTCGGGCGAGTAGGCGGCTCAACATTACCTACCTTAATAGAAGCTATTGGGCTTAACCTAACTGCACAACCATAGCCTCAGGGGAGCTGGCTAGGATTAAGGACACGCTAAATTTCTTCTCCTGTGGTCACCAATCACCTCTTTGTAGGCGAATTCAGTTGCGTACGATGGAATATTTTAAATAGTTGATGATTTGAAGTAAATATGTATAATCCTGAAAGAAAGGGAGTGTGTTCAAGTGAAAAGGTTTGTGTCTGACTCGCCACCAAATTTGTTTTTCGAAAAAAGAAGAGAAATGTTTTATCAGCTAATAGTTTTAATTGGTATTAGTTTAAGCTATTAGCATGTTTTATGACACAATAGTTACATCATCATCTTTTCAGTGAATTTTCATTTATGAATCAGGAAAAAGTAAGGAGGGCAGTGCAATCTCCCTCCCTCACATGACTCAAAGGACAAGTGAAAGAGACTGAGAGGGTGATGGATGGATGGATGGATGAGAGAAAAACAATCATGATTGCTAAAAACCAGATTATTGTCTGGCATGGGCCACTATTGATTCCAAAAACATGTCCTCTTGCTCCAAATTGCCCACATAGCCTAATCATCCCCCCTATTACTTGTTTTCCAAATATCCATCATTATCATGTTTTTCCTTTGATAGGGTTATTATTATTATTTGGCATCCTCCTTTCCCCAATTCTCTTGTTGAATCATTTCCTTGAGTTTCAAAGTCATTCATCACCATCTCTCTGTTTATTCCAATGAGTAGATAAAAGATCTACCATGTGAAGCAAAATCTACGACAACCAATCAATCAACATATGAAAAAAGAAACGATAAAATATATGTCATTGATTGTTTAGGCAGATAGCATCTCTCATTGCTTTATTTTATCATTTATTGATTAGCATATCTAATCCACCTCCCCAACCTAAATTTCATAAGTTATATAACCCATCCATGCACACAATCTGTTTTTAATCCAATTCATCAACAAAAACGGCGTTTACATCAAAAGCTTGACGGTATACAATCTATCTCCATTATTATATATATGTGGAGTACTATTCTTTTTTTCATAATATAATAGCAGCTGTGATTATTGCGGGAGGAAAAGCCTAATTTAATTACGTAATATAAAATTAAATATATTTGATTTTTTTATAAATATTATTTTTAACTTCAATTACAATTAAATATTGTACCTATGTAATTAAATTATGTATTAATATTGAAATAAATTATATATTGTTTTTATGTTAAATTAATAGTTCCATTATGAGATGAGAGAGTATTTTTCCAATAATAAGGTATAAATTATTATTTTTATCAAATCTCAATATTTTTCATTTTATTTTTTATATTTGGGTGTGTTTCTCTAATGCTTAGGTATTGGTTCACTGTTACTCAAAATATTTCAAATAGAATTCAGGGGGAAAAATGGATATCTGGTTTTCTACGGTTTTGTTAGAAGGAGACTATAAAAAGATACTATTATTTTAAAATGTGCTTCCAGTTTCTCCAGAATTAAGTAGAATGAAGAACCAAAGTTTCTGCTTATTCAAAACTTTGCTAGATTTTTAATTTTTTCTAAAAAACTCGGCTTTATTGTTTAAAACAATTATAATGTTACTTCTACGGGGAGTAGTGGTGTTATTTCTATTGGGTGGTGTAAAAATTAAAGCTTGATAATGGTAATATAGAACGACCGCAAAGTAAAATAAAGAAAAATAAGAATACAAATTTTACATGGAAATCCTTTCGGGAAAAAAATTATGGGTAGAGGAGAAGAAAATTCACTAATGTTGAAATTCGAATGAATACAATAAGAGTTTCGACTACATCTATTTATAGGTTGAAAACCCTTATTCTAATCAATGTCAAATAGAAACAGTGTAGTATGGTTGAAACACCTTATTCTAATCAATATCAAATAAAAAATGTACTTTTATACGGATTCCACTTCGGGGCCTTAGCCTTTGCCCCCATAGATCCCCTTATTTTGTCACTGTATTTTATTTCTTTAACAGGAATTTGGGTCACACAACTCTAACAATCTTCTCCTTAGCACGAATTCTCAACGAACAAGTTCTCCACCTCTTCCCCCACAGATCCCCCTATTTTGCTACTATATTTTATTTCTTTAACAAGAATTTGGATCATACAATTCTAACAATCTCCTCCTTGACACGAATTCTCAACGGACAAGTTCTTCATCACGAACTCTCAACGAACAAGTCCTCCACCTCTTCCACAAAACCCCTTAAGGGGTAATTTTCAACAATGAACATCAACCAAGTCCAAACAATGCTCAAACTTGGTTATAGGAAATGACTTAGTCATCATATCAATATGATTATCATGAGTACTAACTTTGCTCACAAAAATATCACCACGAGTAATAATATCATGCACAAAATGATACCGAACATCAATGTGCTTTGTTCTCTCATGAAAACATTTGATCATTCATAAGGAAGATGACACTCTGACTGTCACAAAACACTGTACTAATCTGAAGGTCTTTATTGAGTTCACCAAAGAGTCTTTTTAACCAAATAACTTCTTTACAAGCCTCAGTAATCGTCGTGTACTCAGCTTCAGTAGTAGACAAAGCAACTGTAGTTTACACAGTGGCTTTCCAACTGATTGCGCAACCCCTAATTTTAAAGACATTCATTGTGAGAGATTTTCTTTTATCAATGTCTCCAACAAAATCAGAATCAACATACCCAATGACTCCATCTCTAGTTCTTCCAAACTATAAGCAAATATTAGTAGTACCTTGTAAGTATCTAAAAATCTATTGAACTGTTTTCTAGTGTTCTTTATCGGAATTCGCCATATATTTACTAACTGCATATGATAAATCTGGACGTGAGCAAACCATAACATACATGAGAGATTCCACTATACTAGAATATATAACACGTGACATGTAGTCAATCTCATCATCTGATAACGGAGATAAAGCCGATGAAAGCCTGAAATTGGCTGCTAATGGAGTATTAACAGGTTTGGCATTATGCATATTGAACCTGCAAAGAACTTTCTCAATGTACCATTTCTGACTTAGGTACAATTTACATGCTTTTCTATCTCTGAAAATCTCCATCCTCAGTATTTTCTTTACTGCTCCCAAATCATTCATATCAAATTCTTTACTAAGCTGGGCTTTGACCTTTCTTATCTCTCATTTATCTTTGGCTGCTATCAACATGTTATCAAAATAGAGGAGTAGATACACAAAATAATCATTACTATTTTTTCTAAAATAAACACAACTATCAAAGTTGCTTATTTTGAAATCATGAGTAGTCATAAAAGAATCAAACCTCTTGTACCACTGCCTTGGTGACTGTTTCAAGCCATAAAGGGACTTTTTCAGCAAGCAAACATAGTCCTTATTTTCTAAGACTGTAAAACCTTTTGGTTGTTGCATGTAAATATTTTCCACAAGTTCTTCATGCAAGAATGCCGTATTTACATCTAATTGCTCAAAATCCAAATCATAGATGGCCATAATACCAAGTAAGGCTCGGATCGAACTATGCTTCACAACTAGAGAAAACACATCTGTGATGTCTACACCTGTAATCTGACTATAACCTTTTGTAACCACCCTTGTTTTATATTTGGGTTCTTCAACTCCTAGAGTCCCTTCTTTCGTTTTGAAGACTCATTTACAACGAACAACCTTTTTACCTTTAGGAAGCTTCACTAGATCCCATGTTATGTTCTTATGGAACGATTTTATCTCTTCTTGTATGGCAAACATCCACTTTTCTAAATATTTATAGCTAATTGCCTCTGAATAAGTAGATGGCTCTTGATTTGCATCTCTATCTTCAATCATGTTTAAAGCATAATCAACTAGATCAGCCTTGGCGTACCTCTTTGAAAGTTTAATCTCTCTTCTAAGTCTATCTTGGCAATAGAATATTGTGATGAAGAAGCAATTCTACTCTAAGTTTTTTTACTAACTCTAGGAGTAGACTCTATTGTAGATCCTGGATCAATCTGCAGCTCCACCTGCTTTTGTTGGCCTTTATTGAAAGAGTCTTTAAGAGATAAGTTAGACAGCATAATAGTTTCATAAAAAATAACATCTCTGCTAATCACAACTTTTCTATTTTCAGGACACCATAATTTATACACTTTAACACCAGCCTTATAACCAAGAAAAACACATTTAATGGATTTATGTTCCAATTTCCCATTATCGACATGAACATACGCAGGACACCCAAAAATCTTCAAATCAAAATAATCGGTAGGATTACCAGACCATACATTTAATGGATCTAGCTCCTCTATGCCCTAGATGTTATCAAGTTGCTAAGGATGTGAATCATGTCCTATGTTTTTGTGTTTTTGCAAAAGATGTCTGGTTAGCTTTGCATTATGATAGTTTAGGAAATAATGCCCAAATTGACTTCCATGAATGGTTATAATGGATGTTTGAAATCATTTTGTAAATAGAAGAACCGAGATTGCAGTTGCGTTATTTGGCTATCTGGTACGCTAGAAATAAACTACTACATGAGAGAACAAACCAGAGAGTAGGGGACTTGGTAGTTTTTGTTCATAGTTATTGTGCAGAGATTGAGGCACTGACTAAAGGTGTATATCAATCGCCTCCACCGCTAGTTTTTCGTTGTTTCCTCCGGCCGACATTTTTGGTAAAGATTAATGTTGATGGCAATTTTTCCCTTGCACAAAGGAAAGCATATTCACTGGTAATTATTAAGGATGAACATGGACAAATTATGGGGGCTTGTAGTCGACTTACCTGTCAAGTGCCTACAATTTTTGCAGTAGAAGCGTTAGTAGCGGTACACGGTTTAAGGTTTGCTCTTGAGCTGGGTTTCTATCCGGTCATTTTGGAAGGAGATTCAAGGTCGGTAATCCAAAAATTAACAGCAAATCCAGATGATTTTTCATAAATCAATGCACTTGTCTAGGAGGTGAAGGATCTTTCAAAGATATTTATGTTTGTCGCTTCAATTGGATCGTGAGATCGGGGAACAAAGCTGCACATGCAATGGCTCAAGATGGTTTAACGAGAAGGGAAGTGTAACATCCCGATTTAGATCCTAGTCGGAACAGTAGTTTCGAGACCACAAATCTGAGTCAAGATAATAGTTTAATATTATTTTCTATGTTACAGCATGTTAAGTGATATGTGTGAAAAATTTCGTGTGAAAATTTTATCATTTATGTGCTTAATTCGAATAAAAAGACTAAATAGTGTAAAGTGTAAAGGTAGCATGCTATAAGTTAAGAGTTTATAATTGCTATGGTTTATTTAATGAAAGGTCCTTATGATGATATTAGACCATGGATAGTGGGAATGGACATAAATGGGGTTATATTAAATGATTTTAATGTTAATTCATTAAGGATAAAATGGTAATATATGTTTTAAGGCTTATTAAATTAAAAGAAAACATGCAATAGTGGTATTTTGTGTTCATCTTGCCGAAAATTCAAAGGAAGAAAAGAAAGAAAAAGCTAGCTAGGTTTCGGCTAGAAATTTCTTAATTAATGTATGTGTTTTGATTTATTTTTGATGATTTTTATATTTTTGTGATTGTTGTTCAATAATCTATCAAGCCCCTGCTTCAATTTTAAAATTTGATTATGATTTTGAAATGTGTTATTGATTATTTTGTAAGTTTTGTGATGATAGTTGATGAAATATGATGGATATGTGAAATAAATATGTTTTGTATTTGGATTTTGATGAATTTGAGCATTATGGGTTAAATTGTGAAAATGATAAAATTTAGGGGTTAGATGAGAAAGAAATGAAGAATATGGGTTGCTATGGACTCAATAAGAATTCGGCCAAGCATGAGTACAAAGAATTATGTGTATTTGTGTATTTATGAATTAGGGACTAAAATGTCCAAAGGTGAAAATATAAGTACTAATTTAAAAACAAAGTCTAATTATGTGTTTATGGATTTATGTGAGATTGAATAAGTGAATTTAAATGTATATAGATCAAGAGAAGAGAAATTCGGATCTAGATCGGGGCAAGAGCAAAGTACTCGATTGATCGACTATTCTCGTCGTTGCTACGTTTAAGGTAAGTTCGAATATAATGCACACGGTTTTAAATAATATTGAATGAGATGAAATGAATAGAAATGGGATTGAATAAAAAAATTAAAAATGTGAAATGTGGATCGAATATATACGGCACTATGTGTGTGAATATTATATATATATGGCTATCAAAATGGCACTGAGAGTGCGAGACTAAAGCCAAGTTGGTTGAATAATTGGCACTAAGTGTGAGATACTTAGCCAAATTTCGGTTTAAGGTAAAGGCATTAAGTGTGCGATATATTATGGCTTGGGCGAATTTGTTGGTACTAAGTGTGCAATGTCATTGAACGAGAAAGTGGTAAATGTAACAGATATATATGAGATGGTACAGGTATATTTGAAACCTATGTGATTTATGTTATTATGTATTAAATAGAAACAAGAGTATGAGAATGCATGAACATGGTTAAATTAAGTTGGGATCGAGTAGAATTAAATATATAAGTATGTGATTTAAAAGAAATGGTATGAAATGAGTAATAGTTGAATAAGTTTGAGTAGTAATTTGAGTCGAATTATGTGATAGCAATTATGTCATATTGTATTTTTTTTAATGAGTTAAAAGGTATTATATTATGAACTTACTAAGCTTTGAGCTTATTGTGTGCAATTTTCTTTGTTTTATAGTGTTATAAAGCTATCTCGGATTCGGGGATTGTCAGAGACTCAATCACACTATCGAACATCTATTTTGGTATTTTTTTTGAATTGTAAATACTAAAGTATGGCATGTATAGACTAGAGATTTTGGAATTGTTTTGAAAGGTGAAAATCCTGTCATGTGTTATGGCATGAAATTAAATGTGATTATGGTTTAATTATGATATGTAATTGGTATTGAGATTTGGTATGTTTCTATGTATATTTGGCCTGATGAGAATTGTTTTTTTTTTTGGCATATTGATGATTATGTATTTGGCTTTATGAAATGGCTTATTACCGTTGTGATAATATGTTTGTTTAGTCATACATTAGGCCCCTTTTTGGTATTTAATTGCTTAAGAAATGCCTTGAAGTGATTGGATTTGAAATGATGAATTGGTTAATTATATGGTATAGATATATAGATATAGATATATATATATATATATATATATAACATGGGATTTTGGTATATGTTTTGGATAGTTGAATCATGGTGATTTGAGATAATGTTTCTAATGGATATATAAGTTATGTGATAGGCATGAATGAAACCATATATAAATGACCAATTGAATAGCTTTTGAAGTTGAAAATAAAAATAAATAAATAAAAATGATATGCATTGACCTTGTGATGATTTGATAGGTATAAGTAATTTTGGTAATTGAAATCTATGCATTTGATATGTAATAAGCTTTGTGATTTGGATTAAATTTGGTATATGCAATTATATAAGTATATGTGTTAAGGAATTTGGTCTATAATTATTATATGATTGTATTGAAATTAAGATGAAGATTATAGATGAATGAATGGATTGGCATGTATATTTGGTACACTTTGGTATGGATAATAAGTATAATTTTGGATGGTGATAATAGAGATTGAATGTCTACGATGTGTTAATGATTGAATGATGTGTATTGATTGGTAATGTCTCGTAACCCTAAGCCGGCAACGGACTTGTGTTAGGAGTGTTACAGGAAGAGTGTTTTTGGATGGAGGAGGCACCATTGCTGGTCATAGCTGTTGTCGATGAGGACAGAAGATTGCTTGACTCACCCTAGTCCATGCCTTGGGATGCTTTAGTTTGGGGATTTTATCCAAATAGTGTTTCCTCCTTGTCGTTCTTGCGGCTTTCAGTTGATGGCTAACGTGGGTTAGAGTCTCCGTGAGCAAGACCTCTTTTTATTTGTGTTGTGTATTTTCTTTTTGAATTTTATTATTTTTGTTGATTGTGCCTTTTAGTTTCTATTTTTAATAAATAATTAGCTTTTCATTAAAAAAAGTTGACATATGCTATACTACATTTATAATCAAATTAAATAAACATATCCTTTACTAATTTAAATAAAAATTTAAATGATTGGAATAGATCCAATTAAAAATCAATTCTATCCTCAACGGGTCATTAAATTAACCTAAATCCTAAAATTGCCATAGATGTTAGGCGGCATCTTAATATTAGCATACGGCAAAACAATAATAAATTGGGATATTATTTAATATTTAACATTTATTTAAGGTATATTTATGCTCTGTTAGATAATGAATTTAGGTTGTAAATATATTATAAATAAATTAGTTAAAATTTAATATTATATATATTAAAAAATATAAAATATGAATTTATTAAATTTAAAATTATTTTAAAAATTTTGATATTAAGTAAATTAGTTTTTCTAATAAATTTAAAATAATTTAAATCCTATTAATTTTAGAAGTGAACAGTTAATATGACAACATTAATATTATTCATCAATTATATTTTTTTTTATTAGCATATTTATATATTCTATAATTTTAATTTTAATTTAACAAATTATACCCGCAATATTTTGTCATCAGTGCACAAAATATATAAATAATAAGAGCTAAATTTATTTATTATATCAATTATAATTACATATAATTCACAGAAGAAAATATTAGCTCTAATTAATTATCTTAGTTCCTCGTATTCGAAATTGAGGAGAATAAATTAGACTAATTTAATAACAACAGTGTTTTACTTAAATTTTAGTTATTTAGTTATAAAATTTTTGTATTTTAATTAATCATAATTTTATTTCTCACCGAACAAATTGCAGTTTAAATTTCTTATTTATTTCTAAAATGAGAAGAAAAAGAAAAGAGAGAAGAGAACATGATTACTGCTTGAAAAGCCTATTCACATTAAAATTCTAGTTCTCTGCATTACAAATTTCATGTAAGTAATTATTCTACTGGTCTGCATGACAATTCCATGAATCAACCGTACCTTCAGCTCTAAGTGAAACGTTTTCCAATTCCTTATCATGCTGAAAACCTGATGAAGAAGCTGAGTAGTTCAACTTGCAGCTGTTATTTCTTTGCGAATTTTGATCAGTACCAGTGCTACCACGATTCCAGTGATCTAAAGGCCTCAAATGATCTTCATTCCCATGACTCATGCCCAAGTCATCAATGGAAGGCATGGCTGAAGTTCCATGGGAATTCACACCAAAACCAGCCAAATTAAGACAGGGCTGAAGAGTTGTAGGATGTAGGAAGGACTGGAATGATAGGAGGGGGCTCTGGTTCTGCAAGTTTAGCATATTTTGAGTCTGTTTTAGCATGCCTAAATCAGAAGGCAGTTGAGCATAGTTAATACAAGTGGGAACGGTATTATTGCTACTTGTATTGGTAATATTAGCATCAGCTAAAGGATTATTTAACAATGAAGGAGAAGAAGAAGCTAGAAAAGGAGTTGGCTTAACCCTTTTAGCTGAGGGACGTAGAGGGTCGAGAGAACCTAAAGTTTCTACATGACCGGATCGCATACCTGACCTAGAGCCGAAAAGATCAGGCCTTCGAGAATATGATGAACCCGAAAACGGTGGTGCAGGGATTCCAGTAAATTCTTGCACTATTGCTCTAAAATTCATTGTGTCGGTGGTGAGAACTGTAGTGGGTGCCGTTCTCGATGCTCTCGTTCGTTTCTTGGGGTTCTTCACAACACTTTTCTGATCGGATTTTGTTAAAAGCCTTACATCATGATATGGCCTTGATTGCAAGGATGATGAGCTTGGATATAAGCAGCCTTGGTTAAGTTCTTGGGCACCTAATGTAGATTGGCTCGATGAAGATAAGCCTTGAAGATGAAAGCTACCCAAGTCAACAGTGCAACAGTTTGGTTTAGGTCTTTGGCTTAGCGGCCTAAACCCATCAATATTCAGCAGTGAATCAATTTGTTGAGATTGAGAGAAAGGGTTGAGATAATTTGCAGAAGGATCAAAGAAAATTGGTGGGTGGTTTTGATGGTGCAAGACAAGTGATGGGTGTGGATTTGATAAGGGATTAGTGTTCATAAAAGCTGGGACCGACTCCGTCGGTGACTCGCACCCTTCATCAACCCCACTTGCAGATTGCATGCTACTACTATCACTGGAATCCATGAAGAAAGCTTTGATTAACTTTTTTAAAATTGCAGTATGAAAAGCTAGAAAGGGCCGTTATCTATATATATATATATTTATATCATCTAGATGGTGAAAGTTGTACAATTGGGAAAACAGAAACAAAGATATGGGTATAGCTCGAAAAAGCGATTACAAAGACATGGCAAAAGTAGCCAAGAAATGAATGAAAAGAAAATACATCCTTCTAAAACAGCTTTGAGAAAGTTGCCATATTTATATATATCCTTAAAAGCTTCCTCTTATATCAATCATCTTTCCTCTTGTCTTTCAGTGAGAGAAGAAAACATTCTATAAAAAGAAGAGAGAATAATAGAAAACACGACAAGCAAAAGAGGAAAGATTCTAGCTGTTAAATCTTCTTCTTGTTCCTTGCTCCCTCACCTTTATATGATCTGAATTAGGGTTTTCGATCAAGATGAAAGGTTATTCTTTTCCTTTTAATTAAAAAGAAAGTGGGGGCCGGCTGTCTCTCATCAAACAAATTTTTCATGTATGAAAATCTCTCTAAATTAGAGTGCGGGAGTTGATTGGCAATATATCAAACTCAAAGCTAATGAGAAAGATAGGCCGGTAATTGGCTTATAATATGCTATGAACAAAATAAAATAATAATAATAATAATAATAATAATAATAATCTGAATTGTAAATACCATGACAAGTCAAATTTATAAAAGATCCCTATGCTATGTATTTTTGCCAATTTAACCCCTCAATTATAATTTGATTATTTTCTTAGAATCTTGAGATTAAATTTTGTTGTTGTTAATTTTGTCAAACTACTTGATGACTTCGACATAAATATTTTGGCTTTTTATATATATAATTGGACAAACCTTTTCCACATTTAAAAAATAAAATAAAATTATAATAATTTTCAAACAGTCAAAATGTTTAGGTGTATATATCATATTATTTTATAGAGTAAACTATACCATTACTCACTTAATTAAAAAGATTGTAATTTAGATACTAAACTATTCAAAAGTTTTTAGTTAGGTCAATGGGTTGAAAATTTTTTCTTTAAAGTTCCACTAACAAGTTTCAAGCGACGATTCAACGACCGATACGGGAAATCAGTGCCCATCAATGAATAGTAGAACATAATATTGTATAAATTATCCTATTTTATATTTTTTTAAAAATAGGAGCATCAAATTTTTAATCCACCGTAAACTCATTGTATAGGTACTTTTTGTATAAAAATTTAACCTAATAAAAAAAGGTTTTAAAAGATAATATGAAAGGAGGAATGATAAATTTAGGGAAATGAAAAGAAAAAAAAACATTGCCTACGGCACATGTATCACTAATCAAAATGCACATTACTATTTACTAATTTAAAAGCTGGTTATTTATTTATTTATTTCATATTTTAAAAAATAGTTTTAATGAAATTGATAAGTGTGCAAGGGTCGTAGAATAGGATTATAATTGCATATCAGCAAGTCTCTAGCAAAACTCAGCCTTTGACCAAGTCAGAATTCAGAAACAAAATCTAAGCCATAATTCAATAACATCAGAGAATCTTTTACCATTTTAATTATAAAAATAATTTATGTTATTTCGTTTCCCTCTGCCATACTAAATTTAGGGTTTTGAAAAATGCTCAAACCTTGCATAAGTTTGGACCGATTTAAATATAATTTGCACGCATTTACTGATATGTTTTCATGCCCACCGTTTGTACCATATTATGATTCGCTTTGCTGCATCTTTTCTGTCATAAAATTTACTCGCCGTTGCCTTTGCTTTGCTGGGAGACAAGACAATGTGTTGGTGTTGGTGTTGGTGTTTTGGTTTTTTCCTTTTATCAGGTACCAAAATATTCCCATGTAAATTGCTTTTGATTTGATGGCATTACTCCCCAAAGACTTGGTGGATAAAAAAAAAAATCCAATTGGAAGCAAATTGTAACGTTAATTGCTCCGCTCGTGCTGTGGTCATGTCGTATTAATACCACCTCTCCATTTCATCATTGCTAGGCCGTCATCCCTTCAATCAAATTGCAAATTTAAATGCTTTTTACTGTTCTACGTACTTTCCCTTTATCCTTAAGAAGAAGTATGAGGCTATTGAGAATAAAATAACAATACATAATCAAGTCATGCTGGGAAAAAAATCTGCCCAATAAGTACACAAGTTATGGATACAAATCATTCCATGGGGGTCAACGTCAACCATCCTAATCTCCATGGTTTAGGTAATTTTTAATTTAAAATACAATTTTTTTAATTAATTCTTTTTCCTTTTCCAAGCCATTTTTTTGATAAATATAACGTCCTCGGCAAAATTGTGATTTAAAAGTTTAATTCGATTGGATACTTACTTGAAGGTTGAATTGTTTTATATATATTAAGCATAATTTGGAGCTTTAAATTTGGTAAGGAAGTGTGGGCAGAGTCACTGCCGGGCTGGCAAGATGGACCCTTTCAAATTTCAATTCAAGTCCAAAATCCAAACCCATGCTTCATCTTGGTGACATGATTTTTAAATTGTATGTTGTTTCTTAATGAACCTTTGGAAATTTGGTAAAACGTGTTGGATCCCTTCAAATATTTTATACCCTATATGAGCACAACAATCAACGTATACTTTTATATATATAATTCCATTCTATTTTTTTAAATTCGTATTTTTATATATATAATTCTAATTTTACGTGTTTATTTTTAAAATTTATTAAATAATATTTTTTTTAAAATTTTAAAAAATATTGGCTAATTAAATTAATTCATCTTATTTATAATAAAAGTCTATAAATTTACAAAAATAATTGAGAGAATAAAATAACGTTTTAAAATTAATCAAAATAAAAAAATGGAAAGCAACTGATAGTAAAATATGAAGTAATCAGACAAAATAAATTGTCATAAAAAATTGAGTAAAAAATTCACCAACAAAGAACCATTACTTTAATAAATCATTGTCATTGACATAATATTTCATAATATAATAGTAAACAACATTCACTATTGTGTAAATATTATTAAAATTTAATAATAGTAAAATTATCGAATATCAATTTTTGGTGATGGAAATAAAACCTATTAAATAATGCTAACATGTGAATTTTCTAGTAGTTTTTTAGATGTTATTTTGAATGAAAATGTCTTGTTAATGCATATATTAATAGTGCTAATTCAAATTAATTTTAATGCATATATAACTGTAACATTAATTAAGTGATAATTAGTTTAAAATAATTAGTGTAGTGTAACATGGATCCAAAATCTAATTAATTGATAATAACTAGTACATTGATAATGGAAACATTATTAATAAAATAATTATAGTTATAATGATTTTATATTAATAATTTGTTATGAACTTAATCTTATATTCAAGATTTAATGGAAACATCACTAATAAAATAATTATCTTTATCTTTATCTTTATATTATATTACAATATTTATTTTATTTTTTATCTTTATTTTTATATATATTATAATACAATATTGATTTTATAGATTTAAAAATTATAGCAAACATAAATAATACAAAATACTAATTTCTAAAGGATCAATTTTCTTTATTTTAATCTTTCAAATAGATATAAGTCATATTATTTGTCAAATTGAAATTTATATTGGATTGAACCGATTTTATTAGATGCAATTAGTATTTATAAAAAATTAATATTTAATTTAATTAAAATATATATATTATCTTTTAATTTTTGTCATATAAATAAAGAATAAATAAATTTATATATTTTAGATTAGATTATCAATATTAATGGAAAAAAATTATATTACCAATATATTAACACTATCCTTTTATATGCATAATATTAATCTCACACATTTAATTCTTATTAATTAAAAAATGATTTTAAAATTATTAGTTATTATTGTATTTAACATAAAATTATACTTATATATAAAAAATTATATTTATTTAATCGGAATATTTAATTAAAAACTTTAATTTTTATTAATTTTAATTATACAATTATATTTAATTATTTATAGATTTACGATTTTATTAATTAATAATATATTATGTTATTTTTTAGTTAAAAGTTTTAAAAGATATGATCAAATTAACTAATTCCAAATTAATATACAATCATATTAATTAATGTTACTTTTATTATTATCACCTAATAATACAAATAAATTATTATTCTAATAATATTAATTTAGTAATATAATTAATAATAAAGAGTTGTCAATTTAAAAGTTTTTCCAAGCTCGTACTTTTATTTATATATATTGTTGGAATATTTTCAAAATATATACAGTTGTTGTGCGGAAGCGTGTAAAAGAGTAAAATTATTGTACTAAAAAATCACACTAAGTTCAATTCCCAGGAAAGAGAGGTGGATCACAAGGATCGCTTAAGTACCAGGTCTTTCCTAGCCAGAATATCCCTCAATCGTAATTTAATAGCACAATAAATCACTACAATCACACACACAATTCATGCAGAATAATACAATAAAGAACACAAGAATTTAACGAGGTTCAGCAAATTTTGCCTACGTCCTCGGGCACTACCAAATATATTTCACTCCAAAATACAAGTGAGAATTTACAAAGAGAGAGAGAGAAAACAATGCCTTAAGTAGAGAATGACAAGTTTGAGATACCGAATGAGAGATGGTCATGCTTATTTATAGTTGAGGTTCAGGGATCAACTTGCAAAGTCACTTTACAATTAGGGACCATATATTGCAAATATCTCAGATTTATTATGCCAATATCTCGATACCATATATTTGACTTTCCAATATTTGATACCCATATCTTTGACTTTCCATTATTTGATACCCATATCTTTGACTTTCTATTATTTGATACCCATATCTTTGATTTTCCATAAATATGGATAATTCCCAATAATCTCCACCTTGAAGATTTGATTCGAATAATCTTATCTTCACACAATTCTCTCTGCCTTTGTCAACAACACTTGATAGTGCCTTCTTCAACTGTTAAACATGCAGAATATTGATCAAGTTCAAACAATGTTCGAACTTGATTGTTATTACCACCTTGGTCATCATATCTGCGGGATTATCTGCAGTCTTAACTTCTGAAGGTGAATTTTCCCATCATCAATAATTTCCCGTACAAAATGGAAACGTACGTCGATATGCTTTGTACGTGCATGATAGACTTGATTCTTTGCTAAATGAATAGCACTTTGACTATCACAATACACATTAATATGCTCCTGAACCAATCCCAAGGTTTTAACCATACCTTGTAACCAAATAGCTTCCTTTACAGCCTCTGTTACAGCCATGTATTCAGCTTCTGGGGTTAACAACGCAACTGTAGACTGCAGTGTAGACTTCCAACTTATTGGTCCTCCAGCAAGAGTAAACACATAACCAGTGGTTGATCTCCGTTTGTCCAAATCACCGGCATAATCAGAATCAACGAACCCAACAACACATTTACCAAGTGTAGTATCCTGCTTGAACAGTAATCCAATATCCATGGTCTTATGAATATACCGTAGAATCCATTTCACAGCTTGCCAATGTCCTTTTCCAGGATTATGCATATACCTGCTCACTATACTAACTGCCTGTGAAATGTCGGGTCTTGTACACACCATTGCATACATCAAGCTACCTACTGCATTGGAATACGGAACTTGTAACATGTATTCTTGTTCCGTATTTGTCGAAGGAGATAGTTGTGCAGAAAGCTTGAAATGAGAAGCCAACGGGGTACTTACAACTTTAGTCTGCTCGTTCATGCCAAACTTCTGTAGTATCTTCTTTAAATATTGCTTCTGAGACAAACTAACTCTGCCATGAGCTCTATCCCTACATATTTCCATGCCAAGGATCTTCTTAACTTCACCTAGATCTTTCATCTCAAACTCAAGGTTGAGTTGAGTCTTCAGTCTCTCAATTTCAACTTTACTCTTAGATGCTATCAACATATCATCAACATATAAGAGCAAGTATACGAAAAATCCTTCTTGTAGCTTTTGAAAATACACATAATGATCAAATTTACTTCTTGTATACCTTTGCCCTTTCATGAACTGATCAAATCGCTTGTACCACTGCCTCGGAGATTGTTTCAATCCATAAAGCGACTTTGTCAGTTTGCAAACCCAATTTTCTTTATCAGTAACCTTGAATCCATCTGGCTGAGTCATATAGATTTCCTCTTCCAAATCACCGTGTAAAAATACGATCTTCACATCGAGCTGAACTAGTTCAAGATCATATTGCGCAACCAAGGCTAGCAAAATTCGAATAGACGAATGCTTCACAATTGGAGAAAATAGTTCATTGTAGTCTATTCCTTCTTTCTGAGCGTAACCCTTTGCTACCAATCTAGCCTTGTATCGAACTTCATTTTTATCAGGAAATCCTTCCTTCTTTGCATATACCCATTTGCATCCAATTTCCTTCTTTCCTTTGGGTAGTGTCACCAACTCCCAAGTCCTATTTTTATGAAGAGACTGCATTTCTTCATTCATAGCTTGTTTCTACTTTACACCATTAGGGTTACTTCTTGCTTCTATGTAAGTAGAAGGAACATCATCATCTGCAATTGGAAGTGCATAGGCCACCATATCATCAAAGCGAGCAGGCATACGAATCTCTCTTCTTGGCCTTCTATATGCAATTGAATCATGTTGCTGTAGAAGTTCTTGGGTCGAAACTTCTTCATCATTTGTTCCTTCAATATTAGCTGGATCATCATTAACCTTTTCAAGCTCCACCTGCTGCAAAGTGCCACTGGTTGTGTTATCCTTTTGTGAATCATTGTTCTTCATCATGGTTGATTCATCAAAAGTCACATCTCTACTGAAAATAATTTTCCTTGTATCAGGACACCAGAGACGGTATCTTTTACTCCACCAGTTATACCTATGAATAATGCTTTCTTTGCTCTTGGGTCTAACTTAGATTCTTTTACATGATAATATGCAGTGGAACCAAAAACATGTAAAGAATCATAATCAGTAGCAGGTTTACCAGCCCACCTCTCCATAGGAGTTTTTCCATTTATTGCAGCTGATGGCAACCGATTAATTAGATGGCATGCATATGTAATTGCCTCAGCCCAAAATTCTTTACCCAATCCAGCATTGGACAATATACATCGAACTTTCTCCAGTATAGTCCGATTCATACGTTCTGCCACCCCATTCTGTTGTGGTGTATCTCGAACAGTGAAGTGTCGTACAATGCCTTCATCGTGACATACTTGTAGAAATAGATCATTCTTGTATTCAGTACCATTGTCTGATCAAAGTCGTTTGACTTTTCGACCAGTCTGGGTCTCCACCATATTCTTCCATTTCAGAAATACATCCAAAACTTCATTTTTCCTTTTCATTAGATACACCCATACTTTTCTTGAATAATCATCAACAAAAGTAACAAAATAGTGCATACCTCCCAAAAAAGCCACTTTAGTAGGTCCCCACACATCACTGTGAACGTAGTCCAGAATTCCTTTTGTATTGTGAATTGCTGAACCAAATTTTATCCTCGTCTGCTTGCCCAGAACACAATGTTCACAGAATTCCAATTTGCAAGAATTTGCACCTTTCAACAAGCCTTGCTTCGCCAAACTCTGCAAAGCTTTTTCACCAGCATGTCCCAATCGCATATGCCATAACCTGATAGCCTCTAAATCTGCATCTTTCGTAGAAGCTGTTGATGTTGATCCAATAATTGTACTTCCATTTAAATAGTACAGATTATTCCTTCTTGTGCCTTTCATCACCGTCAATACCCCAGCTACTACCTTTAGTAATCCATCTCTCAAAGTGATTATGAGCCCTTTAGATTTTAGGACCCCTAATGAGATAAGATTTTTCTTCAAGCTAGGTATGTAGCGAACATCTGTCAAGACTTGAATTGAGCCGTCGTGATTCTTCAATTGGATTGTACCTACTCCCATTGTCTTACAAGCGCTATCATTGCCCATAAAAACAACTCCACCTTCTAGTTCTTCAAGACTAGAAAACCAGTCCTTATTAGGACACATATGGTAAGTACATCCCGAATCCAAAATCCACTCATCTGTATGACATGCCATTGCCATGCCAACCAAGCTAAAGTCTGACTCCTCATCATGCTCCGCTACACATGCATCAGAAATAGTTTTACCCTTTTGTAACTTAGGACAATTCTTTTTCCAATGCCCTTTCTCACGACAAAAAATACATTCATCTTTGGCAGGTCTCCCTTTGGACTTACTCCTTCTACCAGATTTGTTGCTGCGCGAACGACCTCTTACTGTTAAGACTTCTGTAGTTGTATCTCTGTGATCTTTTTTATCTTTCTTTCGAGTCTCAGATCTATACAACGCATTACAGACTGCATCAAATGTGATTGTATCCTTCCCATGAAGCAATGTGGTGGTAAGATGATCATATTCATCAGGAAGAGAATTCAACAACAGTAATGCCTTGTCTTCATCTTCACATTTCTCATCCAAATTTAGCAAGTCTGCTAAAATTTTATTGAATGAGTTCACATGGTCATTCATCGACATACCGGGTGCATACGTGAATCGATAAAGTTTCTTTTTCATATAAAGCCTATTTTCAAGACTTTTTGTTAGAAACTTTTCTTCCAGTGTATCCCACAACTTCTTCGCTGATGTCTCCTTCATGACAGAGTACTTCTGCTCTTTGGCCAAACATAGGCGAATTGTTCCACATGCCTGTCTATTGATCTTGGCCCACTCCTTGTCATCCATCTTGTCAGGTTTTTCTTCAAGGGCTATATCCAGCTCTTGCTGACATAAGACATCCAGGATCTCACATTGCTACATACCAAAATTATTGGTACCATCAAATTTCTCTACTTCAAATTTCGCATTGATCACAGTAGTCTTTGTTGATGACGATGCCTTTTCCATTTTTTCTCCTCAATCCCAACTACAGTACGTGAACAGTCCCGTGAACGATTGTATTCCCCAAGTACGAATCTAGCTCTGATACCAATTGTTGTGCGGAAGCATGTAAAAGAGTAAAATTATTGTACTAAAAAATCACACTAAGTTCAATTCCCAAGAAAGAGAGGTGGATCTCAAGGATCGCTTAAGTACCAGGTCTTTCCTAGCCAGAATATCTCTCAATCGTAATTTAATAGCACAATAAATCCCTACAATCACACACACAATTCATGCAAAATAATACAATAAAGAACACAAGAATTTAACGAGGTTCAGCAAATTTTGCCTACGTCCTCGGGCACTACCAAATATATTTCACTCCAAAATACAAGTGAGAATTTATAAAGAGAGAGAGAGAAAACAATGCCTTAAGTAGAGAATGGCAAGTTTGAGATACCGAATGAGAGATTGTCATGCTTATTTATAGTTGAGGTTCAGGGATCAACTTGCAAAGTCACTTTACAATTAGGGACCATATATTGCAAATATCTCAGATTTTATTATGTCAATATCGCGATACCCATATATTTGACTTTCCAATATTTGATACCCATATCTTTGACTTTCTATTATTTGATACCCATATCTTTGATTTTCCATAAATATGGATAATTCCCAATAACAGTGTTCCAATAGTTTCAAATGAAAAGTTACAAGTAACCAAAAGTTATGTCACTTGGTTATTTTAATTATTAACAAATAGTCATAACTATTCAAGTAGACATCTATTGAGTAATTATGTATTGCTAAAGATATAACTATCTATTTGGGTAATTATGTTCATATGAAGAGACATGAGACCTCCTAGTGAAAATTCATTTGTATGACACAAAAAAAAAATAGAAATTAAGTTTCTTTTTACTCTCCCACCATCAGTGCAAAACGTAGATGGTCATTGAATTTTATTGTATCCTCGAGGTTCATTTGCCAGTAACTTTTCTCCACACCATAATATAAACGGGGACGAATAGAACCTTAAAAAAAGATAACATTGATATACATCTTGAACTTGAACCCCTCATTAATTTCTCATAACACTAATATATTAATAGATAAACTAAAAGAAATGTGTTGTGGAGCAAACTTTAGACTAAAATTTTCATAAATTATGTGTGAGATAATCATGGTAAAGACAATCGCATGTGAAATTACAATTGATTAATTTCATTAATTTGGAGACCAAATCAGCTACCAGTTGAAGTAAAAAAATTGTATAAATACAGGATCAAAGTAGTGTAGAGCTTGTTTATTTCTTTCTCTCCTCCTTTTTACAATGCCAATTGAGTGAAATAAATAGTTAACTATGAGTCAAAAGATTCCGATTTTTCTAGCATGAAATTCTACTTTCAAGCTCGTATTGTTCGGTAATTAATTTCAAATTGACATCGTCTATCACCACTTAAAGAATTAAGGTTGCTTAACCAAATGATTAATGAATGGATAACCCTAAACATGATTTTAATCAAACGTATAAACATGTCTGTTTCATATTTTATTTATGATAGGTGCTAAAAGTAACATGTTTTAATCTCATTCTTAATGCGTTTTTTGGGTGATTATTCGATGTTAATGGTGAATTTTATGCTCATAATTCTTTAAATTCATGTTTTTATACTTAGGAGAGTATTTGGGAGCAAAAAAGAGCAAAAACTGAAAAATTGGAGCGAGTTACAGGAGCCACGTGGGTTGGACCTTCCACACGTCTTGGACAAAAGGTCGTGTGAGCCACACAGGCTGCCACACAACCATGTGGCAAGCCGTGTCGATTTTGCGAATTGCACTCCAAACAACGGAAAAACTCAATTTTCAGAGTTTTTCGGACATTCTAAGACCTATATATGACAAAAATAAAAAGGTAGAAGTGAGCTGTCATAGAATACTTAAGAAAACAACTCGAAAAATACCATTGAAGTCGATTCTGAAGAAGATTTCCATCAAGATTGAATATTCCCTTTTGATTTCTTTGGAGATTATTATGAGTTTCTTTGTTTTTGTGGTTATACTGTATTTTAGATGTTTTCATTTGCAAGCATGAACTAATTTTCTAAATACCTAGGGAGACGAACCCTATGATGAATTGTCTTTTAATTTTTATTTTACGCAATAAATAATTAGACCTTATTTTTAATTATGTGTGTTTAATTATTGGTTTAATATTTCTAAGCTATTAATCCATGTTTGATGTGCTTAAATAAGAGGAGGAATATACCCTGTTTAAGAGTAGATCTAGTGTAATTGAGTGAAATTGCATGCAATTCTAGAAATAGAACGACATAAATCTATCAAATTAGAGTCAAATATAATATGAGAATCCATAGATCAAGTTAATGTGATAATAAGGGTTTTAATTAGAAAGAAATTTCAATTAATCAACCAGAGTTAGTTACTCTTATTCTTCTTGAAGAGAGATATTAGCATAATTTAATGATTTTATGGATCAAGATACTAAGTGAGAATTTGCGTAATTTAGATTGATAATGACAGATGAAATCTAGGTGGATTCTTTCTTGGGTATTGTTTTGCTTCTTAATTGTTATTCAAATTTCTTGAATTATTCTTTGTCGTATTCGTAGTTAATTAATTTAGTTAATTTTAGTTTAAATGATCATTCAAATTTATCGATTAAATAATAGTAAGACAATAATTACTAATACTTTTAATCGGACTGAGAATGATATATTTACTCACCGTAACTATACTATTAATTGATAAATTAATAATAGTGGACTTGCCTTTGTTAAATTTTTAGTTAATTTCATTTACAGTCATGATTCTATCAACATGTCTAACCCCCATTATGAGGGGTTTTTTTTAGTATGAATTCAACCGTACTTTTGCCAACTTTACTGGTAAATTCACTCTAATTATCTTTAGTTTCATGGTGAAAACATCTGCACATTCCAGATTTCTTCTAGTGCAACCAAACAGGCAAGCATCAATAAAAGGTTTGATGATAAATTCATTACATGCAAATGAAAATAACACACAACTCATGAATTTACATGGCATAGCATAAAATAGCAGCAAAATCTTTTTCCAATTGAAAGAGAAAGGAAAGCTGTACAAATTATGTGGCACATATTAAATACATACAACTTTCAAATCATACACAACAATGAAAACATATCAAAATTCCAAAAGTAAAACTATAAGGTGGTGATCAGGCTTAGAATTTTCAGTTCTCAGATGAAAGGGTTCAAAAATAAAGCACAAACAAGTACTTATAAAGTCAAACTATGAAGAAAACATAGTGATCAGGGATAATAATATAATATAATCATCTCTTCCAACTTCGGCTTCGGGATAAATGCTCTTTCATTCCACCAACAAGCCATGTCTCTTGGGCTATATCAGATGAAATTTCGTAGAACTCAGGGTCGTATTTCATCACTACTAAGCTCTCTTTCACCTTCCTGTTTTCTTCTTCCATTAAAAACCTCAAATTTTTTCTTTTTTTCTCGTCTTTCCTCTTGCACTCTTGTTTGTCTCCTTGATCTTCCTCGTCCTCTTCCACCCTGTTAGCTTCTTCTAACCAGCTCTTTGCAGGAGCGG
Organism: Gossypium hirsutum; assembly: GCF_007990345.1. Taxonomy (NCBI): domain Eukaryota; kingdom Viridiplantae; phylum Streptophyta; class Magnoliopsida; order Malvales; family Malvaceae; genus Gossypium; species Gossypium hirsutum. Next base: position 20,982,893 of record NC_053441.1, read on the forward strand.
ATCGACAACGCATAAGCAAGAGAGCATTTGCAGGTGGGACTGCAGCAGCTTGATCATCAACATGATCGAGGGAGCTCTCTTGTTCTTTGCTTTCTTCTCTGTAAAGCCCGTTGTTTTGATTCTCCTGCAGGACCATGAACCATTTGGAAAAGACGGTTCTTGATGTCTCATTGCCTTGTACGTAATTGTGGTTTTCTTGGGGTTCTTCATCTTCATCTTCATCCTCATCGTCAGTGGTGATGTCAGATTGAGGAAAAGACCCGAAACATCGAAAATCGAAACGAATGGCCCGCAAGCACGTTAAGAACTGCATGACTTCTTTCTTGAAACCGAGTGAGTCCACCCAACTTAGTCTCTTTTTGTGTTTCCTGCCGTTGTGAATTCTTTCGATCTCTTCCATCACTGATTGCCAACTTTTGCACGAGCTTGTCTTAGACCTGACTTTGATCTGTCCGGCGCATGTGACTTTCGGGGAGGTTGGTTCCGTGATCTCGGATCCCATTTGCTTGTTTTTAGCCCATAGGAGAGGGCTAGCTTGGCCGCCAGCTCCACAACCTTTTCTGGTGCTTGATTTCTTAAGGAGACGGTGGTGGTGGTGGCGATTGTGGTGGCGCTTGTTGGGTTCTGATGACCTTGCAGGACTACAAATGGGCTTTGGCGGCATTAGTGTGAGATGGGCTCGAGATGGGAAACATACTAGCAAATCTGCTGAAGGGGCTCCTTTGGTTTCTCTTCCTTTCATGCCAACTTTGTTTTGTTTCTCTCCTTGGTTTCTCCTCTTATGTGCCTGCTCTTCGCTTGGTTTCAGTTCCAGTTCAGTTGTTTCTTTTTATTTTTAGATGTTGGAGAACGAGCACTTATGAATATTTTTATTTTTTGGTTAAAAAAAATTGTATATGAGGTGTGGTTGGACTTGGGATGTTTTTAAAAGAAAAGGAGGGAGAAGTTGGACAACTTTCTTTGCTTTTCCATTGCCTTTTTTTATTATTTGTACTTCTTTACCACTGCAACAACCTGTTTTTATGTTAAATTTCTCTCGTGTTTGCTCTCTTTGAAAATTGGGTTTCACAGCTCACAAGTGAGCTTCTTTCATTCTTGGCCTTTAATTTTTTTCCCCCATTAAAAAATCAAAAAGAAAAAGAAAGAAAAGTTAAAGCCCAGGAGCTTTGTTTCATGATCCAATCATACCCTCAAGTTGTGAGCCCATGCCATTTATTCCAACCCGCATGGTGCCCATAGAAACATATGTGCCACCACCATCAAAGGTTTATATTAATCTGATTCCATAGTCTTTTCCGAGACTTCAACTAGTGGTAATATTCTCAGCAGATAAAAACAAAGAGTGGAGCCTGTTTTAAGGAGATAAAAGCGTAGCCGAAAGTAATTAAGGAGGGTGAAAACAGAGGTTAAAGGAAAAAGGGTTAGGGAAGGTATAATGAGTAATGGTGCAGTACTTGAGAGCACGGGGAAAAGAATGGCCCCCCCAGCCAACTATCACCTTTGCATTGCCTTACGATTAATTACACTCGCTTTCTTTTGCTTTTTGTTTACGACTTTCCACGATGGAAGAGAAGCATAGTAAAATACTCTAAACTCCCCCTTCTTTATGATTTATAGTTATCATTATCATCATTAGAGAGAGAGAGATAGTAGTGGGGGTAAACTAAGGAACCATTTTTCTTCCAAACTTCACTTCTTAATTATTAGCTATAGTTTATGTGTTTACATCATGTTTTTTTAGAATTAATCACTTGTTTCTGAACATGCCAAATGTGATGAGATATTCTAATAGTAACCTAAAGATTAACAGTTACTTCTTTTCCTTTACTTTTTAACTCCACGATTTATATGTAAGCTTTTGATCAACTACTTGATAAAAAAATGTAAAAAAAGAAAAAAGAAGCTTTTGGTAATGCTTTGAAATGATGAAAAGAAGAAGAATAATGCAGATTCGAAGGGATTTTTACCTAACTGATACCCAAAGCTTCCTAAGATGGGTAGCCTCATCAGATTTTTCACTCTTTTTCTTTTTATAATATAAAAGGTAGGGTCGAAAAGCTAGCGGGCCGAGCAAGCAAAGCCTAACAAAGCCTAAAGTTATGCGACTACAATCAATGAATTGGAACCACACAACTTTGAAAATTCTCTTCTTCATTTTCTATATAGACATGTAGGGCTTTGGAGGAAATGATAGACAATGCAAAGAAGGGCTGAGTTTTAAAAAAGAAGCTAGCTAAGCTACCATTTCATTATATTTGTGGTGGTGGTGGTGCATGCATATCTAGCCCTGTCATAACAACTAGATTCCTTCCTCGACTATCATATACAAACACTCATTGTTTTTCATGACCAGACATCCGATTATGTTTTACAGTTGAGATTAAAACCCAGTTGCAAGTGTGTTTTCCATTGTATTGAGTTTATTAGTGAATATTAACTGGACACCACGAAAAAGAAAATCTTATATTGCGTAAGAACAACCATTGCGCAGTAGCCAACAAGAGCGTTTTTGTCAAAAAGTGGGGAGAAATTAGGTGCAGGCTAATAAACAGGTTCGTGACATAATGTATGGCTTCGTAACTGAAAGGGAGAGAAAAAGCCAAAAGCTAAAGATTTGGTGTAATGGCGTTCATATTTAAAGGCTACAAAAGAAATTGCTATGTTAACACCCATTTCCACCTTATTTTTCTTTTACCTCTTACTAGTTTTATTTATGACTTGATTGATATTATTGTTATTGTAATAATTAAGAAGATATGAATTTAAACACAGTAAATTTATGAAAGTTGTACCAATTATTATTACTTTAAAAAAAAGAGTTAGTTGATTAGCCAGCCACCCTACGGGAGGATGTGCATTTTTTTGGTTTAATGAACACGTATCTTTGTTCCCATCGAGTGCTTTTGAACTAATTTATATAATATGTGCTTTAAAGAAAGTGGCTGCTCTTTCATAGTGCAAACCATATGATTCTCAAGGTGTGAAGACGGCTCAGAAGCAATCATTTTAGTCTTAGAGCCTCTGGATCACTACGGACATTTGGTGGGTTTATACATTTAAAACCATTACCTTCAACTACTTGTCCAACTTACATCTTTCGAAATATAACAATTCAAGTATTAAAAGCACCAAATTTCCATATCCTATTTTCTGGATATCAATCTTTTAACTTTTTGTCACATAATTTCGTAATTCCGTCATCAACCCCCCCCCCAAAAAAAATCTCAACAAATAACTCCCAAGCTAATTTTCAAGTATGGGAAAGTTTTTACAAGGATCCGTCTTACTTTCGATTCATGCATATGAGTTTTTTTCCTACTTAATTTGTTTAAAAACAGTTGAATTGGAGAAACATGTTTGATGCTAAAACTAATAAATTCAATGAAGGTACACTCGTTTTTACAAATTTCCACCGATTATCATTGCCTGCTAAAAGAAAACCGAAGGGACAGAATGTGGGTAGAAAGGGTGACGGGGTTGAAGAGAAAATGTGGGGTAAATTCAGTGAAAAACTCATGGTTTAAGGTTCAGAGGAAAGCTGCTTCACTCTAATAATCATAACTTCTGAATCAATGTCCCAACCTCTCTGTCTAGTTAAACAAATCATCCTTTTATAAACAGCGTGCAAGTCCCACAATTGTTTCCTATTTTTTTTGTCGGAAAAAAAATACTGTAGGGGTTTTGTATTATGAGTTAAATTATATTATATTTTTTTAAAAAAAAGATAAATTAGTCCTTCTGCATTAGATCAAAGAACTAACCAATTCTTTCTGTTAAAATTTTTTTTATCTATTTCTACTATTAAAAATTAGTTTAGTTGACAGAATAACCAAACAGTTACACAAGGTGTGCGGCATATACCTCATTAATCCAATGTACAATAACTAATTTACTCATTCTTTAATAGAGGGGTACAATACAATCCGACTCCTCATATAAAGACCTCCATAGTACTCTTACCTTTTATATATTTTTTTTCATAGAAATTAATCTTAAAAATTCATGATTGCTTCTTCTAAGTCTTCTAACGATATTATTAAATATTTTTTAGTACAGCTAAATAAAAAAAAGTGGGTTGTTATAGTGTTTATTACTAATATTAGTTGATAAATTATTTCTATGTTTAAAGATAAAAATATTTATTTAATACATTGATAATCGAGTTAAAACATTATCATGTATCTTATTTATTTAATTTATATATTTTTTTAAAAATCAATTAAGATTACAAAGGAATAAGTTAAGTTTATGCAAAATTTAGTGTAGTTTACATTAAAAATTATATTTTAATAAAATTGATGTTATATTTCTCACCAAAGTAGGATCAATGCTATTGAGGATTCTTAATGTCAATTTTGATTCGGTTAAAGTAGTGGGAAGTTTGTTTTTGTAGAGATTAAATTAAATTAAATTATTCTTTATTATTATTATTATTAAATGAATTAATTTAGTTTTTATAATATTAAAAAGAATCAAATAAATCTAAATTATAATAGAATTTTTTTTGAATAGAAATTATAATAGAATTAATATTTACTGTATAAAAAATATCTTGAAATTATTCTTTTTAATTGTAGTTCAATTCCAAACAAAATAGTTCATTTACAAAATGATAAAAACTTAAAAACTATTAACTCTGTTAAACGATAAATGATATTTTTTAAAAATTTATATTTCGTTTGGTTTATTAATATAATAACATGAGGATAGTTAAAAAAATGAAAATGTTGATTTGTTACATATATATTACAATAGTTAGACATAAAATAAAGAAGAGTTAGTACAAATTTAAACTTGAAATTAGGAAGATGAGTAATAATTATTGTAAAAAACAAGACATCTTCAAAATAAGTGAAAATATTTCATTATCTTTGCTAAAAATAAGTCATAGGGGTGGCTAAATATTACCAATTGAATTAGTTTATTGTTAACTCATATACTAAAACATGTGTAAAAAATAATACTCCTACTAAACGTAGCATAAATGTTAACTCTATTCTTATAGAGATTAAATTCATCCATTTAATAATAGAATATTCATTTGATCTCGTCTCTAGAATAGAGAGACCTTTCAGGTACATTCACATTTTAATTGTAACATTCTTATAGTGGTAATTTCACATTCTCAATAGTGTCCAGATTTTCCTGAGCATGTAATGTTAGATTCTCAACACTGCCGAGATGTAAGAATATATGAGATAAGGCTATATCTTTCTTAGCTCATATAACAATTTTTGATAATTTTACCCTTTTTTAAGGATTTTCATTTAGGCATAATGACTTATTTGGCCCTCCAGCTTTACAAAAAAAATTATTTTAACCATTCATTTAATTTTTCGCCTTTATTAACCCTTAAACTTGTGTTTTTTTATCAAATCACCCCAAAATGGATAGAAAAGTTAACATTTTTTAACTTTGTTGACATGTGTATGGCATACACTTGGATTGCCATGTAAATTGTAACAACCTGTGTTCAATAAAATTGGAACAGTGGTTTCGAGACCACAAATCCGAAGTCAAAAAATTTTATTATTATTATCTTATGTTCTACTATATGATAGAAATACAGTGTAAAAATTTCGTTTAGAAATTTTACCGTTTACATACCTAATTGATGAAAAGGACTGAATTGCATTAGTGCAAAAGTTGAGTTCTAATAGCTAAAGGTATTAAATAGCTTTATAATTTTAAATTGGAGATCCTTATATAGTAAATAGACCATTAAAATGCTTAGTGGTTAAGCATGAATAGTCATCATTGGAAATTTCATGAAACATTAAGGTTAATTTTGGAAATTATCAATTAAAATGATATTAAATACAATAAAAAAATCTATTATCATCATCTACCACCAAAAAAAAAGAAGAGAAAACCTAGCCATGGAAGCTTGAGATATTAGCAAGCTTGTTTTGCTTAATTAGGTTTGTATTATTGTCCCGTTTTTTATGATTTCTATGTTTTCGACATCATAGTAGCTTAATCTAGCTAGCTCGGGGATTAATTTGCAAAATTGATAAAGAATTAGGGTTTTTTTCCATTGATGAGTATGCTTGAACTTTGAAGCTTTATGATAGAAAATGAAAGGTTGTTGTTAGATAAACAACTTTTGTAAAGAGAATTTTGATGAAATTATCAATTAGGGATTAAATTGAAAAAGATGATAAAATTATGGTAAATTTGTGAAACTGTGAATTATGTGGGTTGTTATTAATATATATAAAAATTGACTAGGCTTGAGTAAGGATTAAATGACATGAAAGTCATTTTATGTGCCTATGGACTAAATTGTAATAAATTAAAAGTATAGAGGCAAAATGGTAATTTTTCAAAAAATGTGTGTTCGACTAAATTGAATATGAATTATATTGAATTGTGTTAAATTCATTCGTATAGATCCAGTTAGACCTAGTGCGGAGTTAGATCGAGGCAAAGAAAAAATATCGGATTAATCGCCTTCGTATCTATATGAACTCGTCGAGGTAAGTTCATATAATTAAATTGTACATTAATATGTGTTAGATTGAATTATTGTTTGTGAATTGTACAATTGCCATGAATAAATATCGGTTGTATATTCGACGATTACCGAGTCTTGTATGAACCTTATGAAATTTGTAGGATACAAATGACATGTCATTAGGGTTACCGATTTGGTTGGGGTCTTGTATGTGTTGCGGACACACCGCAGTTCGTATGAGCTTCCCGTTATTCAGCTCGGAGGAGCTTCCTGTTTACAGCTCATATGAGCATACATGAATATGAATTGACGGATTACAGTTCAGTACACCTCGTGTGTACTACCCGTGTATCCAACAATATTCTAAATGGTTCAATAGGCACAATTCTATTATTAAATCATAAGAGTTTGATATGAACTATTACTGGTATATACATGAAATATGATTATTTGATGAATTCAACCATGTGTGTTGGATTTTATATGTGATTTTAATGGCTAATATGTTGGTGATAATGTGTTTAGGCTTTTGGTCAAATTGATTGAGATATGCTATGTTTACTTACCTATTTTGTGGAAATATGGTAAGTTAAATTCTGTATTATACGAACTTACTAAGTTTAAGTGCTTACTCTGTGTTATTTTCCATGTTTTATAGTAATTCAGAAGCTCATTTGGGTTGGAAGCTGGTCGGAGCTATTTCACACTATCCATTAGCTCTTTTGGTACTTTCAGTAAATTAATTTCGGTTATAATGGCATGTATAGGATATTTTGGCCAATGTTGGTATATAAATGTTTTGTTGAGACAAACCATTTGAGTGACTTGTGTTTGATGTATTTTGATGTGTTTATATATGTGGCCTTAACATATTTAATGTGTGCTTGATATGGTTGAATGATGGAAAATTATAGGTATATTGATGATTGGTTTGAAATGGTATATTTGGTATAATTATGCATATATGCATTTGGTTATCTAGGTAAATATGAATATTTGGTTGACATGTTATTAATTTGTCATTTGAGGTGCCTAAGGATATATTGGTTTTATATTGTGATAATACATGTTTAAGACTTGATTTTAGCTTGATTTGAATGCCTTGTTATGGCTTGTTGATATGCAAATTTTTGTGTTTAGGTTGGTACCAAATTGGGTGAGAAATGTGGCTTAGAAATGACCTATTTTTGTCCACACGGGGGTGTGTCTCAACCGTGTGTCACACACGGCTAGGTGACACGGTTGTGTGTCCCTTGTATCTTTAAAATTGTGCAAGTTAGTATGCTCAACACGACCTAGCACACAGGCGTGTGACTTGGTCGTGTGACCCAAGTCAGAGAGGTACACGGGCACAGACACAGGCTAGGACACGACCGTGTGTCCTTATTTCGAATGCCCACTCGACCTGAGACATGGGCGTATCTCTTGGCCGTGTGAGTCACACAGCCGTGTCTCCCCTGCAACTTTGAAAAATTTTAATGTTATTTGAAATTTTTTTTGAGTATTCGATTTAGTCCCGACTTATTTCTAATGTGTATTTTGGGCCTCGAAGGCTTATATAAGGGACAATATGTTTGTTTCCAGTTGGTTTATGATATGAATATTATATGATGTGAAATGTTTGAAATTTCTGTTTATTTGTTCTGTAAACTCTGGTAATGTTCCGTAACCTTATTTTGGCGACGAATTCGGGTTAGGGGTGTTACATAGATGACACATACGCATTTAATTAATTTTTTAGAATTTAAAATTTTAAAAAAAACTATTAAAATTATTTTTAAAAATTAAAAAATTATAAAAAAAGTTTTTTAAATGTTTTTTAACATTTTAAAAAATTAATTAAATATTGATGTGTCATCCACGTGACAATTTACATGTAAGTCATGTAAGCAAAGTTAACAAACATCAACTTTTTCATTCATTTTGGGGTGATTTGACAAAAAATACAAGTTTATAGGCTAAAAGAGACAAAAAAATTAAATGGAAGGCTAAAATGATCTTTTTTGTATAGTTGGAGGGCTGAAAAAGTAATTATGCCTTTAATTTATTTTACTTATACCAAAACAAAATAATAATAACTAATGGCTTAATTCACAATTTGGCTCTAAAGTATACTCATTTTCTCACTTTGATACTGAAATTTTTTTGTCCTAATTTGGTACTTAAAGTATCATTTCATTATATATTTTCATTCAATTTTTTAACACCATTTAAAAAATTAGGTGGCCAATGATAACATACCTTGCGCAATTTTTCTCTTATATTTTTTTCACAGTAATCTAAACAAAAACAAACGCAAACATGTTTAAAGTTTCTTTTAATTAAAGATTTTTTAAAATTAAATTTACTTTAATTGAATTAAAATTAAAATCATCCATTTTTTAAAGTTTCAAACCAAACTAAGAAAATTTCAAGATTTTAGCATCAATGGCCACTGTCGGCTACCACTCATTGGTAGTCATTTAATCAAAATTTCATCATTCTCTTATTTTCGGCCTTTCTTTTTATTTTTAGCATTTATTGCTTAAAAGAACACTAGAATTTTTTAAATCTACAAACAAATCCCAAAATTTCAACACTAGATCTGAGTTTTTTTTACTGTTGAATTAATTCAAATTTCAATATGTTCTTCCTCTCTTCAGAAGCTTTTCTTTTACCTTTTAAATCGACCAAGTAATACCATAAAAACCTAATCTTGCTTTGACTGAAATTTGGATCAATCTTTTTGATGTCTCTCATTTTTATTCTTTTTGGTGTATAGAGATGATAGCTACCCGAAACCGACACAGGTGGGTAGGTAGAGAATACCTAGGGGCGCGAGACAACTCTCTCTAACGAACTCGGCAAAATAGCCTCGTAACTTTGGGAGAAGGGGTGCCTCCTCACAAAGGGGGTCGCAATATCCAAGCTCGGACGACTGTTTACCAAAAACACAGGTCTCCGTAAAGTCGTAAGACCATGTATGGGGGCTAACCCTTGCCCAGTGCCAGATGGTCAAGGAAGTTGGTGACTTGATGACTGGAGAGCCGACGACCGAAGCCCTAGTGAATGGCGACCGTAACTATAACGATCCTAAAGTAGCGAAATTCCTTTTCGGGTAAGTTTCGACCTGCACGAAAGGCGTAACGATCTGGGCATTGTCTCGGAGAGAGGCTTGGTGAAATAGACATGTTTGTGAAGATGCAAACTACTCGCACCTGGACAAAAAGACCCTATGAAGCTGCACTATTCCCTGGGATTGGCTTTGGGCTTTTCCTACTCAGCTTAGGTAGAAAGCGAAGAAAGCCTCCTTCCGGAGGGGCCCGAGCCATCAGTGAGATACCACTCTGGAAGAGCTAGAATTCTAACCTTGTGTCGGGACCTATGGGCCAAGGGACAGTCTTAGGTAGACAGTTTCTATGGGGCGTAGGCCTCCCAAAAGGTAATAGAGGTGTGTAAAGGTTTCCTCGGGTCGGACGAAGATTGGCCATCGATTGCAAAAGTAGAAAGGAGCTTGACTGCAAGACCCACCCGTCGAGCAGGGACGAAAGTCGGCCTTAGTGATCCGATGGTGCTGAGTGGAAAGGTCGTTGCTCAACGGATAAAAGTTACTCTAAGGATAACAGGTTGATCTTTCCGAAGAGTTCACATTGACGGGAAGGTTTGACACCTCGATGTCGGCTCTTTGCCACTTGGGGTTGTAGTATGTTCCAAGGGTTGGGTTGTTTGCCCATTAAAGCGATACATGAGCTGGGTTCAGAATGTCGTGAGACATTTCGGTCCATGTCCGGTGTAGGCATTAGAGCATTGAGAGGACCTTTCCCTAGTACGAGAGGACCGGAAAGGATGCACCTCTGGTGTACTAGTTATCGAATCCACGGTAAACGCTGGGTAGCCAAGTGCAGAGCGGATAACTGCTGAAAGCATCTAAGTAGTAAGCCCACTCCAAGATGAGTGCTCTCCTATTCTAACTTCCCCAAAGCCTCCGGTAGCACAGCCGAGACGGCAATGGGTTCTTTGTCCCTGCGGGGATCGATGCCTTCGTATCTTAATACATGTATTTAATTCATTCGGGGCTATTAGAGTGGGATCTACTTTTTGGGGAATATGAATCGAAGCAATAACAAGAATATTTCTAGTGGAACATCTTTCACAATCCTTGGAGAGATAGTTCACTAATAGACCGAGGGATAAGTAATTCGCCTCATTCACATCCAGATCATGAATGTTTGGAATCCATATTATGTAAGGAGACATTACTTTTGCTAGTTCGAATTGAAGGGTGATATAAAATCGGTCTATTTCCGACATCATATCCATAGTTAACGCATTCATCATAGTTAGAAGCTCCAACTCCGTATCAAGGTCACGATCAATAGCGTCACTAGCATCAATATGAACATGGCTGTGGCAAGGAAAATATTAGCTGTGGTTGATTGTGTTGGGAAGAAAGATGAAGGAGTTGATAAAAAGATAGAGTGGGGAAGAAGTAGGGGAGAGAGAAAGAGAGAATGTGAAAAGCAAATGAATTAAAAAATATTTTTTATTAATTAAATTTAATTGGTTGAACTTTTTTTAACTTCAGTTAACTTTTGAACTACAAACCATAAGAGAGAGATACTTTAAGTACTAAATTGAGACAAAAAATGTTTAAGTATCAAAGTGAGAAAATGGGTATACTTTGGGGGCCAAATTGCGAATTAAGCCATAACTAATAAAACAAAGATAATATCTTTTTTGACCCTCCAACTTTACAAAAAGAAGAAGAAGTTATTTTAGCATTCTATTTAATTTTCGCCTCTTGTAGCTCTCAAACTTACATTGTTTGTCAAATCACCTTAAAATTGATGGAAAAGTTAACATCAGTTCACTTTCTTGACGTGGTAGTCCATGTGTTAAAAATTTATAATTTTTTATAATTTTTATACTTTTTAATAAATTTAATAAATTTTAATTTTTAAAATAATTTATTACTCAGTTGACATCTACGTGTATGCCATGTCAGCAAAGTGAATAGATGTTAATTTTTTAATCCATTTTTGAGAAAAAGAGAAAAAAATTAAATGCAGGATTAAAATTATTTTTTTATTAAGTTGAAAGACCAAATAAATTAACATCAATTATATATTTATCTAATGATTTATTATAAATCGAGGAAGATTAATATTTAGACTATCATATTACATTTTATCTATTACCCTCTACCCAAATAATAATTTTATAACAATTTTTCCATTTTGATCAAAATTTCCGTTCAACCATAAAATAATATGATTTTAAAAAAATATATAATTTTCTTCTTTCCCATCACTTTGTTGAAAAGAGAAATCCTAGCTGCTTATCTTTTCGCTCCAATTTTATTTTATTTGAGAAAGCAAATATAAAATAATTTACAAGAGAAGTGCGTAAAATAAAATCCTATAAGCTTCAACCTTTGTGTTGTAATTAATTAAAAAATAAATATGAAATCATCTTATATTTCTATCTCTCATTTCTCTTCGGAAGAATTTTTTTTTCCCAAAAGAATGTTGTTATGTTGCCATGACCGGTGCACTAATCCTTTGAATTCGGTACCGGCGGGTATCATACCCCCAAGCACAACGTTTTCTTTCAGGCTTTTCAACCAATCGATACATCCCCGAGAACAGCTTTTGCTAAAACTCGAGTAGTTTCTTGAAAACTTGCTTCAGATATAAAACTTTGAGTGTTTAGATATGCTCTTGTTATTCCCAATAAAACGTCTCGATAACAAATCGTGTCAACTAAATAATAAAATCTTATATTTCAATCAAATGGATTAAATAAAATATTTTAACATGCCCAAACATGGGCGAAAAAAAAAAGATTGTGGGATCTCTTTTAAAAATTAAACGTTTATAAAAGTCGTATGAACTAATGAATAATACCAAATGTGGATAAATCAGTGTATTTGGTTAAATATAAGACTATTACAAAACTATTAAATTAATAACTAAAAGAAAAGATACATCAAATAATTTTGAATAACACACTTTTTTTTATATGTTATTGTTGAATTGTCTTCTCCTTTGTCAATGCTACTAAAAATATCATTCTCAACCTATGGAATCAAATAACTATTTATCCATTGATCTCTTCAATTCTTCAAATATTTTTTTTTACAATTTTTATCCCCCCATAAAAAAAAACACTTCTGACACTTGTTGTAGCAACTAGCAAAATTAACATAAGTCAATATTTAAAACAAATAAATCTAAGCTTTTCTTTTAGAAAGTAATCTATTTCACTATTGGACTTTCTTAAAAGATATTTTTCATTCTTGTTAAACATTTAGAATAAATGAATTTAAGCTTTAAACACAAGTTTTCATGAAGCCGTCATACAATGGACAATTTTCTTTTACAAAAATAAAAACCACTTAAGTGATTTTTGGTGTCATTAGAATACAATATGTTAAATTGCAAACGCAATATTCTCAATAATCACACTAAGAATAACTATTTCTGAATAAAAATATTAAATTTCTAATCAATATTCCAAAAATTCAAGACTACAAATACAATCAATTCTATTTTTTAATGATTTTTATTAATCAATTTCTAAAAATTGTTACCTATTGAAGATGTTAGGAATCTCATATAAAATCAATATTTCAAACTCATTCAATAAATAAAAAACTAAATCATGCATAAAAATTCCTAATCTACCACAAGGAAAACCACGATCCTAATTTTCTGGAGATAGCCACAATCCTAAATTCTCTAGAGATTAATCAATAAAGCTTGAAAATAAAAGTTCTTACCAAATTGGGGAGATCTAAAAATATTAAAATATTGATCACCTAACTTGTAAAATTCTAGATCGTGTATGTGAGAGAATAAGAGAAATTTGAGAGAAAAGTGATTAGTGTTCAAAGAAAATAAAAGGATTAAAAAATTTTGAGTTTTAGTAGTGGAGATAAATTCATTTATTTTTATTTAAAATTGTTTATTTTATAAAATAATTTTTTTTTCAAAAAATTTGGTGGATCATTTTCAATTTTTTATGAAGCAATCTTTTGTGGGGTCAATTAACTACTTATATAAATTTAGAGTAAATTATAAAAATAGTCATTTTTGTTTGTTTCAGATTATATTTTAGTCATTTATGTTTGAAATGTTACGTTTTAGTCACTTACATTATCGTTTTTTTATGAAGTGGTCACCCTATCGCTAAACTCTGTTACCTCCCTAATAACAGTCCTACGTGGCAGTCCAACTTGGATGTCTAGTTGTTGGGATGAAAATAAGTTTTTAATTAAATAAATTTAATTTGGGCTACCACGTAGGACATCCAAGTTATTTAAAATCCATTTGGACTGCCACGTAGGACCGTCGTTAGGGAGATAACGGAGCTTAACGGTATAGTGACCACTCCGTAACAAAACGATAATGTAAGTGACTAAAACGTAGCATTTCAAACATAAGTGACTAAAATGTAATTTAAGGCAAACAAAAGTGACTATTTTTGTAGTTTACCCATATCTTTTTTAACTTTTTTTTTGTGGAGTAAGTTGATTTGTAATCTCTTACGTAACTTCGTTTATACAATAATGTGTTAAATAATTTTAGTAAGTGTATTTCTAAATATAATCTTACATGAACTAAATCTGGGTTTATGGGTTTGAGAAGAATTTGACATGTAAGGAAATTTGAAAATGAGTAAATTAGATAAGCATAGAAAGCTAAAAGTAATTTAGGATTCTCAAAACATAAAAACTAAATAATAAAAAAATCTTATTATAAAGTATATAAAAAAGTATTTATTTATTAAATATAAATATTCTATACTTCAAACTTTATTTTAATCTTTCGAAGTTTTAATTATTTTTATTTTTATTTTCTAAATTCAAACAAAAGTTGAAAACAAATTCGATACACCATTTAATGAAATAATCACATTGATTGCAAAGTTGAGAGTGTGACCTATTTAATCTCAAGTTTGAAGCGGGAAGAGCAAACCTATTAGCGAAGTTGAGATTGAAAACAGGCTCTCCCAGTCTGAAGGACCCATTGGGCTCATCTCTACATCCAATCTGCACTGATTTCTTGATGCATTTTGATTTCTCTTTAGTTACACTTCTACAAGTATTCTTGAAATAAAAATTACTGTTAAGATAAAAACATTCTTAAACAAATTACTTTTTGAGAAAAAAAAATGTTTCTTTCAAATCAAAAATTGACCTAAAAGTACTTTTTAAAGAAATTAAAAATTTTAACTTCTTTCTATTTTTTTTTCTCAAAAACACTTTTAAAAAATATTGTTAAACTAAACCTTACTCTGCTCCTAATAATGCATGTTCCATTGATGTTCTATTGCATGCATTCCTACAAGCCATAAAGTCATATATATATCTACCATATTTTAATGATTTGGGGGCGATAATTGGATCAAATTAATCTGCAGTGTTATATGCTTTGGGAAGAGATCCAACTCTAATTAAAAGCATAATTTAAGTTCAATACTATGGGAAGATAATCTATTGTATGGAGTCAGATAAATGATTAATCTAATACACATCTGAGTAAGCTATGCACTCTATTTAGCACCTTGATAAGTTTGACCTGCTAAATACCTTGTAAAAGTAGTTCATGGTTTGAATTTGGATAAGTTTGAGACTAAGTCGTAAATAAATTTGAGATTTTTAGTTTGGAAGTTAACAGGTTTCAAGACACTACATATTGTGTTTCGAGGTAAGGTTTTTTATGTCTTGAGACTAATTTCTACTATTTCTTTTTTTGTTTCAATGTTTGAATGTCTTGAGACATAGGTCACCTATCTTGAGACCAAGATACAATTGTCTCAAGATTATACAAGTATATTTCTGGACTTCAAGCTTTATAATATAAAATTTAGGTGAAATTTGTTCTTCCAGTCTCTAAACTCAATGACCAATGGTCGAAATTATGCATTTTTAGGCTTTCAAAATTTAACCCAATGCACTAAACATACTTAAGCTATACCACAAAACATGCTCATCCAATTAACCTATCTAAACACATTCAAACTTCACCAAATTATAACCATCAATACTAAACCAACTAATCTCCACATTCAAACTCACAAAATCAAACAAAATCAACTAGTGATCAAAAGATAAAATTCAACCAAAGTGACATTTTAGGTCCCTTACCAAAAATGCTATAACTAAGCAATTAGCCAACCAATCTAGGTACATGTCATATGACTTCAAAACGCACACACAAATATATACACATATACATACATATATATATACATTCAAAATAAGGTCTTAATGGCTTCCAAGTTGAGCTTGAGGGTTGGATGCTTGACCGTGAGACCACTTAAGCTTTAATCGAGACCTATGCACTGAAACAAACAAATCTATACGCTAAGTAAAGTATACTCAGTGATGCTGACATAACTCAAATTCAATTATAAACATAACCATATTTAAATAACATAAGTAATATAATAATTCAACTTAATCAACAAACAAATTTACGTTAATATCCGAGATACGTATATACCAATAGTTTATGGGTCATTTCATCTTAATATCATTAATACTTTATCCAATTTCTCAATATAATTTATGATGCATCCCCAAGGTATTTGCATCTAGCTTAATATATCAAAATCATATCTCAAATTAATATCAATGCCTTGTATCAATCCAATACATATTCAATATATAATTTTTTTTACATTTAACCCCTATTAACCAAATTAGATATAATAACAGATACTCGGATCAATCCACCATCACACCAAATATGCATTGAAGTGCTAATCAGGCATAAATGCATTGATCCCACCAATCACACTATAATACGCTCATAATCCCAAAGTATTTGAGTTGGTGGTATGTTCTCGACCCCTAGGGTATTAGAGAACTATATCTGTGACTCTATCTGACAAAGTTAATAGGGAAAATATCATCATTAATAATTGTATCATGCTATCAAACATATATATACATTCATTCAACCAATTGATCACAAATCACTTTATCAAGTATATACGTACTTGTCAACACATTCGTATTGATAATTAACCATTCCTAAACATATATAGCATCAAACATATATATATATTTAATTATTTAATGAGCTTGAGTTATGAGAGCACAAATTAAAATATTTATTTGTCGATGATTTTAGATTTTCCTTTGTCCTGGGTTGGCCCGTCATCTTTAGTTATGAAATTAAATTCAAATATGGAAAATTCATTAATCACACAACTCAAATACAATTCAATACATTATACACGTGAATGTATTTTATTCGATTTAGTCCTTGTACTCTTATTACCCAAAACACTCATTTTTCACAATTTACCCGGTCAAATTTAAATTCGGCTTAATAAATATAATACAGGGACCTCTTATAACCATTATTCATTTTCAACCCTCAAAATTTATATCCCGTACAATTTAGTCCTTAATGATACCATAATTAACTATTTAATCTAAGTTTAATTCAAGCTCGATTTAATATTTTTACTTACAATTTTAACATACTCTACTATAACTTTATCTAATAGCAACATGCATGAATTTGAATACCTAAACATCAAATCTCTCAAACAGTCAAACTTTCCAATAATGGAAAACTAAATTATAACTTAGTAGTTCTTTAATCTAATACTTGGGCTTTCGTTATCTAATGTTATTTCATGAAATTTCATCAAAAACTGAAGTAAAAAGTTTTCCCTTACCTGAAGAATGATGTGCGGCAATGGAAGGAAAGTTTGGATGTTTTTCTTCCTTTTCTCATTTGGCCAAGGAAGGAGATGAAAGCTTTGTTCTTTCATTCTCTCCCACTAATTCATAATAACATGAATCAACAAATTTTATTAAACTAAAATTATTAAAATTTTAATGGCCATGATTAATTTTTTTAATAGTTAATGGCTATCAAAGGCTATGATCATTTCACTCCACTAATGTAAATTAGTTTAAGGTTTAATTTCCTTTTTGGTCTTTGGTTTTATTGCACATTAAAGACTTGTTCAAAGTTAAATCAAACTCACACATTTAATTAACCTTCAATTCCATGCTTGACACGTAATTTTTTCTCTGATTCAAATTTTAGACCAATTCACTTTAATAAATTCGGCCTTAAAATCGAATTTACCTACAACTTTGAAAACTGAATCATTACATATTGGAGATAATTTGAGTATTGTTTTATCTTTTTTGTTGTTGTTGGGAGATGGTAAAGAGGTGCACTTGGTGTTCGTTCCATGCTCACCGCACCATTGTTGATACATGATATCAATTAGGTTGGAGAACGAGGAGGGATGGTGAGGAGGAAGGCCAGTTCACCCACGCCAGGGTTGAGAGCTAGAAAAGTAGGAGAGTGGAGCGGAGAATCGAGGGGAGAGGACGATGGCTTGGCCCCTTAGGCTTTGTTGGAAGGAAAGGAGAGACCCCTCTTCTATGTTGTGCTTTGGGGGTGTTTATAGGAGATGTGATGGTTCTCGAGTGATCCCCTCTTGAGAAGAGTGCACCTGTTAATAACAAATGGTTTAATAGAGGGCTCGACCAGGTGGTCAAGGATGGATGCTTTCTTATCGTGAGGGGGGGGATAGTCGGTCACTAGATGACCATATGAACAATCCAAAGCAAAGGGTTGCTTGCAGGTCTCTTTAGCTAGTTCTCGTGTTGCCACGTGTCCCATTGTGATCCTTAGATTTGGATTCTCTCTTCTATCATCCTTGTCCTTGTTCTTGGCATTATTGCTTGGATTGTTTATACATACCTCATAAAGAGTACGTAAGCCAAAGCATTAAATAATGTCTTTATTATTACTTTTACTATTATTATTATTAAAACAATTTTATTATAAGTTTTGATCATATTTTTTTTGACACGATGCTTAAAATTACCCATAGCCCATCGCAGCCCATAAATAGGAAGATAATGTATTTCAACGCACACAAACTCATGTCCTTCTGCATTAGTAACAATGCCCATACTAGTCGAACTAAGACTCAATCGGCATGTACTTAATTATTAATAACTGACAGATTTGGTGAATATCCAGAAATCGAAATGGGAAATTAGGGAAAATTGTGTGTATGGAGCTGCAGCGGTTTCGAGGATGAAATACTAGTCTGCTGACATGTTTATTTTTCTAGTGTAATTCAGCATTTTAGATTTTATTCTTCTTGGTACTTCACAATGTATATTTTAAATAGAATGGTTAGCTGAGTTTTTAAATTCGAAAAACAGAATTTGAAGTTTCCAATATCTATCGTTAATCAGAATACTGCTACTGGTACGTCTCAGAACTGACTTTTGATCCATTTTTATTAAACAGTTTACTAGAGACGTATGATCAATACAATTTTATTCATACGGAATTTGCATGTTTAACTATTAAGATTTATTCATCTGCTTCTGTGACAAGCATGTTCTACTCTCCGCTCCTGTAGCACGTTCTATCCTTTCTTTTCTTTTTTTTTAATTGGATTCTCTGAGATTGCCTATGGAGGTGACATATCAGCCTTCACTATCGATGACGAGGAACCATGGCAAGTTAACCTACGCGAAGAGCCCACTACTTTTGCTTATGAAAACTTTGTAGTGACAATGCAGATTGGGAATGGTATTGGATGGTTTGTGGGTCACAATGCGAAACCCGTATTGGGAGGCTTTAACCCTTTGAAGAGAATGAGAAAATTGTCCTATCATACAATAGCCGTCGGTTTAAGTACGAAGGACTTACACTTTTCGGACATGTAATTATGATGAAAAAGAGATGGTGATGGAGTTGGGAATTTATCTAAAAGCAAATAAACATGTTGAAGGATTAGATTACTCATGTAGTTTTTTATTGTAAAACAAACTATATGCGAGTAAGATGGTTACAATCAGAAAGAAGTGCAGATTTCGAAACGACTTTGAAATGAGTTCTCTTTGCCTCTGTTGGACATCTAGTATATATGAAAAACTTAGAAAATTAGATATCTAAATTATAGGTACTTAGAATTTTTTTTGGTCAAAGTAGATATCTAAAGTTTTATTTTATATTATCAACTGAAATCTGCTTCATAGATCAAGAACAGAAATCATCATTCTTTTCTGAGTTTTCTTCATCACAAACAATTCATGCGCACCCTCAATAATAGCAATAATCGGAAAAATCAAATCATAAAAATGTATTGAAACCCACAATAAAGCCACAATCCCAAAAGCCCAAACTATTGATCAAACCCAAAATTGCCTCCCTTTTCACAGATACATGTGAAACACATTCTTTTAAGGAAAAAAAAAACAGACGAAAGATGTGAAACGAGGGATTAGCAAGTGAGATGTTTTCAAACAAATACGTTCGAAGGCTTCATCTTTACTTTTTCTTAATACAATTGTTGACACCATTTTTTTGATAAAAATGGGGTCGACTTGGGTTTTGAAAAATGAAAACGAAACAGGAGTCGCCACCGATCTTTTTAATGAGGTGAGATCGGGACACCTCGAATAGTGGTTGTTTTTAATAAATAATTTGATCTTATTAAAACAACGATTTTGGTCTACGAAATTCAGAAAAATAGGTTCGGGAGTCAGTTACGTACGAGGAAGGGTTAGCACCCTCGTAACGCCCAAAAATTGGTACCTAAGTTGATTAACTAATGTCTTAATGTCGAAGATTGAAAATTTTAAAGAGATTTAGGGTACAATCCTTAAAAAAACTTGAATAACATGGATTGAAAATTAAGAGGATATTTGGCTATTTGGACGAACGAGAAATCGAAATCCAGCACGTTAGGATACGTTCTCCCGAATTTCCAAATACAAAACATTGCCTTATTTTAAAATTTCGAAAGGATATTCGACTATTTGGTTAAACGAGTAATCGACACCCAACACGTTAGGGCACGTTTCCTCGATTTTCCAAACGTAAAACGTTGCCTTATTTTAAAATTTCGAAAGGATATTCGACTATTTGGTTAAACGAGTAATCGACACCCAACACGTTAGGGCACGTTTCCTCGATTCTCCAAACGTAAAATATTGCCTTATTTTGAAAATTTTATTTTTTTAAAAAGGGGATTAGTATGCGTAACAAGATGTTGATGAATACAATGGCGTAGCATAAATAATACGAGTAATAGCAATGAAAGGAAATCGGATAAAAAAGGGCAAAAATGACATATAAAATAACAATACATATAAGCAAATAAGATCAGAACGTTCTCTCAAAATAATAATGAAAATGTAAATAAAGAAATGAACAAAGAAAATGAATAGAACTATAGAAATATAAAAGACATATATATGTGTATACGTAAAATTATGGAAGTTTGAAAAACGTATATATATATGTATATACTTCAAAATTATTGTAGAAAATATATATAAACATGTAGGTAAGCGTACGTACGTATGTGCATTAAAATATGTATAAAATTATAGAAAGTATATAAAGTATGTGTATATATATATAGAATATATACATAGGTATATAAATGGGCTTTAAAAAAGGGTATTATAAAATAAGATTGCACACAAATATATATATATATTATACTAGATTAGCGTAGAAAATATACCAAGTTATACATAATGAAATTAAATATCAATATATAATAACAATATAAAAAGACTTGATGTAATAATGTACAATAAACTCATCATACTAATAATAATACGTTACAAAAAGGAAAATAATGAGATTAAATGCCAACATATGATAATAGCTTAAAATAACAGTATATACATATAAATATTAATGAAAATATGAACAAATATAATAATCTATAATAATAAGAGTAATAATAATTAATAGTAAGCCAAAGAAAAACGAAAGGGATTAAATCGAAGCTAAAACCGAATTACAAGGGAACAAACATAAATAAAACCAAACAAGGACCCATGTGCAATGTGCGAACAACGTGGAGGGTTAATCAGAAATATTTCCCATTCTCTTTAAACGCAGCGTAGCATAGGGACCAAGATGAAATCCGTAGGAAAATAAGTGGTCCAGTTTAAAGAAACAACTGAAACTAGATTGAACCAAGGCACAAAAGTGGAGGACCTGGCGCGCAAATAACCCTCCCTATGTCAAAACGCGCGGATCTAGCCGCGGTTGGATCGGGTCACTGGGTTAAAGGCGTCATACGACGCCGTTTTAGAGTCACCTTTAAATACTTAAAAAAAAGAAAAACTAAAACCTAACATTTTAATTCCTAAAAGAGACAGATCTCCCTCACCCTCAGCCGCCTCACATTCGGTGCTCCTCTTCGGCTCCGACGAAGACCGACAGAAGAGGTTCCGACGGCGCGCCTTGGTGAGGCTTCTTTTATCCCTTTCTTTTTTTAAAAAAAAGGTAACAAAACCAATTTAGGTACTTAAAAAAAACCGAAATGGGAAAGAAAAAGAAATGGCCTTTCGGCCTTTGTCCCCGGTTGCAACACGAACGAACCCTCGAAGGGCTTTCGTGACCTTGACGAACGGAGGGGACCTCCGTCGACGGCGCACGACCCAACCCCCAGGTACGTTTTAACCCCTTTTCCTCTTTATACTTATAATAATATTCGAAAAAGAAAAAATAAAAAATAAAAACAGGAGTAGAAACTTGAAGATAAAAGAGATTATCAACCTTTTTTAATTGCCTTTTGCTCTTCTTTTCTATTCGATTGATCTTCTTTTTGTTTTTTTTTTAGAAACTTGAAGATAAAAGAGATTATCAACCTTTTTTGATTGACTTTTGCTCTCCTTTTCTATTCGATTAATCTTCTTTTTTTTACAAGGTTATTTTAGTGGCTTTTATAGCCACGATTACACTGTTGGTCCATGTTACTGTTCGCTATTTTCTTTTCTATGTTTTGCTTTTATTTCTGTCTTCTCGTTGCCGTTTCTGTGCTGCTTCTTTTGGTCTTTTTTGCAGGTGTCGGGGGTCAACGGAGAGGATTGCTATTTTGGTGTCAATGGAGGCTGGGCAGGCCTCGGGACGAGGCGTGGACGTTGCGCCCGAGGAGGAGCAACGCAAAGGAGAGGGAACCCTAGGGTTCCCTGTGCTTGCCTAGTCTTTGGGCCCCCTTGGGCCGTTTAGAATCCGGGCCGTTTTGGGCCTGTTGTACATGGGTCATTTAATTTTATTATTTTGGTTTTGTTTCAGGCCTGGGCTAAATTGGGCCTCTACAGCTGCCCCTCTTTGCTCATTGTTGTGTAACGAGAATGGAGCAAAGATTTTAAAAGGACCAATTTTGCCCGGTCATACCAAGTCTTGACTTCTTCTGGTGCTTCTCTTCTTTGAATAACTTCAGTCCTGCCCACTGTGTCTTATTGCTTTGATCTTTTCCGCAAAAAACTTCAGAGGGACGAAGTTTGTGGTTTTAATCCACTCCACCGCGACTTTAGGGAGATAGGATTGATTTTGTGTTCTCCACTACTGCTTAGGGAGATAGGACTGGTGGCTCAAATATGCTTCACTACTGCTTAGGAAGATGAGATTCGCCATATTCGATCTGCTCCACTACTGCTTAGGGAAATAAGATATTCTATCTTTGACCCGCTCCACTACTGCTTAGGGAGATAGGATCTACCATCTTTGACCTGCTCCACTACTGCTTAGGAGGATAGGACTGGTGGCTTAAATCTGCTTCACTACTGCTTAGGAAGATAAGATTCGCCGTCTTCGATCTGCTCCACTACTGCTTAGGGAGATAAGATCTTCTATCTTCGACCTGCTCCGCTACTGCTTAGGAGGATAGGACTGGTGGCTTAAATCCGCTTCACTACTGCTTAGAAAGATAAGATTCACCGTCTTCGATCTGCTCCACTACTGCTTAGGGAGATAAGATCTTCTATCTTCGACCCGCTCCACTACTGCTTAAGGAGATAGGATCTACCATCTTCGACCTGCTCCACTACTGCTTAGGGAGATAGGACTGGATAAGATGACTTCAGTCCACCCCACTGCAACTTCAGGGGTATAGATAACTTCATTGATCTGTTCTCTGGGGAACATAACCTGTAAAGTCCATTTTATGAACCTATCTATGTCTAGTGATTAGGATGTTATGACCGGAATGAATCAAAATCTCCTAACTAAATGTGCATGCATGAATGCAAAATGTCATGAACATGATCTCTTAATGTTTGAGTTGTGATTGCTCTTTATTCATTAAGGCTCTATTACCAACACGTCAGAACACCATATTGTTCGACTTGTAACACTCATCTTTTCCTTAATCGGATTGCTCCCACTGTAATCTTCAAAGTTCAATCCACTGTAATAAAATTTGAACTATTCTCCTCCTACTGTAATTCAATGGTAAAAAGATCTGATTTTTCTCAATCCTCTGCTATCACAGATCAAGGATATAGGATCTGAATCCCTTTGGTCTTACACCATTCTCAAGGTGTCATACCAATGTTTGTACACAATTGTAGAACTTCCTATTCCAAGCAATCTCTTTTTATCATTCGGTGATCATTGCTTGTTTGTTCAATCCATGCTTAGACCACAAAATTCGAAAGGATAATATTATTTTAGAATTTTCCTTCTTAGATATTCAACATTTAAACTTGGTGTGCTCTAAACAATAGTCCTGTTTCAGGTTCCTGTATTATTTAGAAACTTTTAGAGTGATGTGCAAAACTCCCTTTGCATGAATATTATCAGTCCATTAATCATTATTTCAATGAAAATGCTTGGAAAAAATTATCAAAATGGACAAGATGGAATTTAATTGAGAATAAGGTTCAAAATGAATAAATTAATCAAGATAGCAAATTTTGCTAAGATTCAGAATGAAAAGGATTATCATAATGGATAAGATTTTATTGAGAACAAAACTCAAAATTAAAATAGCAAATTGTGCTAAGATACAAAATGAACGAGATGAAAACAGGTGCCCCAGATACCGTAGCATGAGTTTCTCTGCACCAAACTTTTGGGGAACCCTTTGAATTTGATACGTGTTTGGAAAATTCAGGATGCTTTGTTGATGCTCCAAGATGTAGCATCCCTCCTTCTTGCTAATTCAGGCACATGCCCCACATTTGATCAAAATTTGAACCGCCCTTTTACCGGGTTTTCAATTCAAAGCCCTTTTGGTCACAAAGCGCCCTTTTGGGTTTTCACTTTGGCCTCTCCTTCCTTCTTTTTATTATTATTATTTTATTTATTATTATTTTTAAGCGAAGTACTTCTTCACTGAATTTGAATTCACTGGATTAGGCAAAGTCTTTCCATCCATTTCAGTTAGTATCAGTGCTCCTCCAGAGAAGGACTTCTTCACCACATATGGTCCTTCCCAATTTGGCATCCACTTTCCTCTAAAGTCTTTTTGTATGGGAAGGATCTTCTTCAGTACCAAATCCCCTTCATGGAATTCCCTAGGACGAACTTTCTTATTATAAGTTCGCATAATTTGTTTTTGGTACATTTGACTATGGTGGATAACTCTTAGCCTTTTTTCTTCAACAAGATTCAGCTGGTCGTATCGAGATTGGATCCATTTTGCTTCGTCCAACTTTAGCTCTGACAAGACCCGAAGGGAAGGAATCTCCACTTCGATGGGTAAAACTGCCTCCATCCCGTAGACCAATGAGAAAGGCGTTGCCCCGGTGGAGGTTCTGACAGACGTTCTATAAGTAAAAAGAGCAAATGGGAGCTTCTCATGCCAATCCCTATAAGTCTCAGTCATCTTCCCCACAATCTTCTTTATGTTCTTATTAGCTGCTTCCACTACGCCATTCATTTTTGGACAGTATGGCGATGAGTTGTGGTGCTTAATATTGAACTGGCTACAGATCTCCGCTATCGTACTGTTGTTCAGATTTAGCGCGTTGTCAGATATTATCCTTTCTGGCATTCCATATCGACATATGATCTCTTTCTTTAAGAACCTACTGACTGTTGCCTTTGTGACATTAGCATATGAGGTAGCTTCTACCCATTTAGTAAAGTAATCAATTACTACAAAGATGAACCGATGCCCATTTGAAGCTTTTGGCGATATTGGCCCAATGACGTCCATCCCCCACATAGAAAAGGGCCATGGGGAAGTCATGACATGGAGAGGTGAGGGAGGTACATGAATTTTGTCTCCGTAAATTTGGCACTTGTGGCATTTCTTGGCATATTTGATGCAGTCTCCTTCCATGGTAGACCAATAATATCCAAATCTCATTATTTGCCTTGCCATTGTGAAACCATTGGCGTGTGTTCCACAGACACCATTATGGACCTCTTCCAAAATTTGTTTGGCCTCAACAGAGTCCACGCATCTCAGTAGCACCTGATCTTTGCCCCTTTTATACAAGATCTCTCCATCCAAGACGTAGTCGCTAGCCAGCCTTCTCAACGTTCTCTTCTCATTCTCTGCTGCTTGGTCTGGGTATTCCTGGTTCTTCACGTATCGCAGCATATCTTGATACCAGGGATGATTGTCCTTTTCTTCTTCTACATCAATATTGCCACAGTGGGCAGGAGCCTCATAAATGCTCATTTGGATTGGCTTCATATCTTCCTGTTTATTCACTTTGATCATAGTAGCCAATGTAGCCAAAGCGTCGGCCATCTGATTTTCCTCTCGTGGAAGGTAGCGGAAGGTGATATCATCAAACTCCTTAATTAGTTCCATAACTAATTTTCGATAATTGACCAATTTGGGATCTCTTGTCTGCCATTCCCCTTTGAGCTGATAGATTACCAGTGCAGAGTCTCCATACACCTCTAACACTTAAATCTTACGCTCTATGGCTGCCCGAATCCCCATGATACATGCTTCGTATTCGGCCATATTGTTTGTACAATCAAAATCCAATTTGCAAGTCACTGGATAATGATCTCCGCTTGGGGATACCAAGATTGCTCCGATTCCATTGCCTACAGCATTTGAAGCCCAGTCGAAGTTTAATTTCCAAGCATTGCCCTCTCGAGTATCCTCTTCAGTGGTTGCTACGTACACTGTATCTTCATTTGGGAAATCGAAGTTCAAAGGCTCATAATCCTCTAGAGCTTTACTAGCTAGAAAATCTGCTATTGCACTTCCCTTTATAGCCTTTTGACTCACGTAGAGTATGTCGAATTCGGAAAGTAAGATCTGCCATCGGGCCATTCTTCCATTCAAAGCAGTCGACTCCATCATGTATTTCAGTGGGTCTAGTTTTGAGATTAGCCAAGTGGTATGATATAATATGTACTGCTTTAATCTCCGAGTTGTCCAAATCAGGGCGCAACATAGCTTCTCGATTGGCGAATATCTTGTCTCGCATTCATTGAACTTTTTGCTGAGATAGTATATCGCTCTTTCTTTTCTTCCTGACTCATCATGCTGGCCCAACACGCATCTCATAAAATTCTTAAATATCGCTAAATACAATATCAATAGCCTGCCTGGGTATGGTGGCATTAGTACTGGGGCGTTAGATAAGTAATACTTAATCTTGTCAAAAGCTTTTTGGCATTCCTCATCCCATACACCTGGATTGTGTTTCTTAAGGAGACGAAAAATAGGATCGCATTTCTCAGTTAACTGTGAAATGAACCTGGCGATGTAGTTCAGTCTTCCCAAGAAACCTCGAACTTCTTTTTGAGTGTGCGGCGGAGGAAAATCTTGTATGACCTTGACTTTGTCTGGGTCAATCTCGATCCCTCTTTCACTAACCACGAACCCTAGAAGCTTTCCAGATCTAGCCCCGAAAGTGCATTTGGCCAGGTTAAGCTTTAATTGGAACTTCCTTAACCGTATAAACAGTTTTCTCAAGACTTGTACATGCTCTTTCTCTGTTCTAGATTTTGCGATCATGTCATCTACATATACTTCTATCTCTTTATGCATCATGTCATGGAATAAGGTTACCATGGCTCTTTGATAGGTTGCCCCCGCATTCTTCAATCCAAAGGGCATTACCTTGTAACAGAATGTGCCCCACATGGTTACAAAGGTAGTCTTGTCCATGTCTGCAGGATGCATTTTTATCTGATTGTATCCCGAGAAACCGTCCATAAAGGAGAAAAGTGAGTAACTTGCCGCGTTATCTACTAAAGTGTCGATATGCGGCAATGGAAAATTATCCTTAGGGCTAGCTTTGTTCAGATCCCTATAGTTTACACACATTCGAACTTTCCCATCTTTTTTAGGGACTGGGACTATATTAGCTACCCATTCTGAGTATTTGACCACTTGTAGGAATCCTGCGTCGAACTGCTTCTTAACCTCCTCTTTTATTTTCAACAAAACATCAGGCCTCATTCTTCGTAGCTTCTGTTGAACCGGTCTACATTCTTCTTTTGTGGGCAATCGGTGCACTACTACATCAGTATTTAATCCTGACATATCTTGGTAAGACCATGTGAAGACATCCTTGAACTCTCGAAGCAACTCAACAAGATCTTGCTTTATCTCTGTGGCGATACAAACACCAATTTTTACCTCTTTTCCTTCTCCCAAGCTTACAACCTCCACTAACTCTTTTTGAGGTAAGATTTGTTTTTCTTCTCGCTCCACCATTTTTAACAAATCAGGAGATAAGGTGCTGTCTTGGTCATCTTCAAAATCCTGAAGGTCATCCGTATTCATATCTTTTTCAAATAGGGCATATGGGTCAGTAACAGCATTGCTCACATCATTGATATCGGAAGACCTGTTATTGGGATGAGGGAAAGTCCAAAGAAAAAAGAATCTAAGAATGATAGTATGCACAGTATGATTATAAATAGAATGAAAAGAATGAAAGAATATTTGCTCAATGTGAGACTGAATGATAAGTTTTCATTGAAGTAAGATTTGGAAATGTGCCTTTTACAAAGTGTTCTGAAAATTACTCTGAATTAGTTCTAAATGTTACAGGGATCTCTTCTGCAGTCCAATTGTTCAGAACACTTCCAGGTTAGTAAGGGCGAATACCCGATAAATTTCGTTCCACCCTTTCCTCTTCAGATATAGCATTGATGTCCAACCTTCCAGTCCTTCCTTTCGTAACTTTATTCTTTCATTCGGGGTAAACAATTCCCCCTGACACAAATGTCTTAGATATATGGGGAAAGGTCATCGGTCCCCACTTGGCTTCTATCCCGCTCAAATGTGCTCTTCTTTTCTCTCGTTTTTTCTCTAATTCCTTCTTCCTTTCCCTTGCGTCAGGCTTATACCCCAAACCATAACGGTCCTGTTTGTTAACCGAGATCGGTACTTCAACCCGTCCTTGGAGGTATTTTCCAAGTCCTCCTCCAAGCAACGCTCCCTTTCCCATTGTTAGCTGTAAACTCATTGACGTAGCTTTGGATATCTTGGGCTTTGAAATTTTGCTCCCCTCAATGACAAATGTTGCATTTACGAATTCCAATGATCGGAATAAACATTCTATTATTTCACTATCGACCTCTATATATGGCATGTCATCGGTAACTGATGCAATGATGTCTTCTTCTGCATCTACAGTTACCAATCGGCCCTCTATTACTAATTTCAACTTTTGGTGAAGTGACGATGGTACAGCCCCGGCAGAATGGATCCAAGGCCTCCCCAATAGGCAATTGTAAGATGGTTTAATATCCATTACCAAAAAGTCCACCTCGTATGTATTTGGACCAATCAAGAGAGGTATTTCGATTCTTCCCATTACTTTTCTCCCAGTGCCATCAAATGCTCTCACAATATTTTGACATGATTTCATGTGAGAACTGTCCACAGGTAGCCTGTTTAATGTGGATAGGGGTAAAACATTCAGTGCTGATCCATTGTCAATGAGTACCCCTGGTAGTGTTCACCCTTTGCAACGGGTAGTGATGTGCAAGGCCTTGGTAGATCCCATACCACCTGGCGGGATCTCATCATCGTTGAAGAAGATTAAGTTGTCGGCATTTATATTATTAACCAGGCGATCCAACTTGTTCACTGAGATATCGTTAGCAACATAAGTCTCATTTAGCATTTTTATCGACGCATTACGATGTGTCTCCGAACTTAGAAGTAGCTCGAGCACTGAGATACGAGCCGGTTGCTTATGCAGTTGTTCCACCACGCTGTACTCGCTATGCTTCAAGAATTTTAAGAATTCTTTAGCCTCATTTTTAGTCACTGGTTGTTAACTTGCGATTCAATTTTGGCCATATTTGTTTTATCTTGTTCAACCGCTAAGGCTTTTCCTTTCATAGGCTCCCTTTTTTTATTTGATGGGTCGTAGCGTTTTCCACTACGAGTATGGAAACCTACATCACTACCCTCTTCTGAAGCGTTTACTGGGTTTTCCTCTCCCGGGATTGTCACGTTGCAGTCATAATTCCAAGGAACCTTTTTGCTATCCTTATAAGGAAAGGCTACAGGTTTTTGGATTATGATCCTTGGTGCCAGTTGTATTCCAGATCCTGTGCTTCTTGGCCTTGAAATAATCACCACCGGGTGATTTTGGGCTTTTCTCGTAGGTCCCTCCTCCGAAGCGTAAACTTCTCCTTCTTCTAGTCCCTTGATCTCTTCGTAAAATTCTAGCTCTTTGTTGTTCATCAAATTTTGTACCATGGTCTTAAATTCTGTACATCCCTGGATATTATGACCCTTTTCGACATGAAACTCACAGTAGCTCATCATCCCTCCTGGTCTCCTCTCCAAATTCTGAGTGATTAATCCCATGCCTATCATTTGTTTCAAAACCTATTTCAGTGGGGTTTTTACTTCTGCAATATCTGTTTTGATTCTCTTCCCTATATTTCCGCTTATCATGTTCACCCCCTTGTCAGCGTGGTTAGGCAATGGATTTTCCCCACTGGGTGAATCATCAAACTTGACAACACCCATACCGGTCAGCTTTTCCACCAGCCTTTTGAAGGCTGTGCAATTCTCTATCGAATACCCCGTGATTCCCGCATGATAGTCACATTGCGCGTTCGTGTCATACCAATTGGGGTATGGAGGTTGCAGAGGTTTCAAATAGCAAGGAGAGACAACATGCGCATCAAACAGATTTTGATATAACTCCCGGTACGGCATTGGAATTGGCGTAAACTGGGGCTTCTCGATGTTTTGCCTTTTGCCAGATTCATGTCTTGACAGACTTTGCTGATTAGTAGCTACATTCCTTGGTTGATTCACAATGATTGATTTCGAGTAACCCTTGTTATAAGTGCTCACGTTGTTTACCTCATTCTCCCTTTTTTTCGGGGCTGATCTTCGGTTACTTTCTCCAGACTCGATCCTCCCACTCTTGATGGCATTTTCAATCATCTCTCCATTCATAACTATGTCGGAGAAGCTCTTCGTGGCACTTCCTAACATATGTGTGATGAATGGTGCCTTCAATGTGTTGATGAAGAGCATAGACATCTCTTTCTCCAAGAGTGGTGGTAGGACTTGAACGGCAACTTCCCTCCATTTTTGTGCATATTGCCTAAAACTTTCATTAGGCTTCTTTTCCATATTTTGGAGGGTAATTCTATCAGGGACCATATCGGCTACATGGCTGTATTGCTTTATAAATGGTTGTGCTAAGTCCCTCCATGATCCGATTTTGGCACGACTCGATTGATTATACCACCTAGATGCTGCCCCTACGAGGCTATCTTGGAAGCAATGTATAAGCAATTGGTCGTTGTTAATGTACCCAGTCATACGTCTGCAGAACATGGTAATATGAGTTTCTGGGCAACTAGTCCCATTGTATTTCTCAAATTCCGGCATTTTAAATTTGTGGGGAAGTACCAAATCTGGGACTAAGCTCAAGTCTTTAGCGTCGATCCCATGATAATTCTCGCTACTTTCCATGGCTTTGAATTTCTCTTCGAGCCATTTACACCTTTCCTCCAATCGGCTCGGCAGTTCTTCCTTTGTTTTCTCTTTTCCCATCATTTCGTCAAAATCTGGTACTATGGGATTGGTAGGGGCTTCTCCGAGATGAGAACCTATTCCAGTTTGGAAATTTACTGGCATTGAGGTGCCAGTCTGAAACTGCTGGGGCCTGATAGTAACAGATGATCTTGTAGGTGCACCTCAGCTTGGGTTTGCGCATGAGGAGGAGTGAAACCTGGGGGATAGAGAGGGCTATCATTATTTTCTTCTTCTGTATTAACCACGGGGTCTTTTCCTTTGTCGTTTCCCCCTTTCAACAATTGCGTCAATTCAGCTATCATGCTTTTTTGAGACTCTATCATTTCGTTCATCATATCTTGTTGAATCTTCTCTAACCGCTCTTGCATTTGTTCCTGCATCTCCTTTTGGAGTTGTTCGAGTCTTTCAAATCTTTCGAATCTTTGATCTATGGCTTTTATCTTGCGGCGGGTACCGTAGTGATAAACGGTTGGCTAATTTTTGTTAGTTTCCAAGGTAATTCTGTCATAATTTTAAATTAATTAGGCTTCCTTTTTTTAAAACTTCAATGCATATGATGATATATAGATGCATGAATGCAAAAAGAGGCATTGATTCTAGTTCAATTTCATTAGAAAAAAACTCGACTAGAAAACAAATTCCTTTACATAAAATGGATTATATATACGGCTTTGCCTTTATACTCAAAGCCTTAACCTTCCTAAGGAGCCAAGCTAAATCTCGACCCCGGCTTGATTCTGATTCATACTTTAAACTCAATACATCAGCCTGAACTGCTAAGGTTTGTAAATGATCAGCTGCTTCCCGTACTGGAGTCACGGCTTCGCCCATAATGTAGTCCCTTTCTCTAATTTGGTTTTGAGAATGATGGAATTGCTCTCGCCACTGCTCATTGCTCCTCTCAAGAAGCTCCACTCGTAGTTCAGACTTTTTCCATGCCTCCTCAAGCTCTCCTATCCTCTCGTTTAATTCATCAATCTTCTTCAAACTCGCCCTTAATTCGATCGCGGAGTTGCGACTACGATACAGGTGAAATGACTTTTCCAACTCCGCCACCCGAGCTTTTAATTCCGCTTTCACACATTGACATTTTAATAAGCTTTTCTCCAAAACACTTTCTCGAGCTCGAGTATCTTGGAAATCCTTCTCCCACTTATCAGCCTTGGTTCTTTCTTCTTTGATCTCTTGTCGCCACTGCTCTGACGTTTTGCCCAAACCGGCAGTTCTTATTGACAATCGCAACTTCTTATAATCCGATTTTAGATTATTCAAATCCTCCTCAGCCTTGTTCTTTCCTTTCCTTAGTTTCTCAGCTTCTAGCTTGTGGATATCGACATCTAGTCCCAAACGCATCTTCTCCTCTTCCAGCTGTTCTATCTTCTTTCCCCATTCTGAACTTCTTTTTTCAAAGTCTTGTTTGATGATCTCCAATTCTGACGGAACTACCTGCAGGTGCTTCTCTAGAGATTGAACGCAATCTTCTCTCCGCCCCGGGATATTGTCATTGATCCTTTTACCCCACCACCCGTAATATTCGGGAGTTGTCATTGCCCCTACGGTAAATCTTTTCATCCGGTAAACTCGTTTCCAAGCGTTAGATATTTCTCAAATTTTTCTCTTATAGTTATCATCCTTATAAGAGAATTCACATTGCGCCAACCCATGTGTTGCCGGTATGAACTATCTCGATCTGTATTGTCTTAATACCAACAAAGGGGTATATCCGACAACTCTCTAAATTCCAAGTAAAAGGACCCAGTCAAAGTCCCCACATCGGTATAAAATCTCATCGGGCACCATCCAAGGAGCCTTCCACTCGACATCATCCTCTTGAAGATTTTGGAGAATCGCCATCCATTTTTCCTCTATGATATCGTCTCGTCTTGGTGTAGCTACTAGTTCCTTTAATAGGGAGTAATTTTCTGAGAAGACCTGATACGAGACTTTTTCCACCTTCCAAAAGTGACTATGGAACCTCACCAATAGCAATTGCGCGCATCCAATGAACCTTCCCTTGCCCGCTCTTCGACACGCGTTTAGGGACCTAAAGGTTTCAGCCAAAATTGCTGGGACCGGTGTAACCCCTTTGTTAAGCCTATCAAACAAATCTGAAATCGCCTCATCCACATGGCCTAGTGCTTTAGGGAAGACAACCAAACCATAAACGCTCAATGCAAAAATATCAACCCTTTTCTTTACATCTGGATGTGCCAGGATTAAATCTCGCAAGTTCCTCCAAGGTATGCATTTGCTATCCCCCTTTTGCTTAATCCGGGCTGTGACCCATTGCTCGCTCATTCCTGTGATGCACATTAGTTTCTTCAAGAATGTCGAGACATTAGCTGATCTTGAATAGACTTTGTCAACTTGGATCCTTGGACACCGTAGCAAGGTCGTATACTCCTCTATCGTAGGTACCAAATCTACTTTCCCAAACGTGAAACAATTATAGGCCAGATTCCAGTACTGCGCAAGGGCTCGAAATAAGCGTTTGTCTACTCTCACATCAAGCAAATAAGGCAAATCCCCGTAGTTGCTGTAAAAGAGTTGCTTAATCTTGTTATCCCACTGATTCCATATTTCCTTTAATTCTTGCACACCATCTTGAGTCATACTAATGCGAGTGAAATCCCATAATTCCGATGTGTATCCTTCTGCGAGGCTATCACCCTTTTCTTGCTGAACCTTTTCAGACCAAACTTGGACGACCGCATTGTCTTCCACTTTACCAAGAAACTCTTTTTCCATATTGAGCTTTTCTATTTAGATATCGAATGTTAACCAACACCTCTTTAGAAATGAAATGTCATGCAATCAAAACAAAGCCAAAACAGAATAAGTTAGTATTGCACATCAAGCTAAATTTCAAAGCATGAAAAAATAATAATAAAATAAATCACATATTCAGGTAGCTACTAGGGCTTGGCATAGTTCTTCCCAGGGTAAGCTCTCAAAGCTCGTTATATAGGGTTCGGTTCTAAAGTAAAGGTACCCGAACCAGCAGATTCCTCGATCCTCACCCATTATAGGCTCATATGGAACGAGTTCGGCTCAGGGGAATACATTTCCCTATGGCTGCACGGAGATGAAAATCTCACGAAGACATAGGTACGGATGTATCCCGAAAGTGATTCACTATCCTGCACGGAGGTGAAAACCTCACGAAGGACTAGCTTCTCACTCCCACTTAAAAGGTGTGACCAACGGTCATGCAATGCAATATGCAGAGATAAAAATTTAAAACACAAAACATGATGAAAATTATGAGTTCAAAACCAATGAAATGTAATGAGAGGATTGTATATTTAAACCAAATTTTTCAACTTTCGACAAAAGACAATAATTAATCAACACGTGGCTTGACTCTCTTATTTTCTCTATCCCCAGCGGAGTCGCCAAGCTGTTGACACCATTTTTTTGATAAAAACGGGGTTGACTTGGGTTTTGAAAAATGAAAACGAAACAGGAGTCGCCACCGATCTTTTTAATGAGGTGAGATCGGGACACCTCGAATAGTGGTTGTTTTTAATAAATAATTTGATCTTATTAAAACAACGATTTTGGTCTACAAAATTCAGAAAAATAGGTTCGGGAGTCAGTTACGTACGAGGAAGGGTTAGCACCCTCGTAACGCCCAAAAATTGGTACCTAAATTGATTAACTAATGTCTTAATGTCGAAGATTGAAAATTTTAAAGAGATTTAGGGTACAATCCTTAAAAAAACTTGAATAACATGGATTGAAAATTAAGAGGATATTTGGCTATTTGGACGAACGAGAAATCGAAATCCAGCACGTTAGGATATGTTCTCTCGAATTTCCAAATACAAAACATTGCCTTATTTTAAAATTTCGAAAGGATATTCGACTATTTGGTTAAACGAGCAATCGACACCCAACACGTTAGGGCACGTTTCCTCGATTTTCCAAACGTAAAACATTGCCTTATTTTAAAATTTCGAAAGGATATTCGACTATTTGGTTAAACGAGTAATCGACACCCAACACGTTAGGGCACGTTTCCTCGATTCTCCAAACGTAAAATATTGCCTTATTTTATGTTGATGAATACAATGGCGTAGCATAAATAATACGAGTAATAGCAATGAAAGGAAATCGGATAAAAAAGGGCAAAAATGACATATAAAATAACAATACATATAAGCAAATAAGATCAGAACGTTCTCTCAAAATAATAATGAAAATGTAAATAAAGAAATGAACAAAGAAAATGAATAGAACTATAGAAATATAAAAGACATATATATGTGTATACGTAAAATTATGGAAGTTTGAAAAACGTATATATATATATGTATATACTTCAAAATTATTGTAGAAAATATATATAAACATGTAGGTAAGCGTACGTACGTATGTGCATTAAAATATGTATAAAATTATAGAAAGTATATAAAGAATGTGTATATATATATAGAATATATACATAGGTATATAAATGGGCTCTAAAAAAGGGTATTATAAAATAAGATTGCACACAAATATATATATATATATATATTATACTAGATTAGCGTAGAAAATATACCAAGTTATACATAATGAAATTAAATATCAATATATAATAACAATATAAAAAGACTTGATGTAATAATGTACAATAAACTCATCATACTAATAATAATACGTTACAAAAAGGAAAATAATGAGATTAAATGCCAACATATGATAATAGCTTAAAATAACAGTATATACATATAAATATTAATGAAAATATGAACAAATATAATAATCTATAATAATAAGAGTAATAATAATTAATAGTAAGCCAAAGAAAAACGAAAGGGATTAAATCGAAGCTAAAACCGAATTACAAGGGAACAAACATAAATAAAACCAAACAAGGACCCATGTGCAATGCGCGAACAACGTGGCGGGTTAATCAGAAATATTTCCCACTCTCTCTAAACGCAGCGTAGCATGGGGACCAAGATGAAATCCGTAGGAAAATAAGTGGTCCAGTTTAAAGAAACAACGGAAACTAGATTGAACCAAGGCACAAAAGTGGAGGACCTGGCGCGCAAATAACCCTCCCTATGTCAAAACACGCGGATCTAGCCGAGGTTGGATCGGGTCACTGGGTTAAAGGCCTCATACGACGCCGTTTTAGAGTCACCTTTAAATACTTAAAAAAAAGAAAAACTAAAACCTAACATTTTAATTCCTAAAAGAGACAGATCTCCCTCACCCTCAACCGCCTCACATTCGGTGCTCCTCTTCGGCTCCGACGAAGACCGACAGAAGAGGTTCCGACGGTGCGCCTTGGTGAGGCTTCTTTTATCCCTTTCTTTTTAAAAAAAAAAGGTAACAAAACCAATTTAGGTACTTAAAAAAAACCGAAATGGGAAAGAAAAAGAAATGGCCTTTCGGCCTTTGTCCCCGGTTGCAACACGAACGAACCCTCGAAGGGCTTTCGTGACCTTGACGAACGGAGGGGACCTCCGTCGACGGCGCACGACCCAACCCCCAGGTACGTTTTAACCCCTTTTCCTCTTTATACTTATAATAATTTTCAAAAAAGAAAAAATAAAAAATAAAAACAGGAGTAGAAACTTGAAGATAAAAGAGATTATCAACCTTTTTTGATTGACTTTTGCTCTCCTTTTCTATTCGATTGATCTTCTTTTTGTTTTTTTTTTAGAAACTTGAAGATAAAAGAGATTATCAACCTTTTTTGATTGACTTTTGCTCTCCTTTTCTATTCGATTGATCTTCTTTTTTTTTACAAGGTTATTTTAGTGGCTTTTATAGCCACGATTACACTGTTGGTCCATGTTACTGTTCGCTTTTTTCTTTTCTATGTTTTGCTTTTGTTTCTGTCTTCTCGTTGCCGTTTCTGTGCTGTTTCTTTTGGTCTTTTTTGCAGGTGTCGGGGGTCAACGGAGAGGATTGCTATTTTGGTGTCAATGGAGGCTGGGCAGGCCTCGGGACGAGGCGTGGACGTTGCGCCCGAGGAGGAGCGACGCAAAGGAGAGGGAACCCTAGGGTTCCCTGTGCTTGCCTAGTCTTTAGGCCCCCTTGGGCCGTTTAGAATCCGGGCCGTTTTGGGCTTGTTGTACATGGGTCATTTAATTTTATTATTTTGGTTTTGTTTCGGGCCTGGGCTATTAAGTTTGATATGAGAGGGAAGATAAACGTTGATAAAAATTTCTGGTAAATGAGAAATTTTTGTTAAGTTTGTAAGAAATCTAGCAAAAGTAGAATTTTTTTTTAGTTTAAACCATATATATTGAAATTTTTTACACTTATATATTTTTAATTTTAATTTTTTATAATTTATATATTTTTAAATTTTTAAGATCTAAAAAATTTTTGAAATAATATGTAAATAATGATTGTTAATTCTTTTAGAATAAGGATCAAATTCACATAATAATAAATTTAGCCTTTAACGGTTTAGTATTATTTCAATTTTATAACAATCGCCTCATTTCCCCATCACAAAATTAACGAGATCTTGAGTCTTGAGCAAAGAAAATGTTTGTATAAATTAGAAATTCACCCATTTATGAAAAAGAAAGGAATTTCACCCTTAAACCTTCATACAAGTTTTCTACATTAAAAAGAAAAGTCTAGCACTAAACATTTTTGGGAAAAAAGAAGTGCAATAGATGGTGATGATAGTGAGACATTTAAAAAATAAATTTAATTGAAAAACAAAATAATCAAAACAAGGGGCCGACGACTGTTGACATTTACATTTGACATCTGCCACTAACTAATCTCTTGTTTAAAGTATATTATAACAAAACAGTGGTTATAATGTTGAATTGAAAAGAGCCCTTACTTGGCCCTTTTCCACCCTTCCCATGACTCACTTGATTAAACAACGCAAAGTTATACATAATGACAAAAACAAGTCATTCCCTATTCAAGTCTACACCTTTGATTTGCTTCAGAAAATACACCCTATGAGGAGCTTTGGCTGTCTAATTTTATATTAATAAAGTAATTGATAAAGATATGCAGGATCCTATTTCCTCTCCCTCATCTCTTTTTTAGGCACAAGAAAACAATTTTAAAAAGCATTACTCTACATCTTCATGTACCAACTATATCAGTTTATCTAAGTCCAGGTGCCTCTATGTGTATGTGTGTGTGCATATATATATAATAGTGGTAAAGATGAACCGCTTTAAAGGTGGAGGGGGGGGGGAGGAGTGGGAACCTTTTCTGAGTCAATTTTGATCATGATAGAAAATTTGGAAATGGTGGAAAACAGGCCACCC
Organism: Gossypium hirsutum; assembly: GCF_007990345.1. Classification (NCBI taxonomy): domain Eukaryota; kingdom Viridiplantae; phylum Streptophyta; class Magnoliopsida; order Malvales; family Malvaceae; genus Gossypium; species Gossypium hirsutum. Next base: position 21,021,338 of record NC_053441.1, read on the forward strand.
ATTGTTGGTTTAAACAAGTCGAAAAATACAACTTAAATATGGTAAGCTGATTCGGATTAAAAATGCCAGTTCCTGTGTGCATTGCCTTCTCTCTTTTCAACATTTGAACACCCAGCTCAAAAACTTAATGCTTTTTTTTTTCTTTATTAATTAAAAGCACTGGGGTTCTTGAGTTTTCTTGGTGCCAGGCTGCCAACTATTATGGTCAAATTGGTATGAAAATAATAATTTAGCTAGCAGGGCCAAACCGATATAAACTAAGCTGCCTTTCACATTTGGTTAATCGGTTAGGAGTTGGGGTGTGTTGGTGATAGGGAGTGTGTCATGGGCGGGGGGAGTAACTTAGTTTACAGTAATGATGGATGGATGGGTAAGATCCAAGCAACAACCCTGAAGCACAAACACCTGATAAATTTGCTCCCTCTTGGAAGGTCATCTGGATGGGGATCAGATTATAAATAATATTAAATCAAAGGGTAAAAGCGATCGCCGTCTCCAAAATTGACCAGCCTGATCCGTACAAACAAGTTGATTTATTATTATTCACACTGGAATAGCACAAAGCCCTTCTTTGCTCGGCCCTCTATGCGGGGACCATCCGCCTATGGGAACACCCCTATGAAATAAATCCATCATTCCAGTATCTCCTGTAAAAACAATTGCTACATCGTACAAGCTATAGGACCATTTTCTAGGGAACAATCACATCTCAAAAACTAGAGGCGTTTTTTAATGTATCAAACAGGGTAGTAATAGTATGGGGTTACTCTCTCTCTCTGCCTTTGTTTCTTTAAAAAAAGGGAAATTATGGGCAATAATGGATTCAACTGTTGCACATCATGGGTTTGAGGCTGTAAGCCTGAAGCACTGGCAATGGTGATGCAAAAGGGTTTTATATTAAGGGGTTAGGAGTTATTTAATATGCTAAGGCAGAGATGGTTTGTTGGAAGCAGGGAGGATTCAATTTATAAAAAAAACATGGACTGCTTAATACTATTAAAATGGATTTCCTCGAAAACCCAAATCTAACTATGTTTTTTAGTTTTGAGACACATAACCATAGTCCCTGAAATAGATCAGAGTGAAAGCTGTTTAATCAAATGGGATCACTAAGTGAGTTGGTTTTGTGGAAGGGAAGTGACTTCTTTTCCTACAATAATTGGAGCTTCTGCTGCCTAGTTTATTTGAGTTTTAAAGACCCAATGATGGGTTCAAATCTAGTGGCACCTTTCTTTACACGTATGAAGGAACCAGAGAGATTTTCACGGCTTGAAAGCATAATGTTGGATGTCCCCATTAAAAATCCATGTCCATGTCCATGGTTATTGTCTATGTCTATGTCCATGTCTTGTTAAAATGAAAGCACTTCAAGTGGATTCCAACTCCTCTTCAACCATGGGTTCCCCCCTCTTCACCTAGTAGTGGGCATCCTTTTCACCACCTAACCTTTCTGAAAAAAATGTAACCCATTGAATATAAAAGATCAATTAGATCCCATTATAAAAATCAATACTACTTGAAGATTCCTTTTTAATATTTCAAGGTGGGTTCTCTCAAATCCAAGTGCCCAATAGTTTGGCTCTATGCTTGTTGCTGTGCAATGGCCTTCTTCCCCCCATATCTTCACTTCCTAATATCTTAAACATGCACAGATCTCATCCCCAGTTTTTATTTTATTTTTATGTTTTTAAAGATCACTTATAAGCTCCATTATCCAATTAGATTATGCTTCTGCTTTAAAAAGCAAAAGCTCTCTGCTTTTATCTGTACTTTTAATATCTGCTTAAAGATACAACAATTGTATTTTATACATCTCCTTGTACCCTGTTATGGTGCCAATTCTCCTTTGAATTTTTTTTAAGAAAAAAATATTGTTGCAGTGTTATTATTAGTTTGCTGTCCAAAAAAAGGTTACTAATATATATAATATTCATGACAGATGGGTGCAATAAGTTATATGGAGGTTGGAAGTTACAAGAATCTTTGGGATGGTAATATAAATATTAATTAATGACTTGAACATCAATTGCCAATAATTACAAACATATGCTTATGGATAATTAAGAGTATATCTAAATGAACTTACTATTTTCATTTCAAATCTGTCATTGATCTTATCTTGCTCTATAAGATGATGAAGTACCTCAAAAGGATAGATCAAATTGGCCAGGGAGATTATGATATTTTTCATAGCTATTATTACCCATGATTGAGCTTTTGATTAAGATTCGAGTAATTGGCAAAATGTGCAATTCCTGGCTAGGTAATGGATAATTGAAACTTGGAGGAAATGGTTAAAATAGGATTAAAATTAGAAATGTTCAAAGTAAAATCAATCCCTTTCTCTTTTTATTGAGTTTTCAAGAGACCCATCAAAGTTTTGTTTGTATGTGGTCATCTTACCATCAAAACGTGTAATTATTCAATGATTAAAGGGTTCCCATTCTTTAGAATCCAATTAAGTCACAAATGAGAATAATTGCAAGGTGAGTGCCATACGTACGATTTTGTCATAAATTGCATATAGAGGGGGGACTTTTGTTAACATTAATGGGAGACAACATTAATGGCAAACAATACAAAGTGGTGCAAGTTTAGCACCCTAAAGTTGACTTTGAAAAAGTGGCATGGGATAATTTTTTTTTGGTCCTTGAGATAATGGGCTATTTATTGTTTGGTCCTAAAACCTCAACTATAAATAGGCCTTCTCATTTCTCATTTCAATTGATCCCAACCAATCTTTCTCTCTTAGTTTTCTCTCTTCTCCCATTTGAGAATTCTTAAGGAATTCTATTTGTTTGTAATACTTTGGAGATAGTAAAGTTATCATCTGGTGTTAGTGCCCGAGGACGTAGGTATAATTTACCGAACCTCGTTAAATCTCTTGTGTTCTTTCTTGTCCTATTTTTCTTTCAATATTTGAGGGTATAATAGTAGTATTTAATTGTGCTATTAAATTACTATAGAAGGGATATTCTGTCTAAGGAAAGACTTGGTATTTAAGAGATCCATGTGATCCACCTCTCTTCCCTGGGAATTGAACTTTGTGTGATTTTTTAGTACAATAATTTACACGCTTCCGACCCTATTGGAACGACAAGTGGTATCAAGAGCCGAAGGTTAATCGTAGTATGCTCTGTGGTTGCAGTTTAAACTGATCTTCCACATCAGAAAAGATTTCCTTAGGTATATATTGAAAGATTATGGAGAAAACGGTCGGTGTAGGAGCTTCAACATCGTCCATGTGGACAAGACCGACAATTGCAAATGCAAGACTGGCCGTGGAGATCTTTGATGGCACAGGCCATTTTGGTATGTGGCAAAGTGAGGTTCTAGATGCCCTTTTTCAGCAGAGTCTAGACATTACCATTGATGAAGAAAAACCAGATGATGTACAGGAGAAAGATTGGAAGGCGATCAATCGGTTGGCATGTGGCACAATTCGATCATGCCTTTCTCGAGAGCAGAGGTATGCTTTTTCAAATAAGACTTCTGCAAATAAGTTGTGGGTGGCACTTGAAGAAAATTTTTTGAAGAAAAACAGTCAAAATAAGCTCCACTTGAAGAAAAGACTGTTTCGCTTCACATACGTCCCAAGTACCACAATGAATGATCACATCACCAAATTTAATCAGTTAGTCACTGATTTGCTGAATATGGATGAGACATTCAAAGATGAAGATTTGGCTTTGATGCTGTTGGGGTCACTTCCTGAGGAGTTTGAGTTCCTAGAAACTACTCTACTTCATGGCAGGAGTGATATATCTCTGAGCGAAGTCTGTACGGCCTTATACAGTTATGAACAGAGAAAGAAGGACAAACAGAAAAACTCAATCTGAGATACAGAAGCTTTAGTAGTCTGAGGTCGTTCATACACTCGGAAGAAAACTCAAAAGGGGAGATCAAAGTCAAAGTCCAGACTCGGGAAAGATGAATGTGCTTTTTGTCATGAGAAAGGCCACTGGAAGAAAAATTGTCCAAAGCTGAAGAATAAGGGAAAAGCTGCTGTAGATGCTTGTGTTGCTAAGCATGATACTAGTGACTCTGAACTATCACTGGTTGCATCATCATCGTCGTTCCATTCAGATGAGTGGATATTGGATTCGGGTTGTACCTATCATATGTCCCCTAACCGGGAGTGGTTCTCTGATTTAGTAGAACTAAATGGAGGAGTTGTTTATATGGGCAATGACAATGCCTGTAAAACTGTTGGGATAGGTTCAATCCAATTAAAGAATAAAGATGGATCAACCAGAGTTCTGACTGACGTTCGGTACGTGCCCAGTTTGAAGAAAAATCTCATCTCATTGGGAGCCTTGGAATCCAATGGTTCAGTTGTTACTATGAGAGATGGGGTTTTGAAAGTGACATCTGGCGCACTTGTGATATTGAAGGGCATCAGGAAAAATAACTTGTATTACTACCAAGGTAGTACAGTTATTGGAGCAGTCGCTGCAGCTTCCGGCAACAAAGAATTGGACTCAATACAGTTGTGGCATATGAAGTTGGGACATGCCAGCGAAAAATCCTTGCAAATTTTGGCAAAGCAAGGATTGTTGAAAGGTGCAAAGGCTTGCAAATTAAAATTTTGTGAGCACTGTGTTCTGGGAAAGCAAAAGAGAGTGAAATTCGGCACTGCTATCCATAATACAAAAGGTATTTTGGAATATATTCACTCAGATGTGTGGGGGCCTTCCAAGACACCTTCATTGGGAGGAAAACACTACTTTGTTACTTTTGTTGATGACTTTTCCAGAAGAGTTTGGGTGTATACCATGAAAACTAAAGATGAAGTGCTTGGAGTTTTTCTTAAATGGAAAACTATGATCGAAAACCAGACTGGCAAGAAAATCAAGCGGCTTAGGACGGACAATGGAGGGGAATATAAAAGTGATCCGTTCTTCGATGTGTGCCAAGAGTATGGTATTGTTCGACACTTCACAGTTAGGGATACACCACAACAGAATGGATTGGCAGAGCGTATGAATCGAACATTGCTGGAGAAAGTTCGATGTATGTTGTCCAATGCTGGGTTGGACAAGCAATTTTGGGCTGAGGCTGTGACATACGCTGGCCATCTTGTTAATCGTTTGCCATCATCTGCATTAGAAAGAAAAACTCCTATGGAGGTATGGTCTGGAAAACCGGCTACAGATTATGATTCCTTACATGTGTTTGGAACCACTGCATATTACCATGTGAAGGAGTCAAAGTTAGATCCGAGGGCAAAGAAAGCTCTCTTTATGGGAATCACTTCTGGAGTGAAGGGATTTCGTCTTTGGTGCTTAAGCACAAAGAAAATGATCTGTAGCAGAGATGTTACCTTTGATGAATCTGCCACATTGAAAAAGGTAGCAGATAAAGATATTCAGACGAGCAATACTCCACAGCAGGTGGAGTGTACTCCAAAATAGGTGGAGTTTGAGCAGATGGGGATTTGCCCAGTTAATAAGTCTAATTCTCCAGCCACAATGGAGGAATTAGAGGTTGAAGAGGTTCTGACCCAAGAACCACTAAGTACACCAGAACCAGTTGCAGTTGCAAGGCCACGGAGAGAAATTCGTAAACCTGCTCGATTTACTGATATGGTGGCCTACGCCCTTCCCGTTGTTGATGATATTCCTATCACTTATCAAGAAGCAATGCAAAGCTTAGAAAGTGATAAATGGAAAAGCGCCATGGATGAAGAAATGCAGTCTCTTCGGAAGAACAATACTTGGGAGTTGGCGCAATTACCGAAAGGTAAAAGGGCAATCGGATGCAAGTGGGTATTCGCAAAGAAAGATGGATCTCCTAGCAAGAAGGATAGGCAAGATTGGTAGCTAAAGGCTACGCTCAGAAGGAGGGAATTGACTACAATGATGTATTTTCCCCTGTTGTGAAGCATTCCTCCATTAGAATTTTGTTGGCCTTGGTAGCACAGTTGAATTTGGAGCTAGCTCAACTTGATGTTAAGACGGCTTTCTTGCATGGTGAGTTAGAAGAGGAGATCTATATGACTCAGCCAGAAGGATACACAGATGCTGGTGGTAGAAATTGGGTTTGTAAGCTTAACAAATCGCTATATGGATTGAAGCAATCCCCGAGGTAGTGGTACAAGCGATTTGATAGCTTTATGAGAAGGCAGAAGTACACAAGAAGCAAATATGACAATTGTGTATATTTGCAGAAGCTGCATGACGGATCTTTCATTTATCTACTCTTGTATGTTGATGATATGTTAATCGCTTCGAAGAGCCAAAATGAGATAGATAAGCTGAAGGCTCAGTTGAATCAAGAGTTCGAGATGAAAGATCTAGGTGAGGCCAAGAAGATTCTCGGCATGGAGATAAGTAGAGATAGACCGAGAGGCAAGCTCTGTTTAAATCAGAAGTAATATCTGAAAAAAGGTATTACAATGTTTTGGTGTAAATGAAAACACAAAACATGTAAGTACCCCACTTGCTTCTCATTTGAAACTTAGTGCTCAATTATCTCCGAAGACTGAAGATGAAAGAGAATATATGGTGAAAGTCCCATATGCTAATGCAGTTGGGAGTTTGATGTATGCGATGGTGTGTACGAGGCCTGACATTTCACAAGCTGTTGGAGTTGTGAGCAGGTATATGCATGATCCTGGAAAAGGACATTGGCAAGTTGTGAAATGGATTCTACGGTATCTTCGAAAAACCGTAGATGTTGGTTTAATTTTTGAACAGGATGAAGCACTTGGTCAGTTTGTAGTTGGATATGTTGATTCCGACTTTGCTGGTGATTTAGATAAACGTCGTTCAACTACGGGGTATTTGTTTACTCTTGCGAAAGCCCCAGTGAGTTGGAAGTCTACCTTACAGTCTACAGTAGCTGTGTCTACTACAGAGGCAGAATATATGGCAGTTACAGAAGCTGTTAAGGAGGCTATTTGGCTTAATGGATTGTTGAAAGACTTAGGAGTTGTTCAAAGTCACATAAGTTTATATTGTGACAGTCAGAGCGCTATTCATTTAGCGAAAAATCAAGTCTATCATTCAAGAACCAAGCATATCGACGTAAGATATCACTTTGTGCGGGAAGTCTTTGAAAAAGGAAAAATTCTACTTCAGAAGATTCCGACAGCAGATAATCCCGCAGATATGATGACCAAGGTGGTAACAACAATCAAGTTTAATCATTGTTTGAACTTGATTAACATCCTGAGAATTTGAGCACCTTCAGGTGTATGGCGCTCGAGAGTGCATTTGTAGGCACTACAAAAGATAACTTTATCGAATTTGGGGAGTTGAAGGAAGTGTGTGAAGATGTGATTATCCTAATCAAATCTTCAAGGTGGAGATTGTTAACATTAATGGGAGACAACATTAATGGCAAACAATACAAAGTGGTGCAAGTTTAGCACCCTAAAGTTGACTTTGAAAAAGTGGCATGGGATAATTTTTTTTTGGTCCTTGAGATAATGGGCTATTTATTGTTTGGTCCTTAAACCTCAACTATAAATAGGCCTTCTCATTTCTCATTTCAATTGATCCCAACCAATCTTTCTCTCTTAGTTTTCTCTCTTCTCCCATTTGAGAATTCTTAAGGAATTCTATTTGTTTGTAATACTTTGGAGATAGTAAAGTTATCATCTGGTGTTAGTGCCCGAGGACGTAGGTATAATTTACCGAACCTCGTTAAATCTCTTGTGTTCTTTCTTGTCCTATTTTTCTTTCAATATTTGAGGGTATAATAGTAGTATTTAATTGTGCTATTAAATTACTATAGAAGGGATATTCTGTCTAAGGAAAGACTTGGTATTTAAGAGATCCATGTGATCCACCTCTCTTCCCTGGGAATTGAACTTTGTGTGATTTTTTAGTACAATAATTTACACGCTTCCGACCCTATTGGAACAACAACTTTATGGTACTCCCATTTACAAATGGGGTTTGCATATAAAGATAAATTCGTCCTGAAGTGGGAAAAAATTGCACATGAAATTGAGAGGCAAAAAGGACTAGATGTGCTTGCAATATTACTGTACCATTTTTATGATGCTTGCTTTAGCCATATAAGGAAAATTATATTTTTCCCGAGCAAATGAGTAGAGCCATTGATTGATGCATTTTGCTCAAAAAAGAGTGTAAACATCAACAACTTGGATACATTAATTATTAGCCATTAGAAAAATGATTGGTCCTTCGATCCACCCATTCTAAAGACACTTCCTAGGCTTCTTTACTCAATTATAACACCCTCCTGCCTAAATATTCAAACCTCATTGCTACAGAATATACGTAATTAATGTCTCATTAGAGCAGATTTTTGTCTGGCTCTCAAGGTATCTTTACAACTTGTTAAAGAGATGCTCACCTCCCAATAATTTTTGTGCAATCCAACATAGGTTTCTAATGAATGTGGGGCACCCAACTTAAGCAGCATCCCCCATTTCATGAATTTCTATTATATGCGTCTATGGGGATTCTATATTTAGTGTACAAATTCCATTCCATTTGTTGATGTGATGGGAGTTTGTTTTACTATTCAATTTTTAATCCAAAACTTGTATTAATAAGGATTAAAAATAGAAAATGATGGCCAAGAAATGCATAAAACTAGTTTAAGGAATTATTATTATTATTATTGGGTTCCATTTGCATCAACTTATTCAGGAAAACTACAAATCTAAAAACTGTAATATGTTTGAGTTTGCTATCCTTTCTCCCAAGCAATATACAAATCACGATCATGTGCGTTAAATATTTACTAACAAAAAAAGCCATGGAAAAATGCAAATCCATCAGTTAATTTAATTAGCTCTTTCTAATTAATTAAACAAACTTAGTTTGTTAACCACATGGAACAAGTCCCCAGTAGAAAAAAAAAGAGGGCATAAGAAGGTAACATGTCAAGGGTTTTTTTTTTCTTCAGAGCTCCGTTCCATTTAAAGTCAAAACAAGTTAAACTTTAGAAAACAAAATTCTTCTAATCACAAGACTCGCCTTCTTTTGGTGATGGGTTATGAATGTAGAAAATTAATAATTATAATAAAGTTGCATCGATGTATATAAATAAAAGCTTTTGACTGTACTTGGTTGTTGCTCAAAGGAGGAAAAACAACCAATGGATTTGTAGATTCTGAATGTTTGTTTGCTTCAGATCAAACCTGACATTAGGGTCAATTTTTATTTTTATAAGAACGTGAACTGCTAGCATTAATCTGTTAGTTTACAATTATATATCAGGTTCTATCTGGGAAGACAAATTACAATGGCAGATGCAGGTGACTGCATCAACACGTGTTAGCATCATCAAACTTATACCCTTTTTTTTCTCATTTTTATGGTCAACATATCTGAGAATATCTCATAAACAAATGGCTATATGCAAAAAAAAAAAAGGGGAGAAGGAGGGAAATAATTCAAAGATTTTCCAAAATTATGGAATTCTTCTTGGGGCTCATGTTTTTCAATCACAGCCTGTTGAAGATGATGGTAGTTAATTACAATTGGAAATTACTCTCTCTAAAACGAGAAAATTACATAATAATAATTAATTCCTTCCACCCTTTTCTAGGGTGGGATATATCTAAGCACATTTAGCTGCTCTTTGTGACATTTCTTTCCAGTCCACCAAACGCTTCAAAAACTCCTTAACCTGTAAAATTATAGTAAAAAGGAATAAAGACACCTTTAAAAGTTAGCCCAAAATTAATGTTAGAAAATAGCAAAAATGCAAGCAGCTAAGATTAGTAAAATTACCTCAGATGGTTCTTGGAGAGAATATGAAGCATTTGTTTCTTTAGGTAGCTTGGACACAAGAATCCCAAACCCTTGCCCTCTCTCACGTAAAACCTGTTCAAAAATAAACAATGTCTTTAATTTACTTACAAACTCAATATTATAACATCTATTTTATATAATTAAATCCAACCTTAAAAGCATCTTCGTCGGATCGATCGTCGCCAATGTACACTGGTAAAACATTAGTTGAATTCGCATATCCTAAAAACACAAACTAAATTTCTTTAAGTAAATTTGAAATGATTCCTAGTAAAAAAGACCTAGGTTGAAAATGATGAGTACAGAAATCACCTAGGGACTCCAACAAAAATTCTAGGGCTCTTCCTTTGTCCCATTTGATGGTGGGTCGGATCTCTAATACCTTCCTCCCTTGAGTTAGTTTAAGCTTAGGGTAGTGGTTGAGCACCGATCTAACTTGCTCCGCTAGTGCAGCCCAACTCTGCCAATCACACCAACCATGATATTAGCCTTCCAATATGAATATAAACATCAACTTTCAAATGTATAAATACTCCTTCTGAGGCACTTTTTTAAGTAAGATATAAAGAGTATAGATTTACAGTTTACACAGGAAAAGAAGACAAAAGTTGGGTTTGGTTTGTACCTTTTCATCAACACAACGAAAATGTACGGAGACACAAAACTTGTTGTTTTCCACTTTCGTTCCTGGAATGGATTTTGTTTTCTCCACCAAGTCTTTGTAAACCTGAAAATTTAAAAGGGAAAAAAGAAAAAGAAAGGTATAATTTTTCTTTCCTGAATATGGGTTTTTTCTTTTTAACTTTCTCAAGTGAAGAAGATGGTGGGAGACAGGAAACCTCATCAATCATGGGCAAGAATTCACTTGCAGCCTGAAAAAGAACTCCCTGGTTACCCTGGATACCACACAACCAAAAAAGTTGACAGTAGAAATGAAAATTAGAAGCATCCAAGGAAAGAAAGAAGAAAAAAAAAGGGGTGTTTCACTGGTGCTGAAAAAAAGAAGAAAAAAAGTACAATAGGTGAAATTGCACAAGTACACTGATGCTCTTACTTTCTTGTATTTGCAACTTTTAGATGGTCCCTTGATGTCCATACCATGGCTACCAGCATAATAAAGTCCAGCTAGTTTCACAAAGCTGTAAACCTGTAAAATCCCATCATCAAAAACCAATCCAATCCAACATGTAAATATAGAAAAAGTATATCGACTGTAAGATAATGGTACAGTAATGTACCTTGTCTCTGCACCTTCCGGTCACGATTGCTGTTGGAAAATATCTTGCAACATCTCTTACAGTTGCTCTCATCTGATTAGAGACGAAGAAGGGAATTAGTAGGAGTTTTATAGGCTGATGATAAACATGAATAGGGAATAAGAAGAAATTAACCTCTTTGGGCATGAAAGCTTGATCCGGGTCTTCAACAATCGGAGAGAGTGTGCCGTCGTAATCCAGAAACATCACAATTTGTTTTCCTTTAGAAGCGGCTACTATTTGCTCAAACATGCTCAAAGCCGAGGGATGGTGAACCTAACAGATAACAAAACAAAGAAACAAAGGGGTGGTTAATCATTAATGCTCAGAAGCTGAAGAAGTGGGAAGTAATGATGGTTGATGGAGAAATGGAACCTACGATCCAGGAACTAGTGTCGTCAGTTTCAGGTAAGGAAGCAGTGGTAGAGGACTTGATACGGGTTGGTGAAGAAGCTCTCATGGAATCCACCCAGGCACTGATTTTAGCGCCCCCATTTTCAGCTTCCAATCTCTTCATCAATAACATCTTAAGGTCTTGCGGTGAAAAGGACTTGGGCACTGGCAGAGATGATCGAGGCAACACATTGCTAACACCCCGCGATATCACATCAAGAACCACCACATTTTGTTGGTTAGTCATTGTTTTTCTTAGTTTCTTGTTGCTTTATCTTCTGCCTATTTTCAGAGAAACCAAAATAGGAAAAACTTTTAGACTGGGATATAGCCAATAAAACAAAACACACACGCTTTAAAATCTTATTTCAATGCCTAGCCTCGATACCTGAAGAGAGTATAGAAAGAAACAGAGTATCAAAAGAGCAGAGAAGATGGCAATGTGAGATCTTAGGACTACAAAGACGCCCAATGGTAGGTTTTAAATAAGCAAAGGCTTAGAGAGAGAGAGAGGGAGAACAAAAATAAAACAAATAAAAAAGAAAAGATAAAAAAAAAAGAAAAAAAAGAAGAAAATATACAGGAAAGAAAAGGCGAAAATCACAGAAGCGCACTAACACACAATAAGTCGCAAAAAGACTGGGGTTAGTCTAGTCAATTAATAAACTTAGGTTTAACACTAAGAGACGAAACAACCATTACTTTCCTGGCCATGTGTACTTTTCGACCCCAACAATATCTCTCCCCCACCCCTTCCTCTCTTCTTTTGAACTCAGGGACCACCCATCTGATACCTTGGAATATTTCACCCCTTACTCCCAAAAATAAGGTTTTTTTACCACCAACTTGTGTTGCCAAATCGTAAAATTTGTACTTAAAATTCATCAGCCATCAATACATTCATACGTAAGGTTCAAGGATTAAACAGTCTTATTCCATTTATACTGTTTGCTTCTGAGCTTTGGCATTACGAAAAAAAGGAGGTAAGATTGTATTGGTATTGGTAGCACTCTATCTATTTTCCATTCATTTGTAAACGTTGTAAAGGTTCATTCAATTACTTTTTGGTATGATTAAGGTATTTTTCATCTACATATTACGGTTTAATTTTTTAGGGATTTGTGATTTTTTTTCCAACAATGGTATCTTCAGAATTCAAACTCAAGCTCTTTTCCTAATTGTAGAGTATACCTTGCAATTCAGCATAAAAAGTTTGTGACGTCGCAATGAGGAGGAGCTCTCCGTCCTAACGAGCAGTCGATGTCACGACGAGAAAACAAGCTTCGTCCCCTCAACACGACCATACTTCATCATGACGAGAAGAAAGCCACATCACGATGTGACGACATGTTCCTCAATTTTCTCAACTTTATTTCTTTTAGTTAAACATTGTTTCAGTTTCCTACTTAAACTCTAATTAACCTAGGGATATTCTAGTCATATATACTATGAATTTTAACCTATAAATAGGGCTTAGTTACTCTAGATTTTATATAATTGAAATATTAAGATTGAGAGAATTTTGTGCTTTGAGTTTGAAGGGTTTTTATTTCGGGGCTTCAAGTTTTCTTTTGATTCCCTTCCTCTTTTGTACTTTCATTTTATTATAGTGAAATCTCTTTTTACTCGTGGTTTTTTATCGCAACAAAAGTACATCAAGAAGATTTTTGAGCGATTTGAGATGCAAGACTCAAAACTGATAAGTACTCCCTTAGCTGCATATTTTAAATTATCAATTTCATATTCTCCCCAAAATGAAGAAGAAGAAAGGTACATATCGAAAATACCTTATTCAAGCACAGTTGGAAGTTTGATGTATGCAATGGTGTATGTACTCGACCCGATATTTCACATGTTACTAGTGTTGTCAGTAAATGCATGGCCAAACCAGGTAAGTTACATTGACATGCAGTTAAGTGGATATTTAGATATTTACACGATACCTCCAACATGTGCTTAGAGTTCGAAAGAAGTGAAAAGGGTTTAGTCGGATATGTTGCTTTAGATTATGCAGGAGACTCAGATCAAAGGAGGTCTCTCATATGTTATCTATTCGCCTTTAGAGATTGTGCCATCAGTTGGAAAGCTACTCTTCAAGCTACAGTAGCCTTATCTACTACTGAAGCAAAATACATGGCAATTATCGAAGCTGTAAAAGAAACGGTTTGGTTAAAAGGCATGTTTAGCGAACTGGTTAATAAGAAAGGAGCAACTGTCGTATATTGTGATGTCAAAGTGCCATACATTTCACCAAAGATTAGATGCACCACGAAAGGACAAAGCACATAAACATTCGTTATCACTTTGTTCGAGAGGTGATCATTCAAGTGGATGTTTAGATTCATAAAATTAGCACAGAACACAATCCAGCTGACATGTTGACAAAAAGTCTTCCAGTTTCAAAGTCCGAGTATTGCTTGGACTTGATGAGTATCCGACAAAGATCCAATTAGGCGCGTAACAGGGCTTGACAAAGGAGTTAAGTGAAATATGAGTCAAGGTGGAGATTTGTGGAGTATACCTCGTATTTCAGCATAAATAGTGTGTGATGTCACGACGAGGTGGAGCTCTTCGTCTCGATGAGCAACTGACGTCATGACGAGAAAATAAGCTTCGTCTCGACGACACAACCATACTTCGTCACAACGAGAAGAAAGCCACGTCACGGCGTGTTCCTCAATTTTATTGGCTTTACTTCTTTCAGTTGAACACTGTTTCAGTTTCCCATTTAAACCCTGATTAACCTAGGGATATTCTAGTCATATATGCTATGAATTTCAGCTTCTAAATAAGCCTTAGTTACTCTAGGTTTTATATAACAGAGGTATTAAGATTAAGAGAATTTTGTTCTTTGAGTTTGAAGGGTTTTCATTTTGAGGCTTCGAGTTTTCTTTTGATTCTCTCTATCTTTTATACTCTCATTTTATGGTAGTGAAATCTCTTTGTACTCGTGGTTTTTATCCTAGTTTGAGGAATTTTTTCTCGTAAATTTGTGTGTTCGATCTTTTCGATTTTGTTTTATTTACTTGTTCTTTACAACAGGGATTGATTGTCAACAAGTGCCTTAACAGCTTACTTTTTGATCATTCAAGCACTTTCACATATCATGAAAATGAATGAGGAGTGAGAGTGTAATAATTGTAGGACATTTACCATTTCGGCATTAGGTATGTACTCACTCTTGTCAATTTTAATATAAGTTTGAAAATTCTACTAAATCAAATTTTATTTTATTTTATGTTATCTTATCATAAAACATTAACTTTAAATTGATAAATTGATTTCAACCCAAATGACCCTATTCTAAAATTCATCAAAATTGAAATAATCTTTGCTAAAATAGTAATTAGAAGATAGAAAATAGTAAGAAAATCTTATTTATATTTGATATATTATTAAAACTTTTTTTTAAAACAAATACAAAATATTTTTCTTTTAAACATAAGAATTTTTTTAACATATACAAGGGAATTAAAGTTTAGTTGGAGAGTATTTACGGAATACATTATCCTAATCTTAAGTTTTAAATTATAGAATAAAGATTAAAATCATGACATATATACCTAAAACCCTTCTTATTTTTACATTGTTGTAATTGCAAAATTATTATATTCAATTTTTTTCTTTTAACAAAAAATATTGTTAAATTAATTTTACTTACTAAATTTAACTATCTAAATCAAATATTTTCTTTTCTTAACCTTGTTCTCTTTATAATTATTAAATCAAAGATTAATTGTAGAGGAAATTTTGGTTTTAAATTCACAGTTTGCATGGTATTCAAAGGTTTTTTTTCCCCCCTAATTTCATTATTCCTATGAACATCCATAAAATTTTAGATGAAGTAGGTGTTGTCATTTGTAGCATATACTTACTATCATTATCATTTTAAATTTATTTTATGATACCATCAAATCTAGTAATTTTTTTATGGAATGTTTTTTAAACAATAAAGAGTGTATTTAGAGGTAGATTGTATATTCGGAACATGCAAATTAGCTCTTCAGTTAAAATTTTCTATTAAATAATGATGTGGAACATGTTGAAAATTATTTTAATGGGTAAATTTAAAAATTGTCACTTAACTATGCTTTCTGTTCTATTTTAGTCACCCAACTATTAATTTATTTTATTTAGTCACTAAAATTTTTGAAATTAAATATTTTAGTCACTCTGAGCTGATGTGGGTTTTTTTATTGGTCTAGTAACGAAATTAGCCCTCTAATTTTTATACATTCTATCAATTTGATCCCAAATATAAAAATTCAACAAGTTTAGCTCTCAATGTTTACAAAATTTGTCATTTTAGTTCTAATTCTAAAAATACAATAAATTTGGCCTCAATATTTACAAAATCTGTCAATTTAGTCCTAACTCTAAAAATTTAAAAATATTTAAAAATTTATTTTTAGCCATTTATAACCCACCGACTAACTAGTGATGGCAATGGGGTGGGGTGGTTTTTTGCCCACCCCGACCTGACCCCGACTTAAAATATTTTAACTGCTCTAAACCCGAACCCAAAAATTAATAGCATACTCGACTCCGATCCGATCTAACTCGAGTTTAATTTTTTTTATTGAAAGGCTTTGGCACCATTTTCTATTAGATTTTCTTAATGATTTATTTATGGAGTTGTGTGTTAATGTATATTTACACACATGTTGTGATTACAACATAGAAAAACAAAAGAAGGAACAAAGATTCCTTTAATAAATTATTAAATTAAGAATAAAAAATGAGGGAAATAACCTTACAATGGTGAACGTGGACTAGTATAGAGGCGGTAGAATGAGATTAGTAGTGATAAATAACCTTGAGACTAGTATAGAGGGTAATTTCGTAAATATCTCAGTGCAAGGTGGGCAGTTTCATTCTAAACTTGACTCGACTATTTTAAAATTTTAGCCCACCACATCCCAACCTGTAACACCCCTTACCCGAGACCGTTTCCGGAGTCGAGCACGAGGCATTACTTAGCTTATCTTACCAATTCGGAGCATAAAAACTAGGTTTGAAAATTTATTTCATTATTCACAGCAAATCTGTCCAATCGCGCAGCAGTTACTAAATTAATTATAACTTGAGCTACAGAACTCAAAATTTAAATCTGTAAATTTTTCCTGAAACTAGACTCATATATCTACTCACCATAAAATTTTTAGAATTTTTGGTTCAGCAAATTAGTACATTTTATTAGTTAAAGTCTCCCCTGTTTCACCACCTGACTGCCCTGACCTCTAGTCACTAAAAATAAGTTTTCTCACTGTAGGATTTTCATATGAAGTTCTTACTTGTTTCTACAGAAAATAGACTCATTAAGAAATCTAAGCATGTAAATTTCAACTCATAACCATTTTTTTACAATTTGTAATTATTTTCTAAACTCAGAACAGGGGACTCCAAAAACAGTTCTGACCCTATCTTACTAAAATTCACATATCTTAAAATATAAATTTCCTTTTTCTACACCATTATTTTTCCATGAAAATAGACTCAACAAGCTTTAATTCCATATATCTTTCACCCTCTAATTCATTTTATACTATCTTGGGTGATTTTTCAAATTCACGTCACTGTGCTACCTGAATTCTGTTTCTTTGCAAAATTTTATCCTTTCATGATTTCCATGCATAATTTATCACCTAATCTTTCATAACAACAAACACCTTCATCCTTAATCATTTTAATAACCATACATCATCAAATACTTACACATCACTCATTAGCAAAATCATCATTACAAACATACAAAATAACTAAATCCCTATACATGCCATAACTCAAACGTGTTTCGATATAAAATACCGAGCAGTTGTAGTTGATAGTGTGGACGATCTCCGACTTCTTTAGGATCCTTGAAGTAGCTTTGCAATACTATAAGAGAAAGAGAAATAAAAGAAGTAAGCATAAAGCTTAGTAAGTTTACTAGCAAATAAATAACAATATTTAACTTAAATAATTAAACTCAATGTCTATATCTCTAGTTTACTCTTTAGTTAATCTCATACTAGTTCTCTTACTTGTTTACTTAGAATACTTGTGTGCATAACTTACTCAATCCTTGCTGCATCGTTGAACATCAATTGATAGTATAATAAGTTCTTAAGTCTTACAACTTACCTGAGCTTGCCATTTATGCTTTAAACTGAACTTTCATGAACATGATTCGTTTACAAGCCCGTTGAGCTACGTTGGAATAATAAGGATACTCGGGTCTCTTCTGATAATAACATGCCAAAGCCATGTCCCAGACATGGTCTTACATGGGATGTTCTCGTGATGGTGCCCATGCCATGTCCCAGACATGGTCTTATAGGGGACCTCTCATCTCGGTGCCAACGCCATGTCCCAGACATGGTCTTACATGGGACCTCTCGTCTCGGTGCCCATGCCATGTCCCAGACATGGTCTTACAGGGGACCTCTCATGATCTTAAGGATGCCAATGCCATGTCCCAGACATGGTCTTACATGGGATCTCTTTACCCAAATGTCATGACATTCGTATCCAGTACCATCCTTATGTATCAACGGGACTTTTAAATTTTAATTCTCTATCATTTCATGCTTGGATCATCATCAAATAAATTCATAAAATAAATTCATAATTGCTGGAAATTAACAGCATTAATAATAAATATTGAAATATTGCATTTATTTACCGTAAACTTACCTCGGTACCAATTATAGCCAAATTCACCAACTTAGTCTTCAACTTTATTCTTCCCTTTGTCTAACCTCGAGTTTCGTACTTCTTGATCTAAAATAGTAAATTTAACTTATTTAATAATCACATTCATCAAAACAGCCCTCGACTCTAACTTTTTCAAAATTACAATTTTGCCCCTAAACTTTTACATAATTACATTTTTTCCCCAAGGCTCGGAAATTAAACTTCATCTCTTATTCTTATGTTTTATAACATTCTGAACATTTTTCCCTTCTATGGCAACATCAAATTCCCACTCTAACATGTACTTATGAACATTAGGTATTTTTACCGATTATGTCGTTTTACTCGTTTTCACTTAAAATCGCTTAGCAAAAGTTGTTTAACATAATTTCTAGCTTCATATTCTATCATAAAACATCAAAATAAACACTTTTCACCTATGGGTATTTTTCCAAATATAAACCCTAGGTTAAATTATTGCTAGAATAAGCTAAATTAAGCTACCGGGATCTCAAAAACGTAAAGAACATTAAAAACGGGGCTTGGGATCACTTACTATGGAGCTTGGAAGCTTGAAAACCCTAACTATGGCTTCCCCCCTTGCTGATTTCGTTCATATGAAGAAGATGATGATTTTTGCCATCTTTTTCCCTTTTAATTCATTTTAATTACTAGATTACCAAATTGCCCCTAACTTAAAAATTTTCTATTTCACTTATCTCATGTCCATTTTTGTCTACCAAGTTACCAATGGTATAATTACCATATAAGGACCTCCAATTTAAAGTTTCATAACAATTGGACACCTCTAACATGTAGAACTCAACTTTTGCACTTTTTACAATTTAGTCCTTTTGACTAAATTGAGTGCCCAAACGTCGAAATTTTCGAACGAAATTTTCAAAAAATCATTTTGTGAAATTGTAGACCATAAAAATATAAGAAAAATAAAATTTTTCTCATCGGATTTGTGGTTCCGAAACCACTGTTCCGATAACCTCAAATTTGGGCCATTACACAACCCCTAACTTCAATAAAAAAACCTACATTGTCGGGTTAGATTGGCTCGAAACTCGTTGGATTTGGGTTTTTTTGCCATCTCTGTAGCTAACCCATGTGAAATATTAAAACAAGAAAAAAAAGTACCCTATTTCAATTCACTTGTCAAAGAACTCTAAAAAGTTGGGATAAAATAAAAAAAAATAGTTCTAAAAGAAAATAAAAGCATTTAAAACATTATTTGTTGCCAATTATTCCATACAAGTTACAAATCAATTGGTTTGGTCCAGTGTGAAGTCTAAATTATAGGAAAAAAAAACTTGTTGCAAGTGACTTGAAAGAAGGTACTCTTTTTTCTTATTTTAATATCTCTCATGGGTTAGCCAATTGGTTATAAAATGCTAAAAATGAATTTTTTTTAAAAAAAAATTAAAGTTTGGACTAAATTGATAGATTTTGTAAATGTCGAGGACCAAATTTTTTAATTTTTTTTAGAAATAGAACTGAAATAACAAATTTTGTAAACATTAAGGGCTAAATTGTTGAATTTTTTTTATATTTAGGATCAAATTGATAGAATGCGTAAACATTAATGACTAAAATATTTGAATTTGAAAAGTTTAGTGATTAAATTAGAAAAAAAATAGTTGGGAGACCAAAGTAGAATGAAAAGCTTAGTTGGGTAACCATTTTTATAGTTTACCATAAAAAAATTCAGCATTTTTCATGTCATTATTTAATAAAAAAGTTTTAACAAATGGGCTAATTTGCACGTTTTGAAACGTTTAAGTGCTAATTTATCCATTTTTCAGTAGAAGGGTCGAAATACAATCCGTCCCTACGTATGGCTTACAAACAATGAAGCCACAATTTCAAAATATGACCTAATAACAAAAGCATTATAAGGTAGGTATGAAAACTTGAATTTGATGTCCCGATTTCTAAAAAAAAAATATTTGTGGTCCTTATATAAATATAATCACCAGTCAAACACGAGTTACACAATTTAAAATTGGATACTAAACATTAATGCGGATTAAAAAAAAATGGACTGACTCAGAACCAATAGTTGAATATAATAATTACATAGTCTCTCAACCATAAATTTTAATAATAAAACAAATAAAAAAATAGTTTTGGAGAGGAGATTTGAAAATGTTTGGTAACATTATTATATTAAGAAAAGTTTGTTAATTGAGTATCTCATATTATATTATATGTAATACATGCATTAAATGTGGCAAATTAACTAAAACATACCCACTGTCAACTAAATCAATTTCTCTAATTATTCGCAAGGAAAGAAGCCTTTTTTTAGGCTATTCGTTTAAATTATTATCTAGCGGTAAAAAGGACAAAGTAAAATTTCTTTAATTACGCATGCATTATTGGGCAGCACTCTATAGTCTATAATGAGGAAATGTAGTAAGTAGAGCCAGAAATGGCATGACATATTTTCACAGCCGCCCCTTGTATTGAAACAAGAATCTCCCAGCACAAGCTTGTTAGGCATTTCAATGAATACCAGCAGCGGTTTTAACCAAAACCCTTTTTATTTTTTATTTTTGTTTAGGGTCGTCTAAATAATTCACATCATTTTCCCAATCTCTAATTTCTCCAAATGCTTTTGCTTTCTTGTTGACGGAATCTCTTTAAATTATATTGCCATCTTCAACACGATATTCACAGCTATAAATAATCATATAAATTAGCACATGAAAATGCATTTTTTTATGTGAACGTAATCAAATATTGATTTCACACCTCATTCAAGGATATCAAAATGCTGCAAAATGAAAATCGTTAGCACTGACAGGAAACAAGAATTAATTGAGCGTAAATAATAAAAGAACCACTGCTTTAGAAGCAAATCCGTCCTGATCAGTATAGTCGTGTAGTGGACTTCGCTCTCCAAGGTTAACACAATACTTCAATATTCATACACCTGAATAAAAAAGGTGGAACACAATTGGTATTACTTTTCTCACAAAAGAATCGGAACCAGAAAATAAAAGCTCTAAAAGAAACAGACGTGCTACAGGAGAAAAGATTGTTTGTTGTTGTTAAAAATGAGAAGAATGGTTTTCTGAAGCAACAAAATGCTAAAATAACAGTGTCAGTTTCAAAAAATAGCAGAAGATTAATATTCTGCAACAGCCAAAGGATTTTTCAAAAATAGCAATGTTATTTAATTGCTAACGGGTTTGAGCTTTCACGACTTTGTTAATAGAATAAAATTAGCATTAGTCAAGAATTTGTTTAATTTGTTAAATACAGTATGATAACTGTGATCTTTTCTCTAGTTTTAAAGTTGATTGGATGAAAGCTAATTGCTAATGTTATTATTCAATTATAATTTTTCATCAAATTAACTCTAAAACTCAAATTAAACACTAAAAAGTTAACACCGTTAATTTCAAGTACTTAAATATATAACTTTTACCAAATACATATAAGTATCACATTATAAAAAATACCAGTATTAAACACAAATATCAAATAATTATTAAGCCATTTTTTAAAAAATTTCTTTGTCTAACTCAATTCAGGTCAACCCCATACCTACCCAAAAGAATTAGTTATTCAAAATATATAAAGATATTTTTAATTAAATTTAAATAAAAATAATTTATTATTCAACAAATTTTATTAAATAAGGTAAACTATACCAATAGTCACTTTAAAATAGGGTTTGTCCTATTTAGGACACTTCAAAAAAATTTCCTCAATTTAGTCACTTTGAATAAAATAATTGTGTGAATTAATCACTACCATTAAAATTTTTATTTTCTTTAAACGGGTTACTGACGTGATACATGACATTTTTTTGTTGACTTTTGAGTACAGTTAAGGAATCTCCTTATAATTAGTCCAAAATTCCCCTCCCCCATAAACTTTATAGAGAGGTCCCTAAACGGAATGCCACATGTCAGCCTCTCAATGGGCGAACATGCCATGTCAACAATCCGATAAAAAAAACAAAAATTTTAACGACAATGATAAATTCTCATGATTATTTTATTTAAAGTGAGTAATTGAGAAAATTTTAAAATCATCAAAATAGGATTTAATCTATTAAATATGAATTGGGGTGGAGTTAAGATTATATAACTTGAGAACGAATAGTAATATACATGAATTTACCCAAATTACTCATACATTGACCGATCCGTGTCTCAAAGTTTTGAAATGGAATAAGAGAATACCCCTAAATGAAATTTATTTCTGCAGCTAACGTCGCTCTTGCAAAGAATATATAAGAAAGTCGAATAATGATTTTCTGTCATTTTTCATCTCTTATTTCATAATTTAGCAACCTATATTTCACTTATCATCATTTAACCTATCAAAGGGCTTTTTTTTAATATTTTTCAATTATAATTCAGCATTCTATTTATAAATCGGGACTTTTCGGCAAAATGATTATTTGTTAAGCATTATTATATAGTTTAAAAACGGAAAAATAAATTGAGAAAAGCTAAAGGAGAAAACGTTGATATCAACTATAACTTATATATATATATAGAATCCATGCGATTTTCATGAAATATTATGAAACTATACTAAAAATCTGATTATACATGTAGAAACTATAAATTTAGATTATAAATGTGTGTTTAAAAATAATAAATAATGAATAATGAAACGTATACAATATGTACAATATTAAAATGAAAAAAATTAAATTAAAATTATTTATCATGGTGTTGTCGTCTATCTTGAGTCAGTGTCAATCAAATATAGTAATATAGATATACAATGAATATAATAAAGTGTGCATAATCAAAGTAAAGTTTTAGTTTTGTGGTAAATTAAAACTTTTTCTATTGCAATTGATTTGGGCCTAAATCCCACCATATATATGCATATTTTTAAGTAAAAAAAATGAAATTACAATTGAATAATATAATTTATTTTAATTATGAAAAATATTTCTGTAATTTTTTAAATTGAGTTGATGATGCGGTTGAAGATACCCCAACTCAATAGAACACTTTATAATCTATATATATAAGGTGAAATAATCGTTTTAAGAGGATACATATATGATCAATTGTTGATGTTATCAATTTAGCAATGTATGTTTGGAAATTGAAATTAGCGAAAATCACAACAAATTAATAGTTTAAGTTGATGTATTAACTAACAAGTAGAAAGCAAAAAGAAAAAGCAATGAGTGCATCACCTTTATATCGAATAACTAAGGTGACTAAACAATACCTCTAAAATTGAAATTAAGCAGTGTGGTCACAAAAATTGTTACAGCGTCAATATTATTGTAGTTTTAAACTCCCACGTGAAGCAATTTGGTGGGTGGGCTGATCTTCAAAGGGGGCCATACCGAACAGTCTCTAGAACTAGAATCATGCTTCTAAATCTAATCAAGCATCGTATATATTTCCCCCTCAAGGAATCAAAAGAGTTTATAATGTCACTTTGCATTTTCATATATTAATGACGCTGATAGAGAATATGCCACTACCCCCAACGAATGGTAAAAACCCTTGGGGCTACTTGGGTAGCTACCACATGTTGGCCATGAATGCAATCTTAGGGCGGTTTGCGTATCATCTATTATCGCCTCCTATGATATTCCAACAACCTTGCAAGTGGATGCAAATATTTATTTTGTATACACTCCTTTTGCTTTGTCCATCCACAATGAAGTGCCTTACATTTTATCTTCCTTCTTACTTGAATATAATAAGTGGAATAAATGTGAGAAATCTTTAAAGAGCTTAGAAGGTATAATTTAAAGAGTAGGAAAAGAACCTCCTTTATCTTGCCCTTTTGACCTCTTAAAATTTGTGGGCTTGTGGAATAATTTTCTCATATTATGACAGATTAAATTCTTAGGTTTTAAGTGAAAAATAAATAAATAAATCTTGGGATTGAAGGTGGGAGAGAGGGGATTGATGGGTTTTAATGGAGTGGATAGCCAGATGGTATTGAGAAGGAAAACTTTTCATCTATGGCCTAGATATATAGCTACTTCAATCTTAAACCATAGCCCATGATTATGGAATTATATATCTATCATTATATAAAAGTTGATATGATATATATGTGCCAAAGGGCTTTAGTAAAATTATTGACGTAGTGAACAACTTATTTGATGCATTATTTTCATGCGCATCACAAATTCGATGCGAGAGAATTGACACATTAGTTGCATATCATTTTCTTCCAAATTGTTTTGAATGTTTTTAATGAACTAATATGATACTAAAAGAAAATACAACTATTTAAAAAAAACACACCCACAGAAATCGTCTAAGGGAGAGGAAAAGAAACACATGTGTATTGAGAACTTGATAGATAAACTATATATGATTCCTTCAACGCAAATTATAGGAATAGTTTATATGCATTTAAACTAGGTATTCAATCCTATCAATTTGGTGACAAATTAATTATAATGTACATATACTGTATGTGTAGTGTTCTGCCTTAGCTCGGTTATTCAGTCTGTAGCCGATTTTAGTTCGGTCAAAGGTTAGTTAATAAATTTTTGAAATTTTTCAGTTATCGGTTAATTCAGTTCGAAATCGGGTAATTAATCGAATTAACCAATTAACCAAATTATATATATTATATATAATTGTTAACTTTTTATTTGGTTGTTAACTTTCAAGATTTATGTAGTGTTTCTAATGCCTTATTTATTGTTTTCACTTCCATTTAAAGTTTTTTAAACTATTAAAAAAAGAAGAAAAGGAAGCAATGTATTTTTTTATATTTATACTTATTTTAATCCAAAGACAAAATATATAAATTTTGGTTAACCGACCAAATTAACTGAATTATTTCGGTTCGGTTAATGTATTAGAAAAAAATTTCGGTTCGATTAACGGTAAAGATTTTTATATTTCGAGTAATTTGGTTAATGATAATTCGATTAATGGTAATTTGATTTGAGTATTAATCGAACTGACCGTTTGAATACCCCTACTAGAGAAGAATGAAAAAGATATATTTACATGGGTGTATATATCTTGACATATTGTCGTGCAAGTTTTAGTGAGTTTTTAAAAAAAAAGAAAGAAAGATGGAGGTTGCCAATATTGTTCTCTTTGTGATTTAAATAGTTATTTCTCATATTCATTTTTCTTTTAAATTTATAATTATTTTAGTGTAGAATTTATATTTATTGCATTATTAATGTACAACTCTAACTCTCTAATGAATCAAATAATGGTACATGTAAAAAAATAACTATTATATTTTTTTTATTTTTTGCTTTATTATTATTGACTATGTTTCATAATATGATTTACTATAATGTAATAAGTGTATTAAATATATACCTTTTGGTATATGTATATTACATATTAAAGTATGAATTTAGAAACTTTTAAATTAATCAGTATACCTTTTATTGTTTATTATTGTTATGAAACATAATATAGGATTGATTTTCTATGGCAATTCATACTGTGAGGTGTAGAGAACCACTAACATGTAGGGCGGTTCACACCATAGAAGGTGCAGAAAGCTGCTATATGTGTTGAGTTTTTGTACTATGTAACAGCCCGATTTCGACTCTAATCGGACATAGTGGTTTCGGGACCACAAATTCGAGTCAAAAAAATATTTTAATATTATTTTGTGTGTTTATTATGTGTGAATTTAATTGTATGAAATTTTCGTGTTTTGATTTCGTCGTTTGAGTGTCCGATTAAATAAAAGGATTAAATCGCGTAAAATAAAAATTTAATGGTTAAATATGAAAGTATCTATTTGTTGTTGTCTTTATAATTTGGAGGATTTAAGAAGCAATTAGTCCACCATTAGGTGAGTGGATGGAAATGGTCAAGAATGACCTTATAATATGTGTTATATATTATATTTTAACAAAGGTTAATTAAGTAAATTAAATATTATGGTTAATATATGTTAAATATAACAAATTTAAAACCATGTTCTTCATCTCTTTTTTTTACCGAAACTAAGAGAGAAAAATAAGGGTTTCAAGCTTTGGAATATTTGGCACTTACAAAGCTTGATTAAGGTATGAATTTTGTTCGGTTTTTGATAATTTTTACGTTTTTGAGATCGTTGCTTTGAATACTTCATCTTAATTTTGTGAATTGTTGATGATTTTGAAATATGCCATTGATGAATGCTTGAACATTGTGATAGTTGATGATGAAAAATGAAAGAAATGTGATAGATTAACCTGTTTTGTTTTTGAATTTTTAGTGAATTTGAGAAATTAGAGCTAAATTGTGAAAATGAATTTTTTGAGGGATTAAAATGTGAAATAAATGAATGTGTGGACTTGTATGAAGATAAGGAACATTCGGCCCTAACTTGGTGTGGGCAAATTTTGTGTATTTTGTGTTTTGTGCAAAAAAGGACTAAATTGAAAAAAGTGTAAAATGTTAGGGGCAAAATGGTAATTTGCTCATTTATGTATTTTTGGATTTAATTGAATGTTTTGATGAATAAAAAGGTTAAATTTGAATATGTTTAGATCGAGAAACAAAGAAAACGTTGGATCGGGGAAAAACGAAAGTAGTTGAATAGTCGATCGTGTCCGCTGATATCCGAGGTAAGTTTATTAGCTATTTAATTTTATTAAATCAGTTTATATTACATGTATGAATATCAAATGTATTTATGTTGAGTTAAAATTAAAAGTATATAAATCGAATGAGAAGTATGAAAATTATGTATATATATGTGTTAGGTTCGAATGAGTATGAATATACAAATATATATACATCAATGTCTTTGTAAATAATTTGGGTATGGAACTATAGGCATGTAATAGCCCGATTTTAGGCTTAGTCGGAACAGTGGTTTCGGGACCACAAATCCGACGAAAAAAAAAATGTAATGGCTTGAATTTTCAGAGGTGTCGGAACGGTGATTCGAGATCACTAAATTCGACAAATGGGTAGAAAATATTATTAATTTAGCAAGTATAAGTTAAATATGAAGTTAGGAAAATTTTTGAAATAGTGAATAGTGCACTAGAAATAAATATTAAAATAATTAGAATCGAAATGAGGTATCAAGACCTCGGGGATTTTAAACTGAGCCATAAATATTTTTATAAATATTTATGGAGTGTTAAAAAGTTAGTATTAAAGTTTCGTTAAGAAATTTTAAAGTTCCGATAATTAATTGAACAAAAAGGACTAAATTGTAACAAATGCAAAATTTTGGGAAATGATTAAATAGCTTAAATGATAAAAGGAAGAGGGCTTAAAAGCAAATAGACCCAAGGTCTATTTGGGCTGGACGGCAGAGGCATGAAATCAGCAAGAAAGTAAGGAGAATTAAGGGCAAAATTGCAAAATTGCAAAATTTGCTTAATAAAGTTAGGACCCAAGTGGAATTATCTAGATTTCTCTTCATTTTTCTGAATTCTCATCAGCTAAAACACCATGGAAGGGCTTCTTCAAGCTGGTTCTTCATATTTTTATTACAAGTAAGTTCAATTCTTGACTATTTCTTGAAATTTTTGTATTTTTATGACTTTTACAACTAGGCCCACTTGTTAAATTCATTAGTTTTTGATTTTATGAAAGAAGTTGAAAGTTGATATGAATATGTGCTGGAAGTATATGATGATTTAGCATGAAATTAGAGCTTTAAATTGTTCATATGCTGATTTTATTGAAAGAATTGAATAGAAAGTGAATGTTTGGGACCTAATAGTAAAAGAGTTTGAAGATAGAGTTATATGTGGCAATTCTGAATTTCAATAGTTGTGTAACAACTTATAATGTCTAGTAAAGTACTAATTGAGAAAATTAGATTAATTGAGGGGTTAATTGAGAAAGGACCGAATTGTATAAACTGTGAAATTTGGGGCAAAATGGAAATCAACATTTTGCACTAAAGCAGTTTTGGACAGCAGCAGTAGTGTAACTTTGAAAAATCACCAAAAATTGTAGAGATTGAATTAGAGGATGAATAAAATATGAAATTAAAGCTTATTGAGTCTAGTTTCTTATAAAAGAAATGATGTGAGCAATGGAATTGTAAATCATGAGATATAATAGATTTTGTGAGACAAGGTCAGAATGAATTCGGGTTCCCCTGTTCTGACTTTGGAAAATCATTAAAAATTGTACAGAAATGATTATGAGTTATAGTTTATATGGTTAGAATCCTTAATGAGTCTATTTTTAGAAGAAACAAGCTAAAACATCATCCGAATTCTGTACAATGAGATAATTAATTTTTAGTGAAGAGTGGTCGGAACTGTCAGACAGCGAAACAGGGGAAACTTTAAAGAATAAACTGTACTATTTGGCTGAACAAAAAATTATGAAAATTTTATGGTATGAAGATATGTGAGTCTAGTTTCAGGGAAAATTAACGGATCTTAATTTGGAGCTCTGTAGCTCCGGATAAAAATAATTTAGTGACTCTGACTCGGATAAACAGCTTTGAATATACATGTTAGTGAATATTGAAATTATGGTTAATGTTGTTTAAGTGTGTTATACACATTAAGGATGTGGAATGGAGAGGAGGAGGAGGAAAATTGGGAAATATATGAATGATTCGTGTATAAATGGTCATATGTTTGATTATAACTCATAAACGATGAAATATGAATGATGCTTATTTTTGTGCATTATTGGTCATGGTTTAAGCTCATGTGTGAAAATAAAGTTTCATAGTATGTGTGTATGGTATATTCAGTATATGATTTGGCATGAAATAATACCATGAATGGTTTATGAATTAACACATGTTGGTAAGCATGATATATGAATAAATGATCAAATTGAGCGGAACGCCGGATTTGAGTACTTCTGATCAAGTGATAAAGTGATAAGTGGTAGCTTTAGCTACACTTATCTGATCAAGTGACAAGTGGAAAGTGATAAGTAATAGCTTCGGCTATACTTATCTGATCAAGTGATAAAGTGATAAGTTATAGCTTCGGCTATACTTATCTGATCAAGTGACAAAGTGATAAGTGATAGCTTCAGCTACACTTATCTGATCAAGTGACAAGTGGAAAGTGATAAGTGATAGCTTCGGCTACACTTATCTGATCAAGTGACAAGTGAAAAGTGATAAGTGATAGCTTCGGCTATACTTATCTGATCAAGAGACAAAGTGATAAGTGATAGCTTTAGCTACACTTATCTGATCAAGAGACAAAGTGATAAGTGATAGCTTTAGCTACACTTATCTGATCAAGAAACAAAGTGATAAGTGGCTACACTTATCTGATCAAGGGACAAGTGATAAGTGATCATACGTAAGACCATAGTTATACTATGGCAAAGTGAAAGTGAAGTACTCAATTTTCCGTGACCGTTCCCTAATTTGATTAAGG
Source organism: Gossypium hirsutum (assembly GCF_007990345.1). NCBI lineage: Eukaryota > Viridiplantae > Streptophyta > Magnoliopsida > Malvales > Malvaceae > Gossypium > Gossypium hirsutum. Next base: position 21,050,710 of record NC_053441.1, read on the forward strand.
ATGGTAAGTGACAAATGGGCCCAAAAGAATTAAAGTAAATGGATAAGTGGTAGTGTATTTATATCAGGACGATGTTGTTATTCAAACTAAAGTGATATTTTCATTGCTAAATTGAGAATTTCATAAATGTGTTATTGAATGGTATAATCAATAAACATTGAGTTAAATGGTAAATACGTATTAGTTTTGAATTTGATGTCATTGAATTGTACGTGAATTAAATGGAAATTTCTAGTGATATGATTTAAATTATGAGCATGAGAAATTGCGAATTGAATGAAATGGAAATGAAGCATTAAATTGCATGAGTATGTATCGGGTCTCGCAGGCCCTAATTATTATGATTATAATATTTTGAGGATATATTGTGAAAAGTTATAGAAACATGTTAATTATTTTTGAAAGTTTTAATTTTGATGAAATTTTATAACTTGGTTAAATACGTTTACAAGTGTATGTGTTTTGGTAATGCCTCGTACCCTATTCCGGTGTTGGATACGGGTAAGGGGTGTTACATTTAGTGGTATCAGAGCTACGGTTTAGTCGGTTCTCGGACCAAACGTAGCATATGTGAGCCTAGCTATACATGCCACGTTATTACTCTTGATGATGTGATATCTCCGGGCTCTAACGAAATTGCTTTGTTAAGACAGAGATGATTTTCAATCGAGCTATTTTCGATAATGCTAAAAATGATATTGAGATAAATGAAAAATGCTCACGTTATGTTGGAATTTGGAAAGGTAAGTATAAAAATTTGTGATATGGATGTGTTCATGTATGAAAAGAGATGACTATAAGTTAAAAAAAAATTTTATGTTGTGATAAGCTCATCCAAGTATGTTGGTGATTATATAATGCTATGTGCTCAACATATTTGATTAAGTGAATATGATAAGCAAATTTACTTAAATAGATGGAACGTGTGTATGTACATCTGCTTGAATAAGTGAAATTAGTATGTTCATATGATAGAATCTTATGTTTAATTGTTAAATTAAAGATAATAAGATATTTTGTTTTATGTCTAAACCATGAATATTATAATAGTATGAAAAATTGAATTGGAAGTCAAATTGAGTAGAACGTAGGAATGAGTACTTTCGTTCATTGATATGTGATGAATTGACGGAAAAGACCATGGTTTGACCATGGCAACATGTGAACATGTGATTATGTGATTCCGTGTAAGACCATAGCTGGGCTATGGCATCGGTAAGTGATATGTGATTCCGTGTAAGACCATAGCTGGGCTATGGCATCGGTAAGTGATATGTGATTCCGTGTAAGACCATAGCTGGGCTATGGCATCGGTAAGTGATATGTGACTCCGTGTAAGACCATAGCTGGGCTATGGCATCGGTATGTGATTTGTGATTACGTGTAAGACCATAGTTGGACTATGGCATCGAGAAAACGAAGTACTCAATTCCGTAAGACGTTCTCTAATTTGGCAAATGTCGGTAAGTAAAATAGAAGCCAAGTATTGGAATTTAATTAGATATTAACATTGAGCTTGAGTAAGTAAATTCGTTGTGTGAAATTGTGAGTGACAGAAAACATTTGTAATAAATAGATGTGTTAATTTGCTTGGAATGAATTACGTGGTTTTGATGGTATTACATTGATGATGAATACAAAATCATATATATATATGTATCTATGAGAGCAAGTTGAAAGATTTATGACTTCACCAACACCCCCTTATCAGTATTGTTCTATGACGAAAATTATCTTGATGAGACAGATATGTTTTTCAACTGAGTTAATTCTAATAGTATAGAAATAAATACTAAAATGTTTGAGTGAAAATGTATTAATTATGAGTTGAAACTCATAAAAGTATGGATCAAAGAATAAAACATTTTTTTTATTGATGAATGTTATAATTATACAAGCATATGAGTTATGATATTTGGATTATGATGCTATATAGAAATTTTGATTGTGAATTAGTGATTTGAGTTAGAATTTTGTGTTGAGAACAAAAGTGATTAAAAGCAAATGTTTATTAAATGCTTTGAGAATGTGAACTTAGTAATGAATTGGCTATTTGTGATGGTATGTGTTATGCGCATTTATGTGTAAGATAAATTTGAGGCTTTACTACACTCACCCCCATATTAGTAAAATGTTACAATGAAATTTGTGAGATTCTGGTTGAATAAGCTTACGAGTGTAGTGTTACAGAAGTTCGTGTACGGAAGAATAATAATGTGGTCGGAAAAGTGAATGAATTAGAAAATGAGGACAATATAAAAAGAGAGAAATATTTGATAGTTCTGAAAACTACTCAGATTATCAAAATGGATATCATTCTATATGGATTGTAATTTTTCGATACTTTGTGTAGCTTCAGATGCTAAAATATCGCTATCCTGATTTTCTTATGAATCTATGTGATTATCTGTAAAAGATATGAAAATCCAAAATCATGTGCGAATTTGAAATATACTGTGGAAGTAAATCATTAACCTACCATCTGGTAAGATTTTCGGGGACGAAAATCCCTAAAGGGGGGAGAGTTGTAATAGCCCGATTTTAGGCTTAGTCGGAACAGTGGTTTCGGGACCACAAATCCGACGAAAAAAAAATGTAATGGCTTGAATTTTCAGAGGTGTCAGAACGGTGATTCGAGATCACTAAATTCGACAAATGGGTAGAAAATATTATTAATTTAGCAAGTATAAGTTAAATATGAAGTTAGGAAAATTTTTGAAATAGTGAATAGTGCACTAGAAATAAATATTAAAATAATTAGAATCGAAATGAGGTATCAAGACCTCGGGGATTTTAAACTGAGCCATAAATATTTTTATAAATATTTATGGAGTGTTAAAAAGTTAGTATTAAAGTTTCGTTAAGAAATTTTAAAGTTCCGATAATTAATTGAACAAAAAGGACTAAATTGTAACAAATGCAAAATTTTGGGAAATGATTAAATAGCTTAAATGATAAAAGGAAGAGGGCTTAAAAGCAAATAGACCCAAGGTCTATTTGGGCTGGACGGCAGAGGCATGAAATCAGCAAGAAAGTAAGGAGAATTAAGGGCAAAATTGCAAAATTGCAAAATTTGCTTAATAAAGTTAGGACCCAAGTGGAATTATCTAGATTTCTCTTCATTTTTCTGAATTCTCATCAGCTAAAACACCATGGAAGGGCTTCTTCAAGCTGGTTCTTCATATTTTTATTACAAGTAAGTTCAATTCTTGACTATTTCTTGAAATTTTTGTATTTTTATGACTTTTACAACTAGGCCCACTTGTTAAATTCATTAGTTTTTGATTTTATGAAAGAAGTTGAAAGTTGATATGAATATGTGCTGGAAGTATATGATGATTTAGCATGAAATTAGAGCTTTAAATTGTTCATATGCTGATTTTATTGAAAGAATTGAATAGAAAGTGAATGTTTGGGACCTAATAGTAAAAGAGTTTGAAGATAGAGTTATATGTGGCAATTCTGAATTTCAATAGTTGTGTAACAACTTATAATGTCTAGTAAAGTACTAATTGAGAAAATTAGATTAATTGAGGGGTTAATTGAGAAAGGACCGAATTGTATAAACTGTGAAATTTGGGGCAAAATGGAAATCAACATTTTGCACTAAAGCAGTTTTGGACAGCAGCAGTAGTGTAACTTTGAAAAATCACCAAAAATTGTAGAGATTGAATTAGAGGATGAATAAAATATGAAATTAAAGCTTATTGAGTCTAGTTTCTTATAAAAGAAATGATGTGAGCAATGGAATTGTAAATCATGAGATATAATAGATTTTGTGAGACAAGGTCAGAATGAATTCGGGTTCCCCTGTTCTGACTTTGGAAAATCATTAAAAATTGTACAGAAATGATTATGAGTTATAGTTTATATGGTTAGAATCCTTAATGAGTCTATTTTTAGAAGAAACAAGCTAAAACATCATCCGAATTCTGTACAATGAGATAATTAATTTTTAGTGAAGAGTGGTCGGAACTGTCAGACAGCGAAACAGGGGAAACTTTAAAGAATAAACTGTACTATTTGGCTGAACAAAAAATTATGAAAATTTTATGGTATGAAGATATGTGAGTCTAGTTTCAGGGAAAATTAACGGATCTTAATTTGGAGCTCTGTAGCTCCGGATAAAAATAATTTAGTGACTCTGACTCGGATAAACAGCTTTGAATATACATGTTAGTGAATATTGAAATTATGGTTAATGTTGTTTAAGTGTGTTATACACATTAAGGATGTGGAATGGAGAGGAGGAGGAGGAAAATTGGGAAATATATGAATGATTCGTGTATAAATGGTCATATGTTTGATTATAACTCATAAACGATGAAATATGAATGATGCTTATTTTTGTGCATTATTGGTCATGGTTTAAGCTCATGTGTGAAAATAAAGTTTCATAGTATGTGTGTATGGTATATTCAGTATATGATTTGGCATGAAATAATACCATGAATGGTTTATGAATTAACACATGTTGGTAAGCATGATATATGAATAAATGATCAAATTGAGCGGAACGCCGGATTTGAGTACTTCTGATCAAGTGATAAAGTGATAAGTGGTAGCTTTAGCTACACTTATCTGATCAAGTGACAAGTGGAAAGTGATAAGTAATAGCTTCGGCTATACTTATCTGATCAAGTGATAAAGTGATAAGTTATAGCTTCGGCTATACTTATCTGATCAAGTGACAAAGTGATAAGTGATAGCTTCAGCTACACTTATCTGATCAAGTGACAAGTGGAAAGTGATAAGTGATAGCTTCGGCTACACTTATCTGATCAAGTGACAAGTGAAAAGTGATAAGTGATAGCTTCGGCTATACTTATCTGATCAAGAGACAAAGTGATAAGTGATAGCTTTAGCTACACTTATCTGATCAAGAGACAAAGTGATAAGTGATAGCTTTAGCTACACTTATCTGATCAAGAAACAAAGTGATAAGTGGCTACACTTATCTGATCAAGGGACAAGTGATAAGTGATCATACGTAAGACCATAGTTATACTATGGCAAAGTGAAAGTGAAGTACTCAATTTTCCGTGACCGTTCCCTAATTTGATTAAGGATGGTAAGTGACAAATGGGCCCAAAAGAATTAAAGTAAATGGATAAGTGGTAGTGTATTTATATCAGGACGATGTTGTTATTCAAACTAAAGTGATATTTTCATTGCTAAATTGAGAATTTCATAAATGTGTTATTGAATGGTATAATCAATAAACATTGAGTTAAATGGTAAATACGTATTAGTTTTGAATTTGATGTCATTGAATTGTACGTGAATTAAATGGAAATTTCTAGTGATATGATTTAAATTATGAGCATGAGAAATTGCGAATTGAATGAAATGGAAATGAAGCATTAAATTGCATGAGTATGTATCGGGTCTCGCAGGCCCTAATTATTATGATTATAATATTTTGAGGATATATTGTGAAAAGTTATAGAAACATGTTAATTATTTTTGAAAGTTTTAATTTTGATGAAATTTTATAACTTGGTTAAATACGTTTACAAGTGTATGTGTTTTGGTAATGCCTCGTACCCTATTCCGGTGTTGGATACGGGTAAGGGGTGTTACATTTAGTGGTATCAGAGCTACGGTTTAGTCGGTTCTCGGACCAAACGTAGCATATGTGAGCCTAGCTATACATGCCACGTTATTACTCTTGATGATGTGATATCTCCGGGCTCTAACGAAATTGCTTTGTTAAGACAGAGATGATTTTCAATCGAGCTATTTTCGATAATGCTAAAAATGATATTGAGATAAATGAAAAATGCTCACGTTATGTTGGAATTTGGAAAGGTAAGTATAAAAATTTGTGATATGGATGTGTTCATGTATGAAAAGAGATGACTATAAGTTAAAAAAAAATTTTATGTTGTGATAAGCTCATCCAAGTATGTTGGTGATTATATAATGCTATGTGCTCAACATATTTGATTAAGTGAATATGATAAGAAAATTTACTTAAATAGATGGAACGTGTGTATGTACATCTGCTTGAATAAGTGAAATTAGTATGTTCATATGATAGAATCTTATGTTTAATTGTTAAATTAAAGATAATAAGATATTTTGTTTTATGTCTAAACCATGAATATTATAATAGTATGAAAAATTGAATTGGAAGTCAAATTGAGTAGAACGTAGGAATGAGTACTTTCGTTCATTGATATGTGATGAATTGACGGAAAAGACCATGGTTTGACCATGGCAACATGTGAACATGTGATTATGTGATTCCGTGTAAGACCATAGCTGGGCTATGGCATCGGTAAGTGATATGTGATTCCGTGTAAGACCATAGCTGGGCTATGGCATCGGTAAGTGATATGTGATTCCGTGTAAGACCATAGCTGGGCTATGGCATCGGTAAGTGATATGTGACTCCGTGTAAGACCATAGCTGGGCTATGGCATCGGTATGTGATTTGTGATTACGTGTAAGACCATAGTTGGACTATGGCATCGAGAAAACGAAGTACTCAATTCCGTAAGACGTTCTCTAATTTGGCAAATGTCGGTAAGTAAAATAGAAGCCAAGTATTGGAATTTAATTAGATATTAACATTGAGCTTGAGTAAGTAAATTCGTTGTGTGAAATTGTGAGTGACAGAAAACATTTGTAATAAATAGATGTGTTAATTTGCTTGGAATGAATTACGTGGTTTTGATGGTATTACATTGATGATGAATACAAAATCATATATATATATGTATCTATGAGAGCAAGTTGAAAGATTTATGACTTCACCAACACCCCCTTATCAGTATTGTTCTATGACGAAAATTATCTTGATGAGACAGATATGTTTTTCAACTGAGTTAATTCTAATAGTATAGAAATAAATACTAAAATGTTTGAGTGAAAATGTATTAATTATGAGTTGAAACTCATAAAAGTATGGATCAAAGAATAAAACATTTTTTTTTATTGATGAATGTTATAATTATACAAGCATATGAGTTATGATATTTGGATTATGATGCTATATAGAAATTTTGATTGTGAATTAGTGATTTGAGTTAGAATTTTGTGTTGAGAACAAAAGTGATTAAAAGCAAATGTTTATTAAATGCTTTGAGAATGTGAACTTAGTAATGAATTGGCTATTTGTGATGGTATGTGTTATGCGCATTTATGTGTAAGATAAATTTGAGGCTTTACTACACTCACCCCCATATTAGTAAAATGTTACAATGAAATTTGTGAGATTCTGGTTGAATAAGCTTACGAGTGTAGTGTTACAGAAGTTCGTGTACGGAAGAATAATAATGTGGTCGGAAAAGTGAATGAATTAGAAAATGAGGACAATATAAAAAGAGAGAAATATTTGATAGTTCTGAAAACTACTCAGATTATCAAAATGGATATCATTCTATATGGATTGTAATTTTTCGATACTTTGTGTAGCTTCAGATGCTAAAATATCGCTATCCTGATTTTCTTATGAATCTATGTGATTATCTGTAAAAGATATGAAAATCCAAAATCATGTGCGAATTTGAAATATACTGTGGAAGTAAATCATTAACCTACCATCTGGTAAGATTTTCGGGGACGAAAATCCCTAAAGGGGGGAGAGTTGTAATAGCCCGATTTTAGGCTTAGTCGGAACAGTGGTTTCGGGACCACAAATCCGACGAAAAAAAAATGTAATGGCTTGAATTTTCAGAGGTGTCAGAACGGTGATTCGAGATCACTAAATTCGACAAATGGGTAGAAAATATTATTAATTTAGCAAGTATAAGTTAAATATGAAGTTAGGAAAATTTTTGAAATAGTGAATAGTGCACTAGAAATAAATATTAAAATAATTAGAATCGAAATGAGGTATCAAGACCTCGGGGATTTTAAACTGAGCCATAAATATTTTTATAAATATTTATGGAGTGTTAAAAAGTTAGTATTAAAGTTTCGTTAAGAAATTTTAAAGTTCCGATAATTAATTGAACAAAAAGGACTAAATTGTAACAAATGCAAAATTTTGGGAAATGATTAAATAGCTTAAATGATAAAAGGAAGAGGGCTTAAAAGCAAATAGACCCAAGGTCTATTTGGGCTGGACGGCAGAGGCATGAAATCAGCAAGAAAGTAAGGAGAATTAAGGGCAAAATTGCAAAATTGCAAAATTTGCTTAATAAAGTTAGGACCCAAGTGGAATTATCTAGATTTCTCTTCATTTTTCTGAATTCTCATCAGCTAAAACACCATGGAAGGGCTTCTTCAAGCTGGTTCTTCATATTTTTATTACAAGTAAGTTCAATTCTTGACTATTTCTTGAAATTTTGTATTTTTATGACTTTTACAACTAGGCCCACTTGTTAAATTCATTAGTTTTTGATTTTATGAAAGAAGTTGAAAGTTGATATGAATATGTGCTGGAAGTATATGATGATTTAGCATGAAATTAGAGCTTTAAATTGTTCATATGCTGATTTTATTGAAAGAATTGAATAGAAAGTGAATGTTTGGGACCTAATAGTAAAAGAGTTTGAAGATAGAGTTATATGTGGCAATTCTGAATTTCAATAGTTGTGTAACAACTTATAATGTCTAGTAAAGTACTAATTGAGAAAATTAGATTAATTGAGGGGTTAATTGAGAAAGGACCGAATTGTATAAACTGTGAAATTTGGGGCAAAATGGAAATCAACATTTTGCACTAAAGCAGTTTTGGACAGCAGCAGTAGTGTAACTTTGAAAAATCACCAAAAATTGTAGAGATTGAATTAGAGGATGAATAAAATATGAAATTAAAGCTTATTGAGTCTAGTTTCTTATAAAAGAAATGATGTGAGCAATGGAATTGTAAATCATGAGATATAATAGATTTTGTGAGACAAGGTCAGAATGAATTCGGGTTCCCCTGTTCTGACTTTGGAAAATCATTAAAAATTGTACAGAAATGATTATGAGTTATAGTTTATATGGTTAGAATCCTTAATGAGTCTATTTTTAGAAGAAACAAGCTAAAACATCATCCGAATTCTGTACAATGAGATAATTAATTTTTAGTGAAGAGTGGTCGGAACTGTCAGACAGCGAAACAGGGGAAACTTTAAAGAATAAACTGTACTATTTGGCTGAACAAAAAATTATGAAAATTTTATGGTATGAAGATATGTGAGTCTAGTTTCAGGGAAAATTAACGGATCTTAATTTGGAGCTCTGTAGCTCCGGATAAAAATAATTTAGTGACTCTGACTCGGATAAACAGCTTTGAATATACATGTTAGTGAATATTGAAATTATGGTTAATGTTGTTTAAGTGTGTTATACACATTAAGGATGTGGAATGGAGAGGAGGAGGAGGAAAATTGGGAAATATATGAATGATTCGTGTATAAATGGTCATATGTTTGATTATAACTCATAAACGATGAAATATGAATGATGCTTATTTTTGTGCATTATTGGTCATGGTTTAAGCTCATGTGTGAAAATAAAGTTTCATAGTATGTGTGTATGGTATATTCAGTATATGATTTGGCATGAAATAATACCATGAATGGTTTATGAATTAACACATGTTGGTAAGCATGATATATGAATAAATGATCAAATTGAGCGGAACGCCGGATTTGAGTACTTCTGATCAAGTGATAAAGTGATAAGTGGTAGCTTTAGCTACACTTATCTGATCAAGTGACAAGTGGAAAGTGATAAGTAATAGCTTCGGCTATACTTATCTGATCAAGTGATAAAGTGATAAGTTATAGCTTCGGCTATACTTATCTGATCAAGTGACAAAGTGATAAGTGATAGCTTCAGCTACACTTATCTGATCAAGTGACAAGTGGAAAGTGATAAGTGATAGCTTCGGCTACACTTATCTGATCAAGTGACAAGTGAAAAGTGATAAGTGATAGCTTCGGCTATACTTATCTGATCAAGAGACAAAGTGATAAGTGATAGCTTTAGCTACACTTATCTGATCAAGAGACAAAGTGATAAGTGATAGCTTTAGCTACACTTATCTGATCAAGAAACAAAGTGATAAGTGGCTACACTTATCTGATCAAGGGACAAGTGATAAGTGATCATACGTAAGACCATAGTTATACTATGGCAAAGTGAAAGTGAAGTACTCAATTTTCCGTGACCGTTCCCTAATTTGATTAAGGATGGTAAGTGACAAATGGGCCCAAAAGAATTAAAGTAAATGGATAAGTGGTAGTGTATTTATATCAGGACGATGTTGTTATTCAAACTAAAGTGATATTTTCATTGCTAAATTGAGAATTTCATAAATGTGTTATTGAATGGTATAATCAATAAACATTGAGTTAAATGGTAAATACGTATTAGTTTTGAATTTGATGTCATTGAATTGTACGTGAATTAAATGGAAATTTCTAGTGATATGATTTAAATTATGAGCATGAGAAATTGCGAATTGAATGAAATGGAAATGAAGCATTAAATTGCATGAGTATGTATCGGGTCTCGCAGGCCCTAATTATTATGATTATAATATTTTGAGGATATATTGTGAAAAGTTATAGAAACATGTTAATTATTTTTGAAAGTTTTAATTTTGATGAAATTTTATAACTCGGTTAAATACGTTTACAAGTGTATGTGTTTTGGTAATGCCTCGTACCCTATTCCGGTGTTGGATACGGGTAAGGGGTGTTACAAGGCATGTGATGTATTCGAACATAGGTATGTATATATGTCAATAAAGTTTTAATTTAGTTAATGTTAATTGTTTTATATGTTTACATGATGTTCGAATAGATATATATAAAGATATATATATGTATCAAATATTTGTATAAGTTGGATTGAATAAGCATATAAATATATGAATAAATAATTATATTGAGTATAGGTATGAAATTATATTTATATATATGTGTGTTAATTTCGAATATGTATGTGTATAATGTATAAAAGTACAAGTTCTTTTTTCGAATATAAGCATAGAGTAATATATATTTGTTAGATTCGAATATGTATATATGTACATGTATAAGATCTTGTATTGAAAAGGTATATGAAATTATATAGGTATATATGGAATTCAAATGTTAAAAGTACATAGTATATTATAAGTTAAATCTTATGATATTAGTAGTGGAATCTAAAGTATGAGGTTATATATATATAAATGTGTTTCGGTTGAATTATTAAATTATTTAAGTTAGATTTGATGGTTGAGATTTATATATATCCATGTGTTTTAAAGATATAAGTTATGAATATTGAGCTGAATTTTATGTGAATTTTATATACAAATATGAGATAAAACTTCTGTGAATTGAGATTCTTTTGTTAAAGCTCAGTACCAATCGGATTTATTGCCAGTGAAATTATTCAGACTATACATCTAGCAGACTAAGTGCCGGTGATCTGAATCAGGTTATAAACCTAGCAGGCTAAGTGTCGGTGATCTGAATCAGGTTATAAACCTAGAAGGCTAAGTGCCGGTGATCTGAATCAAGTTATAAACCTAGCAGGCTAAGTGCCGGTGATCTGAATCAGGCTATAAGCCTAGCAGGCTAAGTGCCGGTGAATCTGTTAAATTAAGTGATTATATGCATTTGATATATATATATGATTTTGGTTATATGTAATGGATAAGTTTATGAACATTTATTTATATGTATTTGATGAGCATATAAATGTTTGGATCTATGTGTTTAGTGAATAGACACATATATTGGTTGTTATGAAAATTGTTGAATATACATGTATGCATTCGGCACATGTGGATTAGAAGTATAAATGTGCATTTGGTTCATGTAGTTGATAAGTAAAAATATAAGCTTTTGACTTATGTATTTGAAAGATCATAGATATGCATTTGATGAAATGCAAATGATAAGTATATTAGAAATTAGTATATGCAATTAATGATTATGTCTGTAACTTGATTATAAGCATATAATGTTTATACATATGTTCGTTTATATGTATTTTAGATATGCTATAAACTTACTAAGCTATAAAAGCTTACTTTGATTGTTTTTGTCCATTTGTTTTATAGTTAAAAACCAAGCTGCAGACTCGGGGATCGTTAGCGAAGATCATCACTCTATCTACTATCTCGGTATTAAAACGTTTAAATTTTAACTTATGGCATGTATAGGCTAAATAAAATTTTGGGAGTCGTACTTTAATGTACTGTATATATATAATTAATAGCCATATGAAACTAGCTTATTTTTCTTACGGTTTAACTTAACTGAAATGTTATGTTTTGTTATAAAAGGTTAAAGTAAAATTTATAATTATACTTACTTCATATTTGACTAATTTAATATAAATGTAAAATTCTTGAATTCTACTGAATGTCTGTGTTAAGTTGCGTTTTATCTGGTAACGCTTCGTAACCCTAATTTATCGACGTATACGGGTTAGGAGTGTTACATACTATCAGCTTACCTACCTTTCTTCTTAGAGGATGAGGCCTAGGGTTTTTATAGACAAAGAAAAACTTAGAGTAGGCCCTCTTTTCATGATGGTCTCTTTATAGAGTCCAATTTTAGGATCGATGTGATAAATAACTTTTCAAGAAGCTATTTAGTGTTCCTGTTTGGGTAAGGGAATTTAAGGATAGGAATTGTAAATCACTACTTTACTGATCCTTGGATGATGTGCACTACCTTTTTCAACAACATTAGAAGATGGTGCACTAAGCTTCCTCTTTTCCTCTTACACAACTCGTGCATCCCTTGCCCAGATGAAGGTGCACTCTTTCTACATACTAGTTAGCATGCACTACCTTCACCCACTAGTGACATACACTACCTTCACCCAAATGAAAGAGTTGATGGTCCAACTTCACAGAATGACTGATCTTAAGGGGAACCTAGTTACTTTTTCCCCTTTTGATATTTGTTCTCCTAAGGAGTTGACTATCACATGTTTACTTTCTAGTATTACCCTTTTTTTTTTGCACCCATACTCAAAGACTTCTAGTATGTCATTTGCCAAGATCCTCTTCTTTTCCCTCTCTATATAGATAGTACAACATTTTTTTTTTACAAATTCTTCCAATTCCCTTTTTCCTTACAATTTCTTCAGTGGTGTCCCTTAACCTAAGGCCCTCATCAATACTATATTGTTTTGATACAAGCATTTTGTCATCGATCTCCTCTTCCAAAGGTCAAATTGCATGGATGGCAGAGCTCTCAATATTCCATTGTTCCTACTAAAGAATTCTCCTTATGAGGCGATGGAAGTTGTGACCCCCACCACGACTTTGTCTTTTCTCCATTTAGCGAAGTAGTAATTCCAGTGTTTTTTTGAATCGGTGTTGTATTCTTACTTAAGAGATTGCCCCATGTCCCAAGGCATATATTCTTATTCTTCCTCCTCAAGCTACTCATTGTTCCTTCGAGTCTTTTATTGGGCATATTCTTGAAGCTAAGACCAAAAGAACTTTTGTCTTTGAGATTCTTGATACTAATGTACTATTGACCAAGAGTCACCTTCCACTTCACAACTGTGACAATATTCTTCTTCTTAGTGGTTTGTCGAAAGGCCAAGGAAAAGAGCACAAGCAAGTCTATCATTCCACCTTCGAGGTTGCATAGAAGTGATATGTCTCCACCGCATTGCTCTAGCCTCATTTCTTTGACCTATTTTAATTTGGGTTATTAGGAGCATTCTACCTTTCTCACTCCTAATGATTATAACCTTCAAGGGGTAAAGAGACATAGTTTTTTGTTAGTTTCACACAAAAAATGCCAAAGATTACAACACAAAATATAAGGTTGACTTGTTATGGTAGTTCACATTGTTGGGGAGTGGAAAGCTGTTAGGATGAGGGCAGTTCACGCCATGGAAGATGAAAAAAGATGTTATACACTAAAATTCTGAAGATATGGATTTTGGCAAAGTAAGGTTGCTTGTGTTCTCATGTCCTTTTACCTTGATGTTAAGAAGGTATTTATAGAGGGAGGGAGGTCGAGCGTGGTCCCCAACCATTGAGTGTATGTGGTGTGATAAAGTAGCAGATGTCGACCTAGGACACTGTTGGAGTTTACCTGAAAGGACTAAACGAGGGTATGTTGGATGTGATGGATTGATGGGTGCATCAAAGGGCCTTCCTAACATATCTTTTGCATATTGTATGAGGGAGAGTTCATTTGGTAAAGTAATGGAAATATTGTGCTATAAAAATATTAAAAAAAAACATTGTGTAAAATATAAAATATTCAAATATATATTCAAAAAAATATAAAAGTTGAAGAATTTATAAAAATTAAAAAGTTATTAAATTCAAAATTGTTTATAGTATTAAATATATATATGATAGAAAATCGGTATATAAAATTAAATAATATCATGGAGGGACTTGGCACAATCGTTCATGAAACAATATAGTCATGTAACTGACATGGCTCCTGACAGAATCACCCTTCAGAACATGAAGAAAAAGCCGAGTGAAAGCTTCAGGCAGTACGCACAGAGATGGAGGGAGGTCGCAGTCCAAGTTCAGTCACCGCTCCTGGAAAAGGAAATGACCATGTTGTCCATCAACACCCTGAAGGCACCATTCATTACACATATGTTAGGAAGTGCCACAAAAAGCTTTCCTGACATAGTCATGAACGGCGAGATGATTGAGAACACCATCAGGAGTGGGAAGATCGATGCTGGAGAGAGTAACAGAAGATCGGCCTCGAGGAGGAAGGAGAGCGAGGTGAACAACACGAGCATGTACAACAAGGGTTACTCGAAGTCAGTAACAGTGAGTCAGCCAGGAAAGGTGGCAGCCAGTCAGCAAAACTCGTCGAGACAGGAGGTCAGTACAAGGCGAAATGTTGAGAGGCCCCAATTCACGCCAATTCCCATGTCGTACAGGGAACTATACCGAAATTTATTTGACGCACACGTAGTTTCCCTTTTTTATCTGAAGCCCTTGCAACCTCCGTATCCCAAATGGTACGATGCAAATGCACAGTGCGACTATCATGCAGGAATAACGGGGCATTCTATAAAAAACTGTACGGCTTTTAAGAAGTTGGTTGAAAGGCTCATTGGTATGGGAGTCGTTAAATTTGACGACGCGACCAAGGCAAAAAATCCATTACCAGACCACACTAATGGTGGGGTAAATATGGTGGACGAAGACAGAAGAATCAATGCAGATATTGCGGATGTAAAGACTCCTTTGAGAAGGGTCTGGAATGAGATGGTGAAAAGGGGACTAATCGTCTCAGAAGGAAGCTGTGAAAGGAAGAGGAATTACTGTGAGTTCCACCATGAAGTGGGGCATGAAATCCAAGAATGTACGGAGTTCAGAGCCCTGATACAAGGCATGATGGACAATTGGAAGGTGAAATTCTGTGAAGGAGTTCAAGAGGAAAGTGATGTATGCGCATCAAAGTTGGCGTTGGGGGTCCCGAAGGTTAACCGTCCCGTGGTCATCATTTCGCGACCTCAGAATAGTGAGGTTGGGGCACGAATAACACCAAAGGTTATCATTCAAAAATCGACCGTGTTCACTTACAAGGATAACAGGAGGGTTCCTTGAAATTACAATTGTAATGTGACAATCCCGGGGAAAAAGGATATGGCCAGTAAAGAGGATCAGGATAAAGAAAGGCATTGCGAACAGATGAAAGATCGAGTTGAGCCAATAGGAGAGGAAACTTTAGTTGGAAAAAAGAAGAACGTGGTCAAACCCGAATTGTTGGTCAATGAACCAATTAGGGAAGAGGAAGCTAGAGAATTCTTGAAGTTTATAAAGCATAGCGAGTACAGCGTTGTGGAGCAGCTGCACAAACAACCAGCTCGCATATCTGTGCTGTCTTTACTCCTAAACTCGGAAGGACGTCGAAATACACTACTGAAGGTGCTAAATGAAACTTACGTGGCCGACGATATCTCTGTTAAAAAGTTAGATCGACTGGTCGGTAATATAAGTGCTGATAACTTTATCTCTTTCAGCGATGACGAAATACCACCTGGGGGTATGGGATCAACTAGAGCTTTACACATCACTGCAAGGTGTAAAGGGTGTATATTGCCGGGAGTTCTGATAGACAACGGGTCGGCGTTAAATGTATTGCCCCTATCCACGCTCAACAGGCTACCTGTGGATAGTTCGCATATGAAATCGTGTCAGAACGTGGTGAGAGCATTTGATGGCACCGAGAGGAAAGTCATGGGTAGAATTGAGATACCCTTGTTAATTGGCCCAACTGTCTATGAGGTAGATTTCTTGGTTATGGACATCAAGCCTTCTTACAGTTGCCTATTAGGAAGGCCTTGGATCCATTCAGCAGGTGCGGTACCGTCATCGTTACATCAAAAACTGAAGCTGGTGTCAGAAGGCCGGGTAGTGACGATAGATGCGGAAGAGGATATCATTGCATCTGTGACTAACGATGCACCTTATTTGGAGATGAGTGATGATGCAATCGAGTGCTCTTTCCGTTCCTTAGAGTTCATAAATGCAACATTCATCTTTGAGGGAAACAAGATCCCGATGCCGAGAATATCAAAGACTACAAAGATGGGGCTGCAATTGACAGTTGGAAAAGGAGCTCTGCCAGGGAAAGGTTTGGGAAGGTATCTTCAGGGCCGAGTTGAGATTCCAAGGTTGCAGGACAAGCAGGATTGTTTTGGCTTAGGATACAAGCCAGATGCTAGGCAGAGGAAGATAGAACAAGAAAAGAAGCGAGAGAGAAGAAAGGCTCGTTTGATAGGTGATGAAGTCAAATGGGAACCCATGTCCTTTCCTCACCTATCCAAGACTTTTGTATCAGAAGGATTTGTCTATCAAGGAATACTAGGGGACAGAAGCATTAACACGGAGTTAGAGGGTATTCATGCCGTGTATGAAGAAGCGACGGGAGGAAGAACTTTGCTGGATATTTGTCCTTATGAGTCGGAAAGTGAGCTAAACAATTGGACTGCAGAAGAAATACCTGTAGTTTTTAGGATTTCCTCAGAGTAATGTCCAGAACACCCTTATTGCTTTTTAGCCTAGAAGTGATAAGGATTCTTTTGTGAAATAGGCTCATGTCCAGAAAATCGTTATTTTAATAAAGTTCATGTTTTTCAGTCATTTTTTGAAGCAAATCTTTCTTTCCATAAGAGCAGTTATTTTGAATTTCTCTCAAACTACACTTGCATTTCATTCATGACCATATTGCACCAAACAAATTCCTAAATCCATACTGTTCTTCATAACAGGTCCTGCGATATCAATGATACGAATGTCACTCTTACAAATTCAGAATCCCCTTTTGAACGAAACATGTGTTTAGAGGGGTCGCATGATTTTAAAAATATTGAAGACTGTGGTTTATCTCCGGACTTATTGAAAATGGTAGAACGGGCTGAGAAGCAAATCCTACCCCACAGGGAATCAATAGAAATTGTGAGCTTGGAGGAAGGCAAAGAGGTAAAGATCGGGTCGGTCATCTCTGCAAAGACAAAACAAGACCTCATCAAATTACTCCGAGAGTTCAAGGACGTGTTTGTATGGTCATACCAGGATATACCGGGGTTGAGTACCGACATCGTAGCCCATCGTCTTCCTATAAGAGAAGATTGCAAGCCAGTGCAGCAAAAGCTCAGAAGGATGAGGCCTGATATCGTGTTGAAGATAAAGGAGGAGGTCCAAAAGCAGTTTGATGCCGGATTTCTGCAAGAGGTCAAGTATTCTGAGTGGGTGGCCAATATCGTACCAGTTCCGAAGAAAGACGGGAATGTGCGAATGTGTGTAGATTACAGGGATTTGAACAAGGCTAGTCCAAAGGACAATTTTCCATTGCCCCACATTGACACATTGGTAGATAATACTGCGGGCTTTTCATTATTTTCCTTCATGGATGGATTTTCGGGGTACAATCAGATAAAGATGCATCCTGAAGACATGAGAAAGACTACGTTCATTACGTTATGGGGGACGTTTTGTTATAAAGTGGTGCCGTTTGGATTAAAGAATGCGGGAGCGACATATCAAAGAGCTATGGTAGCCTTGCTCTATGATATGATGCACAGGGAGATCGAAGTTTATGTTGACGATATGATTGTGAAGTCCAGAAAGGAGGAGGAACATGTGCAGGTCTTGAGAAAATTATTCTTAAGATTGAGAAAGTTCCAGCTCAAGCTTAATCCGGTGAAGTGCACTTTTGGGGCCAGGTCAGGAAAATTGTTAGGCTTTGTGGTCAGTGAAAAGGGAATCGAGATTGATCCAGACAAAGTGAAGGCAATACGGGATTTACCTTCGCCCCGCACTCAGAAAGAAGTTCGAGGATTCCTCGGAAGACTGAACTACATTGCTAGGTTCATTTCACAACTAATCGAGAAATGTGACCCTATATTTCGTCTTCTGAAGAAACATAATCCTGGTACTTGGGATGAAGAATGCGAAGAAGCCTTTAACAAGGTGAAGCAGTATTTGTCTAATACTCCAGTTCTATCACCACCTAGCCCGGATAGGCCCCTGATATTGTACCTGACAGTATTTGATAGTTCCATGGGGTGTGTGCTAAGCCAACATGATGAAACAGGGAGAAAAGAAAGGGCGATATATTACCTCAGCAAGAAATTCACTGACTGTGAAATGAGATATTCGCCTATTGAGAAGTTATGCTGCGCCTTGATTTGGGCAACCCGAAGATTAAGGCAGTACATGTTATACCATACGACTTGGCTAATCTCAAAGTTAGACCCGTTAAAGTACATGATGGAGTCAATTGCTCTGAATGGGAGGATGGTCCAATGGCAGATCTTACTGTCTGAATTTGATATTGTCTATGTGTGCCAAAAAGCTGTAAAGGGAAGCGCAATAGCTGACTTTCTGGCAAGCAGGGCTTTAGAAGATTACGAACCATTAAGTTTTGATTTTCCGAATGAAGACTTGTTGTATGTAGCCGCTACTGAAGAAAGTTCCCAAGAAGGTCACAGTTGGAAGCTAAACTTTGATGGAGCCTCGAACGCTGTGGGCAACGGAATTGGGGCGGTCTTAGTATCCCCGAGTGGTGATCATTATCCTTTCACTTGCAAATTGAATTTTGATTGTACAAACAACATGGCAGAATACGAAGCGTGCATCATGGGTATTCGTGCAGCCATAGAGCGAGGAATCAAAGTATTAGAGGTCTATGGAGATTCAGCATTGGTTATATATCAGCTTAAGGGTGAGTGGGAGACGAGAGATCCTAAATTAGTCAGTTATCAAAAGTTGGTCCTTGAATTAATTAAAGAGTTTGAGGACATCACTTTCTGCTACCTCCCACGAGATGAGAACCAAATGGCTGACGCACTGGCTACTTTAGCCTCCATGATCAAGGTGAACAGACGTGAGGATATGAAGCCTGTACAAATGAGTATTTATGAAGACCCGGCTCATTGTTATAATCTTGAAGAATGAGAAATCGATGATAGCCCTTGGTATAAGGATATTCTATGATATGTAAAAAATTGTGAGCATCCTGGCCAGGCAACGGAGAATGAAAAGAGAACTCTGAGAAGATTAGCCATTGATTACGTCTTAGATGGGGAGATCTTATACAAGAGGGGAAAAGATCAGGTTCTGTTAAGATGTGTGGACGCCGTGGAAGCAAAGAAAATCCTGGAGGAAGTCCATGAGGGCATCTGCGGCACGCATGCTAGTGGATTTACAATGGCTAGACAGATTATGAGATTCGGGTATTACTGGTCCACCATGGAAGGGGATTGCATCAGTTATTCCAAAAAGTGTCATAAATGTCAAATCTATGGTGATAAAATGCATGCACCACCTTCGCCTCTTCATGTCATGACTTCTCCATGGCCCTTCTCCAGTGGGGTATGGATGTCATCGGGCCAATATCACCGAAGGCTTCAAATGGGCATCGTTTCATATTTGTGGTTATTGACTACTTCACAAAATGGGTAGAAGCTGCTTCGTATGCCAACGTTACAAAGTCATCAGTCAGTAAGTTTTTGAAAAGGGAGATCATATGTCGGTATAGAATGCCTGAGAGAATCATATCTGACAATGCGTTGAACTTGAACAATAGCTCAATAGCAGAAGTCTGCAGTCAATTCAAGATCAGACATCACAATTCGTCGTCGTATCGCCGAAAATGAATGGTGCAGTAAAAGCGGCCAATAAAAATATAAAGAGGATTGTAGGGAAGATGACTGAGACTTATAGGGACTGGCACGATAAATTACCGTTTGCCCTCCTTGCTTATCGAACGTCAACCAGGACCTCCACCGGGGCAACGCCTTTCTCCTTAGTCTATGGCATAGAGGCAGCCTTGCCCATCGAAGTTGAAATCCCTTCTCTCCGGGTGTTATCTGAGCTACAATTGGATGAAGCGGAATGGGTTCAATCTCGATATGATCAGTTGAACTTGATAGAGGGAAAGAGGCTAAAGGCTATTCAGCATGGTCAGATGTACCAGAAAAGAATGATGCGAGCCTACAACAAGAAAGTCCGACCCAGAGAATTTCACGAGGGGGACCTGGTGTTAAAGAAAATTCTTCCTCTACAAAAGGATTGTAGGGGGAAATGGATGCCGAATTGGGAGGGTCCTTATGTTGTAAAAAAGACCTTTTCTGGATGAGCCTTGATCCTGGCTGAAATGGATGGAAAAAACTTGCCTAATCCGGTAAATTCAGATTCGGTGAAGCGGTACTTTACTTGAAGAAGGGAAGGAACCAAGGTGAAAACCCGCAAAGGGCGCTTTGATTCCAAAAAAAAAAAGGGAGAGGCTAGGGTGAAAACCCGCAAAGGGCACCTTAAGACCAAAGGGGATTTGAGTTGAAAACCTGAAAAGGGCGGCTCAAATTTTGATTGTCACGTGGTAGTCTTGTTGTACCTGAATTGGCAGAAAGGAGTGGACGACATCTTGGGGCATCAACAAACTACTGTGAATCTTCTAAACACGTGTTGAATTCAGAAGGGTCTTCAAAAAAAAGGTTTGTACAGAGATATTCGAATCAGAGATATCTGGGGCACCTGATCATAGTATTTGTATTGAATTCGTTGTTTTAGAATATTTCATTCTTCTTCTCCAATATAAATATCCTCAGGAAATTCCTCTATCTTTGACAACCCATTGCGAGCTATGCTCCCAAACTAATCTTGTTTTATCCATCGTTATGATCTTTTCGCAAGCATGTTGCATTAGAATGACGATTAATGGACTAATAAAACTTTCACAAAGGAAGTTTTCATATTATTCTAGAAATCTTTAAATAACTCAGGAACCTGAAACAGGACTATTGTTTAGACCTTCACCGGGTCGGTCCAGCTTGGAAGCTCGAAACACCATCCCGAGACTGCTGCGGCATGATGGTAACAGTAGATTTGCGTGGGTATTCGGCCTGAGTTCGCACATGTGGCGGGGTGAAACCTGGAGGATAGGAAGGTTCATCATCATCTCCCTCATCAACATTTGCCATGGGGCCCTTTCCTTTATCGAGTCTTTTAGCTATCAGACGGGTTAGTTTTGCCACTATATCTTCTTGGGATTCCCGCATCTTCTCAGTCAGGTTCCTATATTATTCAGAGACTTCTAGAGTAATATGCAAAACTTCCCTTGTGAAAGTTTTATTAGTCCATTAATCATTATTCTAATGCAACATGCTTGCAAAAAAGATTATGGATAAGAATAGAGTTGGTTCTGAGCATAGCTTGAAATGAATAAGTTGTCAAAGACAATAAAGATAAATGACAAAGAAATGGCTGTAGAGCCCAGTTATTGCCCGGGCCTAAACCAATACAGGCCCAACAAAATTAAAACTCAAGCCCAATTACCCAAACAATAACCAAACCAGCCCAACACTAAAAAACCCTAGAACCTTCAGCACAACTCCTAGCGCCGTAGCCAAGCAACCCCAACCGCCGCACGACTCGGGGCCAGAAGCCTCCCTCCGCGCAATTTGCGCCTCCACGTACGCCACTCCTCCATGAGCGCCATGCCTTGCGCATCGCACCTGCAACAGCAAACAAAAACAAACCGCAACGAAATGGGGATAGCATAAGAGATTTCGTTTTTTAGATTTATTTTTGTTTTCTATTGTTGGCTATAAAAGGCCAACTTCAATATGTAAACATGGGGGATATTAAGGGAAAAAGAGGAACGAAATACGGAGAAGAGAAAAATCAAAAAAAATAAAAAGGGTGATTTTTTCGTTTTACTCGGTGTTCATCATTCAAAGCTTTTTTATATATCTGTTTTTTTTGTTTTATTTTTATTTATTTCGCTTAAAATATAAAAGAAGGGAAAGGAAACTTACCTCTTCCGCCGGATTCATCGTCGTGGTGTCCCCCCCTCCATCGCAATCGGAGGCCGGGACGTCGTTGGAGGCCAAAGGACGGCCTAACAGCGGCGGTGGTAATAGGAAGAGCAAGAACCCTAGCAGAGAAGGCTAGGGTCAGTTTGGTTTTTTTTAAAATTGGCAAAAAGTAAAATAAATTTTTAAGGAATTTTGGATTTTAAAACATCTGCAAAACGGCGCCGTTCAGGGGATCAGATCCGCGCGTCGACCCGACCCGCAGGCAGGGTCCGCGCGTCCCGGCCTTAGATGGTCTATTTGCGCTATTAGTCCCTCCTTTTTGCGATGCGCTCCAATCAAATCCATTTTGTTTTTTAAAATTAGCCGCGAATTTCATTTCTGTTTCAACTTGGTCCCTCGCTACGCAGCGTTTTGGAGGGTAGGATTAATCTCCATTTTAGTCCCCTATAGCTGTTCGCGTGGTCAAGTTTGTCCTTTTTTTATTTATTTTCGAATCTACCCAATTTTTTGTTTTAAGTTCAATTTAGTCCCTTTTTAGCTATTTCTTTTTTCCCTTTTTTTTTATATACCATTATTTATTATTATACTATTTACTATTACTGTTATTATCATTATTTCTATCTTCATACACGCATTATTATTATTATTATTATTTTTTATATAATACATATATGCATGCTTTTTTTAAATCGCATAGTTTTTTATAATATATACATATAATGCATTTTATGTAATATATGTATACTTGCATGCATTTTATATATATTTTTTTTCATTTTATGTCTTAATTTCTATATACATATATATACGTTTTCATCATTTCTTAATATTTTTTTTCATTTTTATAAACATATATATATATGTTTTATATTATATACTTATCACAAACATTTTTTGATTTTTCTATATTCCCTTATTTTATACATATTATACACATATATATGTATTTGAACATATACGTATGCGAATCTTCATGATTTACCTGTGTATATATATACTTATACATTTTATTTTGTAAATGCATGTACATATATATTTTAAATTAAGGTATTTGTTTCATGTTGTACATTAACCTTTTAACTCGCCTTTTAGAAAGCACATATTTTGGTTCTCAAAGTATTTAAATCATCTTATTTCATAAATTCCCAAATATTTGGCATTCATGATTCTCGAGAAAATAATCGTATCCTAACTTACTGGATTGCGATTATTTTTTGATGAATTTAAAGAGCCCAGTATTTGTTTTGCAATAAATTCGCAAATTTCAAATAAAAAACTTATTCTCGGGAATTCAAAATGTTGGGTCCTAACTTACTGGTCATGACATTTTCTTCTCGAAATAAGAATTTTCAAAAGCAAAAGGCAATATTCGGGTATTTTGAAGATTTAGAAACATTGTGCCCTAACTTACTGGGTGTGGTGTTTTATTTCTTTGAAATAAGGATTGTTTTATTATTTTAATCCATTCATAAAATAAAAAGTTTCCTTTTAAAATCTTTTCAAATTTTCGATACCAAGGCATTTAAAAAAAATCAATTTGGTACCAATTTTGGGCGTTACGAGGGTGCTAATCCTTCCTCGTGCGTAACTGACTCCCGAACCTGTTTTCTCAAATTTCGCAGACCAAATTTATTTTTAAGGTGGGCCGATCTCACCTTAATAAAGGATCGGTGGGTACTCCAGTTTTTGTTTTTAAAAGTCGACAACCAAAATTTTTGTTTTCAAAAAAACGGTTTCGACAATATAAAAAGGAAATAATAAAATAATAAAAATTCTAATAATTTAAAAAATATCTATGTATAAAAACAACAAAGGGTCAATAGTAAATCAACGCTAGTCAACGGTCTATCAACATGGTTTATAATCAGCGATCATGTCATCATTTAAAGAACAAATCATCGACGATATAAAAAAACGGAAGACACGTGCGTTATCATTGATTGGGTATATAACTCTTTTTTTTAATACCAATAACAATTTAAACAAAAAATATATATATAACAAAAAACAAGTTAGATACCAAAATGACCCAAAATGACACTATGAAACAGTTATATTTGATATGTAAATAAGTAAGTAGGTTACCCTATTAACTGTCCCAAGCAAAGTTGAGTATAGTTAGCATACCATAGGATTAGTGTACGAGATTATATTTCAATTTATACCGATGAGGTGTGGAGCACACTCTACTTCTGTTATATCGATGAGGTGTGAAGCGCAATTTATACTTCAAACGTTCCAATGAGGCATTAGGTGCCAGATATATAGGTGTGATGGTTGGATGATCCGTGTAGTCGTCTTGAGTATGTGTCTATTTAATAGGGATCATAAAACATGAACTTGCTAAATGATAGTTAATATGAAATGTAGATGAAAACGGTATATCATGTACATATATGAAATGTGACAAATGGTAGCATGTGAAAGATCATGCGAATCAGTTTAAATGACCCCTAAGGGCCGATGTGGATATAAAACAAATCAATAAATTCAAGAAAGAAACAAGAAAATTATGTGAATAAGTAATATGCTATGGAATATAAATGAATATGATGCAATGATAGAAAATATAGTATGGTATATTGATGTGAGATTGCCAAATGAGATAGGGTATGAATTTTAGTACATGAGACATGAATGGTTAATAGAAATTGTTGAAAATTAGATCATGTTTTAATTGTATTCTTAACATGTTATAATATTATTTATTTGAATAATGAAAGTACCATTGAGTTTTATCGCTCAACGTATGGTTGTTTATTTCTATGCACAAGTACCAATCGATCTCGAGGTTCTGAGGAGTGAAACAGCATCCAAATCATAGCTCTTGATTCAACAAATTTCTATAATCTCATTATGTTATCAATAAGTGGCATGAACCTAAGGTTGAGTTGGTCTTATATTGAGAATTGATAATTTGGTACTTTGGATGGAAAATGTTAACTTCAACATGAATATATGAATTGAAAGTAATTAGGTGTGAAGCCATGAATAGAAGTTGAAATGTTATTTATATGTCAAGTTAATGAAAGAGATGTTTAAATCTTGAATGAATGTATATAAGTACTTGATTTTATATACTAAGTTTACTATAGGTGTTGAAGATATAGTTTAGCATGTGAATTCATGCTCAAAAAGATGTTGTAATGAACTTTTGGCTATGTAGGCCACTTGGTATTGAATTCGATAGGTTTGGATTGAATGGGGTTTATATTCAAGGGAAATTGCCTCCGAAGTCTCAGCACTACCCTTTTGATGTCGCGACATCGGGCTTCTATTTCCTATTTCCATGATCGCGGTTATCCCTTGTTGAGGTCGCAACATTGAATCCATTGCCTTCAACGTCGCGACGTCCCCTACTGAAGTCATGACGTCGAGCTTCTGCCTTCAATGTCACAACATTATTCATTCATAGTCACAACGTCAACCCAATACTTGGAATTAATCCCTCAATTAACACTGATTTTTCACAAAAGCTTTCATAAGCTCGTATATAGCCTAGATTTTATTAAATATCATAATGTAATTAAGAATTTAACATATTGGCTTGTACAAATTATTTATTTGATATGCAAATGCAGTTGTAGTTGCTCTGACAACAAATTTGTCATCTCACATTTTGGATCCAATGATCGGGTCAGGTGTAGGGTGTTACACAATCAATGGCTCTAACTGAGCCTCCAAGAACTAATTCTTTGCAACTCGAAGTTTGAAGAACTTTCCCCAAAATCTTGAATAAGATCAAGTAAAAAAATCTTCTAAATAAAAATAAGATTTGAATATTGCAAAATAAAATACTCCAAAGAATGATTTTATTAATCAAATAATAATAAAAATATCTTACATAATGAATAATGATAGTAACTTTATATAGGCTAAAAAAAACTTCTAATTTGGCAAAACAAGAAGTGATTCTAGTTTAACTAAACCTTCTTACCAACTAAGAAACACAAAATTTCTTAACAACTTAACATACTTAAAAATATCTCAAAATTCAAAATAAATAAATATAAAAATTAATAAATACAATATTGACTTTATTTATAATTAAAATCAATACTTGAAATTGAACCCAATATGATTTAGACACGAATCGAAGTCCAAAACTTGCAGTTCTTGTAATAATTTTGTCTAGAACTTCGACTCACGCAAATTTACTAAAACGATCATAACTTGAGCTCCCAAATTTTGAATAAGGTGATTCAAAGTGTGGTTCGAAGTGAATAAATAATCTTTCATCGGTCAAAAGACATCTCAAACCAAAAACACTTGGATCCCATCCAAAAGTTTATCGCAAGTCGACTAGTTTTCTAGACTTTAAAATTGGCAAATTCGGGAAACTTAATTTAATAAATTTCACATCATAGCAACATGTATCATTCCTCCATTCCTCAAAAAGATTTGTCATAGAATCGTAGCTTTGATTGAAAAAGAAAGAATCTTTGTCATAGGAGGACTCATTTAATTAAGCTCCTTTCAATGGACCAATAAAATCCTGAAATAAAGAAACAAAGGCACTACAAAAATTCAAGTTAAGGTTAGTTAATACATAATCACTCTTCTCTTTTAAAGAGATATTTTGTTTCTTTTCAATCTCTTTTTTTTTTATCTTTAGAACAACTCTCAAATTTTACCTCATATAAATTTCACTCCCCAAAATTGGACCATCAATTAGATTTTTATGGCTCAATGTGTCTTTTTTCTTAGTCTTTTTACATAAATTTTCCTCACTTCCCTTATCTCCTGCACAGTGTTTTTGAACATTTAATTCATCAAAATACAACTATGTAAGAGAACATGACATTTCGAACATGTCTAAATTCATAGGCTCTTATGAACTTTTGTCACTATCAATTGCATCATGTTTACTGAGTTCACTTTGAAAAAAGGACAGAAGAATTTGGTTTGACCAAAATAGTTTGTCCACCACGAACGTTAGTAGTCATATCATCAAAAGTATTAGTATTAGTATTACGACCATTGAGAGGAGAAATTCCAATATTTTAATTCGAATGAGATGAATTACGCAATTTATTAGAAAGAGCATGAAATTGTTCATTCATAGTGAACTACATAGTACGCATCTCAAGCCTAAGATTGCCAAGCCAAGAATCTTCAAACCATTGTGAATAGGCCTAAAAACGCAAACGCTCAAACAAAGCAAAGCTCACCATTAACTCTAAAAAATGTTAGCACCCTAAGGATTAAAGGAAAATAATAAGAATCCAAAACTTGTTAATCCTCAAAGTTTCAATTTTACTCAAAATATATCTAAAACTAAGTGAGGTCGTTCGCTAGCAAAAGGTATCCTAAGCTCTAAGAAGCTAAGGAAAGCTCGACGCCAATTAGATTAAGATGCACGGAGATAGGAAAGTACAATTCCTTCGTTCCTATTAACACAAGGAAAAGAATATGTTAGTTAGTGTAAAAGAATCAATAAAAAGCAAAAAAAAAATCATAAAGCTAAGAATCAAAGAAAAGTTCATATTTACCCAAAACCCTGAAAAACTACGAAACAACTCAAATTTTAGTTCTTGATATTCCGATGTGCTAAAATTACGAAATTTTGTAGGATGCCTCTAGATTTAATGAATTTAAAATCTCGAAATTTTTTCACTAAATTCTAACCACAATGTTTTTTATTTTTTTTCCTTTCTTTAGATTTTTTTAAAAATTTTTCTATTTATTTAATATTTTTTATGGACATTTTTTTCATTGTAATCTAGTGAAAAAAGTACAAGGTTAAAATTTTAAGTCAAACTAAAGTCCTTTACCGCCTTTATTGAATTAAACGATGTGAATTTTCTAGGCAAAAAACAATTTTCAGGCACCTGAAAATTTTTTTAGCAATGATATTGATAAAGCACGAGTTTAGAAAAATCGAGAGGCCCGAGCTCTAATATCAAATGATATGAGGGTAGTGTCCACACAAGTCCTAAGATGATTAAAAGTTGTTTCGAGCTTTAGAAGACTCGTTATTAACTCGAGAGGCTCTAGACTGATTTTTATGATTTTGGCAGCAAACAATGTGAGTTTTTAAGCTTGAAATAATAATAAAAAAGTGAGAATTAAGACCAATAATCGAAGCAAAGAAAGTCTAAGAAAAGTGAAGAAAAAGAAATAATAGAGTCAATTTTGAGGCGAGAAGAATGATCAAATGCTTAAAAGCCTTCAAGGAAGACAACTAACTTTGGAAGATTCTTTCTTGATACTTAAGAACATGAAAATAGTAAGTATAATGATTAAAATGAAACTAAATAAAGAAAATGAAAGTAAATGTGGAAGATGGAATAGATAAATTGATGGAGATGAATAGAATGATAAATGTCTGATTGAACTCTCCAAGAAAAATATTTTAACAAATTCAATCAATAGCTCTAACCTAGCCTCCAAAAACGAATTCTTTGCAATCCGAAGTTTGAAGATCTTCCCCCAAAATGTTGAATAAGATTAAATAAAAAAAACCTTCTGAGTAAAAGAAAGAATTGAATGTTAGAAAATAAAATACTCCAAAGAGCGATTTTATGAATCAAGTAACTAGAAACGTCTTAGACAATGAATAATGATGGTGTCTTTGTATAGGCTACAAATTGAATAAAAAACAAAGAACTAATTTTTGGCTTCATGATAAATTTGGTCACTAACGTTTTCATATTTTGTCAAAATGGCTCTAATTGTAATTTTTAGCCTTTTTTGACCATCAACCTTTGATTTTTTTTCAAACTACTTTTTCTTTAAATTAAGAGTCATTTTTTTTAATTTCATGTATTATTTATTTTATTATTTCTCACATGTAATTATATTATAGGGTTATTTAAGTAATAAATTACATGTCATTAAAAAAATTCCACATATAAAATTCCACATCATCCCCGTTAACTTTTTTAACGGTACTTTTATTAAATTTGTTAGAAAAAACAGTTTGAAAAAAAGAACAAAAGTTGATGGCCAAAAAAGGTTCAAAAATACAATTAGGGCCATTTTGACAAAACATGCAAACATTTGTGGTCAAATTTGTCATTAAGCCGTTAATTGAACTTTTAATTTGGCTAAACAAGAGGTAATTCTAGTTGTACTAAACCTTCTTGTCAACTAAGAAATCTAAAACTTCTTTAACAACATAAAATAGTTTAAAATATTGTAAAATTCAAAATAAATAAATACAAAAAATTTAAAACTTAATAAATACAATATTGCCGAATAAGTTTTAGTTCGATTGGCATAGATATTGTTGCCAATGCAGAAGGACGTGGGTTCGAGTGCGTTGGTCAAAACTTATAATGATATTATTAAAAAAATACAATATTAACTCATATATAATTAAAATTAAACCTTAGAATTTAAACACAAATTAAAGTTCAAAATGGATCCCATCCAAAAGTTCCATAGCAAGTTGAGTGACTTTCTAGGCTTTAAATTTAATAACTTTTGAGAACTTAATTCAATAAATTTTACCTTGTCTGTGTATTTATCAACAAATCAAATTAAATCATGATATAAGCTTAAAAACAAAAGGCCTCAGCTTAGGGTGGGTTTGGATGGGCGATTGGGTGCAGTGCGGTGCGTTTAGCTTATTTTTTGTCTCACGTTACAGTATCGCTACAGTATTTAATCTCACCGCCACCACCATTTTTACACTAATCGCAGATAAACGCACCACCCATCCAAACCCGCCCTTAGAATAGCCATTAATAAACTGATTTTCGTATGTATATTTACGCCAGCCAGTGGCCATTGAGAGCATTTCTGAAATCTAGTAGAAAGCGTTGTAAAACTTAACGTTTGGTTTCCAAGAAAAAATAAATTAAAATAAAAAATAAAAAAATAATGATTTGGCTTACAAAAATACTGCAAATAGACCCAAAATGGAAAGACAATCTTAGAAAGGGTGGCATTCAAAAACAGGTAAAGGAACCAACTGAAAAAACTGCCACAACTAAGAGATATCATAACTTTCGGTTACTTAAAACATGGGGTCCCTCCCTTAACACAAATAATAAGAAACCAGACGCTGCATTTCACAAACAAAAGGATGAGGGGTCCACAGTTTCCCTTTCCATGATTTGACATGTCATTTTGGCATGGCAATGATTCATCAGAGGATCACAAATCATGCCCATAGTGCTATACCCACAAAATCCTACCACGTTTGGCTGACTACTCACCAGCCCCCGCCCCCCCCCCCGCCCCCCCTTTGTCTTAAGGCCTTTGGTCCCTATTTTCAAGCCCCCACCACCACAAAAAGCTGGATTGTCCTCCTCCATGTTCCTCCTTTTCAACTCCTACACTACTCCGGTGGTATTCAGAGATCTAATTAATTAATTAATTGTTGTTTTAGAAAAGTGGAATGTTGTTATTGTATGCTTCGGAACATCTACCACCACCGTATATGTCGCAGTAATCTCACCAATTTCTTTTTTATGTAAATTACACTTGAAATGGATTAAGGTTTTATTTTGAGACCCAAATCCAAAATAATGTTTTTCTCTTCTTCTTTTTTTACATAATTATTTATTTAGTCTTTTAATTTTATAAAAAAATTTATTTTAACTTTTCAATTAATTTTTTGTTACGTTTTTTTGATAGATTACTCCAAAATGAATAGGAAAATTAAAGTTTTCTAATTTTGTAGGCGTGGATTGCCATGTAGATTACATATCAACATTTAATCAATTTTTTTAAAATCTAAAAATTCAAAAAATATATATATAAAATTTGTTTTTAAAATTAAAAATTTATTTTTTAAAACTTTAAATTTTTAATTAAATATTGACATGTCAACCACATGACAATCACGTGTATGTCATGTCAAAAAAGTTAACAAACATTAATTTTTTTCATTCATTTTGGGGTGATTTGACAAAAAAACACAAGTTCAATAGTTAAAAGAGACGAAAAATTAAATGAAAGGCTAAAATAACTTTCCTTTATAAAGTTAGAGAGCAAAATATGTCATTATATGTATTTTTATGGTCCCAAGTTTATATTCCATGGTGTTTTTATAAGTAGAGGGCTAGGTTAATTAAGGTCCCTAAGAACATTTTAAGGTAGAAAAGAAGATTTTTATTTTTATTTTCCTCCTAGTTTCTAAAGAGAGAATCACAAAAGATCCGAGTTAAAGGAAAAATATACGAAGTATAAATTGTGGTGGCTCTTTATGCCAACTTAAGGTTAATGATTAGTTTAGTTAATTCTTCTTCTTTTTTATGATGGTGGTAGATCACTTTTCCATAGTTTATAAAATAAAAATCAAGATTAATGTACTTGGTTGAATGGGACTACTCTCAAAACATAATTATTGCTATATATTAATGTTATCTTTAAGAATGTATTTGGCAAAAGCAACCCACTGATTCCACTTCTTTTTTATGTTGTAGATCTTTACAAGTTCCCAAATTTTTATGTTTTCTCAAGCAGCCTTTTATTTTAGTGCTAATTGCACCCAAGATTTAATGATGTTCCAAAGAAGAATTTATTAGCCAATATCAAAGCACCTTTACAATATCTGATCATCTTTTCTCCCCTATGATCATAGGTCTCATCATTAAGGGAACAACTAAAAACATGTAATCTTGCCTACTCATTGGTAGCAGATATTGTGAGGGTATATATAATACAAAAACCTGGTTATCTATGAATATAACTTAATTAGTCTTGGACTGACAAAGATGATACCATGAAGAAAACCTGTTTCAAGTTCACCATTAGAATTATGTATAACTCTCAGCCAGGCCGATATGTAGGAGTGTAAAATCTAGGAAAAGATATTTGTGTGGCTGAGAGGAGGTGTTGGGCATGCATAAGACCACTCCTATAAATAAATGGGAAATAAATAATATTATGCTCCACTTGCCATGGCAAGGAATGCTTGCTAGCTGGTTCTCAGCCCTCCCCCCTCTCTATTGCCTAGGCCAGGGGTAGAAAAACACCCGGCCCTTTCCATGCTTCCCCTTCATTAGCCTACCAACTCTGTGAATCACACAGTCGTATGTTGCACTATCATGTATAATATGAATGATATTTAATTAATTCATTTTTTATTTTAAAATTAATATATTTACATAAAATATAATTTTTAAATTAATTAGTTTTAATTATTGAAGATTAAATATTTAAATACAAATATTATAATTCGAATACAAATATAAATATTCATAAAGATATTTAATTGGTTGTAAAGTAAAACATTCTTAAAAGAAAATTATTTAAAACATTATTGTGTATATATTAAATATTTTAATATTATTTAAAATATTGTGAAAGTTAAAATAGTTGAAGATTCTAACATAAGTGCTAAGCAATTATCTAAAATAAATTTACTTACTTTAAAATTGTAATAGAGGTGCTAATAAATCTTTAAAGAAAATCAAGATTAACCAACATTTAAAATTATACAAAGTTAAGAATATATATATATTGATCGGTATTTTGAGATAAGTGCAAAAATCTAAAAATATAAAAAAAATAAATATTTACATAAATATAATAATGTAAATAAAAATTAAAACCATATTAAGAACACGAAAAGAAATATAAAAATGTAATTCAAGATTTTCAGTAAACAATACAGACCAATAACTAATTTATGGACTAAATTGCATAAAAGAACAAAACATGTAATCATTTACTCTCTTATTCTTTTTTTGGTGAATTACGAGATGAGGGCTAAGTCCAAACAGCAATGCAACTAGCAGGACTCAAACTTAAACCACACTTGGGGCGGTGAACACCCTACCAACACACAGGGTTCAAAATATTTACTCTTTAAACCATGCATAATAACTTCTTTTTAAAAAAACATAATAATTTATTTGGTCCTTTAACTTTTTAGAAAGTCATTTTAGGGGGGACGGGGACCCTACCAGCCCCTTTGACTTCGTCATTGATTTTCATGGTGTATTACACAATCAACAAATGATCCTTAAGTCATGTTTTATTGCATCTGAATGCTGCTAATCAATATTGGGAAGAGTAGAAGAAAAAAGGATTGGCAATCTCATCTCAAGCATTAATATCCTTATCCTTTCAGAGAATCTGTAGTTGTTGGAGAGCTTGTTTAAGGACTTGAGATAAATATTCAAGATAACTCAAGTGATATATTCTGCTTTAAATGAGCGTTTAAACTCTATTAAAACTGGACTCTTCTATTAGCCTATAAATAAGTAATTGATAGACTTCCTCATTTAGCCATTTGAGAGTGTATTTAGGCACGCCCTATTTAGATATTTTTATGGAGAGATATTGTATGTAATGCAAGCTATTTGGAGAGAGTAATTTGTAACAATTTGGGTTCGACTTTAGAGCAGCAATTATTCATTGGGGGGTAGAATTGTTGAATAAAATCATAACCACTTTCTGAGTGAGGCTCTGCAAATATAGAATTGGTGAATTTGAATTGCACTAACATCTAATATATTTATGATATGATTTGTTTTATTTGTTTTATTTGTTTTATTTTATTTCTATATAATGTTTTGATAAAAGTATCTAAAATATTTATTTTTTAAGTTGCCGGAATTTTTCATTGATATTTTTAATTTATTTTCATGTTTTCTCCGTGAAAATATTAAGGTTGAATGTGATACATGATTTACACTTTAAATGGATTATTAAAGTATATTGTTGTATTATAGTTTTGATTTTCATTTTTGATATAATGTGTCTAGAATTATTTATAATTTTTATTCACCCTTTAAATAGGAGAATAAAATGCATTTGAGTGCGCTCGAACCTACATCATTCTTTACTAGCACTAATGTTAATGTCAATCTAATTAAAACTCAATCAGCATGGTTTTATTTTCTTAATTATATATTAATTAGTAACACTAATTGCTTAATTTTGGGATTGAATTAGAATGAACAATAATTTTGATATTGAATTAGTGGTTATTTTTAATTTATTGATATGTTAAACTTGAATCTAGTTTGTCCTTAAACCAATTTAAATTTTGTTCTTTAAATTTATCTAAATTTTATTTAATTTTTAAATATATTTTTAAGCTATTAAAAACAATTTATATATATTAAAAATACACATGGCATTCTTATGTTATGCCAAATGTCATAAAAATATAGTGTGAACACTACTATTTAACTAAAACCTTGCAATATAATATATGTGATTATCAAAAGGTTTTAGGATTTGAATTTGATATAATATCAATGTATATGTCGTCAAATTAATCATATTATAACACGTGGAAGTGTTACCTAAAGTAACATTATTCTTTCTTCGACATAAAATAATATTTATATTTGATGCATTGATGGTATAAAGAATACGTTGTGTTGGTACTAGCTATAGGGTAAGATACAACTCCAATTGCAACTTAGATTGCGTCTAGGAGGCCAATGTTACTTGCCATAATTGGTTGACATATTTTGACCAAAAAAGTTGGAGCTTTTAATTGAATATCTTTAAGAAGTTTTAGTAGCACCTTATTGAGTTGAAAGCATGGAACAACACAAGTTAAGCGAGAAAATATTGAAGAGTTTTAATGTGATCTACTTTCCTTATTGAAGAGATTGGTTTTCCATAGAAGACTACATCTAGGTAATCTCGGCAGGTAGTCCCTATTGAAGATCATATCAAAGGTTATTTTATAATTAAGCGGGCCATTTTATGCTTATTTAAATGTAGACTTGTTTCAGTTTTTGTATAAGATTATGAAAGCACTTATTATGTTCAAATTAGGATCTTATTCTAGCGCAAATTCATTGTAAGTTGTTGTGTGACTTAGTTTGCAACTAAACTTTCAAGAGGAATGTCTTAGTTGGGAGAGTGATCTAGATTGAGTATAGAAGTAATGTTGCAACTTGGTGGGTGAGTTGGACTTATATCGTGTATTATTCTTATTGATTTATAGTGGGTTACTCTCTAGGTAAGGCCTCACAAACGTAGCAAGTTTTTGTATTGTGTAACCAAACTTTGGTGTCCATCGTTATTTTATAAATGTTACTAAGTCCATCTAGTTGCAATTGATTGAAAATCTAAAATGCAAATTCAACAAATTTACATTTGGTATCAAAGCTAGACACTTGACACATTAAGCCAAAATCCAGTTCTTAATTTGCTATCAAGGTGAAAGAAGCATCAATTTTCAAACCCCCTATGTTGTATGACACAAACTATGCTTAATGGGTGGTAAAATTGAGAGCTTTTATCAAGTCTATAGATGAAAAATCTTGGTACTCAATTCTAACCGATTGGGAATTACCAACAACTAATGTAGTCGGTGTGATGACTCTTAAACCTAAAGTAACCCAGACCAATGATAAAGAAAAACCTACAAAGACAAAAGACAATGGAGTTGTGACCAATGACAATGCACCCAAAAAGAAAAAGAAAGGATGCAGTGCTATGAGTGCCAATGTTTTCGCCATATTCAAGTTGAATGTATCAATACATCGAAGAAAAAGAAAAAGGCAACTTGTGTTACCTAGAGTGATGAAGGTTATTCAAGTAGTTCAAAAAAGGATGAGGAGCATATCATGAACTATGTTGCCTTTACTTCCCAAGTTATTCCTTCAGGTGCAACTAACTCAGGTGGCTAAAGTGACACTAACACTGAGCAAATTGGTGATTTCATAGAGATCTACAAAACCATGTTAGGTAAGTAGGATCAAGCATACAAGGCCAATGGAAGAATCAATGATAAAAACTCCTTGTTAAAGTTGGAGAAAAAAAATTAGTGAAGTGGATTGAGGAAAAAAATTCACACTAAAAGAATTGCATGTTGTTCAATTTGTGTTGAAGAAGCTAGGATTTAGCAGTGATAAGCTAGATGAAATACTTGCAGTTGGTAGAAGAGACCTTGTTAATGGAGGACTTGGTTATGTGGACAAAGAAGACAAAATAGTGAAAGGAGTTGTTGATCAATCAAAGTGTTCCAAAAAGACTGAAGTTATTAAAATTGAGGATCGTAACAAGCATACTTATAGAATTATGTGTCACTACTCTGGTTTCTCATGCCATATTAGGCCAATGTGTTTTAAGCTTCTAAAGGATCTGAGAAGAAATAAATTAGATGTGACTTCAATTACAACTCGAGGAACATCAAACATGAGAGAATCAAAAGCTAGTCTGAAGAATAAAATACCATAATTGTTTTATTGTTGCACATCAATCAATGAAAGTTACAAATAATAATGTGTGTTACTTTGATAGTGAATGCTCTGGGCACATAATTGGTAAAAGTAGTTTTCTCAAGCTTTTCCAAGAAAATCATGAGGGCAATGTGACCTTTGGTGATGGTAAAAAAGGCAATATTCTTGGAAAGGGTTTTCTTAATGTTGAAGGCATATCTCAGTTATAGAATGTTTTTCTTGTAGAAGGTTTGAAGGCAAATTTAATAAGCATTACTCAACTTTGTGACCAGGAGATGTTCATGAACTTCACAAAAGATAAATGCCTAGTAACTAGCAAGTCTAATGAGCAAGTTACGGAAGGTTCCAGAACATTCGATGATTGCTATAGATAGATTGGACCTTTGAAAGTTAGCTCATTTGATCTGGAGCTATGGAATGATAAGTTAGGCCATGTTCACTTCAAAGGCCTACAACATTTTGTGATATGGAGTTATACCTTGCATTTTTTGGCTTTTCTTCTCCCAGTCAAACTCTATTATTAGTTTCTCACTTAGGCTCTTATTAGTGTAGGTTATTTTAATATTATTTGACCTATGAATTTAGCCTATAAATAGGTCTTTTTCCACCCTAGAAAAATAACCCATTACACATTTAGGTATTAGCTTTTACAAGCTTTCAGAGAATTTTGTGTTTATGTTTTGAGGGTTCTTATTTTGGATTTCGAGGTTTAGCTTTATCTCTATCTTTTGTACTTTTCGTTTTTGCCGTTATAGTGAAATTATCTTTGCCCGTGGTTTTTTATCCTGTTCGAAGGGGGTTTTCACGTAAATATTTGGGTTCGATCTTTTCAATTTGTTTGATATTTTACTTGTTTGTTACTTAATAGAGTTTATCCCCAACAAACTAGTATTAGAGCTTGATCGGTTTCCACATTCAACCCGTCCAGAGATGGAAGCAACAAGGTTTGATATTGATAAGTTCGATGGCATCATAAATTTCAAAAAAAGTATGTATTGGTCTGTGTGGAGATAGAGAGCACTCATTCTATTTAAGTTAGAAACTTATTCTAGTGCAAATTCGTTGTAAGTAATTAGTCTTGTTATTCAGTTTACAACTAAGCTTTTAAGAGGGAAGTCTTTTTTGGGGAAAGTTCTCTATATTGAGTATGAGCGTGAGGTTGCAATTTGGTGAGTGAGTTGGAGTTATATCATGTTTTGTGCATGTTGATTTATGATAGATTACACTCTAGGTAAAGCCACAAAGATGTAGGAAGTTTTTGAACTATGTAACTAAAATTTTGGTGTTCATCTCAGTTTTATAACTATTAGTAAATTTATCCAGTTGCATATGAACGAAAATTTGAATGGCAAATTCAATGAATCTATAAATTGTCAATGAATTAGATAATAACACATCTTTTAGAATTCTAAAAAAAAAAGTTTTTTTAAAAAACTTAAAAAGTTTTAAGTATCATGGTTGATTTGATAATAAATTTACTAGTGTCATTATTTTTGAAAGGTGAGGTTTGTTAGAACATAGGTGTGATTGTTATTTGGTAGAAGTCTAATTCAAAAATGGTGCCCGTGATGGAAAAGTTGTGATTAGAGAGAGAAGAATGTGAGATGAACCGAACTCGCATTCATTTGTGTATGGTTTGGACATAATTATTTGATTTGAATTCAACATAAGTTACCCCTATGGTTTGATTGGATTTTGATGCATGATTGAGACACAACTCAACCCAATTTGGACCTTCACGTGCTTTTCATCAAGGATCTAAATTACATTTATATTGTTGTCTGGAAAGGTCCTTAGATTGCGTGGAGCTAACATATTAATACAAATAATTTTATTTTTTTTCATTAATTTGTTTTGCATATAAAAAGGGATGCTTTATTCTGCAAGAAAAAAGATTATTCTTATGTTTATTAAAGCTGAAACTTTATTACTGTTAGTTGGGCTTAGAATAACACAGGGAGGAGTGTTTCGGCCCAACTTTCTTGGAAGCCTATGCCTTTTGTAAGTTTACTAGTAAAATTATTATGAAAAATGTTAATCAACTACTCTTCATAGTGTTAAGCTATTGAAATTAACTCTTCATCAAATAAAATCAAAGATACACATACCACAAATTTTAGCAAAGCTTATTTTCTATATATATTTTGACTTAATTAATTAGATTGATTCCCTTCTTTTATTATTCCCAACTATATAATTGTTTATTTGCTTTTCTCACGACATAAGATGTCCATGGTTCAGCTTCATCTAAAACTAAAAGGACTTTTTAAGTATCAACAATATTTTCTTTTGGCTAAATCTAGTTATTTATTAATCAACCATAGAAATTATAATATTTTACAACTCAAATCACTATCAACCTTATTGTTAAATTATATCAATTTAGTGAATTTTAAATTCATTTTTCTCCTCTTATCTTTATGATGGTGTTACCAATGAAATTTGTTAGACTTATGAAAATATTGTAAGAAATGTCTAAAATTTATATTTCTAAACTTTTGAGTTCTAGATTGGTAGTCGTCTAACGAAAGAAGTCAAGCGTAAGGAGGAGAAACTGCCTGATGGAGAACCGGGACTCACAGACAGTTCGAACGAAAAAGGAAAAGATCTCTTTTTCAGGATAAATTCATTCCTTCTTTCGGCATTAATACAAATACTGAGCAGACTGTCCAAGAGGATGATCTTAATTTAAAAAGAGGATCAAATAAATTAAATATATAGGAGGGCAATTTCATAAATATTTCGAGGATTCACATTAAATTTGACCCGGCCATTTTCTAAAATTAACCTAACCCAATCCAATTTAAAACCGATTTCAAAAAACTAACCCTATCTATTCGAATTGACTAGGAACCCATTGGTTTTGAGTTTTTTTTTTCAATCCCTAGGGAAGGGACACTCAATATGGAATGAATTTTTTTTTTTTACTCACATCATATTCTCTTACACTTATAACGGCTTCATCATTTACAACCCTTTATATAGTTGTTGCAAGTGATTGTTAGTTTCTATTCATGCATCTAGTAATTAATGAGACTCTAGTGTCATGGGGCTAAAACTTTAGCCTAGTAAATCGCACTATCTTAAACGATTTATTGGGTTTAAATCTGCCTAATTCTACATAACACTCCAAAAAGGAGAATTCTTGCAGAAATTCTGTAAGGCACTGAAGCGAAGTGGAAGTAAACTCGAAAGAGAAAGAAGCTATGAAAGAACAGAAAAGCCAAATAAAAATAGCACACACTAAGTGTTTGAGTAAATGCTCTCAAAATGTTCTTTAACTTAAGAATGAAGTAGAGGGGATCATTAAAAATGAGAAGGAATGCATCTATCTATAGTTGAGCTCCCCCAGATTCAACAATATAGATCAAATTACATCAACACTACGATTAGTGCCAATCTACAAGATGAAAATCCTAAGTGATTTAAACTCTATACATCTTTATCTCTTAAGATTTACAATAATTACCATGGTAACTCTAATTCTACTAGAGTGTTTCACTAGGCCACCATGGCTTCAAATAGATGGGTTTCTACATGTGTTCTGTGAATCGGGCCAATTCAAGTGGGTCAAATGAGCATCATTTAATCAGTTGACCTCCATGGGACATTCTATGTGTATTCGTCACAAGCTTTGATCCGTGGCCTATGACACCAGTATATACTAATTAAATGACTACTAGACTCCTTAGATTCATCTATTGTAGTCACTTTGATTAAATATAACATTGATGACATTACATTGCTTAATAGTTAGCTCCCTCCCCAATAGGCTTTAGGAAAGCCCCTTTTTTGTTTTTTTTTTTTTTTGTTTTTGTTGTTGTTGAGTAATGGTTTGAGGGATTTGATTTCAGTTACAGGTGTAATAGGGATGGTGAGGAAAGAGTGATCAGTATAGTGAAGGCAATTGAGTCAAGAGAGGTGGAGATAATGATCATGAATGGTGGTGATGTTGAATTGTGGGGTGTGAATATTGTAAGGCTGGAGAAAAAGAGCTATTGAAGAGGGTGAGTTGGGAGAAAGTGTATTGTGTGTGAGCTTGGGGTTGTAGTTCGATTGGTGGAGCTGGAATAGTGAATATATAGTGGTTTGAGATGGTCAATGGTTGAGAGTTGGGTGATGGTGTGCATGAGTTGGAGTTAAATGCTAGGCAATGACTAAGAATAAGGAGTACGGAGAGATAAGCGAAGAATAAAGTAAAAAAGAAAAGAAAAGGTTAAAAATTTTAAAATACCGTGTTTAATTACATAGCAATGACGTGAATGACATATCAATATTTAATGGTATAATTTATATCACATGAGACTTTTGTGATGCTGTTAACATTAGATACCAGTACGGTGATTAAAATGTTAGAAATTATAATATCAGTGACCAGAACATAATTTAAATTATACATAAATAACTATTTTTATAGTTTAAAAAAAAGGAAGGAAACTCTAAAAAATTGGTTCATCATTGAAAAAGCTATTGAAATATTTTACTGTATTTTTCAATAAAAAGTTAGACATGTGTTTTTCTTATTTAATTTTGATTTTAAAGTTTTTTTTTCTTGTCGACCATGTCATATTAACAACGATAGTTTTGTTGTATAAGCATAATTATGTTAAAGTTGAGAGTTATATTTAAATAAAACCCTAATATTTAAACAGAAAATTTTTATCATTCCGTGATTAAATAATTCAACAAGGTTTAAAATATTTAACATGCCATGCAATAATATTCAGGTAACATGAGGTATTTTCTAGATAAATAATTTTCCAGAAGAAATTTTTTTTTTTTAAAAGATGGAAGAAAAATTAAACTTTTAATCACTTAAATTTCGTAAAAGTTTTATTCAGCCCAACTAACACAGCATATTTTAACGATGTGATTTAGGTATATTTATCCCAGCGAAATAGATTTAATTTTAATATATATATATTTGAATTTTAGGCTAAGAAGAAAACGAATCATTTTGTTTTTCTATATGAAATAGAAAAAGAAATGTAAAGAAAATTATAGAATTGATGGAAGGATTAATGAATAAGCTAAGGCATTTAGATGCATATCCAAAGGTAAATGAGGATTTCTACAGCCGAACACTCTCCGGTGGCTTCATCACTCTCGTCTCCTCCGTCGTTATGCTCTTGCTCTTCTTCTCCGAGATCCGTAACTTCCTTTCCTCTGCTCTATGATTCGGATCTGTTATGTTCTTCCCTCAATTTAAATTGATTTGGTCTTCTTGATGATATACGACTTAGTTGATCTGTTCCATCAAAATGTCTTTCTTTTTTTGTGGTCTCGGTTGTAGGATTATATCTGCACCCTGTGGTTGAAACAAAGCTTGTGGTTGACAGTTCAAGAGGGGAAACTCTACGCATTAATGTAATCTTAACTTCCAAATTTTCTGAAGATTCCTTCTGTGTCCATGTTCCATTTCGACTTATAATTTCTTTATTATATGCTAATTCGGATGTTCTACATTATCAAAATTGAGTGTAAATGTTATAATTGTTTCTTCTTTCTTTTTTTAAGTTTCATTCATCGTAATGCGATGTAGGCCCTTTGGGATTATCCCCTCTAATTTCTTAATGTTCCTTTTGGATCTGAAAGTGCAGTTTGATGTCACATTCCCTGCTATCGCATGCTCAATTCTCAGCCTTGATGCAATTGACATAAGTGGAGAGCAACACCTTGATGTTGTATGTATTGCAAGATCTCATGCTTTTTTTTTCCAATTTTATATTGATGGGTTTTGTCTTACGTCAAGTGTCGTAAAGGAAATGCATGCGCATGTACTTGCTGCTAAAGTCATAATGTCATTTATTTTTATCTAACTTGCAGAAACATGACATAGTAAAGGACAGGTTAGATGTAAATGGCAATGTTATAGAAGTGAGACCGGATGGGGTTGGTTCTCGCAAGGTTAGCTATATTGCTCGAAGTTGATTTCACAGTCACTTTCTTTTTTTCCCTTAAAGGATCATAGAAACCAGACATTCAGCTTACTTTTTGACCTTTGCATTTCTCTCTGCTCATAATTATTTTGCTTCTCACAGATGGAAAAGCCTTTACAGAGGCAAGGTGGCAGGCTCGAGCACAATGAGACGTATTGTGGTTCATGTTATGGTGCAGAATCTGTATGCTTCATCTATCTGGTTTCCATCAGCTAGTTCATTGTGATACAAGTCAATCCACTGGGTGTATGTTTGTCCTGAATATGAAGGATCTTTGACTTTATTTGTATAGGTCCCTGTACCTTATCCTCTTAATCCTAATAAGTATCGTTTTGTGATGCTTTGCCTAGATATTATATAAAACTTTTGATAAGTAGCATTTATTCTTTTTCTTTTGGCTATTTCCTTAATGTCTTTCGTTTTGGATGTGGTTTATTAGAGGGTGAAGAAGCAGTTCATGTCGTCAGTATTTAGATAGGGAAAAATCATTGAAACAAGTCCAGTTAAGAAGTACTATTTTCTTGCTCCAGGTATTTTTATTTAACCTGCCCTAACATTCTCTTCACTTCCATCTTGAAGATTGATGGTGAGTGTTGCAACTCCTGTGAGGAAGTTCGTGATGCATACAGAAAGAAAGGTTGGGCTATGTCAAATCTGGATTTGATTGAACAGGTCTGTGTGCATTAGAGCTCTATCTAATTTTTAGGTAACTTCAATTGGAATGAGACATGCATAGTCATATGTGCAGGGATAAATAATATTGATTTTGCCTTTATTGTCTTTGATATTGATAATCATGCTTGTGTTCATTTTTATTTTGGTAAGCTATGTAGAGGCCATAGCATACACTAAAACCTCTTTCCCCTCCTTATAATGCCTACAGAGTACTCCAAATACATAGAAAAATTTAAATAATGAACATACCCATGTCATACACATATCCATTTCCATCACTCATTCTGGAGTCTAAATATACAAGTGAGGTTTGCGTGAGCCAATATCAACAGTGTACGCTTGTCCAAGTGTAGTTGTACTTTATTTGCTTTCTGGTTTGCTCATCTAAAGATTGTCTGTTTCTCCTTTACTGTTGGCCTACATGACTTGACCCTGGTTTATGTCTTGGTTTATGTGTTTGTTCTGTTTTCTGGCGTTCAGTGCAAGAGAGAGGGCTTTTTTCAGAAGATTAAGGATGAAGAAGGTGAGGGGTGTAATATTTATGGCTCCTTAGAAGTTAAAAAGGTGGCAGGGAATTTTCATTTTGCACCTGGGAAAAGCTTTGACCAATCAAATATTCATGTACATGACTTGCAAGCATTTCGAAAGAACAGGTTTAATGTAAGGCCTTACCCTATTATTTGCATTCTTTATGCAATTAGCTTGTCTTATATGGAAAAATGGTTATCTAACCCAATCTAATCATGCTTCATGTACATTTAATGCAGTTAAGTCACACGATCAATCGGTTAGCTTTTGGAGATCATTTCCCTGGTGTGGTGAATCCTCTTGATGGGTACTGCCAAATTTCTACTTAATCGTTTAATGTTAGCCATGTACAAAAGCTGGATGTTAGCAAATGATTCTTTTAATTTATGCTGTTCATATTTCTCTCTTCTAAATTTCAGTGTCCAATGGATGCAAAAACAACCAATTGGGATGTACCAGTACTTTATCAAGGTTAGCTTTCTGGGTGAATGCACCTTTTCTCCACTATGATCATATTCTCCAATTTTTATCAGGTATCTCTTCTATCTAGTAATTGAAGGCAGGACATTACCCTGGATGTACACTAATTTATTTTTAGTACTTCATTTTATTCCATTAGCCTGTTAGTGTTTGCAACATGTGACATCTCCACTCCAACTTCTGCATATATAAATGTTACATGATCTAACACTGTTTTAAAATTTAATCTTTCCAAATATTCGATAAAGACACTACATGGAAACCTTAATGGTGCAATACATAAAAAGTCTGCCTGATTAACTTAATCATTGTAAACTTAGTTCATGCTGTCAAATTTATTGAAACTTTTCCTTTTTGAAATGCTAGTGACACTAGCAAAGAGATCCCTAAACATTTCCATTTTGAAATGCTAGTGTGACTAATCCTTGAGAGCATGAAAGAATAATGCAATCCCTTAGACTGAGCAGCAAGAATTATTACTAATGTTGTAACCTCTTGAGTGGATTGATGGCTCATAGTCATTTTAAGGGGGCATGGGTTCTTCAATTTTGCGTCAGATACATGTAGCAGTTCTTGTTTCTAAATGAGCTTTGAATAAGAAAAGGGTCTGTTAGTTTGAGGGATTTTTAATAAACTCTCTCTTGTAGGTTGTTCCTACCATGTACAAAGATGAGAACGGACACACTATCCAGTCAAATCAGGTGTAACTAAAATTTGCAAAAGATTCGATTTGGCCTATTCTTTCATTTAGTCAAAATGATTAATGCATGAGAGACTGGTATTGCAGTTTTCTGTAACAGAGCATTTTAAAGGTGCAGAAAGAGGCCTTCTCGATAACCTCGTAGGAGTTTTCTTCATTTATGACCTTTCTCCTATCAAGGTTGGTTTCTCCTCTGTTTTTTTGTTTTCATGCAATCTCAATGTCTGCATCACCTTCAATGTTCTCTTCTCGCCACTTTCATATGTACAAGGGAAAGCCTTAGAGATCTGTTAAAGGGAGGTGTAATAAATGTTAGCTTAAGTTAGGA
Source organism: Gossypium hirsutum (assembly GCF_007990345.1). Classification (NCBI taxonomy): domain Eukaryota; kingdom Viridiplantae; phylum Streptophyta; class Magnoliopsida; order Malvales; family Malvaceae; genus Gossypium; species Gossypium hirsutum. The sequence continues at coordinate 21,095,686 of NC_053441.1, forward strand.
CTGTTTTTCAAATTGTTTCGATTATGAGTCCTGCTAATTCACTGAGCTTGTTTTAAACTTCATTTCGCAGGTGACTTTCGCAGAGGGACATGTCTCATTCTTGCACTTCCTAACGAACGTTTGTGCTATAGTTGGAGGTAATTGTCCTTTGCCCTTCATGGTTGATGTGTAATGTGTTGAGTATATATGTATGTTACAATCGGATAGGTGTTGTGCATTGTACGGCAGGCGTTTTCGCAGTTTCGGGAATAATAGACTCGTGTATATACCATGGTCAAAAAGCAATGGAAAAGAAGATGGAGATAGGTAAATTCAATTGATGATGGATAGAGCTGGTGGCTTGAAACTGGGGGGCTTCTGCTTCATCTTAATTCCAGTTGGGGGGAATTGAAGCAAGCAAAGATGATAGACCATTGACACGTACTTACCCCATGGCCTGTTCGTTCATTACCGACTGAAATTTTGTTCACACAATTCTCTCGTCTATGCTCCAATTATATCGATTGATCGGTTCATATAAAAGATGTATCGACACAAATTTGGGTCAATTTCATTCCACTGCTTCAATTTTGACCAATCATAAACGGACCCCCAAATGATAATAATGAGTTGGGATTGAGCAATTTTCAAATGAATGGATTGGTCTTGACACCACCACCATCTACTGTACTACTCTATGCTGCCTGCCTAACTAGTAACTTCCAAGCCAACTTGCTTTCCTATATTATATTAATTTCAACTTTCTTCCATTTTGACAGATTGCGTTTACACTTTGATAAATATTTGAAGATGATGACACAACTATTAAAATTGAAATTATTTTTTAAAAAATCTTAATTAAACTACAAATAGTAAATAAAAAATAGTGTCGTCCTCTATTTATGATGCCTTACTTTGATAAGAAAAAAAAAGTGGAAAAGAAGGATGAATTCAAATCAAATTCAATCCCAACTTATAAGCTATTTTGGACCCAAAATCATGATTATGTCGGAGATATTAATGCTTCTTTTGGTTAGCATGTAATGATAACATGATGATTTAGAAAGAATATGGATAATCTGAAAGTGGAGAGAGGCCTGCATGATTATGAGCGAAAAAAAAGGAGCACGCGTGCGTCCATAATCATGATTGAAATTCAATTACGCACACAGACAAAGAGCTGTTGCAAACGCGTTACTTTAAAGTAAAGGCACTGTTTTGTGTAAGACAAAATCTTAAGAAATTGTGACGGTTGAAAACAGGACTAAATTTTACTTTACGCCAAGGTAAGGTAGAGAGGTTCCCCACCATCGGCGTAAACTACTTAAACCTTCGTGTCTTGGGTCTATTGATTGTTAGGTGGTTTTAAGATACCAAGAAAACTCTTCCCTGGTTTGTGCCAAGCACCTGAATTCTGACTCATTCTCGGGACTCAAAACACATTCAATATCCCATCATTTCACGGTTCTGTAACTTGTCACTAAACCAACTATACTTATACGTTGAGCTTTCTAAACATATTACTAATTCAATTCCATTCAACAACCTTCTCTCAAAACATTTCTGCATGTAACACAATTTAATTCAAATATATACATTACTGCAATTTTTTATTTAACAGATATAAAAGCTCATCTCTTCCAAGAAATCAGAAAATGAAGAAAACAACAACATAAATAACATTTAATTCGTACAAAATACAAAAGCTATCAACCTTTTTTATAGACACTAACAAATTTCACCGTTTGGTTCAGCAAGAAAAAAAACGAGCTGACCAGCATGGAGAAAATCACAAATTCTTATGAACACAAGCACTTACATTCATTAACAGACTCTTAATAACCTAAAATACATGCCACTGCAACTGCCAAAAACCCCATTGCAGCTAGCTTTACAAAATAAAACCAAATACATGAAAGGAAACTCCTAAACAACAAAAGACTTACACAGAAAACGAAACATGGGTTTTTCCCTTCAGGCTTTTAGATGGAATCCCAATCGATCTCAGAAGGGTACTTGGACAACATAAAAGTTTCCGAAGAAGAAACGACTTCCGGCCATGGCTGTTCGTCGAAATCCGAGAATGTAAGATCTGATAAAGGTGAAGATACAGCCGAACCCTCACTCTCGGATTGAACCGTAGACAAAGATGAGGAGTTCTCCACTTTCGCTGTATTCTCCTCGGGCTTTGGCTCTGCCATGTCGGATTTGTTGTTGCTCCTGCTTTTGGTGTCTGCCGTAACCTTGGATGATTTCTTCTTGCTCCCTTGCTTAGGGTTTTGTTCCAAGCTCTCACAAATGGCTTGAAGCTTAGCGTCAACAGAAGAAGGCAAAGGCTTGTAGTCACCAACGTGGGAACCGTGGTGGCGAAGGTTAGGGAAGTTGAGTCTCGCAAAGTCACCTCTTAGTTTATAAGCTGCTTTGTCATAAGCCAAGGCTGCTTCCTCGGCAGTGTCAAAAGTGCCTAACCAAAGACGTGTCCGGTTTCTAGGTAACCGGATCTCAGCGACCCATTTTCCCCAGTGGCGTTGCCTAACTCCTCTGTAAAGCTTGGTGGGTTTGGATGGCGCACCCACGTGTTTCATTGGAACAGGTTTAGGGCTAAGAAAGCTAACCATCGGGTTACTGTTGGCGCTGATGGTGTTGGGTTGGGAACTTTGGTAAAGGTAGCTTGGTTGGTTGTTGTGGAGTTGGAATTGAAGCTGGATCTGATGGATCTGAGCTTGTGTCAAGCTATTTAGCCCAATTGTTGAACCAGTTTGAGGCTGTTTGGGACATGATAATGAGTCCATTTGTGTAGGGTAAGGGTAAGAACAGCTATCTGGGTAAAAATTAGGCTGTGTTTCGGAAGAAGAGAAAGAAAGGTAAGAAGTAGAAGGAAGAGAAGAAGGGGAAGGGGAAGGGGAGGGGGAGGGGGAGGGGAAAGAGGAGGAAACACTTTTCATAAAAGGTTCAAGAACTTCCATCAATTCTCCCCCATATAGATCTGATTGATCTACTCCACTACTAATGAAATCCATTGCAGCTGCCATTACACTAAAACTAGAAATAAGATGAGGACCAAATTAAAAATAAAAATTAACCTGTTTCTTACCAAAACTTGAAGAACAGGTCCTAAATCCAGAACGGATTAAAAGAGGTTTTTCTTTTTAAAAATAGACAACCCTTTAAAATCCAACCAAAAAAAAATTTAAAACTTTGAGGGATCAAAAATTACCCACAAAGCGAATTTATCTACAGACGAAAAAAAATGAGAAATTTTCTAAGATTTACCTTGTAATAGAAACAAATATTGAAACTTTATATCAACAAAGCTGAAGGAAATGAAAAAAAAAACTGGATCTCGTTTCTGAAAACACCTGACTTTTCAAGAAATCCTTGTCTAAGTTTGCTTTTGACCCATTTGCTAAGTACTGATGAAAAACAAACCCAAAAATCAGATTTTGATTCAAAAGACAGATGATTAACAGAAAGGGATTCAGAGAAGCGGGGATTAATAGAGAAAAGGGGGAAAGATTTTCAAACAACAAAAACCAGAACCACTCAAATTGTCTAGATCTCACCAAAGAACAAAAAAAAGGCTCTCTTCTTTTTCTTTCTCACAAATTTATGGTGTGAAAAACTCAGCCTCACTTGGTTTATCCTCACCAGCTCCCTTCACTTTATATACTACTTCAGCTCCTTAATTAACTCGCTTAATCACCTTTATTAATCATCATTAACCCACTGTTCTTAAGTTTTAGCTACAATTGTTTCTATTTTTTTATTTTTTTGGCCTTCTCTCCACCGAGCTCTGGTTTCCTAACGTCAGACTCATTCAATCCGTTGTCTGTACCCACTTATGTCTACACGTGGAAAGATCTTATTCACTGCCGACACCTGTGCTTTTACTTACCGTCAGATACGACGCTTTTTGTCATGGATTTAATGGCCTGCAGAGTATGTTGACCGTTCGTGCTTGCGTTCACACTTCACACCTTGAGTAGGTAAAGGTTAATATCTGCGATAAGGCCCTGCATTATTTGTAATTTTAAAATTTAGTCAGAATTTTTTCATATTTCAAAATTCAGATCTAATTAATAATGCTATTAAAATTTTCCATTAAATTTATTGAAGTGATTTTTTGAAACAAAAATTACTTATTTGATAACGTGTAACTCAACAATGACTTGTAATAATTCTAAATTTGAAAAATAATTTGACTTGAATTTTAAATTAGAAAAGTAGGGAACTAAATTCTTGAAATAAAATTTGAAGAAATAATTTTCAATAGAAAAAGTATTGAAACTTAGAGCATATTTTAACCTTTTCGTAAATAATAATATTACAATTTATGTTATTTAAATAATATCAAATTCTATCATTAGTCCATGTACTTTGTATAAGTTGTAGATTTATTTCATATACTTTCATTTGATCAAATATAGTCAATATACTTTCCAATTTTGAATTTTAGTCTTCACTACCAGCAACACGTGAATCTTTTTGGCTAAATTGTGCTATTAGTCTTATACAATGCGTAAAATTTTAGATTTAGTTAATGTTCTACAATTGGATCACTTTAAGTTGCTATACTTCTCTAGTTTTGAAATTTCAATCATAATGCAAATGACATTCATTAAATTCATTAGCTGATATTTTCACGAGTGATATGTGAAAATAGCTAATTAACATGATACCACATATGTGTTAATAAGTTTACCACATCAATTTTTGAAATTGGCATAACTTAACTTGCAGAATTTAATAACTACCACGTAATCAAGAGTAAAATTTGAAATGTACAAAAATTAAAAAAAACTGAATTAAAGTAAAATGATTAAATTAACAACTTTCACCTAGTGCAAGGATTAATAATAAAATTTATTCTTTAAATAAATAGTAATATTTAAGACACCATTGTACCAAAAGTCAACACACCATACGCAATTGGGATGTGTGATATCCTAATCCCATCGTATGCATATATCATGTATTATTCTTTTAGATTTTAAATTTACTATGCTTAATATTGATTTAATTTTACATTATAATCAATCTTATATTGTCAACTTTTTTTTTGGTAATGGTGATATTTTTGAAACAAAGTCAAAAGTCATCACCCCGTGTGTAAAGGAATTGTTTTTCAAGAATATTAGATTTTGTAAATATATATATGTATATAATTTATGTGAAAAAATTATGTTAATTATTTTTCTAAATTGTTATGTTTTAATTTAAGGTGGGTTTAGATTGCTTGAAAAATGCTTTTGAAAGGTTCAATTTAGTTTTTAAATGCTAAGTGTTACTATAAAAAAAATATTTGTTATACTCCTACGTCAATCGAATACGTGTTAGTATTAGAGATACTGTTGACCTCCCAGTTGACTCTATCTAGAATTATATCTTGTCTGACCACTTACTCTCAACATCATTTTGTAACACCATTCGCATCCTTTTAAAGGAGCCAACCATATGCTTTTTAAGTATGAACATACCTTCAAGGCTATAAGGGGCCTAATTAAGCATAGTAACCTTGTACTAATTGAATGAATAACAAATGGGTTCCATTGTGCATGTCTTTTATGTATTGGATGAGAATAATCTTATTCACGGCAATCTGCCATGTCACACTAATGGAAAATAAGAACTCTCCTATAAATACTTTAACCACATATGAATAAATGATCGATTTTTTAGTACCCTAAAGTTATTACGAGCAATTGTTCTCTCAATTAGCTTGTCATTGTTAGTATGAATCGGCAACAATACTTTTGAAGAGTTAAAATGTCTATTTTAAATACGATGTTGTGATACATTTAAATGATATTCAAATTCGTTAATATTATGATATTTCAATAAAAATATAAAAAAAAATTACAACTCGTTAATAACACTTAAATGTACAAAATACAAATTTTAAGCCATTAATATAAATTAATTATTAAATTTAATTTGAAGACATAAATAATGTTTTAGATATTAAAATATAAATAGATGTGAGTATAAAATTAAAAAAAATCTTAGCATAAATATTAAAAATGGGCTAAATACGATTATAAAAGTGTTTATTTTGTTTTTGAAAATGATGTATACATAATATTGCTCATGGCTCAAAAAAATAATAAACAAAATCTTTCATACATTGAATGAAAGAAAGGGAAAAGAGATCAGATATGTAGGCATTAGGCAATTAATAAAAAGGTGGAGCCGAAACTAATGCCTCAACAACTTCTTTCCACTTGGGGTTTAACTCATTATTTACAAAATTTATATTATCTTTTCCACTGTCAATAATATGATATATGAATCCAATGATGGCCAAATAATGCAAAGCATTAGCGTAATTAGTAAATTTATATGTTCCCACTTATAAAAAATACATTACTTTCAAAATGTTATCTTTTAATTTATTTTCTTTCGATTGACTGTTAGTTTAATTAGTATGAGTATTGTTGTTAATATAGAAGGATGTGGGTTAGAGTACATTGAAGCGCATCATCCTCCTATTTTTGAGTTAGAGAGAAACTTTAGATGGTTCTAGGCATTATGTTAAAAAGAACAACTATGACCATAAATTAGAGTTAAGAAACATGAGATTCAAATTCAAAATTTAAGCAAATATTATGCATCAATTGTTGGCCATTGTCAAGTTTAGGAGTTATTGAGAAGAGTATGGTTAGCTTTACAAAAATATCTATATATACAAAAGGAAATGGGTATTTTTATTTGATTAAATTTGGTAAGAGAATAAATGATCACACACCAAATCAAGACAATTGCTCAGCTTTTAATTAATTCTTTATAATTACATTTAGGTGTAATTATGCTAGTGCTGCTTCAATTTTAACACCTTTTAAAATGTAATCCCGGTGTAATTTATATACTGAGTACTTTTATTATTTGGATTTGAAATTTTTATTCCAATCGTCAATTAAGGTTTGTTTAGACAACACGGAGTAATTGAATGAAAGTGTAATTATTATACTCTCTTGTAATTACAGATAATTGTAATTTCTTAAATGTATTTGGTTGATAACGGTTAATTACATCGTAATTCCCTATATCATGTTTGGTAGCACAATTTGTAATTATACAATTACATAATTTATATTCATCATCATCTAAATTTGAATATGCATCATTAAAATTATCAAGATCTTCCTCTTTCATGTACTATTTGCAATATAAATCATCTCCATTCCACCTGTGACTAAATATACGAAGTATGCTACATGCTAGTACAATCCAACATTTGTTTTCTTTATACTATATTAAGGTGATATTGTTAATATGAGAAATATATTTTTTTAAAACAACAAATGTCTTCTTAACCATATTTCAAAGCCTTGAATATCTCAAATTAAAGAGTTCGTAAGCTATAACACCTATAACTCATATCCGTCACCGGAGCAGGGTTACGAAGCATTATCGGAGTTTAAAGATTTAAAAACAGTTTACACATGTCATTTACTATTCATAACCAAAATTAAACATATTCAATCATAATGTCCCTTGAATGGGCCCTCGAGACCTAATTTATGCTTTAGGAACAAGTAGGGACTAAATCGAGAACTTAAAGAATTTTTCACAAAATCTCAACATTTTTCTTAAGTATAGGGGACACACGCCCGCATGGCTAGGCCGTGTGAGCCAAGTGACACGCCCGTGTCCCAAGCCATGTGGGCATTCGATGTGCAGCATACAGCCGTGTCCTAGCCCGTGTCCATGCCCATGTAAGTCTCTGACTTGGGTCACACGGCTAACCATACGCCCGTGTGTCAGGCTGTGTGGACAATTTCATTTTCGAGAATTAGGTGCAAGGGTCACACGGCCAAGTCACACGCCCATGTGCTAGGCCGTGTGACATACACAGTTGAGACACATGCCCGTGTCTCTGCCCGTGTGAGCAATTCAAAGCATTCTGTTTCTCAAATTTTAAGATGCAAGGGACATACGGTCAAACTACACGCCCGTGTCTCTGCCCATGTGGACAAAATAAGGTCATTTCCAAGCCTTATTTCTCACCCAATTTGCCTTCCACCTACAAAAAAACACTTAAACATGTTCACCAACCAATTCAAACTGTTCAAATCAAGCCAAATTCATGTAATAAGTATGACATAATATCGCCTATATGCATATTAGACTTAATGTGCTAACTCAATTTAGCCATCAATATAACGATATGCTTTGCATCACTTAACCATTTCATACACATACCAAGCATAATAAAGCTACACACAAATATATATACTTTTACTTCAAAATATAACTATTACAAGCCATTCCAATGGCTAGTTCTAACCAAAATATTTCTTCTTTATGCTTAACTTAGCTTATACATGCCATTATACCAAAAGTTAGTTTGATTTATATATCGAGAAGTCCAAGGGATAGTGTGATGTGTCTCCGACCAAGTTCCAACCTTTACAAGCTTCTGAGTACTACAAAACATAGGAGGTAAAACAGAGTAAGCATATTATGCTTAGTAAGTTCGTATAATAGAAAATTAACTTACCACTCATTTACATTTAAAATAAGCATACAAATTTCATCCAAATAAATTTGGCAATTTGCCTAAACACATATAATCTCAAAAAACTTGTTAGTCATGTATTACATTTACACATCAAGAATCAAGGATGAGCTCATCGTGTAATACCTTTCATATACATATGCTTTTCATATCATATTTCCATTTAACATGTGCATTTCCATGACAAATCATCTAAAGCTCAGTTCAACCATGTCAGAACTTTGCTCATTAACTTTATTTGAAATATCGATAGATACACATGTAGTACACTCGAAGTGTACAAATCTGTAATCCGTCAACTCATATTCAGGGGCACCCATTAGGGCACATAATCAAAAAGCACTCTCTCGAGCCATATAACAGGAAGCTCATATGAGCCATGTAACAAGAAGCTTATCCAGGTTGTATAACAGGAAACTCATAACTGTTTGAAACAGAAAGCTCATGTGAGCTTAACAGGTAACTCCGAAGAGCTTTTATTAGGAAGCTCCGGATAGCCATATATCAGGAAGTTCAAGTGAGCCATATCAGGAAACTTATAAAAGAGCCTATATCGGGATGCTCATTAAGAGTTGTGGTATGTCCGCATTATATGCAGGATCCATACCTATCATATAATAGGGCACTCACAAAGAGCTGCAGTATGACCGCAATACATGTAAGGTCAATACCAATCGGGATAATCGCAGGAACCATGTAATGCGAAGCTCAATAGGGTTTATAATAGGATGCTTATAAGAGCTATGGTGTGTCTGCAACATATGCAGGATCACAACCAATACAGAAAATCTTATATCCATCGAATTTCATTTATTCAAACGGGGCTTAACGTTTAATGAGTATTATCAGATATGTGACTAATTTTCATACATAAGACATTTATACAATTCACACATATACAACATTCAATTCAAACATATTAATGTACATAATTTAGTTACACGAACTTACCTCGATAATTGTTCATGTTCGTAGGCTACTAATCCGATATTTTTTGTTTTCCTCGATCCAATTTCGAGCTAGGTCTATTCGGATCTAATTGAGCCAAAGCAACTTGCTTGAACTCATTTTCTCTTAGCTAGGGTTTACATGTATTTTAATTTTGGGAAGATGATAAAATAAGATGATATTAGCTTATTTCCATCTTTAATTAATTCAATTTCCAATTTAGTCCTTTTCTTTTTTCTAATTTTCTATGGATGAATCATCATAAATATCTACTATCTCCATTTAATGGTCTAATTGCCATATACGGACCTCAAATTTTGAATTCTATAGATATTTAATCCTTTTAGCTACTAGAACTCAACTTTTGCATTTTATGCAATTTGGTCCTTTCTATAATTAAACATGTAATCGGTAAAATTTTCACAACAAAATTTTTATACGTTATTTCTATCATAATGCAAACCATGCAATAATATTAAAATAACTTTTTTTACTCAGATTTGTGGTCCCAAAACCACTGTTCCGATTTCACTGAAAACGGGCTGTTACACGAGCAATTTATGATGCTTCTCAAATTGTATCATATTCTATGATATGGTGTAAGAAAAATTTTTTATCTGCATAATTAGTATTGATATTATAATATTTCAGTTCAAAGTCCAAATAGATTGTAGTTTTATTATAAAAACTTATATAAATTTAAATTGGAGAAAGACTTATACTAAATTATATCATTTTTATAATATGCAAAATAAGTATAAAATAATATAATTTTTATAATATATAACTTTAATAAAAAAATTTAAATTGTCCAAAACTTTCATAATGTTTCTCATAAATAATATAATTTTTATCATAACTTTTAATTTTTTATAAATAAGTCATAATAAAAAAATTTATAACAATTTTTTAAATAAGTATATTATTTTTATAATACGTAACATGAGTACATAAATAAGTTAAGTTCATACTTGACCATAACTTTTTTTATAAATATATATATTATAACACTTTTATGACATGAAAATAAATTTTATAATAAAATTTTGGCTAGAAATTTAGAATTTTTTTAAGATTTAAATAATATAATTTTGTTATAACTTTATAAAATACAAAAATTATATTATATTTAGGATTTATAATATAAGAAAATCTTGGCCATAATAATATTAAACACTTATACGTGTTCATGCTTATAATATAAATTTTATAACTTGTATAAAATAACTTTTTAAAATTGAGTTTAATTTTTTAAAATAGGATTTAAGTGTAATTACTTAAATTTTCATTTTATTTAAGAATTGAAAAGTATAATGAAAGTACTTTAATTAAATTAAATTCGATAAAACAAATTAATTACAATGATTACTCAAATAGGGCAATTTACACAAAAAAGCCATTTTTTAAAAAAATTACCGAAATGGGCCCGGTATTTAATTATTTACCGAAATGGGACATTTTTCGGCAAATCGCGTCCACGTCAGCGCGATGTCAGGGGACGCGCCAGCAAGTCGCGGCCACGTCAGCACGCTTTGCTGATGTGGCAATAAATGATTTGCTGTCACGTCAGCAAAGCACACTGACGTGGCCGCAACTTCATGCCACGTAGCGCGTTTCGGGGGACGCGCTTTTGTCGTTTTTCCCACGTTAGGTTTTTTTTGCTTTTAGGGTTTAGGGTTCAGGCTTTTTAGGGTTTTTAGGTCCTGGAAGAAATAATTTAGAGTTAACGTTTCTGTGTAAATAGTATAAAATCACTTTTACCAGGATGCTTTATGAGAAGAATTTGTTAAATCGCGCCCACATGGACGCGCTTTTGCTACAGTAGGTCTTGAAAAAACTATTTTGAGTTGACGTTTCTGAGCAAATAGTATAAAAAATGCTTCAAGCTGGATGCTATTTGAGAAGAATTTCTGAAATCGCGCCCTCGTGGACGCGCTTTTGCTACAGTTGGTCCTGGAAGAAATAATTTCGAGTTGACGTTTCTGAGCAGATAGTATAAAATCGCTTCTACCAGGATGCTTTATGAGAAGAATTTGTGAAATCTCGCCCACGTGGACGCGCTTTTGCTATAGTAACATGTTTGGGCTGAGGCTATAAATGAGGTAAAAAATGTTCTCAGAATGCATAAGTCACAACAGAAACAATTTAGAGAGGCTAAGAAGGTTAGAGTTTCAAATATGAGTGAACGTATTAGTGCTGTTATTTACTACGATGGTGAGGTTTGCCACACCGAGAATGGTGTTGTTTTTTTGTCGGAGAATACGGTGCGACTGGTTTTTAACCAGAACATAGATTTGACAGGACTTCGTAAGAGAATTAGGCATAAAATTTTTGGAACGACGCCAATGAAAGTTCTGTCTATCACGTATTGATTTTGTTCTTCTGTTGATCCGGTGACATATGAATCCTTCGACGTAAAAGGTGCTCGTAGCTTGGAGGAAATGGTACAGACTCATCTTGCTAGTGGAACACCTTATATTGAGTTATATGTACAATTTACGTCGCCAAATGATGTACTTGCGACCGGTGTTCGAGATGTATACACGACCCCCGGCCGGCACTCGGTTAGCGGGTTACAAAATACGGAACAGCCCATGTTTGGTAGCAGTGTCAAATGTACATCCCCTGCAAGACACTCTGTTTGTGGATGGGACATGTACGTCAGCGGCTCGATGTTTGATGCTGGAAATACGTACTGGGAACGGTATCAAGTTCTAGTGAGTGGCAATCTACATCCAATTGGGGACGTTATCAAATGCCAAGAAGAAGGGATGATGTACTCCATACGACGTCAACCGGTGAGGGGACCTCGTACGCTGCAGATGATTGTGGGTTAGAAGATGACTCCGATGTGGATCCACCTCGAGAGCCCGGGCCGGATGGTGCAGAAGTTGGCTTATTTTCTGAATCGGAGCCTATTCCAATAGAACCTGAAGATGCTGAAAGGAGTTCAGATGAAGAAGAAAATCCACGATTCAGAGCATACTCACCACCAGCCCACATGCATAATGTCGATCTGTCTGCAGATGATGCGTTAGAGTTTCTAGATCTACCACACCGGTTGCGTGATCGTACAAGTTTGGGGGTAGATTTTGGTGAATTTGAAGTTGGTAATCAGTTTACCAACAAGAATAGTTTTATTGGTGCTTTGAAACAACATAACATCAAAAACGGCGTTAACTACCACGTCGTTAAATCCAAATCTGATAAGTTTGAGGTGAAGTGTGTGGTCCAAGACGGTACAAGTTCATGGAAAATCTACGCCTCGTTGAGGAAAAGGACAAGGTTGTGGGAGATTAAAAAGTACAAAGGTCCACATACATATGTTGCAGGTACAATATTGACGGTTTCTGAATAATACTTTTATTATGCAATGTTACATTATTTAATGTACTCGGTTTATAAGTGTTTTACAAGATCATCCCAAGATGAATTTAGCTATGTTAGCTAGCTTGATACTGTCCGCGGTTAAAGCAGATCCCAGGACTTCAGTGCCGGTGTTAATTGCCAATATTCGTAGCCAAATGGGGTACACGCCCTCTTACCGCTAGGCTTGGATAGCTAAGCAAAAGGCGTTAGAGAAGATGCTTAGTGGGTGGGACGCCTCATATAATGAAATATGGCAGTGGTGTTAGGTGCTAGAGAGATACGTCCCAGATGCCATCACAGACCTTGAAACAGAACATGCGTACTACAACAGCCGATTGCTACATGGATGCCAAGTGTTCAAACGCCTATTTTGGACCTTTAAGCAATGCCGAGACACATTTTCATACTGCAAGCCGTTGGTACAAATTGACAGTACGTTTATGTTCGGTAGGTATACTCATTGGCTATTGCTTGCAGTGGCACAGGATGGCGGTGGGAGAATTCTTCCAATTGTATTTGCAATAACACCGGGGGAGTCGTCTGATGACTGAGATTTCTTTCTTTCTAGGTTAAGGAGGCATATGTGCCCCCAACCTGATATCTATGTTATTTTAGATCGGGGCGCTGGTATACTAGCTGCATTTGATCGACAGGGAAGCTTATGGCAGCGCACACACCATAGATATTGCCTAAGACATGTTGCTTCGTACTACTACAGGTAATATTCATCTAAGAGCGAACGACAACAAGTGACCAACATAGGTATTTAGTCTATATATGTGTTATTTCGTTTGTCAATTTGAATTAGTTTTATTGGTAGAAGTGGTATAAATTATTCGCTATGATCTTATATTGGCAGGGTATGAAATAAATAAAGATCGTTTTCACGAGATGTTGGCAATTTTACGTTCAATTAACGGAGAAGGGGCGGACTACCTTTGTAACATACGTTTCGAACAGTGGGCACAAGCATACGACGGCGGCCTACAATAGGGCCATATGACGTCGAACTTGGCTGAATGCATAAATTCTGTTCGTAAAGGAACGCGTCATCTACCGATAACATCGGTTGTGCTAGAGACATATTTTCGTTTAGCAGCGCTATTTCCAAAGGGAGCTGCAAGTTATGCAGGCCAGATGCAGGGAGGCCATGTATGGTGCAGTAAGGTAGTTCAAGAAATTAACAAGGCCAAGGCGAGGGCAAACACCATGCACACAGTGTGTCACGATCGAGACAATTTGTGGTTTCGTGTGACAGAGTTTGACAGACTGCACCAAGATGTTGTTGGCGGGAAATATCGTGTACACTTGCGAAATAGAACTTGTGACACCCTGCACCCTACACCCTCCATTTTCTCCGGAATAGCGCTCAAAAGCTCCTAGCACACCGCCCCCCAATCGCTAGATTGGGCAGACCCGGTGACCGGGTACCCGTCCATCGGCAATCCCAATTGCAGACTGACATCTTCTAAAGTGATAATGCACTCTCCACATGGAAGATGGAATGTGTGCGTATCGGGTCTCCACCTCTCGATCAACGCACTGATTAGTTTCGAGTCCACCTTGCATCCCCGGCCTACCATCGCCACGTGCCAAAAACCCGCTTCCCGCAGGTAGTTCTCTACCAACGGTGATGGAGGACCATGCATATTCCGGATATTGCATTCCAATACCCGATCTACAGACTTTTATAACAAATAATAAATTAATAATTATCTAAAAATGCATAAATAAAAAATTCTTAAATAATATTTAGAAATTAAGTTGAACACTTAGTATTTTCATTTATTCCATTGATATGTGATGCTTATCAAGACGAGTCAATGCTCCGGCCATTTAAAACAAAATTTTTAAAATTATTTAAAAAAATTAAGAGAAATTTAGGAATTTTTACGGTTCAAAAAAATTTAAAACAAAAATTTTGAAAATTATCTTAAAAAAGGGAGTTAAGAGAAATTTAAGAGGAACTTGAGAGCAAATTGAGATTAAATATGGATTTGAGAGAAATTTGGAAGGAATTTGAGAGCAAATTGAGAGGAAATTTAGGGAATTGAGAAGAAATTTGAGAGAGGATTAGTTTATGAAAAAAAAAGGGGTGGGGGTATTTATAATTTTTTTTTACCGTTAGGGGGGACAACGGTCAAATTTTTGACAGTTGCACTGTTCACGCGCTAGGCAAGTCGTGGCCACATCAGCGCGCTTTGCTGACGTGGCCGCGACTTGCTGGCGCGTCCCCTGAAATTGTGCTGACGTGGACGCAATTTCCCGAAAAATGGTCAATTTCGGTTAATAATTAAATACCGGACCCATTTCAATAATTTTAAAAAAAAAGGAGCTTTTTTGTGTAAATTACCCACTCAAATATATCATTTTTGTATAATCATAAATAATTACATCTAAATTTAGTTATTAAGTCCCTTTCGAAACATTACCGTATAATTAATATTTTTCTATTTTGTCAAACAAGTTGACAAGTCAGTGTGAAGTGAGACAAAATTGATGAGCTGTAATCACTTTGCGGTGCGGCTTTTAAGGATAGGATCCAATTATCTACACAAATAACTATTATGGTACGTGAATACCAATGAAACTGAAAAGCTGTAAAAAGAAAAAATTAATAAACGAAGTTAAAAGTTACAAAAATTTAAGAAAATTCCTAAAAAAAAAAACAAAAAATATGGAGATATGATAAGTTGAATGGAATAGGTAGAGACATTCTAAACTTATAAAATTGGATGGTTATTTAGGAAAAGCTAAGCTCACATTTTGATATGGGAATGATGGCGTTTGTTAATTTATTTATATCATTTTTTCTCCTTCTTCAATTTTTAAAAATAGAAAATGAAGGGAAAGAGTGGACCCTCCATCATTAATTTTTTATGTCACCAAATTCAACGCCAACTTCCCTCCCACGTTCTTCATCTTATAATAATATATATGTGTTTTAATTAAATTTCAATGACCTCCCTCCCATCCCATCTCATTTCCACCACAAAGTCAAAAAGAGTACCCCTTTTAAAAGCCAGCAAATCGTGGCACAACTTGACCCAGGTTCATCTTGGTTGAGTTTACGGTTGAACAAGTCACGTGCGGAGGCACTGAGCTTCATCACAAACTCTACATTTGCGGCGGCAGTCACTGGAAGAGCTCCAATGCACTGTCGGAGTTATTTGACCCACGCTCACAGGCGGAGCGTATTTTACAACGTTCAAATTCGTGAAGTACTTCCAACAGGATGTGACGTTCACGCTTTTGAAAACAGCAGCTTCTTCTTTTTAATGATAAAAACAGCATCTTATTATTAGATAAAGTAAAAGTGTAATTTGGGGGCTAATAATTATTAATTGAAAAATTAGGGAGCGGAGAGGACAAATCTTCTTGGATTAGAATTTGACATTACAAGCTAAGGGAGGGGATTAGCGAAACCATGGGCACGAGTGTTGGTTAAGTTAGTTGACCCGAGTATCGGGTTTAGGATAACCCGGGCCTTGTCGGCTGGGGAAATCTTCAACCCAAGTACCACCTCTAAATTTGGTTTCATTTGGAGTTCTTAACGTTAAAGTCCAGAAAAGTGATTCCATTATTCCGGATTTATAAAGTGTAAAGGTTTATTTTGTTAGGTAGAATGACGAATTTAGCCTTTTATCAATTTCACCTCTATTTTTTAAAATTGAATTTCATCATCAAGATTTTAAAAAGAGTTAAATTGTTATTTTCTTTAATGAAAATATTAACTAAGACATTAAAATTTTAAATATATTAATCATAATTATAATAAGTCATGAAAAGTGATTGCAATACGAACCATAATTATAATTATAATTATAATTATAGTTCACATATTAATAAATAAATTGTTAAATAAAATATGATTATTATAATTGTAATGTGTGATATCTACTAGTCCACTATTAAGGAAACAATTATTTTGTAATTAGTTCTAAGCTTTATTTAAGAAAAAAACCCTAAATTAATTAGAATAATAAAAATAAAATGTAAATTTGTCCAAAATTTAAGATTACGTCCGTAATCTTAAATTACTTAAGGAATAGGCCGTCATCTTGTATTACGGGATGACCATAATGTGAAATTATGATATGACTAAAATATTAAAAATTCAAATACGGTGATTTCATTCCATAATGTAACATTAGAAGCTACAATATTATATTCGACCAACCAAACATCCTAAAAATTTTATTTATAATTATGCCATTTTATTACTAATAAAGGTTGAATTTAAACCACACTATTTAATCATAACTAATATATTTCCAGTCTAAGAAAATAATTATAAATACTACAATATCATGTAATTCTATTATTTACCTTTAACTAGAGGTGATCATGGGTTGAGTTATGTTGAGAATCATACTTGAAGTCTTATTACTGAATAATTCGCCCTTTACACCATAGAATCATACTATTTATAATACAATTGTTAACCAACCCTAACTACTAACTGTCAAGACTTCTAACTACTAACTACTAACTACTAACTACCATAGCTACTGACATACTCTAATATGCCACCATCCTCTTCGACCCCTGCTAACAACACCTGTTAAACATATTCTTTTGGACCTAGCTTAAGACATGACCCGAACTTAGTAAATAAAGGTACTGACAGTGGCTTGGTGAACACATCTGTAATTTGATTATGTGCTGGAATGTGACCCACAGCAAGCTGTCCAGCTGCAACTTTCTCACGGACAAAGAAAAGATTCAATTCGACGTGTTTAAAGTTATAATGCAGGACTGGGTTTACAAATACAGCAACCGCTCCGGAGCTATCACACCACACTGTAGGTTTTCGCAGAGAGGAAACATGCAGTTCTGACAAAAGTGCCTCGAGCCAGACTACTTCAACAATTGTCTGAGCCAGCCCCTTATACTCCGCCTCTGCTGTTGACTTGGAGACAACCGGCTGTTTCTTTGACCCCCATGCAACAGGGTTACCACCAAGGAATACACAAAAAGCCCATAGTAGACCTGCGATAATCTATATCCGTACCCAATTCACATCGGAGTATCCAACCACATCCAACTTAGCCGATTTTGTGAAATGAATAACATAACCAATAGTGCATTGAAGATAACGGAGAATGTGTTTGACTGCTTTAAAATGTTGATCAAGGGGGCGATGCATAAATTGACACACCTTGTTCACAGCAAATGTAATATCTAGCCTGGTGATGACCACATATTGAAGAGCACCAACAATGCTACGATACTCAGCTTCATTTTCAATCACACAACCATTATTTTGAGATAATTTGGAAGTGGCAACCATATGAGTAGGAGAGCTATTCGCTTGATCCATATTGGCTTTCTTTAGTAGATCAAGAATATACTTTGACTGATTTAAAAACAAACCATTAGCAGTGGGGGTTACCTCAATACCAAGGAAATAACCAAGAGGCCCCAAATACTTTAAAGCAAACTGAGTATCTAGTGAAGAAACAAAACTGTCAATGCTTTGTTGATGATTTCCAGTAACTATTATATCGTCTACATAGACTAGAACATATAAGACCACTCCTTCATCCTTTTTAACAAAGAGTGATGCATCAGACTTAGCACAAACAAATTGCGAGCCAAGCAAGAAGTTACGTAACTTGGAAAACCATGCCCGAAGAGCCTGTTTGAGGCCGTATAATGTTTTCTTTAGCCTGCACACTAGAAATCCATCATTACTGTATTGTTCAAAGCTAGGTGGTTGGGTCATATAGATTTCTTCAGACAACTCGCCATTAAGAAAGGCGTTGTTAATATCCACCTGTCGAAGCTGCCATCCAAACTTAACAGCTAAGGCCAAGACAACTCGAATAGTTGTTGGCTTGACAACAAGGCTGAATGTGTCTTAAAAATCGATGCCCACCTCTTGAAGATAGCCATTGACAACCAAACGACCTTTGTAGTGAGCAATAGTACCGTCGGAGTTCCTTTTAAGTTTGAAAAGCCACTTGTAACCCACAGCTTTCCTATCGACAGGTAAAGGAACCAAGTCCCATGTGTGATTTTTCATCAAAACATCATACTCCTGTTGTGCTGCAAGAGTCCACTCTTTGCTTGTGAAGGCCTGCTCAATTGTAACAGGTTCAACTATTGTTAGCGCTGCAGACAAAACCTTGGGCTTGAAAATCCCACTTTTGGATCTCGTTTGCATGGGATGAAAATTGACTAAAGAAGCTCGAATAGGTTGACTCGGTAAACAACTATTAAAATTCATCGAAGAGTTGGAAGATACTGAATTCTGTCCTGAAAAAATAGAAGAGGGACTATTAGAAACCATATGCACAGGTGAGCAACTTACTTGTGGACACACGTGTGAAGTATTAGATCGTGGCATAAGAGGTTCTTGAATAGTTGAATCTGAAGAGCTGTCTAACCCAGAGCGAGGTACCATAATAGGAACAGCAGACTGCTGATGTTGAAATTTAGTAAGGTCACGAGCAAACTGGGAAGCACTTGCGAACGTATAACTAACCTTAAAAGGAAAGCAACCTCATCGAATATGACATGTCTGGACACAAAACTTTATTATTCTCAGGAAGACACTTGTACCCTTTGTGAGCCATACTGTAGCCAAGAAAAACACAAGGCTGAGATCGGAACTGTAACTTGTGAGCCTGAAATGGTTTAAGATACGGATAGCATCGACAACCAAAAATTTTTAGATGCTGGTAATTAGGAACAGTCTTATGGAGAACCTCATGGGGCGATTTACCATTGAACACTAGTGTTAAAAGTTTATTAATGAGATACACTGCACTAGTAAAAGCATGAGTCTAGAAGCATATAGGCATACTAGCCTGAGCTAGTAAAGTCAACCCAGTATCGACAACATGACGATGCTTTCTCTCTACCAACCCATTTTGTTCTGAAGTGTGAGGATAGGAAATGCGATGCTGTATCCCAAGCGACGCTAATAGCCTTTGAAATGGACGATACTCTCCTCCCCAGTCTGTTTGGAGAGCTCGTATCTTACAACCAAACTGTACTTCAACAAGTTTTTAAATTTGAAGAAACTTAGTCACAGCCTCAGATTTACTTTTAATCAAATACGACCAAGTGTATCGTGAGTAAGCATCCACAAACAACATGTAATAAAGACATTCATCAGATATCATAGGAGCAGGTCCCCAAAGATCCGAAACAATCAGCTTAAAAGGAGCTGAATAAACAGTATTTGAAGGTAAAAAAAGAAGTTTTTGGCATTTTCCAAGCTGACAAGCTGAGCAAAGAGAGCTCAATTTATAATTCTTTGATACAACATTACATTTCTGAAGAATTGTAGCAACAGTCCTATGATAAGGATGTCCAAGACGCCTGTGCCACAGTTCGAAGACCGAATCACCAGAAGAATACACTCCTGACTGTGCTGTATAAACTGCAGTTGAACCAGCAGAAATGCTGAGATTTTCCAAAGTACTGGGATGTTGAGAGAGATTAAACTGATACATTCCATTATGCATGCACCCCACCAGTAATATGGTCACTGTCTTGATGTCCTTCACAAAACAATGAAGTGGATGAAATCCTTGGAACCACCACCTCTAAAAGATGATCAAGACTCATGACCAAATTGTTTAGCCTGCCTAGCGTCAGACTCAGTATGTTGAACAACATTTGCCTTCAAAGATATACTTGAAACAAGATCTTATTGTCGAGCCTCAGAATCAGTCAGCATTTTCGTAAGGTAGTCAAGAGAAACATTCATTGCTGATGCGATAATGCGTATTGATTCATACTTCACAGGTAAACCAGCAAGAATGATATTGATCTGTTCTTGGTTAGAAGTGTTAGTACCAACAGCAAGTAAAGTATCACACTGACCTTGAATCTTGGCTAGATATTCTTGAATGGACAATTGACCTTTTTTCTGTGAATATAACGAATGTCTAAAAGTCAACACTGTTAAAGACGACTTAGCAGCAAACCTTCTGAGAACAGTACTCCACACATCAAAACTCGATCCAGCCCTAGTAAGATGAACAAGAATACTGTCAGAAATGGTGGACAACAGCCAAGAAGCCAATAGCTTGTCTTGTTGCTTATGAAAAACAAAATCAGGATTAGAAACAGAAGAACCATTACTGTCAAGAACAGACTGTGGAGGAACCTGAACTGTTTCGAGAACAAATTCATGCAAACCATATCCTTCAAGAATCAGCAAGATTTGCTGTTTCCATAAAAGAAAGTTATTAGCAGTAAGTTTCACCGTGTCATGTTTAGGAAACTGATGAAGTTTATGCGAGAAAGCATATCTAAGATCAGGAGAAGAAGCAGCTACAGTTGTGGCCGTGTGAACAGACTGATGATCACCATTAGATACTGCATCTGTTGCCATAACCGAATAGAAAAGAAAAAAATTATGGCTGTGATACCATGTTGAGAATCATACTTGAAGTCTTATTACTGAATAATTCTCCCTTTACACCATATAGAATTATACGATTTATAATACAATTGTTAACCAACCCTAACTACTAACTGTCAAGACTTCTAACTACTAACTGCTAATTACCATAGTTGCTGACATACTCGAATAGGTTATCCGGCCCGGCCCGACGGCCCGCCTGAAAAATGAGAGGGTTCGGGTAAAAATAAAGGCCCGAAATATGAGTTTGGGTAAAAAATGAGGCCTGTTTTCGGGCCTCAGGTAAAACTTTTTTAGCTCGGGCCCAGCCCGGATTATATATTAAATATATATTTTTTATTTTTAATAAAATATATATTTTATTTTTAATCAAATATATATTTAAAATGGGCCGGACCGGGCTTGGACAAATTTTTAGGCCCATATTTTGAGCCGGGCCGGGCCAAGACCTAGAAAACGGGCCTAAAATTTTATCTGGGCCCGACCCGAACCCGACCCGGCCCATGATCACGTCTACCTTTAACTAACCGATGAAATTAAAAAGAAAAAAAGAAGAAGAAATATTGATTCTGTTTTGCAATAATATATATTGGAAAGTTGGAATCACAAGAATAAGAGAAATAGATTAAGGTTGACTAAATGTATGATTCAATAATAGTTATATGATAGTGTCACAGTATTAGACTTTTCGTCGTGTAATTTATGTTGTCTTAGTCGATTTCTTCGTTTCAAATGCACCTAAATTAGCTTAACTTTCGAAAAGTAAAAATGCTTAGATAGAAAATAGTATTCACTATTTAAGAATGGAATACAATAGATACCAACGAGAAGGAGGCTCTCTATTTATAGTTGAGTTCTCTCAATCTAACGATACAACTAACTTTATATCAACGAACGAGATCGAAATCTATCTACAATTAAGGGATTTATATAATTCCCAATATTACAAAATCAAATTTATCATATTACAAATCTTCTAAGTTTACTTTCCCTATTTACCAATATAGCCCTAATTTTCTGTAAATGCTTCGCTAGGCCACCAAGGCTTCAAGTAGATGAGTTTCGTCACTTGTTCTTCGAATCGAACCAGTTCAAGTGGGTTAAATGAATCCCATTTAGTAGATTAACTTTAATAAAACGTTTTTTGTGCAATAGTCGTAAAATTTAAATCGCGGCCCGTGATAATGGTTTTCGTAAACCCTATTAACATTAATTTGTTTAAGATACATTTCATATAACAATAATAATAGAAGAAGTGGGGCGAAATTGATAGTGGACTCCCCAAGTTAATGATTTGAGAAGCACGACGCGTTTTTTTCAAATAATGGAAGAATCATGTGGTGTTTAAGTGCATTATATAATATCACATGCCAACTGAAAATGATGTTCAAAACTTTCATTTGGAAAAAAGGAAAGGGCTAAAACGTTTTTCATGGTTGCTACGTGCTTGTATGAGTAGCATATAGTTTTTTCCGAAATGGGGCTTTAATGTAACTACGTGCAATGCATGTTTTAATTAAGGAATGTTTTATATTTTGGGTTTTTTTCCCTTCTAAAACATTTCGATTTTGGTTGACCAAACCTTTTCCTTTTAGGTTTTTTCTTTCCTTTAATAGGACTTCTTTTGAGGAACATTAATGGCGAATATGATTCGTGTTGAGGTGGACTGGTGACCTTATTCTCCTACCTAGTTGGTAGGGTGAAAAGTATTACCCTGCTTTCTGGAAATTACTTTCCTCCAAACATTGTTTGATAATATTATTCTTTTTATACATCAACATAATTTGAATGTCAATAAAAATCTAATTAATCATTACCTACATATTTAAAAATAAATAGATTTAATTACGTTTTTTTGTTAATAATAAACCAACATTTATTAAGATTAACAAAATTTGGGAAAAGGCCTTACAAATTTATTTTTTTCTCTTGTTTCTCTTTTGTTTTACTTAGCGACGATACCAACTTTCGACTTGGTTACTACTTGTCATTTTCTCCTTCCCAACAACCGCTCTTTATTTCATCTACTCATTCATTCCATGTGTCTTCTATCTTTTTTAGTCCGCAAACCTATTTTGTGTGTATCTTTGTTGTCTTTACAAGTTGTGATGGATAGATGACAGTGTTTGTTGTCGCTGAAACTCTACTGACCACCAACAGTTTTTTTGAAAAGTGGGTGGCTCTACGTCGACTTCTTAATATGTTTATATTTTAAAAGTATTTTAGAATAATAAATGATTTCACGAGTCGGTTTAGACTCGTGTTGTCTTTAAATTTTATATTTTTTTGTTTGATTTCCATTATTTAATAAGTCTCCACTTTTAAAAGTTTTTGTTTGCTCTTGTAGCACGTTTTTTAATCTTACTTATGCATGTAGTATTGCTTTTGTAAGTGATTTTAGGGCTGGTTGTGTCATCATCTTCTCAAGTTTGGTGGATGGTCGGTTCTTTTACTAATTTTTGCTTGTCATTTTGGACTATCCGGGATTGATTTCCTTATTGTATTAAGTGCTTGCAAATTGCAATTACTGTAGATATGACATGCTTAAGTTGTGACATCAATTGTCTGTGTGCTATAATGTTCTATTGATGTTGAGGCTAAACCCTTTATTGTTGAAGAAACTTGTCCTTAACCACCTACAATGAATATTGTATTTGGAGAAAAATAAAAAAGATCATCTCCAATAGATCTAAAAATTAACTGACTTAAGTTGTTTTGAACAATTGCCCACTCTATCTCAAAAAAATTATTTAGAAAAATTGAGGATTTTTTCGTTTGTTTATAAATGCTGTTCTTCTGTAAGTACTGCCTAAGGCTGTAGATTCCAAATCCCCTTCTCTTAATTTAATAAAAATCTAAAATCACATGCAAATTTGAACATTTCTTTTCTTAAATTTATGCTACAAAATTCAAATGCATGATTGTCAACTACAAGAAATATCACATGGTTCATGTATTTCTTTGTGGCATAAGAAACAAATCATGATTCAATGCAAATTCCAACATTTCTTTTCTCAGGATGTAAATAATCAACAGTCTTAAACTAGAGAGTGAAGGTATGCTTTTTTCTTTCTTTCTTTATCATCCTTCTTAAACTAGTACTTTGAGTGTAGAAATCAATTTCATACGCATGCATATATTACTTTTGTTCTAATTTGATGATTTTCAAAATTTGAAAATTTAACCTTAATACTAAATATAATTATTAAATTTTATGCAGTAAATATATTATCGCATTTATAATGCCATATTGAATTTTGAATCTTTCACATAATTTTTACAAAAAAAAAAGTCTTATCATTTTAGTCAATGAATTTAACAATTATTATTTGGGTGAAAAATAAAATTTCAAAATTTCAAAAAATATAATAGTTAAATTTAAAAATGATGATTAAATACACAACTCAAGAGTGAGACGAGGTAAAATTTTGACATCAACTAAATTTGAAAGCTAATAACGAATCTTGACTTGTGTACACATTGTTTTGTATTAAAAGAGTAGAGAAGTGAGGTCAAGCATTAGGCTCCAAAGTGTCATTGGGTACTGTTTCTTTAGCATACCACAAATCAAAGAAGAACCACATTGAAGTCAATACGCACTCAAAAATACAAATGGAAGTGGACTGAAAAATTACAAAGGAAAAAGCCAGAAATTTTAAATAGATTGGCAGCCAAATAAATTACCCAAAATCACGGCGTTTTCTAATCAACCCTATATGATTCGTTTACTATTACGATTTAATTGTATTACAAAAAGACGAGTGCTTGAGGTGAAATGTTAATTATTATGGTGAGAAGTTTGATTATGAAAATCGAGGTTGCGTCCTCTGAGTTTCTGGAAGACAGCGAAATGCTTGTCATTGTTAATTTTATTAGAAATTGATGTCAGCATATAGGCTGGATTTTTCCTCTCATTTGGTGAGGAGAATTTTCCAATGCTCAATTCCTACAAACTTTGCTGCCTCGCCTAACATGATTGATTTTCCCCTTCGCAAACCTGTTGTTGATGTTGATACTCGAGTGTTGTTGCTGCCTCAACATCAAATGTAATAAACATCTACGCATCCACTTTTTAAGGTTCTCTCTCACATATTTGATATGATATTCTTCAGACTTTTTTCAATATATACCACCTGGCCCATACTAGTTGCGGGCCTTGAACTGAGCCCATCTAATCATATATGGGCCGATGCCTGGTATACCCATTGGAAATTTTCTACTACTACTATATATTAAAAGTTTAAACTTGTTTCATTGAATATGAAAGAAACATGGAAACATATGATGGATCATGATGAAGGTCCAATTTATTAGGCTTAAGGAAGGGATACATCAGGGATAAAAAAATAGATAAAGAAAAACTTTCTCTAACTTGTTCAAAATCACAATTGCATACAAATTCTCCAGACCTACCAGCGTGCATTTGGATTTTGACTTTTCCAAAACTCAGGTTGATTCTCTTGGGTCATTACTCAAATAATTATATAAAATGTATTCAAAATTCAATATTGATTTATTGTTAAGACTCATGCCTTAACTGTGATGGAGATAATTACAAATCGAAAGATAAAATATGTAAAATTCGATAATGATTTTAATTGAACCATCAATCTTAAGATTTGTGATCTCATAACTAAATTTAATGTGATATGAGTTCAAATAATTCAATTCATGACTTTTCACTTATAAAATTCACCCGAGTTCGGAAAAAAAGTTGGAACAAAATAAAAAAAAACCTTATACTTAGTTATAGGATAGTTGTAAAGGGTGAGTTACATTAGACGATAGCACGCACATAGCCGTGAGTTTATTTTAGGATAAATAATTTAGTAGGTGTCAGTCACATTAGCCGCCGTGCATTAATTTTATTTTCGTTTCTCATCCATGTGATGTGCTTCATTCAGGCTTTTAGGATGTCATTTGATTTCAGTACAACCCCAATAAGCTATTTGTCGTTGATGTTTGATGTGTTTGCCATAAAGAAATGAGAAGAAAAGATTAATTTAAATATACTTCCTACTCATACCGAATTTGCCATAGTCAGTAGTGGTGGAGAATAGCAACATACACCAAGGTTGCAATAAAGATTGGATTTTCATTCACTCCTACTAGGAACCACACTCTTACATTGAAAATAATTTCTTCATTTACCTAAATTATATTTGGTAAACTATTAAAACAATCATTTTTGTTTACTTTAGGTTACATTTTAGTCATTTATGTTATCGTGTTGTAATATTTTAGCCACTAAACTATTAATTAACATAACATGTCAGCTTACGAGTGAAAGAGAAGAGGGGGAAATGAGCTTGAAGAAAACCATTAAGTTGGGGGTCAAAAGAAGAGAATTCCATTTTTAGCACAACTCTTTGACACATACGTAACTTCACTTCTAGCCTGCCTTGGTCCTAACCTATTCCAATACAAATTCAGGTGGCCTTGATCATTCAACCCCATCTCGTTCGTTTGCTAACTTCTTTTTCCTCTTTAATTTGGAAAGGGGCAACCCGATTTTCCTGTTACCATTTCTGGGTTTAGTATATAAAATTTACTAACTTCTTTTTCTTCTTTAATTCGGAAACGGGCAACCCGATTTTCTTGTTACAATTTCTGGGTTTAGTATATAAAATTTACTAACCCGCACTAGATTTGATCATGGTTGGGTTTAGGTCAGGTCGATGTAAAATTTTAGCCTTGTTTTTTAGGCCTAGGTTTTGGTTTAAAAAATGGACTTAAAATTTTGCCCAACTCCGATTTAGATAAGAAATACTAAATTCGAGCCCAACTCGGTCCGTTCGCATTGAAATTTTTTATATTTTTATATAAAAATAATACATCAAATACACTAAAAATATTAAAATAAATATTTTTCAACAAATTAAAAATATATTAAAAAAGTTCTTTATACATAAATAATATTAAGACAATGCAAAAAAAAAAGGCTAATTCGGGCCAAAAATCCTTCCCAAAGCCCCACTTGTTATTTACCCAAATCCTTCCAATTTTCGGATGAGTCTATTATCAAGTTTAACTACTAAAATCCACATTTAAATTTATACCTACTTTTTATATTTTCTTATCCAAATATTAAATGAAATTGTTAATATATCTTTATGATTAGAAGATAATTTCTTTAAAATAAAATTGAATATTATCTATCCAACACCCATCCGTCTAAAACAAAATTATAAAATAACAGCTAAGTAACTATTAAAAAATTATAAATTTTAATTTTCTTGCATTTGGTTTTATAAAATTGATTAAATAAGTAATCCATTTAAGTTTTGTTAAGACATTGTTTATTTTTTCTCAATAAAAATAATATATTAATTGAAGGATTGCTAACTTGTTACAAATTTATCAAGAACTCCTTTGTAATTTTATCAATGCTTCAACTTTACTTTTTTTTTAAATAACCATAATTATATTTTTTTTTGGGTGATATTTTTTAATTTTTTTTATATGAGATGCCTTTTCTCAATACCATGGACTAATGTATAGAAAAAAGTTAAAACAAATCAATAATCCGTATAAAGTAAAATATAACTTTCAAAGTTAAAAAGGGATAAATCTCAAAGTTATATATGAACTTTGATTTAATATATAATTGTATACGTGAACTTTAATTTGGTACAATTATACACGTAAAACTCTAATTGTGGTTCAAATAATTTTGATCTAATTATACACATTCAAATAAATAAATACATCAAATTATTTTTGGGTAAACTACACCGACGGTCACTTTTATTTACTTCAAGTTACATTTTAGTCACTTATGTTTAAAATATTACGTTTTAGTCACTTGCGTTATCGTGTTGTAACATTTTAGTCACTAAGTCGTTAATTGCCGTTAACAGTGTAACAATAAGTTGACGTGGCACGTTAAATCATCATTTCAAACAAATTTTAGTCACTTATGTTTGAAATGTTACGTTTTAGTCACTTGCGTTATCATGTTGTAACATTTTAGTCACTGAGTCGTTAATTGTCGTTAACAGTGTAACAGTAAGCTGACGTGGCACGTTAACAAATTTTAGATTAAATTATATAATCGGTCCCCAAATTTTTTCGTTTTGAGAAATTTAATTTATTTCTTTTATGCTCTTTAAACCTTCCTCTCTCTTTTTTTCTTTCCATTTTCTTCTGTTTCTCCCTTTGTTTTCCTACTTTCTCCATTTCTTTTAACATATCAGGAAGTCGAATTGACTGCAAAGAAAGAAGCAAGAAGTCGAAAGCCATCATTGCCTATAAACAAAACCCATAAATCAATATCAAGCTTCTTTTTTGACTTTTTGTCATGTTAAAAGAAATGGAGAAGGTAGGAAAAGAGAGAGAGAAAAAAAGAGAATGGAAAATAAAGAAAAAAAGGAAAGATAAAAGAACATAAAAGATAAAAATTAAATTACTCAAAACGAAAAAATATGAGGACTAATTGTATAGTTTAACTTAAATTTTTTTATTTGAAATGATGATTTAACGTGCCACATCAGCTTACCGTTGCACTATTAACGACAATTAACGACTTAGTGGCTAAAATGTTACAACACGATACGTAAGTGACTAAAATGTAACATTTCAAACATAAATTACTAAAATGTAACCTGAGGTAAACAAAAATGACCATAGGTGTAGCTTACCCTTTATTTTTATATTGGATAAATATAATTATTCATGAATACACTATGTAATACCAATTATTTGCCTGGGCCCACTTCTAAAAACAATGAATCAAAGCAGAGAGTAAAAACCCAAATAAAGAGTCCATTTTTACAAGCCCAATATCATTAGCTGGCCCAAAATCTAGGTTCTACCCTAGCTCGATTTCAGCATAGCCCAAAGCAAATGTTTAGAAGCAGCAACCCTAGTTGCATGTGCCTCCAGCAGTCTCCAGCCGCCGCAAGATCCGGAATTGACCTTCTCCACGCGCGCCGTATTCTCCATGAACACCTATAAAAACGGACTAAGAGTCCACAAAGGAAAATATTGTAAAACTAATGTATTTTCTTAGGCTATAAAAAGCCTAATCTGTACATTGGAAAAGGGGGGAGGGTATTGAGAGAAGATTGGAAATACAAAGGAAAGGAAAAACGGATTCAAAATTTTTGAATAACAGCGGTTTTTGTAATTTTTTTTAGTTTGTTTTGTGGATGTTTGATTTATTTATACATTTAGTTTTCATTTTTATTCTTTTATTTTTAACAATAATATAAAAGAGGAGAGGGGTAATACCTTCGAGGATTCGCCGTCAAAACTGCGTTCGTCTCGCTCAAATCGGAGCTTGACGGAGCCCCAGGGATTGACTCGCCGGAGAACGGCGGCGGTGAGAGCTGGGGTTGAAAAAACCTAGCAGAGGGTTTTTTTTTTCCTTCCTTCTTACTGCTGCAAACATTTGTTTTTTTTTCAAAAAAAATTGTTTTAAAGCACATAAGCAAAACGGCGCCGTTTTAAATGGCCAAACCAGCACAGTGACCCGACCCGGAGGGGAGGATCCGCGCGTTCTGGCTTTTAATGGTATAATTGTGCATTTAGCCCCTTCTTTTTGTGATGCGTTTCAATTAAACTCATTTTGTTTCTTTTTTAAATTGGGCCGCATATTTGATTTTTGTTTCAAAACGGTCCCATTGCTGCGCAGTGTTTTAGGGGCGGATTATTTTCCATTCTGGCCCCTCATGTAATTCGCGTGTTGCAAATCGGTCCTCCTTTTTATTTTAATGTCATTTATTAGTTATTTTGCATTTTTAATCCTTTTTCACACCATTATTATATCATTTATTCCATTTTTATGCTTATACACCATTTATAAGATATATATATTTATAACACATATTCCTTTAAACGTTTATAAATCCATGCGCATTTTATATATAAATATATGTATATACATATACATATACATTCTTGTATTATTTTATTTTCATATCTTTATACATACATATTTTTCTTATTATAATGCGTATATATTCTTAGACTTCTTAAACGCATGCATATATTTTACATACGTTTTACATGTTTCATTTTTATCTTTTTAGCTTTTATATTTTATAGATATATACATATTCATTTCTTTTATGCTGTAAATATATATACATATACATATACATATTTTTTATATTTTCATTTTACTTTCAAAATTTTCATGAGCACATGTACATACTTTTATATTTTTTTTTCACGATTTTCAAATACATACATGCATTTTTTTTAGTTTTTGATTGATATACTCCATTCTATCTTTTTATATGTATCCTTGTATATGTGTGTTAAATAAATGTGTACACATATTTGCAAATTTACTTGTATATTGTACTTGTATATATATTTTGTAAATATTTATTCACATATGTTTTAAATTAAAGTTTTTGTTTCATATTGTACATTAACTTTTTAACATACCTTTTGGGAAATATATTTTGGTTTTGCCACAGCATTAAAATCATCATATTTTACAAATTTCCAAAATATTTGGCATTCATGATTCTCGAGAAAGATCGTGTCCTAACTTATTGGATTGCGATTATTTTTCGATGAATTTAGAAAGCCAAGTGTTTGTTTGCAATAAATTCACAAATTTCAAATAAAAGCTTATTCTCGGGAATTCAAAAATGTTGGGTCCTAACTTACTGGTCATGACATTTTCTTCTCGAAATAAGAATTTTCAAAAGCAAAAGGCAATATTTGGGTATTTTGAGGATTTAAAAACATTGTGCCTTAACTCACTGGGTGTGGTGTTTTATTTCTTTGAAATAAGAATGTCTTATCATTTTAATTCATTCATGAAATAAAAAAGTTTCCTTTTAAAATCTTTTCAAGTTTTCGACACCAAGGCATAAATAAAATCAATTTGGTACCAATTTTGGGCGTTACGAGGGTGCTAATCCTTCCTCGTGCGTAACTGACTCCCGAACTTATTTTCTCAAATTCCGCAGACCAAAATTATTTTTAAGGTGCGCCGATCACACCTTAATAAAGGATCGGTGGCGACTCCAGTTTTTATTTTTAAAGTCGACAACTAAATTTTTGTTTTCAAAAAACGATTCCGACAGCTTGGCGACTCCGCTGGGGACGTTAGAGAGTCGAGCCAGAAATTGATTCAATTTTGTCTTTGTGTCGAACATCAAAAGTTTTTAAAAAATTCATGATTTCCCTTCATACTCATTTTTTTTATCATGGAATGTTGGCTACTTTGCGTTTGCATTTGCATTTTTGCATTACACGGTCAGTTTTACCTTTTAAGTGGGAGCGAGAAACTAGTCCTTCATGAGGTTTTCACCTCCGTGCAGGGTAGTGGACCGCTTCCGGGATACATCCGTACTTATGTTTTCGTGAGATTTTCATCTCCGTGCAGCCATAGGGAAATGTATCCCCCTGAACTGAACTCGATCCACATGAGCCTATAATGGGTGAGGATCGAGGAATCTGCTGGTTCGGGTACCCTTACTCTAGAAACTAAACCTCATATAGTGAGCTTTAGGAACTTGCCCTAGGTAGAGCTATACCAAACCCTAGTGGATTCCTGAATAAATGTTCTTACTATTTCATGTTTGTATTGGATTATATCTTTTTGGTGTGATATTGACTTGAGTTTATTTTGTTTTGATTACATGACATAATGATTGCATTGCATTTGCATCTTAGAAAAGAGATGTTGATTTAAGTTCAATTACTAGATTAGAAAGCTTGTTATGGAATACGGGTTTCTTGATAAGGTGGAAGATAATACGGTGGTCCAAAAAAACATGGCACGGAAAGCCTAACAAGAGGAGTATACGACTTTGCTGCATGACATGGGGATCTACATTGTCAAAGTTTATTCAAAAGTCATCAAAGGTCCCAATCTCATAAAGAAGCTAATGAACGTGAATGAGCAAGGATTTACAACCTAGATCAAACAAAACGGAGATCAAATTCGTGAGATGTATCTTAATATCTGAAGGGCCGATGTCTTCACTTGGAGTATGAGGGTAAAGCCGTATATATGTCCGCTTTATGTAAAGAGATTTGTTTTCTAGTAAAGTTTTCTAGTAAAAAATTGAACTTGAATCAACGTCTCTTTTCGCATTCATTTCATGCATTTGCATTACATTACATCATATGCATCAAAGATTATTAAAAGATCCTAATTAACTAAAATCATTGCTCAGTTAACCTGGAAACCAACCAACCAACCAAACACCGTTACGGTACTCGAGCAAAGATTAAGGACATGGATCAGAGATGGGAAAAACTCGAACAGTGTCAGAAGGAGATATAAGACCGACTTCAGCTACAGGTGCAGGAGCGGTTAGACAAGATGAAACAAGAGATGTCTGAGAAGATGCGAGAATCCCAAGAAGATATAGTGGCAAAGTTAACCCAACTGATAACTAAAGGAAGTGATAAAGGAAAGGGCCCCATGGCAAATGCCGATGAGGGAAATGATGATGAACTTCTCTATCCTCCAAGTTTCACCCCTCCACATATGCGAGCTCAAGCTGAATACCCGCGCAAATCTACTATCACTATCATGCCTCAGCAGTTTCAGGCTGGTATTTCGAACTTCCAAGCTGGGCCGAGTTCTAATCCTGAAAATAATCCTGTTAACTCTGCCATTCCTGACTTTGATGAAGTGGTTGAGAAGGAAAGAATGAATGAGGAGTTACCGAAACAGTTAGAGGAAAGGTGTAGGTGGCTCGAGGAGAAGTTCAAAGCGATGGAGGTCACTGAGAGTTATCGAGGCATTGATGCAAAAGAGCTGAGTTTAGTGCCAGATTTAGTACTCCCTCATAAGTTTAAGATGCTTGAATTTGAAAAGTACAATGGGACAAGCTGCCCAGAAGCTCACATCACCATGTTCTGTAGGCGAATGGCGGGATATGTTAACAATGACCAACTCTTGATACATTGTTTCCAAGATAGCCTTTTAGGGGCAACATCTAAATGGTACAACCAATTGAGTCGTACCACGATTGGTTCATGGAGGGACTTGGCACAAGCATTCATGAAACAGTATAGTCATGTGACTGACATGGCTCTTGATAGAATTACCCTTCAAAACATAGATAAGAAGTCGAGCGAAAGCTTTAGGCAGTACACACAAAGATGGAGGGAAGTCGCAGTCCAAGTTCAGCCACCACTCCTGGAAAAGGAAATGACCATGCTATTCATTAACACCCTGAAAGCACCTTTCATCACACATATGTTAGGAAGTGCCACAAAAAGCTTTCCTGACATAGTCATGAATGGTGAAATGATTGAGAGCGCTATAAGGAGCGGGAAAATTGATGCAGAGGAGAGTAACAAGAGGTTAGTCCCAAGGAGAAGAGAAAATGAGGTGAACAACACGGGTTACTCTAAATCAGTTACTGTGAGTCATCCAGGAAAGGGGGTTGCTAGTCAACAAAGTTCATTGAGACAGGAATCTGGAGTGAAACCAGATACTGAGAAGCTTCAGTTCACGCCAAGGCATAAATAAAAAAGTTTCCTTTTAAAATCTTTTCAAGTTTTCGACACCAAGGCATAAATAAAATCAATTTGGTACCAATTTTAGGCGTTACGAAGGTGCTAATCCTTCCTCGTGCGTAACTGACTCCCGAACTTATTTTCTCAAATTCCGCAGACTAAAATTATTTTTAAGGTGCGCCGATCACACCTTAATAAAGGATCGGTGGTGACTCCAGTTTTTATTTTTAAAGTCGACAACTAAATTTTTGTTTTCAAAAAACGGTTCCGACACACTATATAAACATAATATGATGTTATATCAATAATTGTGTTAATAATATATAAGAATTTGATCAAATTAAAATTTCATGTATAAAATTGCACAAAATCAAAGTTCATGTATAAAGTTGCACATTAAATCATAGTTCACATTTAATTTTAAAATTTATCCTGTAAAATTATATAATTTAATTAAAAATAAAAAATTTTGATCTTTATTCTTGACAAATATATGACATAAATTATAAGACCAAAAAATACTCAAAACTTCAACAAAACTAAAAAATTATGAAAATAGAATTAAAACACTAAATGCAAACAAAAAGAAGGCTGTTTAATTGGTTTAATTATAATAATAATAATAATAAAACAGTCCATGAAATGTGACTTTTGCTAAAATCTCATCAGCTTCCTTCTTTAAACTTAGATTTGTTAGGTTTTAATGTTGTTTAATGATGAGAAAATATGAAAACTTACAAATCAAGTACAAAATACTAAATACTTTTTTTTTAAGTATGAAAAATATAAATTATCATACATAAATTTAATTCAAAATTTCAATAAAGCGAGATATTCATGCACTTCTCTTGAGAGGCCCTTCCTATAGAAAATTTCATTTCCATATATATATATCCAACAAATAATGAAACATATATTTTATAATATATAAATTTACAAAACGTATAAAATAAAGACATTTACAACCCTGAGTTCAAGTCGCACTAATCGCGTTAGTTGTTCAGGTTTTACCCCGTTACTATAATTAAAAAAATAAATAAAGACATTTACACAATTAATGTACCATTTTCGATATACATAAAATAATATCATAAAAACGTATTAAATGTGCTATATATACGATTGCCAACAGCTTTACAACCAAAAATTTCCCTTAAAAGTTGACCTTCACAGAAACATCTGTACCTACTAAGGGCTAAACTAAACCTGCTGGCTGCTGCTGCTCCTCCCCAGGAAGTTATACACTGAAACACAATTATCCAAGGCAATTCTGATACAACCCCTTAAAATATTCACACTAGCTTACCTTACCTCTCATATAAATTATCAGAGGCACTGCATTCTACAACATGGAGTCCAGATATTGGTTATATCGTCTGCGGTTATACGCTAACAAGCTGCCGTAAGTGCGATCAGCAACCCCAACAAAGAGCGTTTCTGTATCCGGGCTAAACGATACTCCAGCTATTTCACCGAAAATATCAATTTCTTGGCAATTAACATACCCCAACTTCGTATCAAAGATGTGAACGAAATCTGCAGGCTCAGCTATGGCCAGGAACCGACCATCCGATGTGAACTTCACTCCTCTTATTGCTCCCATTCTTCCCTTCAATATAGCTAGGGACTTCGACAGGTTTCTTATGTCCCACAACCTACAGCTAGTGTCCTGATTCCCAGTTGCCAGAATGTGCCCATCAGGGTGCCAAGCTGAAGCAAAAGAATAGTCCAAATGCCCTTTTAGGCTGTTGGCAACCTGCAAAATTACACAAATAAATTAGACAAAGAGAATTAAAATCAAACCGCACCAATTATGTCGCGAAGACTGACATACTTTGCCAGATTGGGCATCAACAATCAAGCACTCCACACTATCTCCGAGTACCGCAAGCAACTTCCCATCTGGACTTACAGAGGTATTCTAGAAAGAGCAAACAACCATATAGGGGATAAGTACATTAAAAGGATGAATAATAAAAAGTCTAAAGCAGGCTTCTGAAGGCTGGCACTTACATTTACAGACCAGTTGAACGAGTAGCGGTTAATACTAGCAAAAGTTTCAGCATCAAATATTCGGATTTTAGCATCATTATTTGCAGCCATAACTCTCAATGCACCGCTGAGGATATAATAAGCTTTCAGTTCATTGCCAGTCAAAATATCATCAAATCGTCCAAAATGCCAAAGAGAAACAGTATTCCTCACCTAGGATTATTAAACACATCCACAGCATTGGTGATTGCATTATCATCAGTAGTCAATTTTGTGCAAAATGCTGCCCCTGATTGATTTAAGTACTGACCCAACAGAAGAATTAAACGAAACACATGAGCCATATTGCAGAATAGAATATCAATAGATCCATCAATCTAACCACATACCTTGCAAATAAGCTCTCCTTGAAAACCACCTGCTACCATTAAATTTTCTTTAACTACCATAGTGCTAATCTGCACTCTAGAGAGTTGCTGCGATAGCAGTCCAGGATGCTTCTACAAACATATCAACAAAAAGGATTTTAACTTGCAGGCCCTTTGAACAAAGTTAACAGCTGAAGTCAAATTAATCATTTTCATCCTCACTAACCAGGTTGGGAACAATTGGTTTAGCCACATTCAGTACTTCTTCGCCTTTGTGAAGCAGTGATGACCAATGCATTACTGAGTAATTTTCCATGAGGTAGACATCGTGCTTTGATGTAGCCCACAATAGATTTCTCAGCTACACAAGGGGAAAAATATTTATTTGAAAATAGTTACTAGTAAAATATATGTTAGGTCATATTTACAGTTCAATAGATAAACCTATAAATGCACTCGATAATTTTTTTCTGGGAGACAAGTTCAATTGATTTATATCCAAAATATAAATGCCTGTGTTAAAACTGTTAACATGATCCTTGGTTGACCTTACACATCCAAGTACACATTCAGGCCACCCTCTTCTCTCAAAATGTGCATTATGGAAATAAACAACGAAGATAGAAAAAAAATCAAGATGGTGGGTAATGCATGAAAAACATGCCACACAAAACAAAAATGACAAAAGAAATAGAAATTATGTGAATGTAAAAGGACACGGTGTTATGATTAATGGTTATGATTATCACAAATTAACCCTGGTGATACAAAGCACCATTAACATTGTACTTGGATAACATGACAAAGCAACACAAATGCATATAGAAGGGAAAATGCATTCACATTAAGTGGCTAATGCATCAAAACTTTGCCATGGAAAAGGTGAAAGAAATTGTGATAACTTATGTACTGACTACTTGCCATAAAATTACGAATGGACTAGCTAGGGCCCATCCTTTCTAGCTTATATAACAAAGCACTACCTAGCATCTCCTGAAGAACCTAAAAGAGGTCATTTAAATGCACCCATCACTCCATACCTCTGCTAAAAAGGAAAAGCATAAAACCAACAATGAAAAAATACACCACCAATGCATATATATCTACACAGCTCCAATAAACACATCCCAGCAACTGAGGCTCAAAAGGCAATGGGCAAGGATAAATACACAACTCATTCACAG
This sequence comes from Gossypium hirsutum, assembly GCF_007990345.1. Classification (NCBI taxonomy): domain Eukaryota; kingdom Viridiplantae; phylum Streptophyta; class Magnoliopsida; order Malvales; family Malvaceae; genus Gossypium; species Gossypium hirsutum. The sequence continues at coordinate 21,132,868 of NC_053441.1, forward strand.
CAAAGAAACAGAATTAAGCACAAGGAAAACATTCCTATACTTGATTACTGGATGAATATGCAAAGATAAATAGGAGAAAAAAACTCATGACATCAAAGAGATCATCGAAAAGAACAATATTGGACAATAAATCAAGTAACACAAACTGGATAGTCATGCAGATGATATATTGTAAGTGAATCAAGTAATGAAATTGAATCACAAATGCAAATGGTCCCTCAAAAGCAGCAAGAAAGTGACACAGTTCTGATAACCATTAACAGATCTAATAATTTAATGACAATCCAGCAAGATGAAATGCAATTAAGTATTAATTGCCCTTCAGATGAGGGAAATTTCGCTCTACTCAAATTGCAGGAATCACTACAGAGGCCTCTTAAATGCTTCCTATCGTACCATATAAACGACGCATCTTTATCGCGCCAGCTTCTTAGAAATTACTCCCAACCTGCTTTAAAGGCTGAAATAAGAGAGAAATAGCATTCCTAAATGCCACGGGTTAAATTCATATAATTAACATGCAACATAATGTATATCTAATTCTCAAATTACAAACAATGAAAAATAAACCAGATCTAATGCGAAGTTAAGATCATAATCTCAAGAAATGCTAGATACTTTAATTTAAAGAAAAGCGAAAGGCAAAATCAACACCTAGATTCTTAGAAAGTATGATGTATTTGTCTTATCACCTTGTTCAGATGGTGTAGCCAAATGTAAACCTAGGGCAACTCTATACCCATGGCTCATCTAGTGTCACAAAAGACTACTTCTCAGTGGTAGTATCACGAGCTTCACAGTTGGTGTATACTGAAGCAGTGATGTGTGCAAGCATATGCAGGAGTGAGCTGTGGCAACATGTGGTTGAACTATTCGTAGTGTATGAATCAGTGCATGTTTGTGAACAACTACAAATGCAAAAGTTACAACTACAAATTGTAAATAAAATTTTCAAAAACCCCACGTCATACCACAGCCAGGAAGCATCAATATCCATGATCAGGATGGTACCTCCGCAAATATTTCTTTTTAACATTTTTACAGTTTGTATAACAGTTAAAATGTGCAAGTATAAAGTAAAGCGTCCTTCACAAATCTGCACAAAAAGGATTAACGTGAATAACCACCCCATCTTGATCGCTCAGATGGGATATATAAAATATTCAAAACTAAAACTAATAAAAGAAGAAGAAAACGTTTCCAAATTCTTTTTTAGGTCAAATTGGAATTAAAATACATCACTTACCCTAACTAAAACTCGAGAACTATGAGTAGTGATATGCGGATAGTTGAAGTTCAAACCATTTGCAAAGGATAACTACATGAATTACCGAGACCAAAGATACGAAGATGAAGAAATATATGGAGCATTCATGGTGGCAAACAGCTCTAAATCAACACACAATTTAAAAGTCAAAAACTTTCAAGACATAACACCTCTACTACTTGCAACATTTTAGAAGACCAAAGGTCTGCTTGAATACTACTCAAAAGATTAAAGAACGGAAGCGACAACACAAGGAAACGCAATGCATGTGCCTCAAAACGGGAACGGAATTGCAAACAAATAGTTGGCTAGTTAGTAGTAAAACCCGAAGATAATTGAGCAAATTCTCTACCTGAAAGTGAACAATTGTCGATTTGACAAGCCTTGTGTTAAACTGAAAGTCATAAAAGGCCTTTCCCTTCTCTACTTGCAAGCATTCCTGTCAACAAAATATGTATATTTAATAATTCCGCCCAAAATTTTTGGAAACGAGCCCAATCCCTTGAGACACGGCCGGAGATAAATTAACAGCTTTTTCGATAATATTTCATGTCGAACTTAGAGATAGTTACAAAAACTGTTTAGATTTGGCAAGAAATACAGAAACCAACCTTTTCCATCTCTTCACGAGAACCATAGAGGTTCTCGTAGTTCTTGTACTCTCTTACTCTCGTCTGGCGGTACCTTTCTCTAGTGAAATTAAGCCTCTCCCAAGGAATTCCTTGTATATCTTTTCCATTTCTTGCTTCCTCAGCTGATGTGTCAGTTTTTGGCTTACTCTGTCTCCAAAATAACCACAGAAAATGTATTTTCAGAAAAGTTATTTACAGATTCTAGAATCTAAATCGTGATAATCAGGCATAATTTGAAAGATTCTTTTTAAAAACCATTACCGATTCAATATCGTCTTCAAAGTCGGAGTCAAAGGATTCAAGTCCAGCGGCGTCTCTCTGAGGCTCGGGTTCGACTACGGCACCGTCGTTATTGAAATCATTGACGTCGTAGTAGTCATCGACAACGTACTGAAGATCGTCGTTTTCAAATCGTTCCATTATACTGCAGCTAAGAAACAGGTTAAACAAAATTTTGATCAAGAAAAACATAGCCTTAAACCCCCTATATCACCCTCCGTCATAGAAAAAAATCTCAAATGACGAATTTGAGGAGAATTTCACAGAACTTTGTTCTTTGTACCTTTGAAAAGAAAGAAGGGAGAGAGGGAGAATTAATTAAGTTGAAATTGGAGAGAAAATAATATGAAAACAACAGGAGAGAAAGGAACACAAAGAATCAATGCAAATAAACACTCCTCGAAGACGGTGATAGTCTATTGTTCAAAAATATAAGAAAATTTGAAACTAAAAAAAAATTAGAGTGAAGAACGAATAATTATACCTTGAAATAGATATAGACAGGAAGAAGTCACGAATTCAAAGAGCTGTAAAAGGAAAATGAAGGGGAAGAACCAAGAAACACAAATAAATGGAGCAGAAAAAAACGGTTTCCCGGGAAACAAACAGTGAAACTGAAACAGAAAGAGAAACCGTAAACCGCCCAACGACAGAGAGTAGAGTTAGAGAGTCTAAAACAGGTTCGTCAAACTGAAGATTAAACAAAGAACAATAGAGAGAGAGGGAGAGGAAAACGGAAGATGAAGGAAATAGGATATTCAGAGGCAATGGCGATAAGAGCAGTGGAATCTGTCCCGGAAGGGGTACTTATAGTGGAAGAAGGTGGAGGATAGGGATGAGTGTGGACTGGGGGGGCCCAAACGGTGAAATACCAGAAACGCAGGCAATTAAAGAATGGAATCCAATGTTACTTTGTGGGGTCCAGTCTCGACCGCCCAATTATAACCGGCGATATTTGCCAGGCTTGGCGGTTAGAGATCTTGGGGATAATTTCTATTTTAGCGGTAACTATGAGTATGAGACAAATGGATTAAGCTGTAATTAACTTGAATTTAGGGGGTTGGTTTTCTTAGCCGCTTTGTGTACATTTTTTTAGGCTCAGCCCAATGTTCAGTTTTGGATTAGAATTTGGTTTCTTGACACGTGGTGGTTGATTTTTTTTAGTTTATTTTCTTCAAATTTTAAATATTTAATTTAAAATTAGTTTAAATTAGACTAGAATTCTTATCAGCTGCCTATCTTCGTGGAAATTATAAATTTAGAATATAAAATATATGGCTAAATTATAATTTTTAAATATTTAATTTAAAATTAGTTTAAATTAGACTAGAATTCTTATCAGCTGCCTATCTTCGTGGAAATTATAAATTTAGAATATAAAATATATGGTTAAATTATAATTTTTAAATATTTAATTTAAAATTAGTTTAAATTAGTTTTGATGTACTTATTGTGGTAATCTCGTCAATTTTCGTTGGTCTTCCCTTGTAGATCCAGCTTGTGCAGTGCTTCCATATTTCGTAATAACGACGAAATTTTTTGCCTCCACTCGAATTGCCGCATCACTCGATCAGATTCGTGTATCTCCACCATTACGTACACTATCAATAACACATTTCTGTCCCACATACTTCGAATGACCAAAAATTCTGACGGGACTCATTTTATGATATCTGAATTGACGTATGGCATCCATTCAAACTACAGTAACACCCATGACTGTAGTAGGATCAGGCAACCATTGATTGACATCTTATCTGATTTTGTTGTCTGACACAACTCTTGATACAATGTGGCCAACAAGGCTGGTCCCTAACTCAGTCATCCAAATTATTTGAAGTCGACTAGGTGTAGTAGCCACTTTAAGTGTACCAAATTTCGAGATTTATCGGGCATTAGAATGCTCCCGATTAACCTAAGGATGAATGTTCGGGTGTATTATTCTTTGACGACATTGGGCGCGTTTAGAGGAAGTTCTTTGAAATTAATTAGTTTCCAACCATTTCATATCTATCCGGTCACCTTGAAACTTGTTCAGCACATCCCTAAAAATGCCTTGCAAAGGTCCTCTTTACTGGTACGACAGTTGACCCCGTAACGACTGGCCCATCCACTGGTAAATCGAGTTGTGAAGCTATAATGACCTAAATTCAAGGTTATTGGAACAATGGTTTCGTAGCCACAAATCCGATTTAAAGATAAATTTATTTTAATATTTTTGCATGAATATTAATATGATAGGAAAATCGTATGAAAATATAGATAGAAGAATTTTACCGATTTAGTGGTTAGTTAGAAAAAGAAATTATTGAAGAAATTGGGTAAAAATAAGGTATCAAGACCTCGATCTCGTAAAACCGAGTCAGAAATATTTTTATAAATATTTATGAAGTGTTAGTAATATGGTATTAAAATTTCGTTAGAAAATTTTAATGTTTGGGTAGTCAATTAAGTGAAAAGGAAATTGAAAAAGGTGTAAAAGTTACTAGAAGGAGTAAATAGCTCAATTGTTAAATGAGGAGGGACATAAATTGAAAATAAGCCCAAAAAGAGATATTTTGGGCGGCATAAGCTGAGAAAAATCAGGAGAATTGGTGAAATAAGGGTAAAATGGGGAAACAACAAATTTTACTAACATAAAAATGGGACCAAACTGAAATATCTAGAATTCTCTTTATTTTTCTGCATTCTCATCAGCCAAAAACGTCCTAAGGGTTTATTCAAGCTGGTTTTTCATAATTTTTGCACAAAGTGAGTTAATCCTTGCCTTTTTCTTGTAATTTTTGTGTTTCTAAGACTTTTACAACTAGGTCCTGTTACTAAATTCATTAGTTTTTGATTTTATGAATGAAATTGAAAGTTGCTATGAATATATGCTGGAAGTTTATGATGAAATAGCATGAAATTGAAGCTTTAATTTGTTTATGAGATGATTTTATTAGGTAATTTCAATAGAAATTGATTTGCAGGACCTAATTGTGAAAAGGTTTGGAATTAAAGTCTAGTGCTAAAATTCTGATTTCCAAAGGTTATAAAGTAGTTTAAAGTGATGGGATAAAGTGTTAATTGAGGAAAATCAGCTCAATTGAGAGGTTAATTGAGCAGGGATGAAATTATCATTTATTGAAAGCTTAAGGAAAAATGGTAATTAACATGATACACTAAAACAGTTTTGGACAGTAGCAGTAGTCTAATTTTGAAAAATCACCAAAAATTATAGAGATAGAATTAGAGGATAAATAAAATTTGAAATTAAATCTTATTGAGTCTAGTTTCTTATAAAAGAAACGATGTAAGCAATTGAATTGTAAATCATGAGATATAATAGATTTTGTGAGACAATGTCAGAATGAATTCAAGTTCCCCTATTCTGACTTTGGAAAATCATCAAAGATTGGAGAAAAATAATTAAGAGCTAAAATTTAAATGTTTAAAATCCTTAATGAGTCTATTTTCAAAAGAAACAACCGAGAACATCATTCGAATTCTGTACAATAAGATAATTAATTTTTAGTGAAAAGGGGTCGGAATTGTCGAACAGTGAAACAGAGGAGCTTTAAAGAATAAACTGTACTTATTGGCTAAACCAAAAATTCTAAAAATTTTATGGTAAGAAGATATGTGAGTCTAGTTTCGGGGGAAAATTAGCGGATCTTAATTTGGAGTTCCGTAACTCAAGATGTAAATAATTTAGTGACTATGACTCAATGAGACAGCTTTGAATGCACTATAAATAATAATGGAATTATAGAGAATGTTACATATGAACCTGAAATGTATTAGATTAATGATTAAATTTATTTATTTAGATCCAAAAAATTCAAATACGAAGCTAGATCGAGGAAAAGAAAAAGTTCGGGATTAGTAGATTTTTGTTTACGAACAAGTATCGAGGTAAGTTCGTGTAACTTGAATTATATTCTTAAATGCCTGAAATGTTTGTTATTGATGTGAATATGATTTGAATGTTCATTGTATGAAAATTGATGAAAAATTGATATATTTGATAAAAAGGGGAAGAAATCCCGGTTAAATGGAAGGAAAATTCGATGGATCTCTGAAAAGAAATTGACGGTAAAAAGGATCTAGCCCGGACGGGTGATCCTATCCTGATATAGCCCTCCCGAAGAATATGTGGAAAATAGATTTAGCCCGGACAGGTAATCCGAATTAGGGTCTGAATTTAGCCTTGACTGATAATTCAGATCCAAGCTCATTAGAGTAATTGTCATTGCAGGGGATTTAGCCTGGACTGGTAATCCCAACAATACTCTATGAGTTTATATTACAGGGGATTTAGCCTGGACTGGTAATCCCGCTGTAAGGATGAGGTTCGCGAGAGTGTGCTCTCTGAAATGGAAATGTGCGCACATGAATATGAATTGACGGACCCAGATCTGTACACTAAAGTGTACCCCTAAAAATCCATCGAAATTCCAAGTAGTTCAACGGGATAATATGGAAAAATAACAAGGGAATGGAAATCATGGTATTGATGAGCTCATCAATCATAGTATATATATTATTGATACATGAAATTATTGAACTAACTTGAATGTTGAGTTTGTGCATGTTAAGGGAATAATGCATTGAATGGATGTATGAATGTTTATTGCATTGTATTGAAAATATTAGGTAAGTATAATTCTTGTTACATGAGCTTACTAAGCACAAAGTGCTTACCCTGTTTCCTTTTTCCCCTGTTTTGTAGTGTTAAGAGCTCGGAGGTCGAATTTGGTCGGAGACACATCACACTATCAACCTCAAGATCGCGGTATATAAAAAAACTTTATTTTGAAAATCAATGGCATGTATAAGCTAGTAAAGTAAATGTTAATGTGAAATGAATGTATGGTTAGCCATTGGTATGGCTAACAAATTTTGGTTTTGGTATGTGATGAGATTATCTTATGAATACGTTAAATCTATCTTGAAAATATATTGAAATGGATTGGTTGTGTTGGATTGGTCTCAGTTTAAAATTGCAGGGAAGATTAGATACTTATAAAGGGGTTATATTGAGTTCAAAAAAAAATTTTGGATTTTGCGAAAAATTTATTCGGTAAAATCTGGTAATGCCTCATACCCCATTTTGGCGACGAATACGGGTAGGGGGTATTACAGAAGCTACGCCATCGAGTGTGATTGTACACTAGTCGCATGGAAGATGGAACGTGTGTGTCTCGGGTCTCCATCTTTCCACCAACGTGCTGATGAGTGTAGGATTCAATTTGCAGCCCCTAAGCATACGAGACGTATATCAGAATCCTGCGTCTTGCAAATAACCATGAATTTCGGTGTTTGGGCTCTTTGACAAATTATGTATGACCCCTCCGAAACACAATAATCTGCCTATTTATATAGACAAAATAAAATAATTTAAAAGTTAAAAAGCTTTAAATTTAACTTAATTTAAAATAAAGAAATTTAAAATTTCGTCTTACCATTATCGCTTGAGCGGCGAAATTGTGTTTGTCGTCGAAACGAATCAGAGAGCTTGTCATTCATGAAAATTTAATTGAAATGAATATGCAAAATAATTAAATAAAACTATAGTGTTTTAAAATAGAGTGTATTTCGAACAAAATTTGAGAAAATTGAGAGTTTAGAGAGAATTGAGAGAGTTGGATTCCAGTGGAATGAATGAAAAATGGCTTGATACTTATAGGTTAAAAAATATTACAGTTGGCCTTTTTAAATAATTTTACCGTTGCCAACATTTAAAAAGTTATGGGAAAAAATGACAGTTGGAGGGAAACGCACCTAATTAAACGCGCTTTCATATTCTCTCTAAAAAAACAACCTATTTCTTTATATATTTTAAAAAAAACGTCCTAAAAATTAACGATATGTAAATCTAATTTAGGCTAGTTGTATAATACCATAAAGCAATGTTGAGTTTTGAAATTAAGGTATATTAGGTTGCATATATAAGTTTATTGGATTTGTTTATTAAAATGTATTTAAAAATTGTAATGCTTGAGGAAAGTATTATTTTTAAAACTTGAATCAACATCGTCCTAATCATTTATTTGAGCATTATTCTAAACTTTTTTTATATGCATTGTAATTATGTAAAATAATTATAAATAATAATTATATCGTAAATAAACTAGTTTGTAAAACAATAAAAATAAATTAAAGTGCAGAACTTGTAGAAATTAAAACATTAAATAATAAGCACCTAATTATAAAAATCAAAATTGAACTTAGATATTAAATCAAATAAATTAACATTTCAAATTAGAGATTAAATTGAATGAAATGAAAAATGTGTAAGGGTCAAACACAAGATTAAACCAAATTAGAGTTAAATTTAATATTTTCAAAATCTCCACGTAAAAAAGGTTCTTAAAAATGTTCAGAGCGTGAGATTAGCTTCTGCTGATGGGTTGCTACGGAATGTTGTGGGCGAGTAGATTCATAGGTTTACGGTGCTGATTGGTGTTACATATAGTTGCAGGTGGAATTATGGGGTGTCACAGTAGGTTTGCAATGAACCAAGAGTTTGGAGATCATTCAACTAATTGTAGAGTTGAACATGTTTTGGGTGGTGAATATATTGTCTCGATCTTTTGAAGGTAGTTACATTTTAAGTATTAGTGAAAGATTATTTAGTCTTGATACGGGAGGGTTAGGTGTTGCACATCCGTCACATTTTCTGGGAAGGGAATCGGTATGTTGATCACCTGGCCAACTTAGTTTAGGAGGAAACTATTGTGCGGTTAAATTATTATAGTTGAGATTCATGGATCAACTTGCAAGGTCACTATACAATTAAGGACCAAAAATTATAAATATCTCATGTTAAATTTCAATCCCACTTTCAGTGCCTTAAATCTCTTATTTCCAGTGCCAACATGTATTTGTCCAGTTTGTCACTAAGTCTGTTGCCATTCTAGCAAGAGGATTCTTAAGAGTGTAGTAAAATATGCCTGCAATTTGTTTCTTTTAGGCATAATGAATTATTTGATTCTCTAATTTTATAAAAAAAAATCATTTTAGTTGTTCATAATTTTACACTTTTTTTAGTTTTTAGTAACCCAAAATAGATAAAAAAATCTACTGTTATTAATTTTGATGACATAAGATATTCCAAAGCGGAATTATTAATATTAAAACCTACTACCAAACAAGCGATTATACCTCGATGATCTACACCTTCTAAGAACATACCTTTCGAGAAATCCAGTGGAGATCACCCTGCATCTGTTACAACACCACCTGCTTCCTGGATAATAATAAAAAGCTGCATCTTCTCATTGTTTCCCGGTTCTTGCAAACTTCATAAATATTTCGGCTTCCCATCGAGCTATGGCCACATATTTCACCATGCTCTACACACGCAGCGGTTGCTTCCTGCATAGACAAAACAGATAATCATAGTTAGGACAGGCTGTATTAAAAATATTAGTGTTACAGAAATATCAAATGGTAATAATTTCAAAGTATTTGATTGGGTTCTCGTTTCCAAAAACCTTTTGGTAATGGCCTTATTTAATTATTACACCAATTTATCATCAGAAAGCATGCATGAGCCATGGAGTTAGTAGGGTTGGCTCGTTAGTTGTGACAAATGGAAAGATATTAAAGTGGGGTTACATGTTACATGATTGATTGAGTGCTTGTGATTCTGCATGTTCTTCTCTTAGTTTTCAAGGGCCATTATCATCAATTACTAATTTTTGATATATATATAATTGCTTTCTTCTTTCTGGCTAACCAAACTACGAAATTAATAGCTTTTGATGTTTTCTGGTGACCAAACTACAAAGGCTGGTCTCCTTGATGCGGACAATTCCAAAATGTACCTTGTTAATTTTACTGCATGATAGTCCATAAAATCACGAAAATACAGTCAACCCATTTCTTAAAATTGACTTTTGAACTAACTGCAACAGCAAGAGAGAAAACCTATTCAGCCCAGCAGCGACCTTACTAATGGTCCTACAGTTCTTTCCTCTTGATTAGCTTGCAAATTTATACTTTACTCCTAAGAAAACTGATTGTTGCTTTATGTGCAACCCATTCAAGTGAAATTTCGTTTTCTCTGCAATTCTTGGTTCTTCAGCTACAAAAATAATCAGGAACCATTTCTCACGAGTCAATAAACTTTGGAAGAATAAATGATTGTCAGGTACATGTTGCGCATAAACCAGAATCCCATGCGTCATTTATCGACTCGGAAAATGAAGCTGCTGAACCTCTCTCTACTTATTCACTTGTGTTCACTGCTGCTCGTCTCAACTCAGCCCACCGATCAGCCTCCATTCTCCTGCGACTCAACTGACCCACTAACCAAATCCTACAAATTTTGCAAAACTACACTCCCCATCAACCGAAGAGTTGAAGACCTCGTCTCCAGGCTGACGTTAGATGAGAAAATATCTCAACTCGTTAACACAGCTGCCGCCATTCCACGACTCGGTATCCCTGGCTATGAGTGGTGGTCTGAAGCCTTGCATGGGGTGGCCTTCGTGGCCAACATAAGCCAAGGTATCCGCTTCAATGGGACAATTCGATCTGCCACCAGTTTCCCTCAAGTCATCCTCACTGCTGCTTCATTTGATCCCTATCTATGGTACCGCATTGGCCAGGCAAGTCCTATAACTTTGTATTCATCTGTCTGCTTTAATGTCAACTCCAAAAGTATTCAAAGAGAAAGAGTTAGATAATATATGTTTTTAATAAGAAAACTAGTTTAATTAGAAGTCAAACTAGATTTAGATATTCTATCATTTTCATTGTGTGCTTACGAACAGGCAATTGGAATAGAAGCTAGAGGAGTGTATAACGCTGGACAAGCAAGAGGCATGACCTTTTGGACACCAAATATTAATATATTCAGGGACCCAAGGTGGGGAAGAGGCCAAGAAACACCTGGCGAGGATCCATTGGTTACAGGAAAGTACGCAGTCTCATTTGTGAGAGGAATACAAGGGGACTCTTTCGAAGGCGGTAAGCTTGGTGAGAGTCTCCAAGTTTCAGCTTGTTGTAAGCATTTCACAGCTTATGATTTGGATAACTGGAAAGGAATTAACCGGTTCGTCTTTGATGCAAATGTAAGTGCATTATCATTATCATTAGTATTGTTTGTTTGTGTTTAAACTAACTTGATGGATTTCATTCAGGTGTTATGTGCTTTATCAATTGACCAATATTGATGTTGATGTTCCACCTTTTCTTGTTTTTGTTTCTGGATTTTGTGTAGGTCACTCTACAGGATTTAGCAGATACATATCAGCCTCCTTTCCAGAGTTGCATAGAGAAAGGGAAAGCCAGTGGGGTAATGTGTGCTTACAATCGTATTAATGGAGTTCCAAACTGTGCAGATTACAATCTCTTGTCAAAAACAGCCCGAGGACAGTGGGGTTTCAATGGGTAAGAAAATGGAATAAGATTGATAACAAGGTCTTTTTCCTTTTAGAAACTACAACAACCATAATACAGAAAACTATTCAAAGGTCATTCAGAAGATGATTCTTTGTTTGGTTCAAAAACTATTCAGGTACATCACCTCAGACTGTGATGCTGTCTCAATCATATATGATGAACAAGGATATGTTAAAGAACCAGAGGACGCTGTTGCCGATGTTCTTACAGCCGGTAATTATAGTTGGCATTTTGTTTCTGGTTGATCAACTCTGTATTCTAAACTTGTTCTAGGTTACTCCAGCTATGATTCTAGTTTAAGAATGCTAATAAGATCATTTAAGGTTTTTATCGATACATTTGATCAGGAATGGACTTGGACTGTGGTGAATATTTGAAGAACTACACCGGATCAGCTATCGAAAAGAAAAAAGTAGCTGTGTCTGATATAGATAGAGCACTCCACAACCTTTTCTCAATCAGGATGAGGTTGGGACTTTTCAATGGCAACCCGGCTAAACAGCCTTTTGGAAACATCGGTTCTGACCAGGTCTGCTCCCCAGAACACCTGAACCTTGCTCTCGAGGCTGCTCGCAATGGCATTGTCCTTCTGAAAAACGATAACAGACTCCTTCCACTTGCAAAAACTGAAATTACTTCCCTTGCTGTGATAGGTCCTAATGCCAATTCTAGCGAAACACTTGTTGGAAATTATGCAGGTCCTCCTTGTAATCCTGTTACACCATTGCAAGGATTGCAAAGCTATGTCAAGAACATCAACTACCATCCAGGTTGTAGTACGGTTAATTGTTCGTCTGATTTGACTGATGAAGCAATGAAGATAGTTAAAGGGACAGACAAGGTGGTGTTAGTAATGGGATTGGATCAAACTCAGGAGAGGGAAGCTCATGATCGTGTCGACTTGGTTCTTCCTGGACATCAACAGAAACTCGTTACCCGCATCGCAAGCGCTGCAAATAAGCCTGTCATTCTTGTGCTTCTTTGTGGAGGTCCAGTAGACATAACATTTGCCAAGAATGATCAGAACATTGGAAGCATTATATGGGCTGGCTATCCCGGTGAAGCTGGAGGACGTGCATTAGCCGAAATTATATTTGGTGATCATAATCCAGGTGAAGTTTCCGTTACCAAATTTGTATGAATAAAATTATATTCCTTGGTTTTGCATGATAACTGGAAATGCAATCATAATTTGTATACAGGAGGGAGATTACCAATTACATGGTATCCACAAAATTTGACTAAAATACCGATGACAGACATGAGAATGCGGCCTGAACCATCTTCAGGTTATCCTGGACGTACTTACAGATTCTACCAAGGGCTGAAGGTATTCGAATTCGGCTACGGTCTCAGCTACACCAATTATTCCTATGAATTTCTCCCTCTTACAAAAGATAAGGTCTACTTAAACAATCAATCAAGTGATAAAATAGCTCTGGGATACAAGTCGGTTTCAGAGATGGGAACTGAACTTTGTGAAAAGAGCAAGCTCCCAGTCACAGTAAGGGTTCAAAACAACGGTGAGATGGATGGTAAGCATGCGGTGCTGCTGTTTGTGAGGCAAGCAAAAACTGGTAATGAAAGGCCAATAAAACAATTGGTGGGATTCAACAATGTTGATCTAAAGGCAGGGGAAAAAGCTGAAATCAAATTGGAGTTGAGCCCTTGTGAGCATCTTAGCAGTGCAGAGGGAGATGGTCAAATGGTGGTAGATGAAGGATCTTATTTCTTAAGCATTGGACACAAAGAATCAGAGATTACAGTGGTTTTCTCGGAAGACACTAGCGATGCTGCCACATCAAAGCTCATGATCCTTCCAAGAATCCTGATATTCTTTTACATCTATTCATTCATTCATTCATTCATTCCTATGCATATTGTTCTGAAATGAATTAATGGACGGACCCTCTCAACTTTTTACATGTAAAATTCTACTGATTGCTCAGTTGCCTGTTTTTACAAAATTATTAAGCCAATTTTTTTTGTTGGTCATAAACAAAACAAAGTTCACAAAAACGAAGCTCTCAAAACATTCGTGGAGTTTAAAAAATAACACAAACTTGGATGTTTCCATTTGATAACTCTTTTCATTGAGTGTTATGGCCTTACACACTTGGGTGCCAGTCTAGGAAATTACGGGTGAAGTTGATCAGCTGCGAATAGCTACAAATACAAGTTTGTCGTAAAATCATAATAGGCTCTATCTTGCAAATTGAAGCTGGCATCTTCCTTTTTTCTTTTCTAATATCATGTTTATTTGTTTTTACTTATAGCTGATGTGGGTTTGTTTCTCAACTTGAAAACTACTTTAATAGTAGTGTCAATGTGAATTCGGATTCGGTACTTGTTATATTTCTATGAACCTACGTACTTACATCAAACTCTCCTAACAAACAATAATGTATACCACACTGCTTTTTATTCGAGACACTGCAATTTGGATTTAACAAAAAAAATTTATTCATGTTAACAATTCAACTTGATTTGTAAATTTAAAAAGTAAAAGTACTAAATTCCCTAAAATAAAAGCGGGTGGGATAAATTCTAAATTTACGAAGAATTTAAGGACTTAGAACACATTTTAATCTAATATATAAATAAATATCATACCACAAATCTTAACACATTCGTCTGCATATGAAAATCACATATTAAGAACACAAAAGTGTGTTTAAAAATAATATACAATAAATAATGAAAAGTATGATTTGGAACTAATTAATAGTAACACATGAAATATGTATGATATTAAAATACAAAAATATAAGATTAAATTGTGAGTAAAACAAAATTTAAACTAAAAAGCACGACATATTAAGAATATTAAATGAATACAATTGATTATCATTGTTTCGTCATTAATCTTTGAGTTGGTGTTGAGTTCATTTGTGACACTAACTCAATCAACAACATTATTAACATTCACAAAAAAAAAAAATAGAACACAGATATACTTATTCAAGTTTCATATAAAAATTAAATTTTATTTTAGTTTAAATGGTAAATGAAAAAGTTTTATATGCACGGTATTTTTTGTTTAAATCTCATTGTAGAAATTTTTTATTGACTTATAAAAATATATAAAGATGAAAATATTCACATAATTATATAACTTACTTTGTAAATAAAATGAATTTTTTGGTAATTCTCTAACTGAGTTCGGATCCAGTTAATGGTTGGGTGACACAAAATCAATGTGCCATGTCAAATGCATTTCATATGTTTTGATGTAACAAATTAAAATGCCTTTGAATAAAAGTTGAAGTTGAACAAAATTAACAAAATTATATTTCAAATGAGCCTAAGAGATATAATTCTGAACCTACTACTTTAAAATCTTAGAAAAAAATTTTGAATCAACTTTTAATCAAGTTAAAATAGTTTCAATCGATCGAGTTATACTTTTTCAATCAAAGTTAAAATTTTTTAAAACAAGTCAGTATAGCTCCAAGCCAAAAAGTATCGATACTTGTTAACCAAGTATTGATAGTTTCTAAAATATCGGTACCCCAATTTGACATTTTGTTTCTCAAATATTTCGCTAAATATCGATCCAGTATATCAATATTTCTGGCTCCAACAATCACAGAATTTTGCATTAAATTCTAAAAATATCGATAACTTGTTAGCAAGTATCGGTACTCGTGTTTGCAAGTGAATTAAATGCACTAATTATTTCATCTCCGACAGCTCTATTTAATTCTCCAACAACCACAACGGTTGGAAATCAATAAGGGGGATAAATATCATTTTTCAAAAATCCTACAACAACAAAAGAGATTATTAAAGCTTAAAGATCAATCAAAACAAACTTTTGCTTTCAATTCTCAACAATTTCCTTTATACACACTTGTAAGTTGGTGTTTTTCTTGCATTTGTGCTCAATTTATAAATATTATGCTCTTTTAAGGGTTTGTTCTTAGTTTGCTTATTTGTTATTCTCTTTGAGAATGTTTTGTCTTAATGTTTGGGTAGAAATCTTAAGGGAGTTTGTAAGGTTAAACCTTATCCTCAAAAGTTGTCAAATTAGTAAAATTAGAGAAATCTTTAGTTAAGGAAAGCTAAGGTAGTCGAGTAGGCAATTAGGGCCGAACCACTACATATCGCCGTATTTACTGTCTTTATCTATTTTCTTAGCATCCACAACTTTTTAAAAGACCAGTTCACCCCCTCTTGACAATTTCGAGTTGATTAATCGAGTTAACAAAAATTAACTAATATTTTCAAATATATATATCTAACATAACATATATATTAAAAATATATTTTTATTAGACTTAAATACTCATTTAACCCTGAAAATCATATAACAAATTTTTTTTTCATTCTAAAATTTAATCTTAACAAAAAAAAATTCTAACTTCAAAATACTATTAGCTTCATTATACTGGCTTCTTATTTTCCAGGTTTGATTTTTATGAAATCTGGATTTGATATGTTTTTCCCAATATCTTCTTCATGCTTCTTTACTAGTCCACACATCTCCCATCTTCTCCCTTCCACCCCCAACTCAGACGTCCAACACTACTTCTCTCGCCTTCAACCGCTCGTCCACACTCTCTATAACACAAAAACAAAAAGTTTATCAAATGACGCGTCACACAGAATCATATACTTAGTCAAAACAAATACTTTACTTATTTATATTATCTTTATTTTACCAATAACACATTAAATAGTAGCCATATATAGAGACTTCGTCGGGCGGGTTATTACACTCTCAAGCTCCACCTCCAAGCTTCTTGCACAACCCACCAAAGCCATAGTTGATTGAAGAGACAAAAGGAAATGTTTAGGGTTTTTCCGATCAAATAAAATCAAAGAGAAAAAAGAGTAAAGATAAAAGATTGTAGTGACTTTGGTGATTAATTTTAAATACTCAACTTGATTTAGTGATGAAGAGAAAGAAGATTTGAGCTTACTTGAAAGAAAAATATTTCTTTGAATTTTTTTATGAAAGGTGAATTCATTAATTCATTCAATAAATGAAACCATACAACTTAGAGAGGAAAAAAAATAGCAAACACTCGTCGTAAATGATGAATGACAAGCTCTATCAACATAATATAAAAGCTTTAGCCTCAACATCAATAGAACATTATGACACGTTGACAATTGGTTTTGTCACAACTCAAGCACGATATATCTGGAGTGATTGCAAGCACTTAATACTATAATGAAATAAGCCCGGATGGTCCAAAGCAGCGAGCAAAAATCGACAAAAAAATCGAGTATTCACCAAACTAGAGAGGACGACAACAAAATCATCTCTAAAATCACTTGTAAAACTAAAATTACATGCATAAGCTGTAACACCCCTTACTCGTATTCCGGCTCGGAACAGAGTATGAGGTATTACTAAGTTTTTTTTTTAAAAAATTTCGACAGCATTTCTGCTTAATTTTGCTTAAACCTCCTGCAAATTTAAATCACAATCCAATATATATATATCAACCAAACTCATTTATAATAATACTCACAATTTAACTATTAATGAACACCACATTTTAAATCAAACCATAACATATATTTACATGATGATTCCATATTTCATAGGTCGTCTATACATGCCATAATTTTCCGGAACGATAGTAGCAAAATACCCCAAGTGTGAAGGATAGTGTGGATGATTGTCTGACTTCGTTCCAAATTTCCGAGTTGTCGGAAGTCACTATAATCAAGGGAAAAAAAATAAAATCGAGTAAGCATATAGCTTAGTAAGTAAACACATGATAAATAAGTAATTACTCCCATAACTACACCAAAATATAAACTTATTCATGAATAACTTCATTGTTTAGGCAATTTCCAGCAAACTGTTTTTCTGCGTCATAGTCGCTAATTTATTTTTATCCGGAGCTACAGGGCTCCAAATTGAGTTTCGTAAATTTTCCCTGAAACTAGACTCATATACCATTTCACCATAAAAATTTCAGAATTTTTTACCCAGCCAATTAGTACAGTTTATTCATTAAAACTTCCCCTGTTTCACTGCCCAACGGTTCTGACCCTTCCTCAAAAAAATTCACTTAACTCTCTGTACAAAATTTTAAAAATGGTTTCGCTTGTTTCTATTAAAAATAGAGTCAATAAGGAATCCAGGAATATAAATTTCACACCATAATTATTTTTGTACAATTTTTTGGTGATTTTCCAAAGTTAGAACAGGGGATCCCGAAATCAATCCAGCCCTATTTCAGTAAAATTCAGATATCTCCAAAAATACAACTCTTTTGCTTATTCTATTTATTTCATATGAAAATAGACACATTCAGCTTCAATTTCATATATTATTCAGCTTCCCATTCATTTTCCACCATTTATGGTGATTTTTCAAAGTTACCCATCTGCTGTTGTTCAACACAGTTTATAACTAAATCGTTCCTTTTTTCGTTTTTGATATTTTCTCCCATCTCATACATGGATCGATTTAGTATCCAACTCAATATTTGCCCCATAAAAATTTCCACCATATGGCAATATTCACCTTCCACACTTTTTCGTTGAGCACTCGGAATGTTAACCGTTATTGGTGGATCTCGCACTTAGCACCACCACTTAATCGGGGAATCAGCACTTAGCAACCCCTTGGGGGAATCAGCACATAGCAACCCCCTTTTTATTTCAGAGATACGGTGGATATCGCACTTAGCACCACCAATGAACTGGGGAATCAGCACTTAGCAACCCCTCGGGGGAATCAGCACATAGCAACCCCCTTTCACATTTCAAAGATACGGTGGATATCGCACATAGCACCACCAATGAATCGGGGAATCAGCACACAGCAACCCCTTTATGTACAACATACTTCGGCTTATTCCGAGTGTTCAACCCATAAATCATATATTGCAACCCTTTACCACCTTTCCCGATTTAACAACATTTTTAGGATATGGCCAAACATTTATTTTAATTCCAAATAAATCTCAACATATATCAATTAATGTCAAAATAATACATCAAGTCACGTGTTTACTTACCTCGGTGCAAAATATCGTAATTTTGCACTTCACTTCACTATCTTTTCTTTTCCTCGTTTGAGATAATCTTCACGTCTTTCTTGATCTATAATAGCAAATTTAACTCATTTAATGTTCACATTCATTAAAATAATCCACCACCCAACTTTTTAAAAAATTACAATTTTGCCCCTAAACTTTTGCATAATTACACTTTTGTCCCCAAGCTCGGAAATTAAACTTCATCACTTATTCTTAGGTTTTATGACATGCTGAACATTTTTCCCTTCTATGGCAACATCAAATTCTCACTCTAACATACACTTATGAACAATAATTATTTTTACCGATTATGCCTATTTACCCATTTTCGCTTAAAATCGCTTAGCAAAAGTTGTTTAACATAATTTATAGCTTCATATTCCACCATAAAACAGCAAAATAAACACATTTCACCTATGGGTATTTTTCCAAATATGAGCCCTAACACGAATTATTGCTAGAATAAGCTAAACCGAGTTACGAGGATTCCAAAAATGCGAAGAACATTAAAAACGGGGCTAGGATGCACTTACTATGAGCTTGAGAAAGCAAAGAAACCTTAGCTATGGCTTCCTTCAAATTTCGGCAGCAACTAATGAGGAAGATGATGATTTTTGTCATCTTTTTCCCATTTTATTTTTTTTATTACCAAATGACTAATATGCCCCCACTTAAAAAAAATCTATTTCTCTCATTTCTTATGTCTATTTTTGTCCATCAACTAACTAATGGTCTAATTACCACATAAAGACCTCCAATTTAAAATTTCATATCAATTAGATACTTCTACATATAGAACTCAACTTTTGCACTATTTACAATTTAGTCCTTTTGACTAAATTGAGTGCCCAAACGTCGAAATTTTCGAACGAAATTTTTACGAAAATTTTCCGTGAAATTGTAGACCATAAAAATATAATAATAACCATATTTTCCCTCGTCGGATTTGTGGTCCCGAAACCACTATTCCGACTAGACCCAAAATCGGGCTGTTACAACTCTCCCCCCTTAAGGATTTTTGTCCCCGAAAATCTTACCGGAAAAGAGATTTGGGTACTGTTTCCTCATAATTTCCTCCGGTTCCCACGTAGCTTCCTCCATCCCATGTTTTTGCCACAGTACTTTTACTAAGGATACACTTTTATTCCTTAACTGCTTGACTTCCCGAGCCAAAATCTTTATTGGTTCTTCCTCATAAGTCATATCTGGTTTGACCTCAATCTCTGTAGGGGAAACTATATGTGAAGGATCCGAACGGTAACGTCGCAACATCGACACATGAAACACATTATGTATCTTTTCTAACTCCGGTGGTAAAGCTAACCGATATGCTACAGGGCCAACTCTCTCGGTAACTTCATATGGTCCAATAAATCGTGGACTTAGTTTGCCTTTACGACCAAATCTCAGAATCTTCTTCCATGGAGACACCTTCAAGAACACCTTATCACCTACTTGAAACTCAATTTCTTTTCTCTTTAAATCCGCATACGACTTTTGCCGATCTGAGGCAGCCTTTAAACAGTCACGAATTATTTTCACCTTTTCTTCAGTTTCTTTCACCAAGTCGACTCCATGAATCCGGTTCTCACCGAGCTCAGTCCAATATAGAGGAGTTCTACACTTACGCCCATATAATGCTTCATACGGTGCCATTCGTATACTTGACTGATAGCTATTGTTATAAGCAAATTCAACCAATGGTAGATATTTCTCCCAACTGCCTTTCAATTCTAAAATACAACACCGGAGAATATCTTCAAGAATTTGAATCACTCTTTCCGATTGCCCGTCAGTTTGCGGATGAAACGCAGTACTGAAATTCAATTTTGTACCCAAGGCTTCCTGCAACTTTATCCAAAACCTCGAAGTAAATCTCGGATCTCTATCCGATATAATAGATTTAGGCACCCCATGTAATCTCACTATTTCAGCAACATATAATTCTGCCAACCTGTCAAGTGAGTAATCAATGCGTATCGGAATAAAATGAGCCGACTTTGTCAATCTATCAACAATTACCCAAATAGCATCTTTCTTCTTTGGAGTTAAAGGCAATCCTGTTACAAAATCCATCGTAATACTATCCCACTTCCACTCTGGAATCGTTATCGGTTGAAGTAAACCCGATGGTACTTGATGCTCAGCCTTCACTTTTTGACAGATTAAACACTTTGATACAAATTCCGAGATATCCTTTTTCATGCCTGGCCACCAATACAACTTCTTCAAATCATTATACATTTTCACACTACCCGGATGAACTGACAAGTCACCACTATGTGCCTCACATAAAATGGTCTGAATTAACTCATCATTTCTTGGTACACATACTCTATCCCGGAACATCAAGCAATCATCTGAACCAATTTGAAAATCTGAGTCAACACCTGCTTCACACTGAGCTCTCTTGGCTTGCAATTTACTGTCATTCTTTTGAGATTCCCGAATTTGCTGAAGAAATAATGGTCTAGCTCTCAATTCAACCAACATTGAGCCATCATTAGATAAAGTTAACATCGTACCCATAGCTCTCAAAGCAAATAAAGATTTTCTGCTCAAGGCATCAGCAACCACATTAGCTTTCCCGGGGTGATAATCAATCACTAGCTCATAGTCTTTGATTAGCTCGAGCCATCTTCGTTGCCGCAAATTCAAATCTTTTTGGCTCATCAAATACTTCAAACTCTTATGATCAGTGAAGATTCGGCACTTTTCACCATACAAATAATGACGCCAAATTTTTAAAGCAAAAACAATGGCAGCCAATTCTAAATCATGCGTCGGATAATTCTTCTCATGCGGTTTCAATTGTCTCGAAGCATAAGCTATTACTTTGCCCTCTTGCATTAACACACACCCAAGACCATTCAACGATGCATCACTGTAAATTACAAACTCCTTCCCGGACTCAGGTTGCACCAACACTGGCGCCTCAGTCAATAATGCCTTCAACTTTTCAAAACTCTGTTGACATTTATTGGTCCATTCAAACTTGACATTCTTCTGCAGTAACTTAGTCATAGGAGAAGCAATCATCGAAAATCCCTTGACAAAGCGTCTGTAATACCCAGCTAAGCCCAGAAAGCTTCTAACTTCTGTCACATTCTTTGGTGGCTCCCAATCAACAATTGCTGAAATTTTGCTTGGATCAACCCGAATACCTTCACTTGAAACTATATGTCCCAAGAATCCAACCTCACGAAGCCAAAACTCACTTTTGCTGAATTTAGCATACAATTTCTTTTCTCTCAGAATCTGCAACACAGTTCTTAAATGTTCTGCATGCTCAGATTCATCCCGAGAATAGATTAAAATATCATCTATGAACACCACCACGAACTTATCCAAGTACGGCCGAAAAATTCGGTTCATCAAGTCCATAAAAATAGCTGGAGCATTTGTTAACCCAAAAGGCATTACCAGAAATTCATAGTGTCCATACCTTGTTCTAAAGGCGGTTTTCGGCACATCAGACTCTTTAACTCTTAACTGATAGTAACCAGACCTCAAATCAATCTTAGAAAACACTGTTGCCCCTTTTAATTGATCAAATAAATCATCAATTCTCGGCAAAGGATACTTGTTCTTTATAGTCACCATGTTGAGCTGACGATAGTCAATACAAAGTCTCATAGAGCCGTCTTTTTTTTTCACAAATAACACAGGAGCACCCCAAGGAGAAAAACTCGGTCTCACAAATCCTTTATCTGTCAACTCTTGTAACTGAGCTTTTAATTCCTTCAACTCAGTCGGAGCCATTCGATACGGTGCAATAGAAATTGGTGCAGTACCAGGTAACAGATCAATAGAAAACTCAACTTCTCTAATCGGAGGTAACCCAGGCAATTCCTCTGGAAATACATCTGGAAATTCACAAACTACCGGCACTGATTCAAGCTTCGACCCAGTAATATCCGTGTTCAGCACATAAGCAAGATAAACTTCACATCCCTTTCTCAAGTATTTCTGAGCAGACATGTACGAAATCACCATAGGCAACTTATTCGGCTCCTTTGTTTCAACCCGGAGAATTTCACCGTTTTCACAATTTAATTCAAGAATTTTCTGTCTACAATTTACCTTGGCATCATGCAATATCAACCAATCCATCCCCAAAATAACATCAAACTCATCAAATGGTAACAACATCAAATTAGCCGGGAAACAGTGACCTTGAATCATCAGGGGACAATTCTTGCAAACCTTATCGACTAAGACATATTTGCCTAAAGGATTTGATACTTTAACTACAAATTCAGTGTTTTCAACAGGCAATTTCTTACTAGACACCAAATTCATGCATATATATGAATGAGTAGAGCCGGGATCAATCAAAGCAATAACATCAATATCATGAAGAGAAAATGTACCAGTAATCACATCGGGAGATGAAGCATCCTCTCGAGCGCGTATAGCATAAGTCCTGGCAGGCGCTCTAGTTTCTGATCCTCCAGCTGCATCTTTTATCACACTCTTACCACTGGCTTTGCTTCCCACATTTCTCGGTGGTCTGCCTCTACTGACAACATCACCCGATCCAGCTCTTTGTAATCTTTCTTCTTCTATTCTCTCAGGGCAGTCTTTTACATAATGCTCTTGGGAACCACATCTGAAACAAGCTCGTTTAAATCCCCAACACTCACCAGTATGTCGCCTGCCACACTGTTGACATTCAGGTCTGGTGTTTCCTACATTACCCACACTTGCCACTGAGGTAGCTCGAGTTGTAGTTCCGGAATATGACCTCCCTCGGTCTCTGCGTGAATACCCAACTGAACCGGTTGGTCGTGGATCCATCCCTTTAAACTTCTTCGGGTGAGATTGAAATGTTCTGCCCATTGACCTCTTCCTTACATCTCGAGCTTCCATCTCTGCCCTTCTCTTTTCTCTACTCAGCTCTTCAGCTTTGCAAGCACGATCAACTAATACCACAAATTCTTTTAACTCTAAAATTCCAACATGTAATCTGATGTCTTCATTTAGCCCCTCTTCAAATCTTTTACACATAATAGCCTCCGTAGGCACACATTCCTGGGCATATTTACTAAGCCGGACAAACTCCCGTTCATATTCTGTTACTGACATTCGGCCCTGTTTCAATCCGAGAAACTCTTTGCGCTTCTGATCAATAAACCGTTGGCTTACATATTTCTTTCTGAATTCTTCCTGAAAGAAGTCCCAAGTAACTCTTTCTTTTGGAACCACCGTTATTAATGTTTTCCACCAACGGTGTGCCGAATCCTTCAATAAAGACACAGCACATTTCAAACATTCCACAGGAGTACAAGATAATTCATCAAATACCTGGATAGTATTTTCAAGCCAAAACTCGGCTTTTTCCGGATCATCATCAACATTGGCCCTGAAATCTTCAGCCCCATGCTTTCGAATTCTATCAACGGGTGGTTTACTTGATCTCACCAATTCAGCACTTCGTGGAGCTACGGGGACCGGCGGAGGAATAGGAGGGGGTGGAGGAGGTGGAACATTCGGATTTACACGGACATATTCTGTATACCAATCACTCATCATTCGGAGGAAGGCTTCTCGAGCCTCATCCTGTCCATGTGTCTCATGTCTACTCTCTTCATGCGCGGTCCCTTGTGCGGGAACCGGCGTGTTACTTTCAACATCATCTGCCATACCTCGATTAGGATCCATTTACTATATAAAACAAAATTTTAAATTGTCAGAAATCATCACACTATCACAATATATTGATGGCATGTATAGACTGACTTTCACACATATTTTATTGGTCCGAGAAACGACTAAACCGTAGCTCTAATACCACTAAAATGTAACACCCCTTACTCGTATTCCGGCTCGGAACAGAGTATGAGGTATTACTAAGTTTTTTTTTTTAAAAATTTCGACAGCATTTCTGCTTAATTTTGCTTAAACCTCCTGCAAATTTAAATCACAATCCAATATATATATATCAACCAAACTCATTTATAATAATACTCACAATTTAACTATTAATGAACACCACATTTTAAATCAAACCATAACATATATTTACATGATGATTCCATATTTCATAGGTCGTCTATACATGCCATAATTTTCCGGAACGATAGTAGCAAAATACCCCAAGTGTGAAGGATAGTGTGGATGATTGTCTGACTTCGTTCCAAATTTCCGAGTTGTCGGAAGTCACTATAATCAAGGGAAAAAAAATAAAATCGAGTAAGCATATAGCTTAGTAAGTAAACACATGATAAATAAGTAATTACTCCCATAACTACACCAAAATATAAACTTATTCATGAATAACTTCATTGTTTAGGCAATTTCCAGCAAACTGTTTTTCTGCGTCATAGTCGCTAATTTATTTTTATCCGGAGCTACAGGGCTCCAAATTGAGTTTCGTAAATTTTCCCTGAAACTAGACTCATATACCATTTCACCATAAAAATTTCAGAATTTTTTACCCAGCCAATTAGTACAGTTTATTCATTAAAACTTCCCCTGTTTCACTGCCCAACGGTTCTGACCCTTCCTCAAAAAAATTCACTTAACTCTCTGTACAAAATTTTAAAAATGGTTTCGCTTGTTTCTATTAAAAATAGAGTCAATAAGGAATCCAGGAATATAAATTTCACACCATAATTATTTTTGTACAATTTTTTGGTGATTTTCCAAAGTTAGAACAGGGGATCCCGAAATCAATCCAGCCCTATTTCAGTAAAATTCAGATATCTCCAAAAATACAACTCTTTTGCTTATTCTATTTATTTCATATGAAAATAGACACATTCAGCTTCAATTTCATATATTATTCAGCTTCCCATTCATTTTCCACCATTTATGGTGATTTTTCAAAGTTACCCATCTGCTGTTGTTCAACACAGTTTATAACTAAATCGTTCCTTTTTTCGTTTTTGATATTTTCTCCCATCTCATACATGGATCGATTTAGTATCCAACTCAATATTTGCCCCATAAAAATTTCCACCATATGGCAATATTCACCTTCCACACTTTTTCGTTGAGCACTCGGAATGTTAACCGTTATTGGTGGATCTCGCACTTAGCACCACCACTTAATCGGGGAATCAGCACTTAGCAACCCCTTGGGGGAATCAGCACATAGCAACCCCCTTTTTATTTCAGAGATACGGTGGATATCGCACTTAGCACCACCAATGAACTGGGGAATCAGCACTTAGCAACCCCTCGGGGGAATCAGCACATAGCAACCCCCTTTCACATTTCAAAGATACGGTGGATATCGCACATAGCACCACCAATGAATCGGGGAATCAGCACACAGCAACCCCTTTATGTACAACATACTTCGGCTTATTCCGAGTGTTCAACCCATAAATCATATATTGCAACCCTTTACCACCTTTCCCGATTTAACAACATTTTTAGGATATGGCCAAACATTTATTTTAATTCCAAATAAATCTCAACATATATCAATTAATGTCAAAATAATACATCAAGTCACGTGTTTACTTACCTCGGTGCAAAATATCGTAATTTTGCACTTCACTTCACTATCTTTTCTTTTCCTCGTTTGAGATAATCTTCACGTCTTTCTTGATCTATAATAGCAAATTTAACTCATTTAATGTTCACATTCATTAAAATAATCCACCACCCAACTTTTTAAAAAATTACAATTTTGCCCCCAAACTTTTGCATAATTACACTTTTGTCCCCAAGCTCGGAAATTAAACTTCATCACTTATTCTTAGGTTTTATGACATGCTGAACATTTTTCCCTTCTATGGCAACATCAAATTCTCACTCTAACATACACTTATGAACAATAATTATTTTTACCGATTATGCCTATTTACCCGTTTTCGCTTAAAATCGCTTAGCAAAAGTTGTTTAACATAATTTATAGCTTCATATTCCACCATAAAACAGCAAAATAAACACATTTCACCTATGGGTATTTTTCCAAATATGAGCCCTAACACGAATTATTGCTAGAATAAGCTAAACCGAGTTACGAGGATTCCAAAAATGCGAAGAACATTAAAAACGGGGCTAGGATGCACTTACTATGAGCTTGAGAAAGCAAAGAAACCTTAGCTATGGCTTCCTTCAAATTTCGGCAGCAACTAATGAGGAAGATGATGATTTTTGTCATCTTTTTCCCATTTTATTTTTTTTATTACCAAATGACTAATATGCCCCCACTTAAAAAAAATCTATTTCTCTCATTTCTTATGTCTATTTTTGTCCATCAACTAACTAATGGTCTAATTACCACATAAAGACCTCCAATTTAAAATTTCATATCAATTAGATACTTCTACATATAGAACTCAACTTTTGCACTATTTACAATTTAGTCCTTTTGACTAAATTGAGTGCCCAAACGTCGAAATTTTCGAACGAAATTTTTACGAAAATTTTCCGTGAAATTGTAGACCATAAAAATATAATAATAACCATATTTTCCCTCGTCGGATTTGTGGTCTCGAAACCACTATTCCGACTAGACCCAAAATCGGGCTGTTACATAAGCAAGACTAAAAAACATGCTACAAGAGTAGACAAAAAACTTCTAAAACTGAAGACTTATTAAAGAATGGAAAAACAAACAAAAAAACATATAAAATTTAAGACAACATGGGTTCAAATCAGCACGTGAAATCATTTATTATTTTAAAATACTCTCAAACCAAAAACAAATTAAGAAGTTGACAAAGAGCCACCCACTTTCTAAGAAAAATTACTGATGGTCAGTAGAGTTTTAGCGAACAATAGGAACTGTCATCTGTCCATCACAACTTGTGAAGACAACAAAGATACCTACAAAATAGATCTGCAAACTGAAAAGAGAGAAGACATGTATATTGAATGAGAAGAAGAAAGAAATAAATGGTTGATGGAAAAGGAAAAAGGCGTGTGATAACTAGCCTGGAGGCTGACACCGCCCCTAAGCAAAACAAAAGATAAGAAGCAAACGGCTTGGAGTATTTCTTTGAATTTTGAGTATTTTATATTTATTTTACTACTTTATTATTGTATGGATGGTATGAGATTGAATTATAGAATGAAAATAAAATTGATTTGGATGTAAACATTGTACAGACCCATTTGCCCGGGCCCAACAAAATAAATAGAAGCCCAAACCCAAACAAAACAAAATAACAATTACAGCAAGACCAATTACGGAAACAAAGCCCGGTGGCCTAAAACCTTAAAATTTTTTGGAATGGCCAGAACCCCTAGAGTTTCGGCGCCCCTCGCACCGCTGCTACCCCATGTGCGCCTTCAGCGCGCACCACGCCCGAAGTCTGCCACCTCCAGCCGGCCTTTCACCAAAACGGCAAGTTGACCTTGCCATGTACCTGCAAACAGAATAAAAAGAGAACAAAAGTGGAAGAGCAACAGGGATAATGGC
The DNA here is from genome assembly GCF_007990345.1 of Gossypium hirsutum. Lineage (NCBI taxonomy): Eukaryota > Viridiplantae > Streptophyta > Magnoliopsida > Malvales > Malvaceae > Gossypium > Gossypium hirsutum. The sequence goes on from NC_053441.1 coordinate 21,160,828, forward strand.
AGAAACGAAAGTAAAAGAATAGGAGAAAAGTAGCAATGTAATCGGCTATAAGAGCCAAATCAAACAAATGTAAATGGGGGCGACTTTTGTATCAAAAAACAGATTCAATCGAAATAAAAAACAGATTCAAGGTTTTTTTTTTCTTTTTTTAGTTTTGAAGTATTTTTTATTTTTATTTTGTTCTCTTTTCTTTTCGTTTACATCTATATAAATAAATATAAAAAAAGGGTACCTTTCTTACCTATGCCACGTCGGAAGGGGGGAAGGCGAGGGGTTTTGGCTCGTTTTCGGGTCTTTGGCTTCCCTTTTTACGAGTTTCGGCTCCATATCCGTGGCCTAGAAGTAATGGGCTACAAAAAGGTCCGATTTTGAGCCTCCGGCCGCCACACACGGTGGCGCTACGGCGGAGGCTCACTGGATTCTCAGGTCGGATTTGTGGCCAGAGAGAGCATCTCTCTCTCCCTTTTTCTCTGTTTTTTTCTGTAAAATGAAGAAACTGATTGTTTTTGGCCTTTTTTATTTTTATACTAAACATAAAACGGCGTCGTTTTGATTTTGGGGTTCAGAGGCCAAAACGACGTCGTTTTGGTCTCTGACCCGCGCGGTGACCCGACCCTGGAGGAGGATCCGCGTGTTTTTGGCTCTTGGGTTATTTGGGTAATTGGTCCCACCGATTTTGTGACGCTTTCAAGGAGGTTTTTCGCATATTTTACAATTTTGGTCATGAATTTTCGCGCCTATTTCGATTTGGTCCCTCGACCATGTGCGTACGTTTCACTGGAACGGCGACGTTTGGTCAGCATGGGAATATTTCTGTCTTGGTCTGTCCCCTTTTGGCGCGCGTCACGATTTAGTCCTTTTCATCTTTTTTTATTTCGAATTCACCCAGTATTTTTGTTTTTATTTCGATTTAGTCCCTTTTTCAGTAATTTTATTATTATTATTATTATTTCTATTATTATTATTTCTATTATTGTTACTTATCATATTATTATTATTACATAATAGCTTATATACATATATACATATATACTTCTGCATACCTTTTATAGTCTTTATATACACGCATGTACATATACATATTTTTCATATTTTATAACTTAAAACTATTTCCATGCATATGTATATTTATTTTTTTAAATACTAAATACATACGCATATATATATTTTATATTATAAAACTTAAAAGCTTTATATATGTACCTTCATAGATTTTTATATCTTAAAATTATATATACACATATATTTTTATTTTGTTTTATAACTCAAAACTATATATACACACATATATATCTTTTATATTTTTATAGCCTTATTCATTTCTTTATTTATTTCTTTATTTATATTTTCATTATTATTTTGAATGAATGTTTTGATTTTATTGCTTATATGCTTGCGTTTGTGTATTATATTAGTTTGTCTTTGTATTTATTTCGTAGTCTTCGCTCATATTATTTTTGCTCATCATCATATTCATTTTTGTTCGCATATTGATACCATGTTTTATTTCGTGATAGATTAATTTTATTTGATGTATAAATTATGATTTTATTTGAATAAGTAAAATCTCGTGTTTAGATTTGCGAAGGTCGTACCCTAACTTACTGGGTTCCGATTTTCACCATAAATCTAAATATGCGAATTTTTTAAACTCAAGTTTTAAATGATCTCGGGAATAAAAAAGATCGTGTCCTAACTTACTGGTCGTGACCCCTTTTTTTAAATCTGAGATAGCTAAATACCTTTTAAATTCTCGGCATTCATTCGCGCATCGGGAATTCGAGATATTGTGTCCTAACTTACTGGATATGATTCTCCTCCTCGATTAACGTGAAATATGCCCCTTTTCTCAAGCATTTTCAACATTTTAATACAAGGATCGTATTTTTAAAATTCTTCAAAGTTTTCAATTCTTGACAACAAGACATTAACTAATCAACTAGGTACCAATTTTTGGGCATTACGAGGGTGCTAATCCTTCCTCGTACGTAATCGACTCCCGAACCTGTTTTTCTAAATTTCGTGGACCAAAATCGTTGTTTTAATAAAACCAAACCGTTTATTAAAAACAATTACTTTTCGAGGTGATCCAATCACATCTCATTAAAAAGGATTGGTGGCGACTCCCGTTTCTTTTTTCAAAACCCAAGTCGACCCCGTTTTTCATCCTAAAAATGGTGTCAATAGCTTGGCGACTCCACTGGGGACAAACACGAGAGTCAAGCCACGAGTTGATTAATTTTTGTCTTTTTGTCAAAAATTGAAAATTTAGTTTAAAAGTACGATCTTTTCGTTGCATTTTGTCTGTCATTTTTTTGGTCTTCAATATGTTTACTTTTTTTGTTTAAGCCTTTTGATAGTATTGCACATTGCATTGCATGACCACGGGTCACACCCTTTTAAGTGGGAGTGAGAAACTACGCCTTCGTGAGGTTTTCACCTCCGCATGGGATAGTGAATCGCTTCTGGGATACATCCTTACCTATGTCTTCGTGAGATTTTCATCTCCGCATGGCCATAGGGAAATGTATTCCCCTGAACCGAACTCGGTCCGTATGAGCCTATAATGGGTGAGGATTGAGGAATCTGGTGGTTCGGGTGCCTTTGCTTTAGAGCCGAACCGCATGTAGTGAACCTAAAAGGCCACCCTAGGTAGAGCCATTTCAAACCCCTAGTGGTTACCCGAATAGGTACTCTATTTTTCTTGTTTGCTTATGTTTTGTACTAACTCATCTTGTTTTGTTTTGATTATGATTGCATTGCATTTGCATCTTAGGAAAGAGATATTGATTCAAATCCAATTACTAAATTAAAAAACTTGTCATGGAATACGAATTCCTTGATAAAGTAGAAAATAATACGACTGCCTGAATATATTCTGAGAAACACAAGAAGGACGATGGAAGAGTTCGTGACCTTGCTTCGTGGCCTGAGGATTCAAGACGATTGTCCAAGAGCCTTCGACGTTCGAACTCCCTTAAAGAAGTTGACGAGTCTCATGAATATGACGACCAAGATCTAGAAAAGAAGCTAGCAGTGGCGTCTGTTGGAAATTGGCGAGATTATCACAAACATGCAGATGAAGGAAAAGATTGATGTTGTCTCTAGGAATATAAGGGCGAGGTCGTACATGCATCTGCTTTATGTAAAGGAATTTGCTTTCTAGAAAAGTTTCCTAAATGTAATTGAATCAAAATCAATGTCTCTCTAGGCATTCATTTTATGCACCGGTATTACATGCATTAGCATCCATTGAAAGAGTCTAATTGAGTCAATTTATTTCAGTTAACCTGGAAAACCGACAAAGTTACGACACCAGCTAAGTAAAAAATTATGGGCCAAAGGTTGGAAAAGCTAGAGCGACTTCAAAAGGAAATGCAAGACCAACTGCAGGCGCAAATAAAAGAACAAATAGAAAAGATTCAGCATGACATGGTACAAAAGATGCAAGAGTCTCAAAATGATCTGATAACTAAGATGACGCAATTATTGAAGGGAGTAGATAAGGGGAAAGGACCTGTGATAATTAATGAGGAAGAAAACAATGGCGAACCACTTTATCCTCCAGGTTTCAAGCCTCCGCACGCGCAGGTTCAGACTGAGCTGCATCCGCGAAGACCCTCTGTGTCGGTTAGGCCTCAGCAGTTCCAAGGTGATGCTTCAATACCAATGAATTTTCAACCCGGACCGGGCTCTAATCCCTTTGATAGCCCGAATAGTATGAATAGTATTGTTATTCCAGATCTTGATGAGATGGCTGAAAAGGACAAGGCAAAGGAGGAACTTCCAAAACAATTTGAGGAGAAATGGAAATGGATAGAAGAGAAGTTTAGGGCAATAGAAAGCATTGAAAGCTATCATGGGATAGACGCAAAAGATCTAAGCTTGGTTCCGGACTTGGTGCTACCTTACAAATTTAAAATGCCGGAATTCGAGAAATATAACGGGACCAATTGCCCAGAAGCCCATATTACTATATTTTGTAGAAGAATGACGGGGTATATTAATAATGATCAATTATTAATACATTGCTTTCAGGAAAGTCTTACAGGAGCAGTGTCAAAGTGGTATAATCAGCTGAGTAGAACAAAAATTGGTACTTGGAGGGATTTGGTACAGGCTTTCATAAGACAGTACAATCATGTCTCGAAAATGATGCCTGACAGAATTACCCTGCAAAATATGGGGAAAAAGCCTAATGAAAGTTTTAGGCAATACGCACAAAGGTGGAGGGAGATTGCCGTACAAGTTCAGCCACTGCTCTTGGAAAAAGAGACAACAATGCTCTTCATCAATACGTTGAAGGCCCTGTTTATTACGCATATGTTAGGAAGCGCGACAAAAAGCTGTTCTGACATAGTTATGAATGGTGAAATGATTGAGAATGCTATAAGAGCCGGAAAAATTAAGGCGGAAGAGAGTGATAAGATGTCAACCCCAAGGAGAAGAGAAAATGAGGTGAACAACACAGGTTACTCAAGGTCAGTAAGTCATCCAGGTAAAGGGGTCGCTAGCCAATAAGTTTCATCAAGACAAGAATCTTATGTGAAACAAGGCACTGAGAACCTCCAGTTCAAGCCGATTCCGATGTCGTATAAGGAGCTGTATCAAAGCTTATTCAACGCGCGTATTGTTACCCCTCTCTACATGAAACCTCCACAGCCTCTATACCCCAAATGGCATGATGCGAATGCATAATGCGAATATCATGCGGGAAATACGGGGCATTCCATAGAAAATTGCATTGCCTTTAAAAAACTGATTGAAAGGCTTATTAGCATGGGCATCGTTAAATTTGATGATTCCTCCAGTGCGAAAAATCCGTTACCCAATCATATTTGATAATGGAGTGAATGCAATGCAAAAGCAACTGAAGAAGGGACCTTGTTAGATATTCGCCCTTATAAACGTGGAAGTGTTCTAAGTAATTCGACTGCGAAAGAAAACCCTATAGTCTCTAGAGCTTTTTAAAGTAATGTTCAGAACATTTTTGTTGTTCTTAGCCTAGAAATGATAGAAATTCCTTTGTGAAATAGGCTTATGTCTGAACGTTATTATTTTAATGAAATGCATCTTTACGATTATTTTGAGCCGATATTTTCATTCTTTACGGATAATTCTATATTCTTTTATTCTTTTAGATTTTCTTCCAAACCATCATTCATTCATAATCATATTGTAAATAATCATTCATAAATTTATACATTCTTTTGTATATTCCTCGGTGCTTATTATGGGTCCTCAGATATCAATGACGTGAATGACTCTGCTACAGACCCAGATTTTCCTTTTGAGCAAGGCATGTGTTCAGAGGGATTTCAGGACTTTGAAAATGACAAAGATTGTAGCTTACCTCCGGACTTATTGAGGATGGTTGAGCAGGAGGATAGACAGATCCTACATCACAATGAATCATTAGGAATTCTGAGCTTGGAATTGACTTGTCCTAAAAAATGAAGCAAGACATTGTTTAAAGAGGTCTTTGTAGGATCATACCAGGATATGCCGGGTTAAGCACTGATAATGAAATCTGCAAAACAGCACGATGTCAAAACTTGTATGAATGATACAATTCTTTGCCAGGGCAATGTCGTTCTCGTCGATTCAGCATAGCTTTGCCCGTTTGAATTCGAGTTCTATCCCTTCAAGATGTTGTTGGATTTTATCCCGATGAAAGAGGAATATCAAAAGTTTCCAGTTGTAGTTTCGCCCTAAAAGGCTCTATAAAGGAAATCCGATATTAGAGAAGATTCTTTGAAAGGGATAACAAGGACTTGCCCAATCCTAAGAGTTCAGATCCGATTCGAAAAAAGGAAAAGAAAATAGAGAAAAAATCAAAATAAAAATAAAAAAAAAAAGAAAAAAAATCAAAGGTAAAAGCAAAAAGATAAATCAATAAAGTCAAAATAAAATATGAAAAGCAAAAAAGAAAAGAAAAGGAGAGGCCAGGGCGAAAACCCAAAAAAGGGTGCCTTGTGACCAAAGGTGGTTTTGAGTTGAAAACCCGAAAAAGGTGACTCAAATTTTGAGCAAAATGGGGCATGGACATCACCATTATCGAAGACTTCTAATGGGCATTGCTTCACTATTGAGATTATTAATTACTTCATCAAAGGGATAGAGGCTACTGCATGCGTCAATGTCATCATATCCCAATATAGAATTCCAGAGAGGATGGTATTGGAAAATGTATTGAACTGGAATGACAACACGATAGCTGAGGGCTGTAATCGGTTCAAAATCAGACATCACGGTTTGTCACTGTATTGCAAGACAATGAAGTTCAAAAAATAAAAAGATGAAGAATGAAAATGGAAAATGAAAAATGAAAAATGAAAAATGAAAAAAGAAAAGAGTAAAAATTGAGAGGCTAAGGAGAAAACCCGCAAAGGGCGCTTTAGGCCAAATGGGATCTGAGCTGAAAACCCGAAAAGGGCGGCTCAAATACTAATCGAAATGGGGCATGATGTGATATAAGCTGCTCAAGTTTTGATCATATTGGGGCATGTGGTGATCTTGCTATGCCTGAATCAACAGGAAAGGATAGGCGACATCTTGGGGGCATCGATAGAGCACTGTAGATCTCCTAAACACATGTTTAACTCAAAAGGGTCTTCAGAAAGCTTGTATAGAGAAGTTCAAGCTGCGATATCTGGGGCACCCAATTCTCATATTATTTGTTGTTCTTGGAATACTTTTTCTTTCTTTCCAAGATATACATTTCCAATTAATTCCTTTGTCGTCCTTCTTTACTATTTTCGATAATTTGTTCTTTCGAGCTATGCTCAGAACTAACTTTATTCTTATCCATTGTTATGACCATTTTTGCAAGCATGTTGCATTGGAATAATGATTAATGGACTAATAAAACTTTCACAAAGAAAGTTTTGTATATTACTCTGAAAAGTTTCTTAATGATATAGGAGCCTGAAACAGGACTATTGTTTAGAACACACCAATTTTAAAGGTTGGAAATCTGAGAAGGAAGAGTCTGAATTTAGACTTTCTCTTTGAATTTCATTGTCAAATGCATTGGTTGAACAAAATGATAAGATGACGGGTTAATGACGAAGCTTAAATGAACAAGCAAGTAATGATCATCAGGCAATAGGAAGAGGTTACCTTAGAAAAGAGAGCCTTCATTTACGCATAAGTCTTTGGTACGACACATTGGGAATGGTGTAAGGAACTAGAACGACTCGGATCATGTATCCTTGAATTTTGATAAGGAAGGATTGAGGAAAGACCACATATTTCTACGATTTTATTACAGTGGGAGAATGATGGTACAAATTTTGTGTCCTAGTGGATTTCACAGTGGGGGTAATCTGACTAAAGTGATTCTTTGAAGAAGTCGGTCAAGTGAGAAGATGTTGTAGCGCGTCAGTCACTAAGCCTTAATAAACTTCGAGTAATGACAACCTCGGTGGGATCGTTCTCGAAAAAATAAAATTATGCATTTATGCAAACACCATTCACACATGTCCAGTTAGGAGCATTTGATTCATTTTGATCATTCCATCCTAATCTTTAGGCATAATTAGGTTCATTATACAGGTCATGTTTCCTAGAGAACAGATCAGTGAAGATAAAAAACAAAGTCTTGCCTCCAACGGTTGCAGTGGAGCTGGTTAAAGATAGCAGATCTTGCCTTCCTGCGTTAACAGTGAAGCAGATCAAAAATAAAGCCTTGCCTCCATCGGTTGCAGTGGAGCTGGTTAAAGATAACAGATCTTGCATTCCTGCGTTAACAGCAAAGCAGATCAAAAACAAAGCCTTGCCTCCATCGGTTGCAGTGGAGCTGGTTAAAGATAGCAGATCTTGCCTTCCTGTGTTAACAGTGAAGTAGATCGAAAACAATGCCTTGCCTCCATCGGTTGCAGTGGAGCTGGTTAAAGATAATAGATCTTGCCTTCCTGCGTTAACAGCAAAGCAGATCGAAAACAAAGCCTTGCCTTCATCGGTTGCAGTGGAGTTGGTTAAAGATAACAGATCTTGCCTTCCTACGTTAACAGCGAAGTAGACAAAAAACAAAGCCTTGCCTCCATCGGTTGCAGTGGAACTGGTTAAAGATAGCAGATCTTGCCTTCCTACGTTAACAGCGAAGCAGATCGAAAATAAAGCCTTGCCTCCATCGGTTGCAGTGGAGCTGGTTAAAGATAGTAGATCTTGCATTCCTGTGTTAACAGCGAAGCAGATCGAAAACAAAGCCTTGCCTCCATCGGTTACAGTGGAGCTGGTTAAAGATAACAGATCTTGCCTTCCTGCGTTAACAGTGAAGCAGATCGAAAACAAAGCCTTGCCTCCATCGGTTGCAGTGGAGTTGGTTAAAGATAATAGATCTTACCTTCCTGCGTTAACAGCGAAGTAGACTAAAAACAAAGCCTTGCCTCCATCGGTTGCAGTGGAGCTGGTTAAAGATAACAAATCTTGCCTTACTGCGTTAACAGCAAAGTAGATCGAAAACAAAGCCTTGCCTCCATCGGTTGCAGTGGAGCTGGTTAAAGATAGCAGATCTTGCCTTCCTGCGTTAACAACAAAGCAGATCCAAAACAAAGCCTTGCCTCCATCGGTTGCAGTGGAGCTGGTTAAAGATAACAGATCTTGCATTCCTGCGTTAACATCAAAGCAGATAAAAAACAAAGCCTTGCCTCTATCGGTTGCAGTGGAGCTGGTTAAAGATAGCAGATCTTGCCTTCCTGTGTTAACAGTGAAGTAGATCGAAAACAATGCCTTGCCTCCATCGGTTGCAGTGGAGCTGGTTAAAGATAGCAGATCTTGCCTTCCTAAGTACTAGCAGAGCAGATCGAAGACGGCGAATCTCGCTTCCCTGATATTGCAATTAAAATAGTGAAGCCACAATGGCTAATCTTACTTCTTCGGCAGTGTAGTGAAACAGATTAAAGATACAACGGTGAATCTTGTTTCCCTGACATTACAGTTAAATAGACAAAAGCTACTAATCCTATCTCCCTAAAGTTGCAGTAGAGTGGATTAAAAAAAACACAGATCTTATCTCCCTAAGCAGTAGTGGAGCAAACAGAAGAAACCAATCCTATCTCCCTAAAGTTGCAGTGGAGCGGATTAAAACCACAGATCTTATATCTCTAAAGTTACAGTAGAGCAGATCACATTAAGTCTTATCTCCCTAAGTAGTAGTGGAGCAGACAGAAAAAAAACACAAACATCGTCCCCCTAAAGTTGCTGCGAAGAAGATTGAAGCTAGAAGTCAGATCTTTCTGAAGAGCAGTGCAGTGGAGAGGACTTGAAAAGATGAAGCATCAAAACAAGTCAAGAATCGATGAGACCGGGCAAATTGGTCTTTTTTAGTCTTTGCTATGTTATCGTTACACGACAACGAGCAAAGAGGGGCAGCTGTACAGACCCATTTGCCCGGGCCCAACAAAATAAATAGAAGCCCAAACCCAAACTAAACAAAATAACAATTACAGCAAGCCCAATTACGGAAACAATGCCCGGTAGCCCAAAACCTTAAAAATTTTTGGAATGGCCAGAACCCCTAGGGTTTCTGGCGCCCCTCGCGCCGCTGCTACCCCATGTGCACCTTCAGCGTGCACCACGCCCAAAGTTTGCCACCTCTAGCCGGCCTTTCACCAAAACGGCAAGTTGACCTTGCCATGTACCTGCAAACAGAATAAAAAGAGAACAAAAGTGGAAGAGCAACAGGGATAATGGTAGAAACGAAAGTAAAAGAATAGGAGAAAAGTAGCAATGTAATCGGCTATAAGAGCCGAATCAAACAAATGTAAATGGGGGCGACTTTTGTATCAAAAAACAGATTCAATCGAAATAAAAAACAGATTCAAGGTTTTTTTTTCTTTTTTTAGTTTTGAAGTATTTTTTATTTTTATTTTGTTCTCCTTTCTTTTCGTTTACATCTATATAAATAAATATAAAAAAAGAGGGTACCTTTCTTACCTACGCCACGTCGGAAGGGGGGAAGGCGAGGGGTTTTGGCTCGTTTTCGGGTCTTTTGCTTCCCTTTTTTACGAGTTTTGGCTCCATATCCGTGGCCTAGAAGTAATGGGCTACAAAAAGGAACCAATAATGTCCGATTTTAAGCCTCCGACCGCACACACGGTGGCGCTACGGTAGAGGCTCGCCGGATTCTCAGGTCGTATTTGTGGCCAGAGAGAGCATCTCTCTCTCCCTCTTTCTCTGTTTTTTTTGTAAAATGAAGAAACTGATTGTTTTTGGCCTTTTTTATTTTTATACTAAACATAAAACGGCAACTTCTATGGCAAGTGTAGGTAGTGTTAAACCTGCTAGATTGGAATGTCAACATTATGGAAAATGACATTTGGGGGAATGTTATTTAATCAGCCGAGCATATTTTAAATATGGATCTCAAGATCATTTTGTGAAAGATTGTCCGGAAAGAGAAGAGATAGAAAAGTTTCAGAATGTGAGATCGAGCAGTGTGACTACTAGAGGAAGACCACCAAGAAATGTAGGGAGTGGAACTAGTGGTAAAGGTGTAACAAAAGACACAACTGTAAGATCTGAAGCGAGAGCTCCAGCAAGAGCTTATGCCATCCGAGCTAGAGAGGAAGCATCTTCCCCTGATGTGATCACTGGTATATTTTCTCTTTACGACACTAATGTTCTTGCATTGATTGATCCTGGTTCTACTCACTCGTATGTATGTATGAATTTAGTGTCTGATAAGAATTTGTGTGTTGAATTGACTGAGTGTGTGATTAAAATGTCGAATCCTTTAGGCAAGCATGTGATAGTTGATAAAATATGCCAAAATTATCCTTTGATGATACAAGGTTAGTGTTTCCCTGCCAACTTGATGTTGTTGCCATTTGATGAATTTGATGTTATTTTGGGAATGGATTGGTTGACATTACATCAGGCCAAGATAGATTGTAGTCAGAAAATTCTTGAGTTGAAGTGTAGTAGTGGTACAGTTCTTCGGGTTGAAACAGATAAGTCAAATGTGATGCCAATTGTGATTTCTGCCATGTCTGTTCAGAAATGTTTGAAAAATGGTTGTGAAGCATATCTTGCTTATGTGTTGAATACAAAAGTGTCTGAAACAAAGATCAAATCAGTGCCAGTGAATATTCAGATGTGTTCCAAGAAGAGTTGCCAGGTTTACCTCCGATTAGAGAAGTAGAGTTTGGTATTGAAGTAATGCCAGGTACTGTTCCAATATCGATTGCTCCTTACAGAATAGCACCAACTGAATTAAAAGAATTAAAAGTGCAATTACAAGAGTTGACGGATAAAGGATTCGTAAGACCAAGTTACTCTCCGTGGGGTGCTCCCGTGTTATTTGTGAAGAAAAAGGATGGGACATTGAGATTATGTATTGATTATCGTCAACTTAACAAAGTGACAGTGAAGAATAAGTATCCATTGCCTCGAATAGATGACTTGTTTGATCAGTTAAAGGATGCCACAGTGTTTTCCAAAATTGATTTGAGATTCGGATATTACCAATTGAGGGTTAAAGAGTCAGATGTGCCAAAGACTGCTTTCAGAACCCGGTATAGTCACTATGAGTTTCTTGTAATGCCTTTTGGTCTGACTAATGCTCCAGCTATTTTTATGGATTTGATGAATCGAATTTTTTTGCCCTATTTGGATAAATTTGTGGTGGTGTTTATAGATGATATTCTTATTTATTCTCGAAGTGAAGCTGAGCACGCCGAACATTTAAGAATTGTGCTACAGACTCTGCGAGAAAAGAAATTGTTTGCTAAATTTAGCAAAAGTGAATTTTGGCTCAGTGAAGTTGGATTTTTGGGGCATATTATCTCGGGAGATGGCATTCGAGTGGATCCGAATAAGATATCAGCAATAGTTGAATGGAAGCCTCAAAGAAATGTATCTGAAGTTAGGAGTTTTCTGGGCTTAGCCGGATATTACCGTCGATTTGTAGAAGGTTTTTCGATGATAGCTTCACCGATGACAAAATTGTTGCAAAAAGATGTTAAGTTCGAATGGACTGAGGAGTGTCAACAAAGTTTTGAGAAATTAAAGAAGTGTTTAACTGAGGCACTAGTGTTAGTGCAACCTGAGTCAGGAAAGGAATTTGTTGTTTATAGTGACGCGTCGTTAAATGGGCTCGGATGTGTATTGATGCAAGAAAGAAAAGTAATAGCGTATGCTTCTCGACAATTGAAATCGCATGAACGAAATTATCCTACCCATGATTTAGAGTTAGCTGTTATTGTCTTCGCTTTGAAGATTTGGCGTCATTATTTATATGGTAAGAAATGTCGTGTTTTCACATATCATAAAAGTTTGAAATATGGTATGATACAAAAAGATTTGAATTTGCGGCAACGAAGATGGTTGGAATTGATGAAAGATTATGAACTGATGATAGATTATCATCAGGGAAAAGCCAATATAGTTGCTGATGCTTTGAGCTGAAAATCTTTCTTTGCTTTGAGAGCTCTGAATACGAGATTAACGTTGATTGAAGATGGATCATTGTTTGCAGAGTTAAAAGCTAGACCGTTGTTTCTTCAAGAAATTTGTGAGGCTCAGAAAGTGGATAATGAATTGCAAAGAAAAAAGACTCAGTGTGCAATGGATGATAATTCTGATTTTCGGATTGATTCAGATGGATGTTTAATGTTTCGTGATAGAATATGTGTTCCGAAAAATGTTGATTTAATTCAAAAAATTTTGCAAGAAGCACATGATAGTCGTTTGGCAGTTCACCCCGGTAGTGTAAAAATGTACAATGATTTGAAGAAATTATATTGGTGGCCGGGTATGAAACGGGATATCTCCGAGTATGTAGCAAAGTGTTTTGTGTGCCAACGAGTAAAAGCTGAACACCAAGTACTTTCAAGGTTACTTCAACCTATTATGGTGCCCGAGTGGAAGTGGGATAGAATTACTATGGATTTTGTTTCCGGATTGCCATTGTCACAGAAAAAGAAAGACTCAGTTTGGGTAATAGTTGATCGATTGACTAAGTCAGCTCAATTCATTCCTATACGAATGAATTTTTCACTTGACAAGTTAGCTGAATTGTATATTGCTGAGATAGTCCGATTACATGGTGTGCCTGTGTCTATTATATCTGATAGAGATCCACGGTTTACTTCAAGGTTTTGGAAGAAATTACAAGAGGCATTGGGTACTAAATTGAATTTTAGTACAGCATTCCACCCCCAAACTGATGGACAATCTGAAAGAGTAATTCAAATACTCGAAGACATGTTGAGATGTTGTGTATTGGAATTTGAAGGTAATTGGGAAAGATATTTACCTTTGGTGGAATTTGCTTATAATAATAGTTATCAATCGAGCATAAAAATGGCACCTTATGAAGCGTTGTATGGACGAAAGTGTCGGACTCCATTATATTGGACTGAACTTAATGAAAAGCAGTTACATGGAGTTGATTTGGTAAAAGAAACCGAAGAAAAAGTGAAGATAATCTGTGATTGTTTGAAAGCTGCATCGGATCGACAGAAGTCGTATGCGGACTTGAAAAGAAAAGAGATTGAGTTTCAAGTGGGTGATAAAGTATTTTTGAAAGTGTTTCCATGGAAGAAAATTCTGAGATTTGGCCGTAAAGGTAAATTAAGTCCAAGATTTATTGGTCCGTATGAAGTGATAGAAAGAATTGGTCCAGTGGCTTATCGATTGTCTTTACCACCGGAATTGGAAAGAATTCATAATGTGTTTCATGTTTCTATGTTGAGGCGATATCGATCGGACCCATCGCAGGTGATTTCACCGACTAAAGTGGAAATTCGATCAGATATGACATACGAAGATGAGCCGATTCGAATCTTAGCACGAGAAGTAAAACAGTTGAGAAACAAAGAAATTACTTTAGTGAAAGTGTTATGGCAACGACATGGGATGGAAGAGGCAACATGGGAAACTGAGGAGGCTATGAGGAAACAGTATCCCAACTTATTCACTGGTAAGATTTTCAGGGACGAAAATCCCTAAGGGGGAGAGAATTGTGATAGCCCGAAATAGGGCCTAATCGGAATAGTGGTTTCGTAACCACAAATCCGAAGTGAAATAGTTTAATTTTATAAATTTTTATTAGTTACTGATTGATTGAAATATTGTGTGAAAATATGAATAGAAAATTTTAATGATTTAGTGCCTAATTGAATTTTTAGGACTAAATTGAGAAAAATGTAAAGTGTGTCTAATTAGTGATTAAATGACTTAATTGAATTATTGCATGAAATTGGAAGTGTTTATGTGGCAATTAGACCATAAATTAGTGTTATGGACACAAAAGGGTAATTCTAGAAAAATATCTAAGTAATGGGTCAAGGGCATTTTTGTCAAAAGTGAATAAAAGATAAAATAAAGTGAAAATAAGTGTCCATCTTCTTCAAAATCAGACATTTGCTGCCAAAAAAATTCATGTCACCATAGCTAGGGTTCTTGATCTTCCTAAGCTCAATTGTAAGTGATTTCTTGCCCCGTTTTTAATTATTTTCGTATTTTTATGCTTATTGATGCTTGAATTTCATGTTTCTACTATTTAATTTAAATGAAATTAAAGTTTAAAAATTGACCCATTCATGATATAATTTTAAATTGATTAGTGATGTTAGATAATGAATGTTTGAAGTGTTAATTACAAGTTTTACTAGATGAATTTTGATGAAAATGTTGAAAAAGGGCTAAATTGTGAAAGATGGTAAAGTGTGCATAAAGTTGTGATTTTGTGAAATTGAGGGCTGTTATGTGCATGAAATATGATTTAGTGAAGTTTGAAATTTAAAAATTTAGTGAATTTTATTTTTACGAGCTTAGGGACAAAAGTGGAATTTTTGAAAAGTTTTGGGGAAAAATGTAAATTTTCCAAAATGTTGTGTATGAATTGTATTTGAATGAAATGTTGATAAAATGTATTAAATTGTGTTAATATAGATTAAGAAAGAAGAAATAGTGGAAGTGATCGGGGAAAAGAGAAAGTTATCGACTAAATTACAAAAATAGTCGTTTTGCATCCGAGGTAAGTTACGTGTAAATAATAGTTATATTTTTATAAATTGTGAATTATATTTGATATGTGAATTAATATTCAATGTGGAAGGAAAATTATTCATGAATTATTCAAGTGTTAAAGTGTTGAAAATAAAGTGTTAAGTGTAAATTCCCGGTTGAACTTAGGAATAGAAGTGGATAAAAGTGACATGTTACTAGAGATCAGTGTTACAGTGTTACAGTGAGTCCCGGGTGCTGGGTGATCTAGCATGTGTTGCAGACACCTGACAGCTTGTGTGAGCAGGCCCGTGGACATTTCCAGTGTTATTGATCAGTGGTAGCTTCGGCTACATAACAGTGATAGCTTCGACTGCATTTCAGTGGTAGCTTCGGCTACATAACAGTGGTAGCTTCAGCTACATATCAGTGTTGCACTTATGTGCTAAATCTCTACGTATCTGTGTATATTCCGAGTGTTCAACGAGATTAATGATAGGTTAAAGTGAATATGAACTAAAGTGTGTATGCAGGTACAATTGAAAGAATTGAGCATATGTGATAAATGTTAAGTGTGAAAATGTATATGCAAGTGAATTGGTAAGATTGTGCATGTGTAAGTGATTGAAATTGCTAAGAAATGTTTTGATTAGTTATATGTTAAAAGTGTTAATTATTAAATAAGTAATTATTGTTTACATGTAACTTACTAAGCTATTTATAGCTTACACCTTTCTTTCTTTCCATTGTTTTATAGTGTTTTGAGCTTGCTCGAATTGGGGATCGTCGGAGCTCGTATCACACTATCACAACCATCTCAGTATTATGTGTTTTCAAAATATTTAAAGTTATGGCATGTATAGAGTCTTAATCATTTTGAGTATGTTCATATGATATGGCTAAGATTAGCTATGGAAATGGTTAGTAAAAATTATGTTTTGGGTGTTATGTATGTGTAAATGGTAGCTAATACAAAGAAGCAGTTTCTTTGATAGCAGCAGTGACATGAATGTGAAAAATCATCATAAATAGTATAAATGGAATTAGAGAGTGAATTATATATGGAATTAAATCTTATCAAGTCTATTTTTATATGAAAGAAACGGTGTAGGAAAAGTAATTCTGTATTTTGATATATTTGAATTTTAGTGAGACAGGGTCAGAATGGTTTTTGAAGTCCCCTGTTCTGACTTTAGAAAATCATTATAAATTGCACAGAAATAATTATAGGTCATAATTTATATGTCTATATTCCTTAGTGAGTCTATTTTCAAAAGAAACAAACGATAACCTTATATGAATTCTGTGCAATGAGATAATTGATTTTTAGTGCCAAGAGGTCAGACCTGTCGAGCTGTGAAACTAGGGATACTTTAATGAATAAACTGTACTAATTGGCTAAGTCAAAAATTCTGAAAATTTTATGGTAATATGAGTCTAGTTTCAGGTACAATTTACGGATTTAAATTTTGAGTCTCGTAACTCGAGTTATAATTAAATTAGTGACAGTCACGCAGGTGGATAGTTTTGTTGTGAACAGTGAATTTAATTTTAAAAGTAAATTTTTATGCTTCGAATTGGCAAGTTAAATTGGATGACATCTCGTACTCGATTCCGGCGACGGTCTCGAGTAAAGGGTGTTACAGGTTAAATAAGTCTTTATGCCTTTTTATTATATAATTACATATTTATTATTTTATCCATATAAAAAACATGTTATTCATTAAAAATATGAAATAAAAATAAAATAAAAATATGAAAAATATATTTGTTAATTAAAAACTCGAAAATGACATATTTATTAATTAATTTAAAAAAAAAAAATTGAAATAAGTCTCTAACATGACGCTGTTCCATCATATTAAAATCGACCTATTTCCCTTAAAAACAACCTATATTTCTATTTTTTTTAAATGGCATCTATTACTAATTTTATTGAGAGAAACAAATTATTTTAATTAATAAATAATAAAATCTATAAAATGAAAATTTAATAAAATATGCTTTTATATAAATTTATGTTTCATCAACCAAATAATAAAAATATATAAATAAATCAAACATGATAAATTATTCATAAAAAAAAAGGTATATGTGAGTAACGTGGATAAAATAAAAATGTCCAGAGAAAATTGTGCAACTTTGGAATTAAGGTTTAATTTACAAAAATTTAAGAATATCAGGGATTAATAAAGTAATTGTTACATGTGAAAGTCCTTAAATAAATATAATAGAGATGGGGAAGGCCTCTCTAGATATTAATTTTTGAAGAAACATAAAATGATGATTGCCCTTCATTCATACTTTAAAAGTAAAATTTTGTTTCCTTATTTTTATCATGAAATTATTTTAGAAAATGTATCATGTTCTCGAAGCTTCAATGAGAAAATATATTGTTTTCACTTTTCCATGTAACTTCATTTGATAATTATCGTAAGACGAAATTTATATGGAAAATTGATAATTTTTTAAAAAGATTTTCATAATTATTAGAAACCATTGTTAAGAAAAAGAGATTGTAAAAAATTAATTTTCATAAATACAAATTTGTATACATAACAAATAAATCAGAAAGAAGATTGTAAAATATAAAAATACGCAGCATGTAGGAATATTTTAATATATTTTTACATCATTGATCATAAATATATAATTTTAATATATTTTTATCAGGAAATATAATTCGTAAAATAGATTTTAGAATATAATTTCAGTTATAACATCAATAATGATAATATACTTCAGAAAAATTATGCATTTACCGTAAATAAATGTAATTTATCTAAATATATATATAAATATAACTCTATGGTGATTTAGTTGAAGAAATTATTTATCATAAATTAAATCACCATAGAATAATAATATATTACATAATATTATTAATTAAAATATTATTATTTATCTTTATTACAATATTGATACAGAAATATATTAAAATAGTTAACAAAATTAATATATTATCATAAACAATATACTATAATAAGAAATTATAAATATATTATTTTAAAATATAATATATCATCAATTAAAAAATTTTAAATTTGTAATAAATCACCATTAGATTAAATCATCAATATTATTATAAAAAATAATTTATTATAATATTATTTATCATAAATTAATATATCATCAATACTGTTATAAAAGTAATTAATTTATAATATTAGTATTTATCTTAATTGATGATATAATTTATAAAAAATATTTTTTAATACTATATTTATTTCTGTTAATCTTAATAAGTAGATATTATTTTTAATGCATTTTCTAATAAGCTGGACACACTTTCACTCTCATTCTCTCTTTAAAGACAATCTATTTCCTTAAATTTTTTTAAGAGAAAGCTTATTTAGCTAAATAACTTTTTTTTCCTGACATATTCAGCTAATTTAACCTGTATGATTTAAGTTGTGGGGATAAAAATATCTAATGTGATTTGTTCATTGTTTTACCATAAAATTCAAAACCTCCTTTAAATTTCATGAAAGAGCACTTTATCTTATTATTATCCAACAAATAACTCTAAAAAAATAATTATTCTATGAAAATATGTTATCTATCTCTATATTTTAAGAAACCGTGACATTTATTCTAAAAAAAAATGAAATCTAATTTTTGTATTTAAAAGGTTTAGACACCTAATTCTTCAATTTAAAATTTTTAGTAAAACCATTAATATTATTGTTGACACCATTTTTTTGAAAAAATGGGGTCGACTTAGATTTTGAAAATGAAAACGAAAATGGGAGCAGCCACCAATCATTTTTGATAAAGTGTGATCGGGTCACCTTGAAAAGTGGTTGTTTTTAATAAACGATTTGATTTTATTAAAACAACGATTTTGGTCCACGAAATTCAAAAAAATAGGCTCGGGAGTCGGTTACGTACGAGGAAGGATTAGCACCCTTGTAACGCCAAAAATTGGTACATTGTTGATTATTTAGTGTCTTTAGTGTCGAAGATTGAAAACTTTGAAGAATTTTAAAAATACGATCCTAAAAACTTTCGAACAATATGGGTTGGAATTTAGGATTCTCTTGTTCTGAAAGAATATCACATCCAACACATTAGGACACGATACTATAAACTCTCGAAACCAAGATCACCTTATGGTTTCCAAAACCCATACTTTGAAACTTTAAGAGGGTATTTGGCTATTTGGCTAAACGAGAAATCGAAACCCAGCACATTAGGGCCCGCTTTTCGAACTTCCAAATGCAAATTATTGTCTTTATTATTTTGTAGAAAAAATCCTCATCTCGAGAAAACAACGTGTCATATCCTATGCATTAGGACACAATGTATTGAATTCCAAATAATGAGCCTTTATTTATGTTTTTTATTTATTAAAGAGCATTCTCGATTATTTAGATTCAACGAAGAAAATTGGAAACCAATACGTTAGGGCTCAATCTTCTCAAAGATCCCAAATACCGAGTATTGCCTTTATTTTCAAAATTTTCTCTTTTTTACGAATATGGGTAAAATTGATGCAATGTTAAATTTGATATATGGATAAATGTCGCATTAATAAATGACAATAATGAATATAACGATATAAGCATAAATAACACGAGCAACATAACAAAAATAATAAATAAATAAAATAAAAGAGGACAAATCAATTACATATAAAATAACAAGTATATGAGCGAATAAAATTAAAACAATCTTCCAAAATAATAATGAAAACGTAAATAAATAAAGAAGATGAATAAAATTATAAAAATGTAAAAAGATATATATGTATGTACATATATTTTAATTTTATGCAATATAAAAATATATGTAAGTATGTATATATACATAAATGTGTATGTAAATTAAAATATATATATGTGTATATAGGTGTATATATAAGAATTATGAAATATAATAAATATATATAAGTATGTGTATATATATGTATTTATGACAATAAAAAATGTTTGTATATACATATATTATAAAAATGTATGCATGTATTTATATATTTTAAAATTATAGAATATAAAAATATATGTATATGGATTATGAGACATAGGGAATATATTAAATTGGAAACTAAATAAAATTTCAAGGTAAGCATTAAAATAATGAAAATATGGAATAAACGAGCAAATGTTCCAGACCCCTTATGCGTAGCGTTCCGTACGGGATGGAATTGAAACAAGTACAAAATTCGTGGGGACAATTTAAAACACAAAATGAAAAGCCAAAGGATCAAAGGACCATATTGAAGACAAGTAACAAATCGGAAGGACCCGCAGCGCAAATAGCCCATTCGGCCTTGAAAACGTGCGGATCCTCTGCTTAACCGGGTCGGGTCTTCGGGCCAAACACAAAATGGCGTCAGTTTGGCCATGGTTGCTAAAGCTCAAAACGACGCCATATTATCCTTAATATAAATACTAAAAAAAAAGAAAAATGTTCAGTTTCACCTCTATTTAAAAAAACAGAGAGCCTATAAATTCTCTCTTTCGTAGCCCTCCAATCCGACCTAGGGTTCCGGCCATGGCCACCGCCGCAGCGCCACTGTGGTCGGTAGCTGGCGTAGCGCAAAAAGGGCGTTTCGGCCCCCGTTTTACGACGTGCTCACGGACTGAAAGAAAAAGTCCCATAACCCCTTTAAAACTCGAATCCAACGATGGCGAAAAGGCCATCGATGACGGGGCTGCCTTTCCCTTTTTCTCTTTTCTTTATTATTAGATATTTAACAGAAATGAAACAAAATCAAATAAAAAATGAAGAATCGGAGAAAACCCTAAAAATAAAAAAAGCAAATCACCTTTAGAAAATGCTTTTCTATTACTCTTCTTTCAAAAATTTCTTTTTGATCCCCCCTTTTTTATTACATTTCATTCGGCTCTTATAGCCGATTTCTTTGTTACAAATCCTGTTGCCTATCGCTATTTTGGGATTCTGTCTTCTCTTTCTGTTTCATTTTGCAGGGTAAAGCAAGGTCAACGAGCATTGAAGGGATAACCCCTGCCATTTTGGTGCAAGGCCGTGCCAGTGGAGCAGACCTCGGGCTGAGGTGTCTCGGGCGGCGCGAGAGAGGAGAGCGGCGCTAAAAACCCTAGGGTTTCTAGCCATTCTGAAAAATTTTAAAATTTTGGGCCACCGGGCCTTGTTACTTTTTTGGGTCAGGATTTAGTTTGTAAATGGACTGCCAGGGATAATTTGTTTGGGTTTAGGTTTAGTTTTGAGTTTTATTAGGCCTCGGGCAAATTGGTCTGTACAAATATTAATAATATTTGTTAACATTTTTTTATTTGATATGTTTGTTTTTCACTAATTATGTGTTACATTATACGAGGAAGTCTAATTAATATGTTAAAAAATGATAAAATTGGATGAAAAACATCAATAACATTAATGATTGAAAAGAAAACAAGACTTAATTTTTAAGATTTTAGATATGGGGATTAAGTTTTAAAATTTCTCCAACCTAATTATTTAATACATTGATAAAGATGATTAAAAATGTTACTTAAAAAATATATTATCTAATTAATTAATCTTAAGAAAATACTATGCACTTAAATCCTTCAAAGCTCATAACTTACAATAACATGCATACAATCCAAATTACTAATTACTTGACAAAAAATCAATAGAATGAATATAGTACTGAAAATGTAGAACAATCTTATTATTATTTATTTATCTATAAAAGAATAATTCGAAATTAAATCGGCCCATATTACTTTGCGAAATTACAAAATACTTGTATTAAAATAGTGAAATGAAATTGACTTATCTCGAAAAAGTTAGTAGATAGCTAAGGCCTAAGATTGATGATTCTAAACGTTGGCATGAGCAGGAGGATATAACAGTCATTTGAGTTGATATTAATTGTTACTTTTTTGGTGTTCAAGTCATTGCTGATGACTCATGATTCATGACCATTAAACTTTTTTTTTCTTTTATAGTTTTATTTTGGAAAATTGGAGAATCGTGATAAGTAAAAATGATCGGGTATTAGACTATATGAATGGTTCTTCTCTTGAAGTAATTATTTTACCAAAAAAATGAAAGGGCATTAGACTGTATGAATGGTTCTTCCCGTAATTGTGCAAAAAGTCTCATTTCTCTCACGCTCCTATCCATCACCGTACACCCACGACCAGGCTTCGTAAATGAAGGACACCATCGGCCGCACACGACAGCAGAGAAAACCGGAAGAAACACCTCGCTGTCAAATGAGATGGTACGACGGTCACCTCGGCACGCACGTGGGAGAGCAATTTTTGCTGCCTCACTTCCCCCTATGAATTGACGAAACTAGCCCTCCAATACACCCAAAATGGCAGGTTCTCGTCATCATAATTGGTTGAGGTGTGTTAACTTTATTTTTCTTTTAAAATTTCTTGCACACATTTATCCCGACGATGATCATGTGGGATCCCCGTGGACCCCAGCAAAATCAACGACCATTAGCTCTCTAGATACAGGATTCTTACCTGTGAGTATAATACACGCAAACCAAACCTCATAGCCAAACCGATAGATCTTCTCTTTTCGCTAATTTCCATAAATATCCCTAATCCTTATTTCTAAGTCTCCCAGTCGGTCGGTTCTATACGAGGTGGTTTCCGTAAATTCAGTTTCATCGGAAGGATAAATAAAATTTTTATAAGAAAAGGAAAAAAAGGCGTGGGATTTATTTATTAAGGGGAAATAATTAAATTTTGAACAGAGAAAAGACCGGCCGGTTAGATGGGCTCGTTATTTCCTATATAAACCCCTTTCCTCGCTAGGCAAATTGCATTCTAGTTTCAATAGAGAAAGAACCTCTCCCTCATATTATATTTATTCCCTCTCTATTTCTCTCTCTTTGGCTTCGCTACTTTCTCTACAGCTCTCAAGAGGTAAAAGAAATAATAAAATTAAAATTTTAATTTATGAAAAAGGAAATTCTCTCTCTCAAGTCTCAACTGGTTTTAATTGTTTTTGTGTTTTTTTTGAGATTTAGATATTTCGAATATTGGAAAAATGTTGGAGGAATGAAATTAGACGTTGAATCGGAGAACAGAGGCTTTGACCTTTGGATTGTTGCATTGTTTGGATAATATGTCTTTGACGTGTTTTGACAAGTTATTAGGTTTTCTTATCTTGATCTGCGAAAGGTTTTAGCTAACGGATTTGCTAAAATTCGCGGATTTGAAAGGAACGGAAACGGACCTTAAGTATTTAGATTTATGCTCTTTTCAAAACCCTAGTTTCTTATTGGTTTAGGGAGTTTCGATCTGGGGATGGTTTGAGGTTTAATTAGGTAAAGGTATTATGTGTTTTTCGAGATTGAACTTAGGTTAGTCTTATTTAGGGATCTTATGATTCTAATCTAGTCCCGATTGGAATTCCGTTTTTCAATTTAAGCTAGTTACAATTGGGGGACGGGTGAAGTTCTTTAGGTTTTCGAGTAATGTTCACATTGCATACAGTTAAGTCAAAATTGTTTGCTTGGTTTGGGTACTGTATACTGTTGATTGGTATTGCTTTAGTTTAACTGCGCCTTTCAAAGTAATCTTGTTGGTTTATTGTGATTGTTTATGTTGATTTTTTTTACTTTGTGTTTTGAATGATTTTGATGCATATGTTTGGAATTGCTGAGTTGATAGGTCATAGGTTTGTTTTTGAATCTGTTTATTAATAAATAAAAGTTGTGTGTGTATGTATGTAAGTGGATGTGTTGATTTGGCAATCAAGCTGGCTGTCATTTTCTTTTTATTTTATTATAAAAGGGTTTTTTGGTTGAAATATTTAGCAAATGCATTGCCTTGCTTAAATCTAGTTTCGTGTTTCTTAACAGATGTTCGCCTTTGTGCTTCTTAACTGGATATTGTTTGCTTAAGCTACCTGCTTTTAGAGTTATATTTCCTAGTTACACTGATGATTTTGTACTTTATTTGCAGCGTGGTATGCCATGTGCATTTTTTGCTGAAACAAAAACACAAGAAGATCCAGTTAGATATTGTAAGAGTAGTCAGATTGCTTGTATGCATTTATATATGAAATGGGCTCTCGAGGAAGACTATTATTTGATCTTAATGAACCTCCCGCCGAAGACGATGAGGAGAGTGATCGAGGTATCTGCATCCAGCCACAAAAGGCACTTCCATCAGCAAATCCCCATGCTACTGACTTGTTTGTGACATCATCAGGTTCTCAACGAATAGCAAATAACCATGCATTCTCATATGCATCTACTGGCTCAGGTTTTCAGCCTTTTATTCGGCCTAAAGTTTCTACTTGCCCTGAAGTAGGTGTTGAACCCAAAAGAACAGGCGATCAGAATTCCAATTTGGCATCGTCTTCTTCAAGGTCAAATATTAGTGGGGAGATAAAATCACAAGTAGCAGCTTCATTTGTTTCAGGTTCTGCAAATGCTCAGGCCATGGAAAGAGAAGAAGGTGAATGGTCTGATGCTGAGGGGACAGCTGATGCATATGGAAACTTTTGTATGCATGAAGAGGTTAAAGCTTCTCAAGAACAAGGTGTACAGGAATTGGAGTCTAATGCTTTAGGTGTGACTGTTGAAAGCGTTAGTGCAGCTGAAAACAGTCATTCTCCATTAAGACTGGAGCCACATCTGAATGAAAATAAGGGCAACAGTGTCCAAATTTCAGAAGGTGACAGTAAAGGTAATATATCCATTGATGGTCAAGAAGAGCCTGTGTTGGTGCCAAAACAGAGAGAAGTTAAAGGAATTGAAGCAAGTCATGCACTGAAGTGTGCAAATAATCCTGTAAAGAGAAAGATAGACCAACAGAAAGAAGCAATGCTGGGAAAGAAACGGAATAGGAAGACCATGTTTCTTAATTTGGAAGATGTCAAACAAGCTGGTCCTATCAAAACCTCTACTCCAAGAAGGCAGAACTTTCCAACACCAGTTATCACACGTACTGTGAAAGAAGTTCGCACTAATCCTCAATCTGGTGAACGTGCTGGAGAAAAGCAAGGTCAGCCAATAAATGAGGATCAGAAGCAAGTTGATTTACCATGTAATGATGGAATTAATCCTGCTGTGGAGTTATTTGATCATAAGTCTGAATGTGATGGTGATACCAGTTCTGGACTACTTGCCAGGCCTAGGAGGTTAAATAGTGACACTGAACTTTCAGAGGCTCATCTACCACCCATACCAAGACAGAGTTCATGGAAGCAACCTGATTTGAGGCAGCTTAAGAATATGCAGTTTTCTAATAGAAAGCCAGCTCCAATCAACCAAAGCTCTATGGACACTAAGATGGTAAATAAGAAACATCTTCCTTCTAAAAAGACAACTGCTACCAGTACATCTTATCAGGACACATCTGTGGAACGCCTTATACGAGAGGTGACCAGTGAAAAGTTTTGGCATCACCCAGGTATATGGTGGCAACATTTCAGATACTTGTTGACTACTTCTAAACTTCCAAGATATTTGTACATTCTTCACCTCCTGCTTGCTTTACAGTTTCTTATTATTTTTCTCATGCCAGTTATCCATGTCCCTTCAATTATCGCTCTATGAGAATGGTAATGCTCAAAGGACATGGAAGGTGATGAGATGTATATTTTTATTGTGAAAGTTGGCTTTTAATCGTATTGTTGCTATTGACTTATTTGCTATATCTATTAGCAGTAATTCTCATGATCTGGTTATTTCTGAGAGAATTTCTATTGCAGAGACCAATCGCATCAAATATCTGTGTAGTTCTCTGTACTTATTTACTCTATCTCTCCTTGAGTTGGAATTATGTGTTTACTTGATATTTTTGTGTTTGAATAAACAGCTATTGAAGTTCTTATTTGCTTGTATTGCATGTTGGGGGAGACTTCTCTGGGTACAAATTCTTGATTTGCTACTATATGTTAAGCCTTAGAATATTAAGTCAGGCCTAAAATTTGTACTTCTGAAGTCATTGATATGAAATAATGGAAAAGAAGACATTTAAGTAGATGATTGAAACTATTTCGTTCTTTTGTGTGGGGCTTTTGAAGATTTGTTCACACATTGCTCAAGCTATGTGACTATTTTTTGAAGCAATTGAAGCAATTTCCTACTTTTTTTCCCTCTTTTGGTTGGCGGCTTATAGATTGCATCATTTCTAGGTATATGCAAGTATTCACTATGTTATGATAGTTGGCTACTTCAAGGGTTAGACTGAATTTCCATTCATCTCTAGTTTGCTTTTATCATTTTATTCTGTTGATTTATTAAAATTCTATGTGCTATCAGCTCTGACACCTGCAATTAATTTTCACTTCATGCATCAGAGGATACTGATCTCCAGTGCGTTCCTGGGCGGTTTGAATCTGTAGAAGATTATGTCAGAGTATTTGAGCCTCTACTTTTTGAGGAATGCCGTGCACAACTGTACAGCACATGGGAAGAGTTAACTGAATCAGCTTCAAGAGATACACATATAATGGTCCGCATCAAAAACATTGAACGGCGAGAAAGAGGTAAAAGTGCCTGATTACTGTTCGTAGTCCACATCTTTGTAGTCTTTATCTTTTAGTTTTTAAAGTGGCTACTTCAGGTTACGGGTTTTAGTAAGTTTGGCAATTGTCACTTTATGATTCTGGTTAACTTTTTGGTTCTAGAGTAGAAATGTGCTCAAATATTTTTGGGGTCATGAGCAAATGTTTATACCAGCTCTATTAATTGGCAGAAAATTTGCTTTTATTGGTTCAGGATGGTATGATGTGATAGTTCTTCCTGCTAATGAATGTAAGTGGGTATTTAAGGAGGGTGATGTTGCAGTTCTATTGGCTCCAAGGCCTGGATCAGGTATGACATTGGGGAAAAAACTTATTTTCAGATATATTTCAGATTAATTTAAAATTCTTATGTATATCTTAGGAATGTTTTACATCTTGTGTGAAGCAGTTAGAAACAAGCGCAACTCCTCTACAATTGAAGAAGATGAAGACACTGAGGTTAATGGACGTGTGGTTGGAACTGTTAGGAGGCACATACCCCTTGATACTCGTGATCCTATTGGTGCAATTGTTCACTTTTATGTTGGTGATTCCTATGATTCAAGCAGGTATATAGAGAAACATTACTTATTGGTGTTCTGTAGTTCTGAATGCACTTGTATCCACCCTGCCCCCCCTCTCTTCTCCCCAGCGTCCCTCCTTTTTTGTGTGTTTTAATGTTAAAATTCACATATTAAATTTTACAGCAAGGTCGATGATGATCACATTCTGAGGAAACTTCAACCTAGGTCGCTTTGGTATCTGACAGTTCTTGGATCTCTTGCAACTACCCAGCGTGAGTATGTGGCATTGCATGCATTTTGTCGTCTTAATTCTCAGGTATTTTATTTGTAAATTTTCTCTGGCTAGCTCTAGGTCTTGTTGCTTGATGTATCTACTAGGGTTAATCAAGTTTCTCTCGTGCACAGATGCAAACTGCTATCCTTAAACCTAGCCCAGATCACTTCCCAAAATATGAGCAGCAATCTCCAGCTATGCCTGAATGCTTCACACCAAATTTTGTTGATTATTTACATAGGACCTTTAATGGGCCCCAGCTTGCAGCAATCCAGTGGGCAGCTACACATACAGCTGCTGGAACAAGTAGTGGGGTGACGAAGAGACAAGAGCCATGGCCTTTCACCCTTGTTCAAGGGCCTCCAGGAACTGGTAAGACACATACAGTCTGGGGGATGCTAAATGTCATTCATCTGGTTCAGTATCAGCACTACTATACCTCTTTGCTAAAGAAATTAGCACCTGAGAGCTATAAACAAGCTAATGAGAGTAATCCTGATAGTGTTGCAATGGGATCGATTGATGAAGTCCTCCAGAACATGGACCAGAATCTTTTCCGCACCCTTCCTAAACTCTGCCCAAAACCTAGAATGCTAGTTTGTGCTCCTTCTAATGCTGCAACTGATGAGCTTCTTGCCCGTGTTCTTGATCGAGGATTTATTGATGGTGAGATGAAAATCTACCGTCCTGATGTGGCCCGAGTTGGGGTAGACTCTCAAACACGGGCTGCCCAGGCAGTTTCTGTTGAGCGGAGAACTGAACAACTTCTACTCAAGAACCGTGATGAAATTTTTGGACATATTCAGACTTTAAAGGCTCGTGAAGCCATGTTATCTCAGCAGATTGCTACTCTTCAAAGGGAACTTACTGCTGCAGCTGTTACTGTTCGGTCCCAAGGTTCTGTTGGTGTTGATCCTGAAATTCTTCTTGCTCGGGATCAGAACCGAGATGTACTGTTGCAGAACTTGGCTGCAGTTGTTGAAAGCAGAGATAAGGTTCTAGTTGAGATGTCTCGCCTTCTCATTTTAGAAGCTAAGTTCCGTGTTGGCAGTAACTTCAACTTGGAAGAAGCCCGTGCTAATCTTGAGGCTAGTTTTGCCAATGAGGCTGAGATTGTTTTTACTACTGTCTCAAGTAGTGGGCGTAAATTATTCTCTCGCCTTACTCATGGTTTTGATATGGTTGTAATTGATGAGGCTGCTCAAGCCAGTGAAGTTGCAGTACTTCCTCCCCTCGCTCTTGGTGCAGCAAGATGTGTACTTGTTGGGGATCCCCAGCAACTTCCTGCAACTGTCATCAGCAAGGCTGCTGGGACCCTCCTATACAGTAGAAGCCTTTTTGAAAGGTTCCAGCAAGCAGGGTGCCCAACAATGTTGTTATCTGTGCAATATAGGATGCATCCCCAGATCAGGGATTTCCCATCTAGGTACTTCTATCAAGGACGTCTTATTGATAGTGAATGTGTTGCCAACTTACCTGACGAGGTTTACTACAAGGACCCTTTGCTTAAACCTTATTTATTTTATGATATTACTCATGGCCGAGAGTCCCATAGAGGTGGTTCTGTTTCATACCAGAATGTGCATGAAGCAGTGTTTTGTTTGCGCTTGTATGAGTACCTACAGAAAACCTTAAAATCTTTGGGTGTGCCAAAAATCACAGTTGGTATAATAACACCATACAAGCTGCAATTAAAATGCCTACAACGTGAGTTTGAGAGTGTTCTAAGGACAGAGGAAGGGAAGAGGGATATATATATTAATACTGTAGATGCTTTCCAGGGCCAGGAACGTGATGTTATTATTATGTCTTGTGTCCGTGCCTCAAGTCATGGGGTGGGATTTGTTGCAGATATTCGACGAATGAATGTTGCTCTTACTCGTGCTAGAAGGGCTTTGTGGGTATGAGTTCTTTCTTCTAATCTTGTATGCTATTAAATTCTAGCTCTGATCCTTCTCCAATTACCTTATTTTGTGTTTATTTTCTTGAATTGACTTTAATGTTTGAACAGGTTATGGGTAACGCCAGTGCTCTGGTGCAATCGGATGACTGGGCAGCCTTAATTGCTGATGCCAAAGCTAGGAATTGTTATATGGACATGGATTCTCTCCCTAAGGACTTCACAAAAGACTTGCTCCCCAAAGAATTTTCAGGGCCAAGGGGACTTGGTTACTCTCCATCACAGGGTAAGGCTTCTAATATGAGAGGTTTAAGGTCTGCTGGACCAAGACATAGATCACTCGATATGCACATGGAATCCAGGTCAGGAACACCATCAGAGGATGAAGATAAGTCGGGCACAACTGTAATTTCTAGGAATGGGAATTATCGGCCATTTAAGTCGCCACTGGATACTTTTTTGGATGATTTTCATCCATCAGGTGACAAATCTAGAGAGGCCTGGCAATATGGTATACTGAAGAAGCAAAATTCTGCTGGTACAATGGGGAAAAGAGATTCCTAGGCATTGGTTGTTGTCTACGAACTGTTTTGGCTCATGGCGGTCCGTGGAGCAAAACTTTATTTATAATCCTTGCATTGAAATTTATGGAGCTCTTAGCTCCATGAATATTGAAACAATTTGTGGGAAGTTGGTGCCAGACTTGTGTCTGATAATTGCCTTAAGATGAACAAGTTGAGAGGGATTTGCATGGGTCACCAGTGAACTTTTGCCAGTCTGCCATGTTGATTCCTGCTAGGAGGTGGATGATCTGGGGGGTAGGATGTATGAAATCAAACCCTATATCCACCCACCAGACAGGCTTCGAAGGTAAGAAATATATCATCAAGCCAAAATTATTGACTGAACAACTTTTAATGTAAATTTCATACGTGGGCACTACGACTGTCTTATACATATAACTAATGCTTTCTCTAAACCAGGAGTTGAATGCTGGCATTAAGGGTTGTGCCGCCCTACAATATCCCTTTGCTTGATAATTGATTGTTGCAATCTGCTATTACTTGGATGAAGTCTTTAATCGATACAGTTGGGCAGTCATCTCAAATTTTGGTGCTCTTTGACTCATCCTTTTCCGCAATACACTGAATGCATGACCGACTCTGGGGGTGTGAATTCTTTTGGATCTGTCAAATTTGAAGGTACATTCATCAAATTTACAAATGCTTGCAAAATGTCAGAGGACGAATGGCGATTCTTGAACGGGTGTGCTTTGCAGAATCCTAAGAATCAACCTCTATCAAAGTTGCCGTATATATTCTTTGAACATGGAGATGCACTACGGTGATAACTTTTTAGGTCTGATGGATACGGGTTGGTTAACCAAGTATTCTTTGCTTTTGTTCTTTATGTTAATTTTCCTTGGTTCTTTAAACCAAAAGACTTGGATAGAAATAGGACACACCTCCAAAATTCTGTATAGAGAAGTAAGACTCCTAAAAGGTTACAGGATTGTGCGAGGAACTCTCATCTAGCTGACTTTGTGTATACAGCTTCAGGTGGAACCAAAGAATTCTTTCTCAGCTGCGAAAAACCTCAGCTGCTGTATAATTTTTTTTTTAAACTTGAAAACCATTAAATTATACCATTTGTTTTATTTTCCTGTGATGAGATGTACTTTTCCTCAGATTGCCATTACTTGAAAGTAATGCGGGGGATATAATTTATGTAGCGATGAACACATCCGTACATGATTCAATTTATTATGTTAAAAATTCTCTCTAGTCTATAACCAGGTATCAGTAAGAATAACACAACAGGTTCCTGTTTGGACAGTATTTGTTCTTTTGCTCTTCTGCCGCTTTCCTGCTTACCAAGAAGATTGTAAAGTTGGTGAGCTTTGCTGTCAAAACTAAGGCATATTAAACTGTAGATCGAAAAAATTGAAAAGGTTGAAAAAAACAGGGTGTAATGGGATAAATCTTCAGAAGGGCATTCTATTTAATTTTTCCTTCTGATAGCATCTACAATCCAAACCTGTCCTCTAGCTTTGCCTAGTTTCCCTTACATTTTCCTGCCCTAAAAGGTCTATTCTACCCTCGATGTTTGATTACTTATTCGCATGTTGGCCTGCCTATTTTATACCGCTGCCAAAATGGTAACACACCCCAGTTTGTAAATTTTTTTAAACTACAATTAAGGTCATTAAATTATTAATAATTTATATTTTAGTCTCTTAACTTCAAAAATTCTTAAAATAGCTGTTGAATTATTTGAAGATTTTCATTTAAATTATTAAGTTACTCACAAATTTTTATTTGTCACTGAATTAGTAAGGTTTTTTTTTTTAAATTATGGTAGTGAGTTAGGTTTGGGTCACTTAAATTCAAAAGGTTATAAAATAATTATTAAACTATACGAAAGTTTTCATTTAAGTAACCGATTATTTGAAGTTTTTATTTAAGTCACTGAATTATTAGTTTTAAAAAAAAAAGAAATTATGCTAATGAGCTTTAAACAACAAATTGATAATTAGTACCTTCAATCGGTATTTATCGATGAGTAGAAGACCATATTTTAAATTTAAGTCAATCTAACGATCAATCTTGGAGATTGGAAAAAAAAGTTATTTGAAAATTGTTTCGTGGATTCATGATGTTCAAGTCTGTTTCATGAAAAATATTAAATTGTAGAATAGAAAAAAAGGAGAGTTTATAATTGGGACAAATAATGCGTGCAAAGAAGACTATATAGTGATGATTTTAATAGCTTATTAACTTAAATGATAACTTTTCAATCATTTAGTATCTAATTTTGAAACATTTAAAATTTGAATGATCAAAAAATAAATTTATTAAAAGTTTAATAACCTTAAATTATTTACCATAAAGTTTAAACCTAATTTCTACCTTGGCGTCTCAGTGGTTAAAGAAAACAAAAAGAGTAAATGGGGACACCCCTTCTAGAAAAGTTAGAAAACAAGGCTGGAGCCGAAAAGTACATACTTAAAAACAAAGGAGGAGCTAAAGGAACCCCAAACTTCCCGGTTTCTCGAATTGATTGCATGAGACGATCCAAGTACATACCATCAACGCCACGAACCTCACCGCTCCTATTTCTTAAGCGACACCCTTTTCATGGTCGACCTCCTTTTCTTTGATTTTTACCTCTGAGCTTCCACCCCTGAAGTTGAAGATCCCATTCCTCCTTGAATCTGTCAGGTTAGTTTGCTCCTTCCTTTACCATATATGCAGACTTACTTTTGGTCTTTAGATCTTTTCACAATTTGTTTACTTCCAGCTGCAAAAATTACCTGTTCATCTTATCGTTTTTATTTTCCCCATTTTTTTGTAAGCTGATTGGACTGTTTTATATCCGAAAACTTATGCGGTGGATAGAATTTGTCATCAGGTGAAAATAATGTCATTTATGCCAAATGCCTTTCTTTGGTCTAAAATGTTTTGGATGAAATTTTCCATCCCATATACAGACTTCTATACTACAGCAAATTATTTTCTTCTTAGATTCGTTGTTTTGTTGGACAAACTAAAGGAGAAGGGGTTGAGGTGTAAGTAAACGAAGCTTTTGTGTTACCGATGATCAAATTCTATAGTAACACCTTGCTATTGAAGATGATTAGCCTAGACAACTGCTCAGCAATTTTGGGCTATCTGGTTTGTTAATATAGTCTTCAAGTTATTCGTTTGGTCGTACAGATCATTCACTAATTTCAGTAATCTAGCTTCCTATGATTTTGAATAATCTTTTTTTCTTTTATGGAGGATTGGTAGCAATTTCTATGATCCCAAAGGGAGCTTCCACACCAATTCATCCTTCATGATCTTATGCAATTTCTCGTTTCTGCATTAAACTGTTAACATACAGGGAAACATCTATTAAAGCTATGAGTGCTGCATTGAAGAAATCCTCTTCAAATGGCTCTGATAAGTCTGTAACAACTGAAGAGCAGCATGCAAAGGTATGTTCCATTTATATGATCTCTGATTCCTTGTACCTCATAGATTATCATTTTGACCTATCATAGATCTTGCAAGTTGAAGCAAGCAAAAGCTTCTTTATATGCAGTCAAGAGTAAAGCTTTCTGACCTTTTGATATTTGCAGATTAGTGAGATAAGAAAGTTGATAGGTCCATTGCCTGAGAAGTTGGCCATTTATTGTTCTGATGCAGCCCTCACAAGATATTTAAGGGCGCGAAACTGGAATGTCAAGAAGGCAACTAAAATGCTTAAAGAGACCTTAAAATGGAGAGCAGAATACAAACCAGAAGAGATCCGCTGGGTATGCTACAGTTCATCCTCCTACAATAAGTTGTTTTGAATAGGGAATACCAAATGCATGCAGAATTTACCCAATCCAGTTTGCTTGTAACAGTTTCCCTTTTTCTTTAATCCATTTTATTTTGAAATTTGAGGGTGCTAGGCTATTGGCAATGAGTGGCCTGATGATCTTTTTAGAAGTTGCGTTCTTTTGCATTCAGTATGGTTCATTGAATTAGGAATTTAAATCTATGAACTTAACCTAAGAGTAACCCAAGTCAAATCTACTTATAATGGTTGAACTCTTGTCATTTTGCTGGTTCAGGTCAACCTTTATGGCGTTTTTACAATGTTGTGCTTTTTTGTATGATATAGGAAGAGGTTGCTCATGAAGCAGAGACAGGGAAGATCTACAGATCAAATTATATAGACAAGCATGGAAGAACAGTTCTTGTCATGAGACCTAGTTGCCAGGTTCCATCTGACTTCCTTGCCTTTTACTTGTGCAATTTACATCTGGTACTACATAAAAATTGAAGCAACTTTGAGTGAAAGGTGTCAAAGTTCACTCCAAAGAGGTGCCCTACATCAGCAGAAGGATAAAAGAAATGAATAATATAAGATAGACCCCAATCTAACAGTCTAAGATTTCTGATCATGGTGGTTCCCATATTTGTCCCAATAATAGGATGTTACACTGCCTCTTAAGCATTTAGCAAGTCCTAATAAAAGGTCAATGTACCGGTTTCTTACAGATTAGTAAGCATGTTACTTAGCTGTACATTGATTACCCTTGACAACTTAGTTACATTCGATTTGACTGCAGAACACAAAGTCAACTAAAGGACAGATAAGGTATTTGGTTTATTGCATGGAGAATGCAATTTTAAATCTTCCACCAGACAAGGAACAGATGGTCTGGTTGATCGATTTCAATGGCTACAACTTGTCACATACATCAGTGAAGGTGACACGGGAAACAGCACATATTTTACAAGACCATTATCCAGAGCGTCTGGGCTTGGCAATACTATACAACCCACCTAAGTTCTTTGAACCATTCTGGAAGGTAACCCTTTTTGACATTTTTCCACTTTTCTTTTTCTCCTGCTTTCTTGTTAAAGAACATGAAATTTTTACATACCCATGTGAGGTATCTCAAGAATATCCATACATGATTTGAAGAGATCTCTATATGTAAGCATATGAGTTAGCTAGTAGTTAATATGGAATTTGGATACATGGTTCCTAGTCAGATTTTGCAGATTTGAAGAGATCCGGATTTAATTTAGATTTCAACTTTTATATTCTTTTTGGTTTTTCGATGGTATTCTGCCTAAATGGTAAACACAGGTAATAAATAAGAGATTACTAGGCAATGCTAGTTTGAAACATTTCAGCACCCTAGTTGTTTTTCATGTCAATATATAATGTGAAATTCTTCCTTCCAGCATTTAGATCCAGCACTATGCGAACTATTATTGGTCTTCCTCTTCTTTTAGTTTACAGATTATGGGTTGTGTTCAATGCCATTTTTCGTTTTGTTAATGTAAGGACATCTTATTTTGCATCGTTACGATATTGGGTGCCTGTTTCTTGACAGGTGGTGAAACCATTTCTAGAACCCAAGACTCAGAACAAAGTAAAATTTGTTTACTCTGATGATCCCAATAGCAAGAAAATAATGGATGAGCTTTTTGATATGGAGAAGCTGGAGTCTGCATTTGGTGGAAATGATGATTCGGGTTTCAACATTAGTAAGTATGCTGAGAGGATGAGAGAGGATGACAAGAGGATGCCTGCTTTTTGGACAAGGGGAAATCCTCAATCCGCAGAGCCACCTGTTGATTTGAATTCGCTTGATTTGAACTCGGATTCTGATACTTCTGACAATGGCAAGGTAGACAGTTCCCCTAGTCATGTTTCTGACTCTGAAACCCTCTCTCCCAGTGAAAGTGTCATCGTCACAAAGGGAAGTGATAATGATTCCACAGAAGTTCATTAGATATAGAAGAGACTCGAAACCTGAACCTGTCTTGGGTGAGGTAATAAGGTATACTATAATCTGACCATATGCAGCGGGTGTCGATTGTTTCACTGTTTTAGTTAAAAAATATGAAGCCAAAAGTAAATCTGCTCTCAATTTTTATCATTGTCGTTTTATACTAAAGTTTAAATGAATTACATCGTTCAATTGATGTAATGTATTTGTATCCCTGGACAAGAGATTGCCTTGCCAAGTTACTGTTTTTACTTCTCAATAATTTCTCAAAACTGATTCACTGAAGTGAAAACCTTAACTTTTATTCTATCACGTGTTCCAAATGAAAGGCAATTGAGTTTGCCTTGCACATCCAGGGCCATGGGACCTGAAAGCTCATTTTGCCCCATTAACGATAGGCCATTTTAAAACAAAATAATTCAAATTTGAGGTTCAAAATTGCACTCCATAGTTTCTCAATACAAAGACAAATGAAGGAAAGTTGTTATTGCTGTATGTATATCTGTTACAGGGTTCACCATCTTTTCCAGAGATGCACGTAACTAGAATTGTAAGGATGGAACTATAAGATTACCGCAACCAAAAGAAAAATCAACTGTGACAGTAGCTGACCTTAGGTATTTGGCCCGACATTACAACCAATGTAATCGTAGATGTAAATGATCATGCAAGTAGGCTCTCCTGGGAAACAAGGGAAAGAAACAGTAAAATTATGTGAGTAGGAAAGGGAGCTAGATAAAAGCCAGAATTTGATGTTACCTATGCTGAAAAGGGGCATGTCAATGCAACATCTCATCTAGTTTCTGCCTGTACTGAGCCAACTTCTGCAAAAATTTCAATTGGTAGAAAGCATTAGTCTTCTCCATCAAGCTTTAATAATTTCAGGTAAGAAATAAGAAAAAATTTCCTCAAAACACGAGGATAATGATAATAATAATGATTAATTATACTAAGCTTTTGTATTCCATTTCCTTTTGAGTTTGAGACATACAGTACCAAACTTAGGACTATATATAAGTATAGTTTCTAGATTAATGTCCACCCAAAGAATTCAACAAAAAAAAAGGCTTATTTTATATCAATCAGGTCTTTTCCATGTATGTCTCAAAAAAGTTTTTTCCATTTTATATCACTCAGGTTTTTTCCATTTTACTTCAGCAAGATACTGGTTTCAAGCAAAAGAGAGTAGCCAAATACTACATGTCAAGAACGGGAAGCAATCATGATTCTTAATCTATAATAGTATAACGCGAAAAAGGTTTTAGTTATTATTCCTGAAAACATATCATGTGATGAAAGCATTAACTTGTATGACCAATTTGACAGCTAAAAGAGTTTACAAAAAAAAGAACTAAGCAGCTTTAATATGTTTATAGAACGAGATGGCCATATTTGCATATTGATACAGATAACACTTCCTGCTACGAATTCCAAATACCTAGCACTACAAAAGTTTTAAGGCATGAACTATTGCAATATTCTGAAATCACACACAATTTGTGAATTCCAAGCTCCTTTTCATCTCCTTCCCTTGTCAAAAGGTAATGAAACAATACCTACTCTGGCTTTTCTATCCTAACTCCTTTATAACTTTGAATTGACTTATGAATTTTATGCTTTGTGAAGCAAAAGCAGGTATATAGAACCAGTAGGGTGAAAGCATTTACACAGGTTCATAATGATCAAGGACAATGATGAGAGGAAGTTGCATACCCTAGTATAAGCATAAACTCCAGCCTCTGTTGGTGCGATGGGACTTCCCCTTCTAATGAACTTCCCCTCTTTAAAAATGTAAAGCATGGGTATCCCGGTTGATAGTTCTAAGCTGATAACCTGTCTCATAAAGAATACAGAAGAAATGTAGCCTTAGCGTTAAAACAAGAGCACCAAGAAAACTAAAAACATCATGAATGCAACAAAGAGACGGATCCATACCTCCTGTGAGGTTAACTTATCAAGATACATAATGATAGACCTTAAGGAGTTCCCATGTGCAGCAATCATGACATTCTTTCCAGATAGAAGTTGGGGTTCAATCTACAAAACAATAAGTTGGTTGTCAGGTTCCAAATAAATCACATTAAAGAACTTGAATCTCTAAAGTTAGACAAGGCATAGACCCCAACATATGATAAAAATATCAAACTAATTAAATATCAGACAAAGCCAGATGTAGACATTACCTCATCTTTAAAATATGCAACAGCTCTTTCAGCACACATTTCCAAACTCTCGCCATTTGGTGGTGGTATATCATAACTTCTACGCCACTCATGAACTTTTTCCTTCCCAAATCTATCTGCGGTTTCCTGTTTATTGAGACCTTGTAATTCTCCATACCTGCACAAAGAGGAGAGTGCATGAATCATTCATAAAAGAAGATTGAAAGAATTGAGACAACCAATAAAAGGACAATCAAAAAAGCGACAGCAATATAACTTCGTTCTTCTTGATACAAAGAAAACGAAAAAGTGATTACATTCTTTCATTCAATTGCCAAGCTGCTATAACTGGAATTGATTGTTTTATGGTGTCTTCACTATGTATTTGACTCCATACCCTTGCTTGCTCATTCTCATTATGCATGATAATTGGCACCTGCAAACATTATAATTTTAAAAAGTTAATCAGTCTAATAAACCAAAGAATGATAAAAAAAGATAACCACACTCAGAACTTCGTAAGTAAATAAACGATTTTCGATAGCTCAAATCCATTTAAACATGTCAATAATTTTACTAATGACTGATGAATGCTGGGCATCTGGTATCACAAAGCAGCCAGTAGTGCCTTAATTTTAGTTATCATGAATTTTTTCCCCTCAAGTTACCTTCTTTCGTCGGTGCTGTGTCATGGCTAGCATAGCGGTCATCTGTGCACGAATTAGTGCTGATGTAAATATCATGTCGACAGGTATGTTGCTGATTCTTTTGCCGGCTTCAATTGCCTCTTCCACTCCCTTCTTGGTTAAAGGCACATCAACGCAACCCGTAAACAGGTTCTTCTCATTCCATAAAGACTCCCCATGGCGAATCAGTATCAAAGCTGCTTCATCTGCAATGAGAACCAGTTGAAGAAAACAATCAGAAGATTTCACAAAAGTGAATCTAATTTTTTCCATTGTTATATGAGGAAACAACAAATCATTTTCATCAGTTGGAATCAACGTTGTTTTGCAGTTTGCCATAAAACAACTAGTGAAGAAAGTGCAAATATAGGGCAGTTGAATTGAGCTAATAATCATGAAGAGAAATGGTGCGTTGCTATAATATTCGCTCATTAAGTAGGAAAACTATGCATATGCTCTGGTCGGGCTTACTTGATTTCTTGAGAGATTCATGCGTGCCATTGTTAGAGGGAGATAAAACAGGATCAAAAACAGAGGTTTGAGAAGCTGAGGCTTGAATAACACTGAATTTCTTCTCTCCGGAACTACAAATCCCTCTCTTGCAGAACCCAACTTCCACCTTGAAACCTTTGGGAACCAATCTCACTGAATTATTTCCACCTTGGAAATGAATTCCAGAACTGCCATGAAGTTGAAGAGTCCCAACTGTTTGGTGCAACATAGCATTGGCCATTCTGAAAAATCATGATAAGCAAGCACTAAACTAAGAACATATTCTGTAACTTGACAAAATGAAGCAAAAATATACAGGAGAAAGTCTTCACTATTGACATACACATGTTCCCTTCCATTGCACTACTGGAAAAGAAAGCTAGAGCAAAATAACAGTTGATTATGACCATGCCACTAAGGATTTCATTTCATTCTAAATCATTAGTTAAATTATTCTTAAGGCAGATTAAGAATCTAATCGTTTAAAAAGCTCCAGCAAGCAACAACACGATCTACGATAACCTCATCAGAGAAACAGGAAAGCTATTTCTTTGAGAGAAAAAGAAAAATGAAGAAAAGGCTAATATTTTTCGGATGCCAACAAGTCGATCATAATAATATTAGTTAAAAATAAATTGACAGATACAAGAATCAAAAGGTTTCCCCAATCAAAGACTCAGATTTAACATTACCCACATCGGGGATTCATCCCATTTAATCAAATAAACATTATAAATTTCAGGACAACGAAAATCCAAAAAAGAAAAAAGAAACGACAAAATTGATGGGCAAGAAGAAATCAAACCTTAAAGACAACAATCCAGAACCCAAAAATCTAATGCTAAAAGAGAAAAAGAGGTTGGTTGCGACTTTGCGTTGTTAGGTGCACGAAATAACTTGGTGGGTTATATAGGCCAACAGCGAAAAAACCGAGGCAAAGAAAAATGTGAATATAATGAGAGTTTATACTAGTAATACGAGGAAAAAAAGAATACAGTCGACGGAGAAGGAGAGGGTTAGAGATTATTAGAGAGTTCACAAATTTAAAATGTCAATTTCAAGGGACAAAATAAAAGAAAGTTTGAAAGAGACAAACTGTGAGTTGTTTTAGTATGTTGCAATAAATTTGCAGACTCTAAGGTTATATAGAAACAATCGTTGTTGCTGTCTGTGGATTCTGTTTTCTTCTCATGTGTCACGCTCCCAACAGCTTGATGACAATTTCCCTTTTTATTCACTCAAAAACCATATTTATTTTTTAAATTTTTTATAAATTTCTTTTTATATAATTTTATTGGTGAAATTTGTATTTAAGATTTTTAATTGGGACAACTCGAATGTAATTACTGTTTGGTTTTCCCAAAATAGTTTCTTTTATGTAAGGTTAGTTGAAAGAGAGAGGAACTATTGCAAACAAGTAAATAGGAGAAAGTGGGGAGGAAGAGGAGAGCAAACACTGAATATAATGACATGTGGTGGTTTGTGAGGTGGATAAATGTCATACATGGTTAAGAATTATTCCTTCGATTATTGCTCCTAAATCAAGTCAAATTTATGGTAGGTATAAGCATAATCAATAACATACTAATTTCTAAAAAGAGTTGTATTGATTGAATACAATAAAATAAAATAAGATTTCTTAAAAAATTTCCTTATCGAGGCTCCTCTTAATTTGGTAAGAGTTATTATGCATTGCATCTCAACTTCTTCAATTCGAGTTCCTAAAAGGTAAAATGGAATATTGAATCAATGAACCTTGGGATTGTGGGATAGCATTTTTTGGCAACACCGTTTCAAAGGAAGTTGCACGTCTTACTACATTGTTTTTGAAAAATGCTTTTGAGAAGTGCTGTGAAAAAGTACTTTTGAGAAGTTCTTTTAAAAAATTTGAGTATTTAGTATTACTGTCAAAAAGTACTTTTGAAGAATAAAATGTCCATTTTAGACATGATATGATAAAGTA
Organism: Gossypium hirsutum; assembly: GCF_007990345.1. Taxonomy (NCBI): domain Eukaryota; kingdom Viridiplantae; phylum Streptophyta; class Magnoliopsida; order Malvales; family Malvaceae; genus Gossypium; species Gossypium hirsutum. The sequence continues at coordinate 21,201,518 of NC_053441.1, forward strand.
ACAAATATGTATTTAAATAATGTTCAAATTAGTTAATATTATGATATTTTAGCAAAAATATAAAAAAATAATTTATTATAATTTATTATAACTTATTGTTAATATTTTAATATATAATATTAATTTTAAATATTTCTAAGTAATTAATATTAATTATTTATTAAATTTAATTAGAATATATAAACTATATTTAAATATAAAAATTAAATATTTGTAATTAGATATTGACACAATTGTATTATTATAAAAATTATTTTTTATTTTTAATTAATGCTTTTAACACATTTGTATTATTTTATTTTAAAATGTATTTGAATATATAACTCATATTATATATTAACATAACATAGAAAATATAAACCTAACAAATTAAAATATTGCATATATTTGGATTAAAGTTTTAAAAAGGGATAATATTTATATACCAAATATAAAACATTAACCAACCGGAAATTCTGATTAAAATTCTTTCTTACTGGACAAAAGGATGATCTTCATGGCAAAATATTATTGTGTGAGGTTGCATGCTTTATTTGGAGATACAATGACTGCAGGGTTGGTCTTAGCTAGGATACTTGTTAAATGATATGTTCACAGCTTCCAATTAGGTTTTTCCTTACATCACTCCTCACATAAGTAGTTTTGGTTGCATTCAACTCTAACAAGGCTGGACATTAGGAGCTTTTTGCCACTCGGAACTAGACCTGTCCATGGGCCGGGCGGCCCGGCCCGGCCCGACGGCCCACTCGAAATATGGGAGGGTTCGGGTAAAAATATAGGCCTGAAATATGGGCTTGGGCAAAAAAATGAGGCCCGTTTAAAAAATGGGCCGGGCTCAGTCTCAACTTTCTTGGCCTGGGCCTGGCCCGGCCCGAATATAATAAATATATATTTTTTATTTTTATTTTTTAATTTTAAAATACATTAAAAATATTTTTATTTTTTATTTTTAAAATATTTTTTTTGTGTTTATTAAAAATCGGGCCAGGCCGGGCCGGGCTTATTATTTTTTTCCCGGGCTGGGCCGGGCCTAAGAGTCTGGCCCATATTTCGGGTCGGGCCGGGCTCGGGCCTAAGAGTCGGGCTGAAATTTTTTTCTGGGCTCGGTCCGAACCCGGCCCGGCCCATGGACAGGTCTACTCGGAACCTGTGTACTCTGAAGCAATCAGAAGATTCAAAAATAATTTATCTTTTCTCGCCCTACTCAAAAAGAGGTCAGAAGTGAAAGTACTCAAATATTGGACAAAAAGAATCACTCAGGTATCAGAAGTAGAGTTCTGATGAGGGAAAACTCAATACTGGGGACGCATGCGTGCGGCACATAATAACATATATTTATACTATAAAGCTACAATTTAAACACAATAAATAGATCTGCCATGCCAAAGGAGGACATCCACAAGGCAGTAAGTGTAGACCACATAAAATAACATAATAGATAGGATACCTAACTCAACATTCACAAAAAAGCCTAAGCTAACTCTGGGTCTTCACTATTCAAAATATCTAATACTAGGCAAAACCTGTTTACCAAAACTTAAAAAGCAGCCTAAGCCACAACAGAAGGCTTAGAAGCAGCAGAGAGCTTAGACCTCCTCTTTGCTAAACTCTCACAACCGCGCTCCCTCTGCTCCTTCAACCTCATGGCAAGCAATTTCTGGTACTCTGCCTCAGCCTTGGCCTTTGTAATTCTTTTCTTCTTCTCTGCAATTCTAGTTAGCTTCTTCTGGAGTGTCAATGGAGTTGCCAACCTCTGGATTTTTGGAGCTTTACTGACCTTCTTGCCTGCAAAGCCAGAAAATTTATCAGCAAGTAATAGTTACAATCAAGAAATCATCATTTTCACCAAGCCTGTATGATTCTAGCTGAAACCTGTAAGGCCCAATTTTGGCACGGGCCCGTATAAATAAAAATAAATTAAGAGCCCAATAAAAACAGTCCATTTACAAAACTACTAATCCATTTAAAACCCAAATGGCCCAACTCTACCCTAACCTGAAATACCAACCTAAACCCAACCCGGTTGAACAAGCCCAACACCCAGTAGCCCATTACATTTCAGGAAACAGAAACCCTAGGGTTTCTAACTCCTCCTTCAGCCGCCGACGCCAACACACGTCCGCTCCTCCCACGCGCGCCACGCCACCACCTCCGTACGACTGTACTTGCAGAGGACAAACAAACAAAGAAAAAATAGAAATCGACAGCAAACATGGAATAACAAAAATATCAAATAGAAAAATAGGAGAAAACAGAAGGAAATTGATGTATTTTCGGGGTTATAAAACCCTATTTGCTGTATTGTTTCGGGACCATTTTTTACAAAAAAAAAGATTGAATGTAAAACACACACAGACACGAAATCAATGCAAAAAATACAAAAAAAATTCAAAAACAGAAAAGAATACATCGTTTAGGTGATTGTTCGACTTGGTTTTATTTTTTTATTTTTATTTTTTGTGTTTTCTTCGATTTGTTCTTATTTTATATGTGAAAAATATAAAGAATGGAGGGAATCTTACCTTGTCGTCGGCGCCGTTGGAGCTCGCGTCCTCCTCTGGCAATCGGAGTTGAGGCAAAGGGTGGCGTTTGGGAAGGGAACGAAACCCTTAGGGTTTTTTTATCCTTTTTTCTTTTCCTTTTTTATTCTGAAATAGTGGATAGATTAGCAGATTTTCTGTCTTTTATAACGCCTGTAAAACGATGTCGTTTGTGGCCGGTTTCAGTGGCCTCAAAACGACGTCGTATAGCCCTGTGACTCGATGATCCGATTTGACCCGGGGAGGATCCGCATGTTTTGTTTCAATGGCTTATTTGCATTTTTGGTCCTTCTATTTTTTGATTTACTTTAGTTTAATCCTTTTTGTTTTTTTTTAATTTTGCCACATAATTCGATCCTGCTTTCAATTTCGTCCTTCTGTCAGTTGAGGAGACGAACGTTCGAAGCGACGCCGTTTCCAATGATTTGACTTGATTGTCACGTGGGACTTGTGCGTTTAATTTTGGTGCTAGTCACTCTGATTTTAAATGAATTTCAATTCGGTCCTTTTCATTTCATTTTATTGCACGTTTTACCCCTAAATTTCTGTTTTAATTCCAAATTAGTAATCTGTTTTGTTATTTTTGCTACTAAAATAATTACTTTAATATTAATTTATCATTATTACTACTACCATTATTATTATTATTATTATTATTATTATTAGTAGTAGTAGTAGTAGTAGTAGTAGTAGTGGTGGTAGTAGTAGTAGTAGTAGTAGTAGTAGTAGTATTTTATTTTCTTTTTTATCAATTTTCCTAACCTTTTTATATACATTATTTTATTTTATTATGTAGTATTATTTTAAGTTTTCCATATATCCTTATTTAATTTCATAATGTATTATTTTATATATATTTTATGAGTCTAACATAGTTGGTACACATTTTTATGATTTTATTTATAATATATTCTTAATACTTATAGATATATTGTTTATTTTAAAACTTTTATAGATATAATTTATTGATTGTGATTTTCCTTCTTGCTATTGATTTTTTTGGTGTATCCTTTAAAATTGATTAGTAATTCATTTAATTTTTGAATATTGATATTGGTATTTGTATAACGTATGGTTGAAATTGTTGTTGCTATGCTTGTTTGTATTTGTCTATTGATTATTTATTATTCATTAGTGTATGATGTTTATAAATTGCCCCTTTTTTGGCATCATACGTTATTATTCAATCACATTACATTTGTTTTAAAGAATATGCCTAACTAAAGCATTAAAATCATTTTATTCCGTAAATATTCAAAATACTTGGTGTAATAGGCCCAATTTGCCCGGACCATAATCAAATCAAAATAAATATATATAAACCAAACACAAAAATTAGTCCATTGGCCCAGAACATTAAACCCAAATGGCCCAATTGCACTTAGCCCCGTTTACTTAAGCCCACTAGCCTGAATACCCGCATAACCCACTATCTAAAAGCCCAATCAGCCCAAAGCTAAGAGAACAAGAGACCCTAGGGTTTCTGCAAACTCTAGCCGCCGCAGTCAAGCTGAGCCTCCTCCTGCGCATGTTGCGTTCCTGCGCGTGCAGCGCCTTCGCGCCAGGTCCACACGTACCTTCTCCAGGTTGGCATCGTACCTGCACAACGGAAGCAACAAACCAGCGACGCAAAAGAAAAACAAAAAAAAATAGCAAGCAAATAACAGAAATAGAGAAGAGATTTTAGATTTTTTATTTAGATTTTTATTTTTCTTCTATTCGAATCGGCTATATAAGGCTGATTCCAACACTGTAAATGGGTTACACACACAGAATATCAATAGACAAATCAGAAAAACAAAAGCTGAGTTTTTGGAAGGTGATTTCTTTTTAAAGTTTTTTTCTTTATCTATCGTTCTGTTCTTGTTTCTTTTGGGGATATACCTGAAATAAAAAAGGAAAAGGCGAGGATCTCACCTTCGCAAGGATGCCGATGAAGCCCTGTTCGCTCCGTTCAAATCGAGGCCGGAGGGGTTTCACATTTGGAGGCGGCAGAGGGGAATGATTCGGGTCTAAAGTGGCTAGGGGGACTAATGATTTAGGGTTTTTTTATGGCATTTATATTAGTGAAACAGCACCGTTTGGGCCTTGCTTCGATGGCACCAAAACAGTGCCGTATTGGACCAAAATCGATGACTCGACCCAGACACCGATAGATCCGCGTGTTCTGGCATGGAGAGGGATATTTGCACAAATGGTCCCTTGATTTTTATAGCGTGTTTAAATAGATCTTTTTATTTCCTTTAAATTTTGCCCCGCTTTTTAGTATTTTTGTTTCGCTTTAATCCTTCGCATAAAATGCTACGTTTTGGAAGGGAGGGAATATTTCCCACTCGCCCCCCCATATAATTCGCGCCTTGTGATATAGTCCCCGACTTTGTTTTAATTACATTAATTTCTTGTTAATTTAGACTTAATTGCGATTTAACCTTTTTGACATTTGTTTTTTTTATTAATTCATTAATTATTTTATTATTATTATTAGTACATTCGGTCATATTTTCATTTATGTTTTTGTGCATTATTTTATTACATATATTATCATTTCGAGTTTTAGTTATATTATTATTATAATTTTATAATGTGTTATTTTATTCGACATAATATATTACCGATTACATGTTATTATATTATTTCCACTCATTTCATACATAATTTATTTCATTTGAAATACTCCATTATACTTTATTTATTCCAATCTTTTATACGTACTATTATACATATACCATTATATGAAGTTTTTCAATCCTTATGCATTACTCATTTAAATTAATATATGTATATTATTTAATGTGTTTTGATTTATTTTTATATAATATTTACTTTAAAATTTATTTGGATACTATTATTTTATGTAGTATTTATTTTTAACCGTATTAAAAATTTATTTCAAATTTATATATATATTATTTATTTTAAATTTATTCTAATATATAATTTCTTTTCTTTCATGTTATTGTTTATTTTTCAAAACTTGTTGCATTTTTTGTATTAATTTGCTTGGAGCTTTGTTTAAGATTAGTTTTTAGTTCATTAGCTTTTGAATATTAAAGCTATTATTTGTATGTGATGTGAGATAATTGCTCTTACGTGTATTGTATTGTTTGCTCATATCTATCGCTTCTTTGTCGTTCATTCGCGTACATTTTAATTTACGAATCACCATTCCGCGTTGTATGTTATTATTTGATTGTTTTATTTGTTTAAAAGATTACGTTTAATATCATTCAAGTATCGAGAGCTTTTTTATTCAAAAAGTTTAAAAAAAAAAATAATAACGCGACACTCGGGATTTGTGATCTTCGAAAAGATTGTGTCCTAACTCACTGGATTCCAATCTTCCTCGGGATCTAAGAGACCGAATATTCCTTTTAATTAACATAAATAAAAAAATCATTCTCGAGAATTCGATATGTGGTATCCTAACGTATTGGATATGACATATTGTTCTCTTGAGACGAGGATTTTTCTAATAAATGAAAATAAAGGAAATATTCGATATTTAGGAATTTTGTGAAATCGAGCCCTAACTTACTGGGTTTTAATTTTCTCATTTGACCCAAATAATCAAATACCCTTCTCAAAATGCATAAGTTTTAAAGGTCAAGAGATAAACTTAAATTTGATGATTTAAAATGTCGCACTCTAACTCATTGAATGTGACAATTTATTTCTTCGAAATAAGTGATCCTTAGCATCCAATTCATTTTACCCAAATTTTCTTTTCAAAGGATCGTATTTTAAAATCTTTTCAAAATTTTGACATTAAGACATTAAACAATCAATTCGGTACCAATTTTGGGCGTCACGAGAGTGCTAACCCTTCCTCGCGCGTAACCGACTCCCGAACCTGTTTTCTCAAAATTCGCAGACCTAAAATCATTTTAATGGTGAACCGGTCACACCTTAATAAAAGATCGGTAGCGACTCCTACTTTTCATTTTTAAAAGTCGATTCCCCTTTTCAAAAAAATGGTTTCGACACTTGGTGTTCACGATTTTCGAGAGAATGGCGCCCTAACTTATTGGGCTTCAATTCTTTTCGTTAAATTTAGATATCCGAGTATCCCTTTTTAAATAAAATCGTACAGATTCTAAAGAAAAGTTTTTCGAGATTTCAAAATGTTAGATCCTAACTCACTGGATATGACATTTTGCTACCTCGAATTAAGGATTTTCAAAACAAAGACAATATTCAGTATTTAGGAATTTTGGGAAATTGAACCCTAACTTACTAGGTTTTGATTTTTTTATTTGACCCCAAATAACCAAATATCCTTCTCAAAATGCATGGGCTTTAATGATAAAATTAATTTTGAAGATTAAAAATGTTGCGCCCTAATTTACTGGATGTGACATTTTATTTCTTTGAAATAAGAGTGCCTTATTATTTAATTCAATTTATTCGAGTTAAAAGGATCGTGTTTTAAAATCTTTTCAAATTTTCGACATTAAGACATCAACAATCAATTCGGTACCAATTTTGGGCGTTACGAGGGTGCTAACCCTTCCTCGTACGTAAACGACTCCCAAACTTGTTTTCTCAAAATCTCGCAGACCAAAATCGCTTTTAAGGTGAACCCGTCACACCTCAATAAAGATCGGTGGCGACTCCAATTTTTTTTATTTTTAAGTCGACAACTAAACTCTTTTTGTTTTTTCAAAAAAGGTGGTTTCGACAAAACCCAAAATCCAATATCCTACTTCCAGCATACACCACGCATGAGTAAATGGTAAAGCAAAACATGTTTCCAGGAATAGAAGTAAACAGATTGTTGCAGTGTACAAGCTGTAGTGTTTGCAAAAGCCAATCATGAAAATATTGGTCAACAGATTGTTGCAGCACATCAAAATCTTGTTGTAAAAGATTGTTGATATTAGCAAGAAGTAAACTTTGGCCTCTAGCTTTAACAAGTAATGTGATAAGAGAAGTTTCCAACCTAAGTTAAGTGTTAAAAAAATCATATAAAACGAAAAAGAAAATGGGGGAAGCAAATGTTTTAGTCGTTCACATCTGAGCCTAAGAATCAAAAGAAGTTTATAAGAAGAAACTCATTAACAGACATTACAAACAATAGGCTAAAAACAAACAGATCTGATAATATGGGTCAAACCATCTAGCCAATGGAACTGATTGGTCAAGAAATTTACATTAGACGTTTCTAACTTATGAACTTTGAACAATGGATGAGGACCAGCATTTGCAACTCCATGACACCATGATATTTTACCATTAAAATGGGGTTTAAAATTTTAATCAATATCTTGTGAAGTGCATTGATTCAATTATGTTAAACATTGTATCAAATATCTACTACATGAATGAACTAATCCATCCAGTACTAACAAATTCAAGAACAAAACAAATATTTTCAAGCCCAGTCCAAATACAAGAAGAAATGATCACTTCGGATCTCATCAACAAACAGAATGAAAGCAAAATAAGACAATGAGAGAAAGGAAGATTGAAACAAGAAAGCAAGAAAGGGAGATTGAAACAAGAAAAGAAGCCATAGTTGAAATCATTTGTCTCAAGAAATACCAGCTTAAATCAACAGCTTCAAACTCTTAATAAGATCATAGATGAGTAGAGGAAATTAAGAAGTTGCTACCCTCCGCATTATATTCCTGTTTAGGACATATTAAACACCTGCACTAACTGATTGGTGGGGATCTAGCAATTACTAAAGCAAAGCAGAGCAAAGCAGCAGAGGCACAAAGCAAAGCAAATCAGTAAAGCAAAAGAGGCATAACAGAAAAAAGGAACACTAATTCTGAAAGAATTACAACACAAGTTCGAACATGACAACACAAGTTCAGCAACAGAAAGTTATCAGGAAGGAACCATGATTCGTTATATCATTATTTAAAGAAACAATCATCCTTTACCATTACAACTAGAGAATCATATGCCTTCTCCAGAATGCAAACTTTGAATGGGAAGCGGGGAAGAGAGCCTAGAAGCGCAATCAATAACAGTTTAAATCTATACTCCAATCCAGAACCTAAACTAGATGGCATCAGTTTCTCAAGAGACATCTCATAATGATGCTGCCAAAAAAGAAACTAATAATAATAAATAATAAAGATGCAATAAAGGTTAAGCAATTTATCAGGCTAGAAATCTTGGTGAGGGAATTCAAGAGACTAAGCTAATGAAGACTTATTTTTCCATCAGAGAAGAAAAATGTAAGATGTGTGATTCTACCACATATTATCCCAGAAAAAGAATACTTCCTCTTCAATTGATTTTCAGATAATACTAAAATACGGAGCCAAAACACCACAAAATTGCAATAAAAACAAAACCCACTAGCTACCTGTTATTTGAATAAAATTGATGTGATAATCATGAGCATGGCCGTATACTCGTCGACATCTAGCCACTAGGTTGGTCTCCTGACTTGTTACCTAGATATAGTGAAGATTAAAAGTTAGTGCAGAGTGATCAAGAAGCATTTAGACAACAAAAGAAATGTTCCTGATTGCTCAAAAACAAAATCCTAACACTCTCCTCCTGCCAGAGAAAGAGAGAGGATGGTATTCTGAATGTGGGTTTTGAATGGGAGAAGAAAATCCTCCAAAGAGAAGCACCGGTGGTGGAGAAGAGGAGAAAATATACAGAAGAAATAATGATAAAAATCAATCCCATAATAAAGACAAACAAAAATATACAAAGAAGAAAAAGATAAACTCACCGGTGGTGGAGAAGAGGAACAAAGAACCAGAGACTTCTTCAGTGGAGAAGAGGAACAAAGAACCGGCAGAGGAACAAAGAACCAGCAATGAAAAGAGATGGAAGCAAAGTGCATTTTGGATGAAAACAAAGAACCAGCGTTGTTTGTGTGTTGTGTGGCTAAAAAAGTAAAAGACCAGCCCAAAAGCACTTCTTGGCTGAAAAAGCTAAAAAAATCTCTTTTTTCATCTGCCTAAAAGCACTTCAAAAACGCTAGAAATTTGCAAGAGATGAAGTTCGTTCTTTATTGCTTTTCAGAGAAAAGTGCTTTTACATATAAAAGCCCATCTCAGATGCAATAAAGAACGAAGCCTTACTCCCTCCCAAGTCCCACCCCTAAGTTCCTAGACACAGACTTTTTCCTTTGGACTATAGCCCATCGAGACACTATTTGGAATTAAAACCCCAATGCAAACATGGGCCAGTTTACAACTGTGCCAATGTTTGGGTGAGCTTAATGGAGTGGGCTACTGCACCTACAACAATTCGGTTTATTGCTTTGTTAAGGCCTCAGATGCTTCTGAAATTGATGCTCATATCCATTTGGTTTATACATAGATATGAAATAAAAAGATTAATTAGTGAAATAGTTGAAGTCTGACCGTGCAGCACTCAACTTCAAAGTCGGCACCTCTTCTATCTATCTATATATTTTTGGGCTCAAATGAAAAATGGGCAAATATTATAAATATTTGATCAAACTTCCATAATTTCAATTGTTTCTTTCTCCTAGTTTCAATACAATATTGATAGGTTTCAGGTGGCTTGAAACCTAAAACTGAAAAAAAAGATACAATCGAAACTAGTTATTATGAAAGTTTGATAAGATATGGAAACTATTTATAATAAAAAATATATGTAGAAGACGACACCTAGAGGTACCGACTTCAACTATTTCAAATCTATTTTTGCTAATTAATCTTTTTATTTCAGATATATGGGAAAAAAGCCGCATGTTTCTTTCCCCTAGACTTGTTTTTGGTGCCTTCTGGCTAAAGAAGACTATTCCACTCTCTGGCTGTCAAGTGGTAAGTTATAGATAGTTACAACTTAGCAATAAAAACCACTGAGTTCCACTTTTTTTCTCAGTCAACGGTGCCTCCATCTCTATCAATCATTGCTCCTTCACAGAGAGGTACCATAGCACCGGGTCACAAAGGGAACATCCTTTTTGTACGAAAACATGGCGTGAATCTTGCTAGATATCTTCTGAAGCTTGTCGGATAGTGAATGGAATTGGTCTCCAAAGATAAAAGACATCATAAGGCACTGAAATCTTGATGGTGGTCCACGTTTAAGTTAAATACTCAACATTAATGAACAAAAAGAAGTGAAAAACTCAACATTTACTTTATCTATTTATATATACTTCTTAGGTATATGTAACGCTTAATGGTGGATAGATGTAAATGCAATATCTGTTTTTGAAATTGTTTAATGGCCATCGCCTCATCAAGTGTCCTGTATGTAGAAACATGAGGGCTTCTACTACTTTCCCTTTCCACTAAATAGTAACTACAATATATTGTGATCCGATATTGCAACAGTAATGAGTACTAAATAGTAAGTATAAGCTTTGCTTCTGAAAGCAAGGTTTTGTCATTAGAACAACTTTTGTGTCAACCCCTTCACTGCCAATTAATATGAGTTTCAGAACATTCTCCTCTTTTTTCAAACCTTTTTAAATTTTTTTATTTTTATTTCCCCGAGAATTCAGTTCAGTGCATGAGAATGGTGAGTTATGTCATGCATGAGGTATTTTATTATATAGAAAATTCGGTTAAAAACAAACATTTTCTTAGTCAGCCTCCATCTTCTCTTGTGTTCATTAAAAGACAACGTATCCAGCAACTTCCTTTGACCATAATAATAATAATGCTTCTTAGTTCATTTCATTATTCTAGCTTTGGCGGGTAAAACTTGGATGTCAACCTTCAATCTGCTTAGGTGAGGCGAGAAAAAATATATAAGTCAACGTTGAATCATGCCAGAACTGTGGGATATGATTAATACTGGTGGTCAAACATCACCCACCAAATGAAATTATTGATGAACTTGAACTTGATTTTGCAAAAGCACTCATAAATAGTCAACCACTCAACCAGCTGAACCAAGCCATTTCGAAGTCAACATTCAGCTCTGTACCTCTTGTCTCCGGCCACTGTGATTTAATTTATATGTATTATATATAGGGAACTGAATTCTAGAGACCGGCATACGAGAGCGAAAACAAAAGAAACATCAAAATGTTAGTGTCGTCAACAATGCATCTATTAAGCATGTGTGTCCTGTCTTTGGTTTTATCTTGCTGTCAGGGAAGGGTAGATCCGAATTTCCGGATTCGAGCAGTTAATCTAGGAGGTTGGCTTGTGACCGAAGGTTGGATTAAACCTTCCCTTTTTGATGGCATCGTCAACAAAGATTTTCTGGTTTGGAGATTAAACCCTTTCTTTCAGAATAACCATTCACCACTATATACAAATTCATGAAACAATAGAATACAGTATATAATTAACTCCAGTTCTATTTCTGTGCTTCATTGATATGATGATCAGGATGGAACTGCACTTCAGTTTAAGTCAGTAACAACCGGGAAATATCTTTCCGCCGAGCAAGGTGGAGGAAGTATCATAGTGGCCAACCGGACAACTGCTTCTGGTTGGGAAACCTTTAGAGTAATGGAAGCTATACTTTGGTCTGAACAAGTTTTTTCCTATGTTGTTTCATTAATTCAGGGTTTGTGACTTCAAATTTGTTTCCCCACTGGTATGAAACAGCTGTGGAGGATCAATGAGACAGCTTTTAATTTTAGGGTCTTTGGGAAGCAATTCATTGGAGTTGACACGGACGGGAATGGGATTGGCATAGTAGCTATCTCAAAAGCTCCTGGACATTCAGAGACCTTCGAGATTTTGCGGAACTCCGATGATAAGAACCGGGTTCGGATCAAAGCTCCAAATGGGTACTATTTACAGGTAATTGTAACTTGCAAGTCTTTGCAAAAGCTTGTTAGGCCCACTAAGAAAGACCTTTCATTATCCATCTAGGTCGGCATTTCACTGTGGGATGAAAGGCAGGCAAGTTTAATTGGGATATTAAGACATTGTATTTTTTATATTTGTTAGGTATTCCCTTTCTCAACACCACTGAAAACGTGCTTTCTTAAGATATGCATGCAGTGTATAAGTAAATAATGGTGTCCAATTAGTGTATGCCTTTTGAGAAAAGATGTAAAATGCAGGCAAAAACAGAAGAAGTGGTGACGGCTGATTCACAAGGAAGTAAAGGATGGGGAGACGATGATCCATCAGTATTTGTGATGAAGATGACAGGAAGGTTGGAGGGCGAGTTTCAAGTGACCAATGGCTATGGCCCTGAAAATGCTCCACAAGTCATGAGGGTATGTGCTGCCCCACTAAGATAATTACTTTTTTTTTCTTTTTTTGCTTCATTATGAATTTATTTAATTGCATATTAATAATGTTTAAAATGTGTAATGCAATATCAACAAATTAAGCTCAACTTTAAGTTTTTTTTAATTAATTAGTTGTCATTATGATGAAAAAAAGAGTGGGGTGGGGTGGGGGGGGGGAAGGGATATTTTCAACTAATATGAAAAACCATTATAAGATGGTTTAAAATTCATAAGACAAATTTGGCCTTTGACATTAGTGTCGGCGTTGGCTGTTGACTTGATGACGTCCAAATGGTGGTATGGAACAATTTGGGTGGCTTTAAAATTGCCATTCCTATCTCATAGTTATTGACAGATTTATAACTTTTATTATATAGCTTGTGATCTTATTGGTATTATTTTAATTAGTTTTTTTTTTAGATCTTGTAATGATATCGTGTGATGTTCAATATTTTATCTTATTCTTAGGAGCATTGGAGGACATTCATTGTGGAAAAAGACTTCAAATTCATATCACAAAATGGGCTAAATGCTGTGAGAATACCAGTAGGATGGTGGATCGCCAGCGATCCGACACCACCTCCGCCCTTTGTTGGCGGCTCGTTGCAAGCATTAGACAATGCCTTCCAATGGGCAAAGTAAGTTCCTTTTTCTTCCCCTGTAAACAACTAATTTTCATCAATTCACTCAAACTGAATCTTATCAATACGATATTCATATTCCCCAATGAAGTTACAAATTTTCCTTCTTCTTTTTTTGTGTGTAGGAAATATGGATTAAAAGTTATAATTGATCTACATGCTGCACCTGGTTCACAAAATGGTTGGGAGCACAGCGGTTCCAGAGATAGCTCCCAGGAATGGGGCAAAACAGATGAAACCATAACCCAAACAGTAGCTGTCATAGATTTCTTAGCATCCAGGTCAAAACAATGAATCCATTTTCTTCATTGAAACTCAATTACATAATTAGTTATCAGCTCTAACTTCATTATGAATTATGATGCCTTTTGGTCCTTGAATATAGATATGCAAAGAGCCCAAGCCTTTATGCAGTCGAGCTCATCAACGAGCCCCTCTCACCGGGAGCAACACTGTCGAGCGTGATCGAATACTACAAAGCCGGTTACGCCGCCGTGCGTAGGCACACTTCAACAGCTTTCGTGGTGATGTCGAACAGGCTAGGACCGATGAAACCGAGGGAGCTGTTTCCAATGGCCAGTGGCTTTAAGCGATCTGTTATTGATGTACATTATTACAACCTTTTCGAAGACATGTTTAACAACATGACTGTCCAACAGAACATTGATTTTGTATACAACAATCGGTCCTCGCAGCTGAATTATGTTACGACATCTAATGGTCCTCTAACTTTTGTCGGTAAGAATGGATGGTCGGTTCTCATGTAAATTGAAATGTTTATGATATTCATTCATTAATGGCGAGTGTAAATGAAATGAGTGATGGTCATTTTTCAGGGGAATGGGTGGCTGAGTGGCAAGTTGTTGGAGCTGGTAAAGAGGATTACCAACGGTTGGCGGAGGCTCAAATGGAGGTGTATGGGAGGGCAAGTTTTGGTTGGGCATACTGGACTCTGAAGAACGTTAACAAACATTGGAGTCTGGAATGGATGATCAACAATGGCTATATCAAGCTTTAGGGTTTAGGCCCGTCGGCTCTGGACTTGGGGCATCAATAGGAGCATCTCTTGGTAGGCAATAAAGGCTGCAATATTAACATGTTCCCAATTCTCAACCCAAAAAGCAGCCATAAAATAAAAAAGGCTTGTATTTTCAAATTACAAAAATGTATATATCATCTTTTCAATTTGTCATCATAAGCACATCAACAAAAATTAGATATGCAAAATTGATTGAAATTGTCAAAGAACTCAACATATAAATATGAGAAGTATCAATACTTTGTTTTGTGGTGGGAACCAAAAACTGTCCTCTTCCATGATAGTATATAATTGCGCAACATGTCCCCCATAATTTATGGACTTGTACCTTATAGGTAGCACAAATCATGTTTCAATAATGTTTTGTTTTTGTCAGTTTATATTTATTGGGCCATCAAGTCCATTCATTGTCAGCTGTGATCCAAAGAAGTGAGAATGCATTTAACAATCTTAAAATGGTTGCAAATTGTAATTATATTAGTTCAAAGTAACACGATCCTAATTGTGTGGTATGGACTGATTTTTTAGAAATAAAATTTAATAAGATTAAAGAAATATTTTTAATGGACATAATAATGACGATACGCATAAATTGGTAATTAGAGTAGAAGATAAAAAAATTTTGAGTAAAAACTTAAAAGAAAAATGTAATTTAAGCTTCATAATTCCTAATTCAAATTAAATTTTTAATGGAAAACAGGAAATGAATGTAACCAAAGTCACCAAATCGGAAATTGAATATCAGTGAACATTATAACAGGGATGAATGGGCTAAAAAGCTGAGTGGAAGAAAGGATATTATATATGTATTAAACATACTACTTTATAACATCAATATTAAAAATACTGAAAAAAAATCTATCACACGCGTATACGTGTCGAAAACACGCATTTAGAATATATATATGTATTTTTAAAATAGTATAATATGAATAATAAGATATATGATTTAGAACTAATTAATAATAACACACGAGTTAAAATAAAAATTAGATTAAATTGTAAGTAAAACAAAATTCAAACACTTGAATACATCAAATTAAGGTTACTAAATAATGCAATTATTTATCATAGTGTTGTCATCAATGCTAAGTCGGGGTTGAGTTAATTTATGACACCATCTCAATCAACAATATTATTAATACAATTGATGGACGTAATAAAGCGCGCATAATAAAATTAAAATGTATAAGTAAATCAAAATAAATATTTGATTGAGTGGTAAATTTAAAGTTTTCTAAATGTAATTGATTGACATTGTAACACCCCTATCCCGTAACCGTCGCCAGAATAGGTAAGGGGCATTACCGGACTTGTAACTCATGTCAGAACAGTAAAATTTTGAACTTTTTCTTGAAATAAAGATCGTTCGTTTAAATAAGTACTAAGCACAACCAGAGGTAAAATTTAAACTTCACTAAGTAAACATTCAAAAGATGCCATTTTCGCATGGCTTATATACATTAACCAAAGATATTCTTCCGCCACTAGTCTATTCTATACATGCCATAAGATAATCCAAAACGTAGCAGTACCAAACAATGGATAGTGATAGTGTGACTAGTTGCTGATGATCCCCGAGCCTGTAGCTTCCAAATGAGATCTATAAAACAGAGGAAACAGAGTAAACGGAGTAAGCATTACAATGCTTAGTAAGTTTTAAGCAGTGTCAACAGATATCAATCAAATTATAACATAGTTGTTCGTATATTTTATTTCACTCTTCCTTCGGGCATACCATCCCTTTTCCGAATATGCACATCTCATTATATACAATAGGCAGATAAACTTTCATATAAAAGTGAGCTCATGTGACATAGATATATCGTATGATTTCACATAACCTCTCACACTGATCTGATGTCACATAATCATAGGAATAGTCTCATAGATTGCTCTCTATGCATCACATAACTACCTTATGATTTAGTGCAAATCAAGCTCACATATAAACTTGGAGTACATACCTGTTTAACCTTTCGCATTGAATATATTTATAAGCAATTCTTATTACGAAGTCTTACCCGGGCATAATCTCCACACGAAGTTATCGGGTCTTACCCGGACAAAATCCCCACACGTAGTCATCGGGTCTTTAGAGCTCGGATATAGTACGAGCACGAAGCTTACGGACATTAATCAGTGATAATATTCTCGCATAAAGCCTGCGGGGTTTTAACCCGGATATAGTGCTGACACAAATGCCCTTCGGGACTTATCACATTTATACACTTTCACATCCATCACGTTGGCCACTCGGCCCTGTCACATATATACACTTTCACATTCATCACATCGGCCATTAGGCCTTATCACATATATACACTTTCACATTACCAACCCTTTTATTCATACACAAAGATCAACTTAGCCAAAGGGCGGTAGCTCATTTATCAACTGAGCGAATACTTATTTGTAAGGGCTCAACTAATTCAAAGCACATACGAAACATACCTCAATGTTGGGATGTTTCAAGCGTATTAACTGAAATTTTTACAGCAAGATCATTCATTCCCAAATCACATACCTTCGGAATTTAACCGGATATAGCTACTCGTTCAAATGCCTTCGGGACATAGCCCGGTTATAGTAACTCGCACAAATGCCTTCGGGACTTAACCCGGATTTAGTAACTCGCACAAATACCTTCGGGCTTAGCCCGGAATTAGTATCTTGCACAAATGCCTTCGGATCTTAGTCCGAATATGGTCACTTAGCACAAAGCCTTCGGGACTTAGCCCAGACATCATTCAAATAACCATGCACATTTAACAATAAATCATGGCACATTCGTATTTCATTTTCGTTAGCAAAACTCAAACACAAGACACTTATCATTCTTGCAATTTCGGCTCAATAGCCACACACAAAGAGCATGATTTTGATTTGCTTAAAACATGATCTAATCAAATCATAATTTAAGCTCTATTACTCAAGAACTTACAATATCACGATTTAGAATTCAAGTATGGGTTTAATCAATAGCTTGTGAGCAACTAAAACAAGTTTATCAAGGTTCACAACATAATCTCAAATTCAGCACAAGCTTTTTTTCCTGAGCAATAGTCACTAAATTATTTATAACTGGAGCTACAAAACTCCAAATCACTTTCCGTTAATTTTTCCTGAATATAGACTCGTATATCTTCCACCCATAAAATTTCCAGAATTTTAGGTTTGGCCAATCAATACCAGATTTTTCTTAAAGTTTCCCCTGTTTCACTGTTTGACTAATCTGACCACTCTTCACTACGAATCAAATTTCTCATTTTACAGAATTCAAAATGTGTTGTATTTGATTTCATTTGAAACTAGACTCATTAAGGAGTCTAAGCATATAAATTTTATCTTATAACCATTTTTTTACAATTTATAATGATTTTCTAAAAACAGAACAGGGGATTTCAGTGTCATTCTGACACCGTTTCACACAACTTTAAATATCTCATTATCGGAAATTCCTTTGCTTACACGGTTTCTTTTATAAGAAACTAGACTCATTAAGCTTTAATTTCATGTCTCATTCAGCCTCTAATTCAAGTCCATAAATTTATGGTGATTTTCTAAAGTCACGTTACTGCTGCTGTCCGAAGCAGGCTATTTCAAATTACCCTTAAATTCCCAAGCTCAAACACTTAAGAACTTACCATTTGAGCTTAGAACATATCATGGCCACATCATATCTTATTAAATCAACTCATCATGTCCTATTATAATTGAATTTACTCAACGTTTAAACACTTAAAACTTACCTCGGATGTGGTCGAACAATTTCGGCGACTATTCGATCACTTCTTCCCTTCCCTTATCCAACTTTGGTCCTCTAAGCTCTTGAGCTCTTTCTAAATATTCTCCAAGCCGAAATCAAACAAAGAAATTTTTTCTTCTTTCTAATCTCAAGTTACGGCAATGGTAGAGTGAGGATGAACCAACTTTGTTTTTATCACCCATTTCTTTTAATATAAGTTCATATTTCATATTATTTATTCATTTAACATTTAATTTATTAATATAAAAGGCATATATTTTGTATCCCATGCTCCTTATTTTATCATACTTCCCATGAAACACTAACTTAACATGTTTATGACATGTTCTTGCCCATCACACTTGGTCTACCATACTTGTCATGGCCGGCCACTACTAATTAGGGGGGAAATTGACATGCAAGTCCCCCCCTTTTTATTTCATGCACTAATAGATCCTTATGCTTTGACCTATCACATTTCAAAATTTTCTCACATAAGTCCTATTTGATAAAATTCACTTACTATTAACAAAATTCAAACATGAAATTTTCACACATGCATATGTACATATAATGAGCATCAACTATGACAGTTAATTATCTTTATGACTCGGTTTAGTGGTCCCGAAACCACTTTCCGACTAGGGTCACTTTAGGGGTGTCACAACTCTTCCCCACTTAAGAAATTTTCGTCCCCGAAAATTTCTACCGATGCATAGTTTAGGATAACGTCCTCATATTGAATTATATCCACAAAGACATTAGCTCATTGATAGCAATTGTAATTCATTATTGATTTCGCATCGATTTATAAAATCATTTTCTTATCTTAAAACAAATACATAAACATTTCTACAAGTATGCACATATATCTCATTTTCTTGATTTCATAAGTAATAATCACTTAACTTAATTCACAAATGCATTTCAAACACATATTAAACACATATTAACATGTATAATTCACATAATCAACTCACATATTTGTAACCCACATTTTCATTCATGAATAAGCTGTAACCTAACCGAAAGTACACATATACTCAAACATCCCAATAAATATCCTTTATAACTTTATCACATCTCAATATTCAACTTAACTCATTTCCAAAAGAAAAGTCAACTTCCACGTACCTGAACATTTAGTTCATTTAGCACATTCAATCATAGTTAACGTTACCCGTATACAGTCGAATAGGCATAAAGCCTAATATAATACACTGGCATGAGATTTATTCTAGCGCATAACTCGTATATCCAAAATTATCAACATTCATCAAAAATTCTTTCAAACTTTCGAATGTCGAAACTTAATCAAAATAATTTCTTGAACAAGATTAACAAAATAGTGTCCATTCAGCAATAGCACATATAGCTCTTACAATGCCATATCCTAGATATGGTCTTACATATTCTCACATATCGAGCCGATGCCATGTCCCAGACATGGTCTTACACACTATCTCAAATCAATGCCTTCGTCCCAAACGAGGTCTTACATGAATTCCACTTCACACGCTTAGTGCCCACTGACCGATCTCGCACTCATAGTGCTCGGTTAAAGGAATTCGCACACACACAGTGCCTCTAATTATTCACATACATAGTGCTCTTATTCATTCGTTAATACACATTGATATGACTTAACCAAGTCTATAAATATCATGTATGTACACTTTTAAACATATCATCTCATTTAAATTTGAATTTGTATAGTAATGAGCACTTAAACTTTGCTCAAATTACCGGCACGAAGCCTACTAGGCACGAAGGCCCGAATACACGTCACCAGCATGATTACTCTTCGGGACCTAGCCCGGATATAACACCAGCACGAATGCTCTTCGAGGTTTAGCACGGATATATTACTAGCACGAATGCTCTTCGGAACTTAGCCCGGATACATCACTAGCATGAATGCTCTTCGAGACTTAGCCCAGATACATCACTAGCACGAATGCTCTTCGAGACTTAGCCCGGATACATCACTAGCACGAATGCTCTTCGGGACTTAGCCCGGATACATCACTAGCACGAATGCTCTTCGGGACTTAGCCCGGATACATCACTAGCACGAATGCTCTTCGGGACTTAGCCCGGATATATCACTCTCAATTCTCATGTACATATACACATATAGCAATACACATTAGTATATCATTTACATTACTTGAATGCAAACACAACATGCTTATCGACCATTCAACTTCCAGTTCCATAGCCACATACAAAAATCACATTTATAGTCATAACACTCTTTCAAAATTGCATCACTTATACCCTTATAATTCAATCCAAATCGAAATTCAAATACGAGTACATGATACGTACCTGATCAACTTAATAATTTAGGCATATCTAAGTGAAGTTATATCGCAAATTCTCATAGTCAGAAGCTTGCTACAGCTCGATCGGGATCAAGATTCATTGCAATACAACAAACGCATTTTAATAACCAAAAATCATCACACTATCATTTTATCACTTTATGGCATGTATAAATAGACTAAAGCGTGCTACGTTAGTCCTAGAATCGACTAAACCGTAGCTCTGATACCAATAAAATGTAACACCCCTATCCCGTAACCGTCGCCAGAATAGGTAAGGGGCATTACCAGACTTGTAACTCATGTCAGAACAGTAAAATTTTGAACTTTTTCTTGAAATAAAGATCGTTCGTTTAAATAAGTACTAAGCACAACCAGAGGTAAAATTTAAACTTCACTAAGTAAACATTCAAAAGATGCCATTTTCGCATGGCTTATATACATTAACCAAAGATATTCTTCCGCCACTAGTCTATTCTATACATGCCATAAGATAATCCAAAACGTAGCAGTACCAAACAATGGATAGTGATAGTGTGACTAGTTGCTGATGATCCCCGAGCCTGTAGCTTCCAAATGAGATCTATAAAACAGAGGAAACAGAGTAAACGGAGTAAGCATTACAATGCTTAGTAAGTTTTAAGCAGTGTCAACAGATATCAATCAAATTATAACATAGTTGTTCGTATATTTTATTTCACTCTTCCTTCGGGCATACCATCCCTTTTCCGAATATGCACATCTCATTATATACAATAGGCAGATAAACTTTCATATAAAAGTGAGCTCATGTGACATAGATATATCGTATGATTTCACATAACCTCTCACACTGATCTGATGTCACATAATCATAGGAATAGTCTCATAGATTGCTCTCTATGCATCACATAACTACCTTATGATTTAGTGCAAATCAAGCTCACATATAAACTTGGAGTACATACCTGTTTAACCTTTCGCATTGAATATATTTATAAGCAATTCTTATTACGAAGTCTTACCCGGACATAATCTCCACACGAAGTTATCGGGTCTTACCCGGACAAAATCCCCACACGTAGTCATCGGGTCTTTAGAGCTCGGATATAGTACGAGCACGAAGCTTACGGACATTAATCAGTGATAATATTCTCGCATAAAGCCTGCGGGGTTTTAACCCGGATATAGTGCTGACACAAATGCCCTTCGGGACTTATCACATTTATACACTTTCACATCCATCACGTTGGCCACTCGGCCCTGTCACATATATACACTTTCACATTCATCACATCGGCCATTAGGCCTTATCACATATATACACTTTCACATTCATCACATCGGCCATTAGGCCTTATCACATATATATACACTTTCACATTCATCACATCGACCATTAGGCCTTATCACATATATACACTTTCACATTCATCACATCGGCCATTAGGCCTTATCACATATATATACACTTTCACATTCATCACATCGGCCATTAGGCCTTATCACATATATACACTTTCACATTCATCACATCGGCCATTAGGCCTTATCACATATATACACTTTCACATTACCAACCCTTTTATTCATACACAAAGATCAACTTAGCCAAAGGCCAGTAGCTCATTTATCAACTGAGCGAATACTTATTTGTAAGGGCTCAACTAATTCAAAGCACATACGAAACATACCTCAATGTTGGGATGTTTCAAGCGTATTAACTGAAATTTTTACAGCAAGATCATTCATTCCCAAATCACATACCTTCGGAATTTAACCGGATATAGCTACTCGTTCAAATGCCTTCGGGACATAGCCCGATTATAGTAACTCGCACAAATGCCTTTGGGACTTAACCCAGATTTAGTAACTCGCACAAATGCCTTCGGGCTTAGCCCGGAATTAGTATCTCGCACAAATGCCTTCGGATCTTAGTCCGGATATGGTCACTTAGCACAAAGCCTTCGGGACTTAGCCGAGACATCATTCAAATAACCATGCACATTTAACAATAAATCATGGCACATTCGTATTTCATTTTCGTTAGCAAAACTCAAACATAAGACACTTATCATTCTTGCAATTTCGGCTCGATAGCCACACACAAAGAGCATGATTTTGATTTGCTTAAAACATGATCTAATCAAATCATAATTTAAGCTCTATTACTCAAGAACTTACAATATCACGATTTAGAATTCAAGTATGGGTTTAATCAATAGCTTGTGAGCAACTAAAACAAGTTTATCAAGGTTCACAACATAATCTCAAATTCAGCACAAGCTTTTTTTCCTAAGCAATAGTCACTAAATTATTTATAACTGGAGCTACAAAACTCCAAATCACTTTCCGTTAATTTTTCCTGAATATAGACTCATATATCTTCCACCCATAAAATTTCCAGAATTTTAGGTTTGGCCAATCAATACCAGATTTTCTTAAAGTTTCCCCTGTTTCACTGTTTGACTAATCTGACCACTCTTCACTACGAATCAAATTTCTCATTTTACAGAATTCAAAATGTGTTGTATTTGATTTCATTTGAAACTAGACTCATTAAGGAGTCTAAGAATATAAATTTTATCTTATAACCATTTTTTACAATTTATAATGATTTTCTAAAAACAGAACAGGGGATTTCAGAGTCATTCTGACACCGTCTCACACAACTTTAAATATCTCATTATCGGAAATTCCTTTGCTTACACGGTTTCTTTTATAAGAAACTAGACTCATTAAGCTTTAATTTCATGTCTCATTCAGCCTCTAATTCAAGTCCATAAATTTATGGTGATTTTCTAAAGTCACGTTACTGCTGCTGTCCGAAGCAGACTATTTCAAATTACCCTTAAATTCCCAAGCTCAAACACTTAAGAACTTACCATTTGAGCTTAGAACATATCATGGCCACATCATATCTTATTAAATCAACTCATCATGTCCTATTATAATTGAATTTACTCAACGTTTAAACACTTAAAACTTACCTCGGATGTGGTCGAACAATTTCGGCGGCTATTCGATCACTTCTTCCCTTCCCTTATCCAACTTTGGTCCTCTAAGCTCTTGAGCTCTTTCTAAATATTCTCCAAGCCGAAATCAAACAAAGAAATTTTTTTCTTCTTTCTAATCTCAAGTTACGGCAATGGTAGAGTGAGGATGAACCAACTTTGTTTTTATCACCCATTTCTTTTAATATAAGTTCATATTTCATATTATTTATTCATTTAACATTTAATTTATTAATATAAAAGGCATATATTTTGTATCCCATGCTCCTTATTTTATCATACTTCCCATGAAACACTAACTTAACATGTTTATGACATGTTCTTGCCCATCACACTTGATCTACCATACTTGTCATGGCCAGCCACTACTAATTAGGGGGGAAATTGACATGCAAGTCCCCCCTTTTTATTTCATGCACTAATAGATCCTTATGCTTTGACCTATCACATTTCAAAATTTTCTCACATAAGTCCTATTTGATAAAATTCACTTACTATTAACAAAATTCAAACATGAAATTTTCACACATGCATATGTACATATAATGAGCATCAACTATGACGGTTAATTATCTTTATGACTCGGTTTAGTGGTCCCGAAACCACTTTCCGACTAGGGTCACTTTAGGGGTGTCACAGACATTGGTCCAAATTGCACCATATACATATTTTTATTTTTTTAAAATTAAAAGGGCCAAAATATACGCAAGTAATATAACCTTTTATAAAATATAAAAAGGTCATTTTTATAAATTTCCTAACTGAGTTGGAACCCGATTGACTTATGATACCAACTTAATAAAAGATTTTTATTAATAGTATAGGTCTCAAATAAATAAAATATATATAGACTAGAGGTGATCATGGGTTGGGCTACTCGGCCCGGCCCGACGGCCCGCCTGAAAAATGGGAGGGTTCGGGTAAAAATATAGGCCCGAAATATGGTTTGAGTAAAAAAACGAGGCCCGTTTAGAAAACGGGCCGGGCCTCGGGTAAAACTATTTTGGCCCTGGCCTGAATTATATATTAAATATGGGCCGGGCTCGTGCTTAGCAATTTTTTTCGGGCCTATTTTGGGTCGAGCCAAGCCCAGGCCTAGAAAACAGGTTTAAAATTTTGTCAGAGCCCGACCGGGTTGATCACCTCTAATATAGACAAACTTAAATGGATTTAAATTTATTATTTACAAATATAAATAAATTTAAACAAAATTTAAAACTCACATCTCGAATCGAATCAAATTTAAACAACTATTTATAATAAAAATAAATTGAATTTAAATCTGAACCAACCCAACCCTTAACACCTCTAACATTAGCGAAGATGGAGTAGATTAACTTGTTTAGAAGGCACACTGTACGAACATCTCCCAGTAGAGAGAGAGAGAGGTCACAAGCAAAATAAAAAATAAAAATCACCTTTGCTTTTACAATTTCATTTTCCAAAAAGAAAGTTATGAAGAAAACAACAATTTGTTACACTAATATGGACACCTCAACTTCTGCTTACCCGTTTCTCAAGTCAGACCACGAAATAAAATTTAAATATAAATTCAGATTCCTTCATACCGGGTTTTATCATTACACAAAAACTTAATGCTTTTAGTGTGCCAAATTGGATATTTAGATGTGGTTAGGTGAAAGATAAATCCATAGACAGCCAAAGCCATTTAGGGTTTTAGGCCATTCATTAAAAACAACAACAACAACATATTACGGACTTGGGGGGAAAACCTGCCATGGATGGATTCTTAAAACTTGGTTTCAAGGTCTTCTTCCTGCAGCTGTCTCCCTAACTTCCATCTCGTTCTTAGGTCATCTTCATTTTTAGTAAAGAAAAAAGCTGGCTCACTTTAATATAACAACAAATGTCAATATTTCAAGAATGGAAAAGACTCCATATTATATGTTTCAAATCATAAATAGAGAATATTTATTTAAAAATATCATATCATATCAATTCTAGTTTTAATTCTTTTAAATAATAATTAAAAATAGAGGATGAAATTACTGTTGAAGATTTCAACTGTGATTTGGAAGCCAAATATCTAGGGGTAACTATTTCATATATGTGCTTTTCCCAAAGCATCTATGCTAATCTTAAAAACTAGATGCTGGAACACTCAGATTTCAAGCTACAGTGTGATTAAAAGAAAAGTCATATATATGCTACAAGAATATGCACTTTTTTCCCCCTTAACTCATTCCTGGCATATTCTCCACATTAAAAGAATCAAATGCTTTAAAAAATAAAAATGTAGCTTGAGAATTTTTATAGCTCAGATTCACATAATCGAGCTTACCAAGATCCCCAGCTTTCCACTTCATGAACGCATTTCGTGTCACTGTCATGGATGCGCTCTACCAATAATACATGTATAAAAGTTTCTATGTTTTATTTTAAATATCAAAAACTTTTAAAACCACGTAATAATACAAATAAATAACATGTTAGACATTGTTAGTAAAAAGGGCGTTGTTAAAAGTAGAATCAACACAAAATAATTGGTACTTAAGTTGATGGGCACTTATCCAAACACTAAATGAGGAAATAGAAAAATATATAGATCACATGAAAATGATCATGCAATTCGATTACGCTATGTTTGTGGAGCCTAATTCAGTAAAAAGTATGTACTTTCTTCAGCAATTATAATATCAACCTACTCAATCACACACACTGTGATCATTTCTCTCACTCTTGTACTTTAAAGATACAAACCTCTCCCCACTATGATCACCCCTGTGACCACAACAGTAAAACCACAACGACATGTTTTCTTTAAAAATAGCACTCTTACACCTCTCCATAACAGATTAAGTGTCTAATTTTCAGTACATTTTCTATGATAGTCTCTCAAATATATAGACATGGATTCGAGACTTGCTTACAATCCAATATCTAATAAATCCCAATAAAATAGTAATATCTATACAATATAATAACATGTAATATATATATGATCTATTAAAGTTGTGTGACCCAAATTCTAAGAGATTGCTTGCAAGTCAAGTTAAACAAAATATATCTTCTTTCTAGAAGATTTAGTATTTATGAGTATAATATATTTAGCATTTATTAGCATAATATATTTGACTTTGATTAGAATTAGGTTTTTTCAACTTATAAATTGATGTAGTCGAAACTCCTCTTGTAATTATTTAAATTTGACATAGTGAATTTTCTTCTCCTCTGCCCGTGTTTTTTTTCGAAACGGTTTCCACGTAAAAATCTGTGGGTTCTTTATTTTTATTTATTTTTTCTTTGTGATATATTGTCGTTACCGACGTTCTATTTTCACAAATTGGTATCCGAGCTTCTGGGTTGTTCATCTCGATCATGGTAATGGCGTCTTTGAAGTATGACATTTCACTGTTGGATCGCAACACCAGATTTGCGTTGTGGCAGATTAAGATGCAAGTAGTTCTTGTGCAGATAGATTTGGAGGATGCCCTGCTAGGGATAGATAAGATGCCTTCGACATTAACAGATGAAGAGAAGAAGCGTAATGATCGAAAGGCGTTAACATAATTACATCTGTATTTGTCTAACGAAATTTTACAGGATGTGATGAAGGAGAAGACCACCGCTGCATTATGGAAGAGGCTAGAACAAATATGTATGTCGAAAACTCTAACCAGCAAGTTGCATATGAAGCAGTGTCATTATGCTTGTTTAGAGGAAGGTATGTCTGTGCACGAACATTTAACACTGTTTAAAGAAATTCTCTCAAACTTGGAGGCCATAGAGGCTCAGTATGATAAGGAAGATCTAAGGTTGATTATACTTTGTTCGTTGCCCCCGTCTTATTCAACCTTTAGAGACACGATTTTATATAGCTGCGAGTCTTTCATAATTGATGAGGTTTATGATTCTTTGAGCTCGTATGATAAGATGAAGCATCTTGTGATTAAACTCGACTCTAAGGGAGAGAGTTTTATTATTCGTGGGAGACAAGAATGGAATACTGATGATGATCGTGGAAGGACACAGGAACGAAATCCTCGTGGTAAATCTAAGGGTAGATCGAAGTCTTCAAATAGAGGTAAAACTTTTAACTTCTGCAAGAAGAAAAGACTCATTAAATCTAAGTGCTATAAGCTATAGAACAATATCAAAAGGGAGGCTACGAATCAAAAGGGAAAACAACCAAAAAATTCCAGTGAAGCTGATATTGTAGAAGACTACAGCGATGGTGAACTTCTAGTCGCTTTTATCAATAATTCTAAAGTGAGCGAGGAGTGGATCCTTGATTCAGGCTTCACCTTTCACATGAGTTCCAATCGGGACTAGTTTACAACTTACAAAACAGTGTCTGAAGGTGTTATTTTGATAGGAAATAATGTTTCGTGTAAAATTACAGGTGTTGGAACGATTAAAGTTAAGATGTTTGACAGAGTTGTCAGAACACTTAGTGATGTGCGACATGTTCCAGAATTGAAGAGAAATTTAATTTCGTTGAGTACTCTTGATTTAAAAGGGTATAAATATACAGCTGAAAGTAGGGTTTTGAAGATTTCCAAAGGTTCCTTCGTTGTGATGAAAGGGCAGAGAAAGACTGTCAAGTTATATGTTTTGCAGGGTTCTACTGTTACTGGTGATGCAGTTGTCGTTTCCTCTTCTTTGTCAGATGATGATATCACTAAACTTTGGCATATGCGCCTAGGGCATATGAGTGAGAATGGCATGACGAAATTGAGCAAAAGAGGACTTCTTGATGGGTAAGGAATTTGCAAACTAAAGTTCTGCGAGCACTGCATTTTTGGGAAGCAAAAGAGAGTTCGATTCACTAGAGGAATCCATAAAACGAAGGGAACGTTGGAGTATATTCATTTTGATCTGTGGGGGTCATCCAAAGTGCCTTCGAGAGGTGAAGCTAATTATATGCTAACTTTTATTGATTATTTTTTCAGAAAAGTTTGGGTGTTCTTCCTAAAGTAGAAAAGTGATGTGTTTTTCACATTTAAGTCTTGAAAAACTATGATTGAAAAACAGACGGGAAAATAAATAAAATACTTTCACACAGACAATGGCTTAGAGTTCTGTTCTGATGAGTTTAATAAATTGTGCAAGTTAGAAGGGATCGTGTGACACTTGATAGTTCGTCATATGATACGCCCCGGCCTCGGTGATGAGAGTCGAGTCGTTGATGTACTCGATCGTGAATTGGAGTAATATCAAGGTTTGTCGAAGATAGGTTAAGAAAGAAGGGATAAAGGCTCAAATTTAGTTCAAAAGGGGTTATGAAGTGTATTGAGGATGATAGGTGAATGAAAACCAAGTATTCAAGTTGAACCAACACAATATAAGTGTGTTAACCCGGGACTTATACGAATACTTAGGAAAGGTCAAATGTTGTATGGATGGAAAACGAATAAAATGGAACCTTGACCCACTATCAAAGATGATAGGAACCTCGGTATAACTTGAACGCCACACTTTGGATGCAAAGTGATAAGTTCGGATAAGAAGAATGGGTTGACGCCACAAGGGTTACTTGATAAGTCAAACTAGTCTTTGGAGAACAATGAGAGTTGTAAACAATCTCACAAAATGTAAAAACATTAATTCAAGGTTCTTCCCATTTTACAATGAAATTTAACACATATTTATAGGCAAAACAAAAGGGTAGCCGAATGGGTAAAATTGGAAGCCAAATTCGGCCATGGTGCTTCCTTAATTTGTTTCTTAAATTATGCGTGATGTTGGCCAAATGCTTCCTTAAATTCTTCCATGAATTATGCATGATGTTGGTCAAATGCTTCCTCAAATTCTTCCATGAATTATGCATGATGTTGGTCAAATGCTTCCTCAAATTCTTCCATGAATTATGCATGATGTTGGTCAAGTGCTTCCTTAATTTGTTCCATAAATTATGTATGATGTTGGTCAAATGCTTCCTTAATTTCATGCCGTTCACCTCCACATTAATTCGGCTTTTATGCTTGTTGCAGTCCACCTCTTCTTTGCCGTCCATGTACATTGTCCTAGCAAATTCAACAAATTTACTTAGCTTAAATCGCACACATTAAATAATTGTAATAAGGCAAACACATTTATGCTAGGTAATAATTAAAACAATTTAAACATGCAATAAACAAACATAATTAAAATGTCCAGATTTCTTAATTAAACACTTAGTAATTATTTGAGCTAAAATAACTAACTCAACTAATTAATTTATTCCGGCAAATTAAATTAAAAGAGCTAAAGAGCTAATAACGAGCTCAACGAGTTAAATTGAGCTTGAATGAGCTGACTTGAGCACGAATGAGCTAACTTGAGCTCGAATGAGTTGAACCACACGAAAAGAAATTCAAATGAGCTAAAAATTAGCTTCATCTTGCACTTGGGGCCCTCGTGTTTAGGCCAATCTCGACGGCGTTGGGTTGTGACATTACATGATGCGATCAGGATCACATCATCATACTCCTTAGCAAAACAGCGTTGTAGAACGAATAAACAGAACGATCATGGAGAAGGTTCGATATATGTTGTTAAATGCCAATTTACCAAAGTCGTTTTGGGCTAAAGTAGCCTCCACTGCATGTTTTTTGATCAATCGATCTCTATCTGTTGCCATTGAGAAAAAGACTCAACAAGAGGTATGGTCTAGTAATCCTACTGACTATTCTGATTTAAAGATATTTGGGTTTCCTATGTATGCTCATGTTGATAATGGAAAATTGGAACCGAGATCCATTAAATGTGTTTTTCTTGGTTATAAAGCTGGTGTAAAAGGGTATAAGTTATGGTGTCCTGAAAATAGAAAAGTTGTGATTAGCAGACATATTGTTTTTTGATGAAACCGCTATACTACCTAACTTATCTCTTAAAGACTCTTCCAATAAAGAAAATCAAAAGTAGGTGGAGCATCAGATTAATTTAAAATCTACAACAGAGTAGACTCCTCAAACTAGTACAAAAATTTAGAATATAGTTGCTTCTTTACCACAATACTTTATCGCCAAAAACAGAACTAGAAGAGAAATTAAACCTCCAAAGAAGTATGCCAAGACTGATCTAGTTGCTTATGCTTTAAATGTGGCTGAAGATATAGACGCAAACCAATAACCATCTAATTATTTTGAGGCGGTTAGCTGGGAAGACTTAGAAATGTGGATGTTTGCTATGCAAGAGGAGAGAGAATCACTCCACAAAAATATAACATGGGATCTTGTGAAACTTCCTAAAGGTAAAAAGGTTGTTCGTTGTAAATGGGTGTTTAAAAAGAAAGAAGGGACTCTAGGAGTTGAAGAACCCAGATATAAAGCAAAATTTATTGCAAAGAGTTACAGTCAAATTCCAGGAGTGGACTTCACAGATGTGTTCTCCCCAGTTGTGAAGCATAGTTCGATTCGAGCTTTGCTTGGTATTGTGGCCATGCATAATTTGGAGCTTAAGTAGTTAGATGTAAAAATTGTATTTTTACATGGAGAACTTGAGGAGGATATTTACATGCAACAACCAGAGGGTTTTACAGTCTTAGAAAAAGAGGACTATTTTGCTTGCTAAAAAAGTCCATTTACGGTTTGAAACAGTCACCAAGACAATGGTACAAGAGGTTTGATTCCTTTATGACTTCTCATGATTTCAAAAGAAGTAATTTTGACAGTTGTGTTTACTTTAAGAAAAACAGTGATGGTTCTTTTGTGTATCTACTCATTTACGTTGATGACATATTGATAGCAGCAAAAGATAAATGAGAGATAAGAAAAGTCAAAGCTCAACTAAGTGAAGAATTTGAGATTAAAGATTTGGGACCAGCAA
This sequence comes from Gossypium hirsutum, assembly GCF_007990345.1. NCBI lineage: Eukaryota > Viridiplantae > Streptophyta > Magnoliopsida > Malvales > Malvaceae > Gossypium > Gossypium hirsutum. The sequence goes on from NC_053441.1 coordinate 21,232,726, forward strand.
AGAAGATAATTGGTATAGAGATTCTTAGAGATAGAAAAGTAAGTAAATTGTACCTAAGTCAGAAGGGGTACATTGAGAAAGTTCTTTGCAGGTTCAATATGCAGAGTGCTAAGCCTGTTAGTACTTCTTTAGCAACCCATTTCAGACTTTCATCGGCTTTGTCTCCACAATCAGATGATGAGATTGAGTACATGTCACATGTTCCATACTCTAGTGCAGTGGGATCTCTAATGTATGCTACGGTTTGTTCACGTCCAGATTTATCATATGCAGTTAGTGTAGTTAGCAGATACATGGCGAATCCCGGTAAAGAACATTGGAAAGTAGTTCAGTGGATTTTAATATGCTTATGAGGTACTATTGATGTTTGCTTACAGTTTGGAAGAACTAGAGATGGAGTCATTGGGTATGTTGATGTTGATTTTGCTGGAGACCTTGATAGAAGAAGATCTCTCACATGTTATATCTTTACAATTGGAGGTTGTGCAATCAGTTGGAAAGCCACTTTGCAAACTACAGTCGCTTTGTCTACCACTAAAGCTGAGTACATGGCGATTACTGAGGCTTGTAAAGAAGCTATTTGGTTGAAGAGACTCTTTAGTGAACTTAATGAAGACCTTCAAATCAGTAAAGTATTTTGTGACAGTCTGAGTGTCATCTTCCTTACAAAAAAAATCAAATGTTTCATGAGAGAACAAAACACATTGATGTTCTATATCATTTTGTTCATGATATTAATGCTCATGGTGATATTGTTGTGAGCAAAATTAGTACTAATGAAAATCCTGCAAATATGATGACTAAGTCACTTCCTATAACCAAGTTTGAGCATTGCTTAGACTTGGTTGGTGTTCATTGTTGAAGTTAAACCCTTAAGGGGTTTTATGGAAGAGGTGAAAAATTTGTTCGTTGATAATTTGTGTCAATGTGGAGATTGTTAGAGTTGTGTAACCTAAATTCTAAGAGATTACTTGCAAGTCAAGTTAAACAAAATATATCTTCTTTCTAGAAGGTTTAGTATTTATGAGTATAATATATTTAGCATTTATTAGCATAATATATTTGACTTTGATTAGAATTAGGTTTTTTCAACCGATAAATAGATGTAGTCGAAACTCCTATTGTAATAATTCGAATTTGACATAGTAAATTTTCTTCTCCTCTGCTTGTGGTTTTTTTCTCGAAAGACTTTCCACGTAAAAATATGTGTGTTCTTTATTTTTATTTCTCTTTTCTTTGTGATATATTGTCATTACCGGCATTCTACTTTCACATGAACTCTTAGCAACTTAAAATTGTAATCCAATTTAAAATCCATAATCCAAGAGATTGTTTTGAGAAATTTCAACCCAAATCAATTATCAATATTCATACTCCATAGCAGTATGATCTTCCGTAACAAGTTAGATGCTTACCAAGAAATCAACATAGCCCAAATATAATGTTTAATAAATTGTCAACAACTAAATATGAAAATTGTCACCACAAAAATTAGGTGGATAGGGGAGTAGACACTTCCTTCAATACTAAATTATCAATTATATATATTAATAGAAACAATGATAACATACAATATATTTGAACTATATGTAATTTTATTTATACAATTTCTAAATTTTATTAATAAAATTCAATTGTAAGTCATGAAAGCCAACACCAACCATATATTACGGTATAGTTGTGATAAATTTGGCTAAGAAACTATTCTGGGAAGCATATATAATTTAGGGCTATAGTAGCTTTCTAATGCTGAATTATGGGCAGAATAATGAGAAACAGGTTGTCCCATCCAGTGCTAACCGCTTAGAAAGTTAAAATGACAAAAAAAAGGTTGAAATGATGACGGCCCATATGAATTTTTCTTACCCTCAACAATATCTCAACCAATTACGTAAAATCTGAAATAAAAGGAACTTGGAATCATAATTGTTATTTTGGGACCACTAGGCTTCACTTGAAGAGCTTATATAATTAAGGTAAGAAAACTACATACCCAAAATGGGATTTCTCAACCATGCAGCAAAACAATTAATTTTAGCGAAAGGTCATAAATTATCCAAATATACAAGTACTTTAAGAGTTGATGGTAACTGATAAACCATAGCCTTGGATATATGTGCTCCACTGCACTTTTTTTTTTGCCTTTTTAAGTTCAACTTAACTATGAGCTTAGATTTCCCAAGGACATTCGTTTACGAACGAAATAATAAATTATTTAACCACTTGAAGTGGGCATATATACAGGGGCTCAGCCAACCTCCAAAATAATTGATGCTGGATCAATGGAAGAGCAAAGGTCCGGAGACTTGACTCATCAGCTTTGGAGATCCATTCAACACTTGGCTCCATCTAGATTTCTGGTTTTGCTTTATGTATATAGAATCTGTAGCTTTATTTTGTTTTTCTTCGTAAGTTCTCTTGATTTTCTTTTAATTATTCCACCGTCCTCTTCTTCTTCTTCTTCTTCTTCTCCTATATGAATAAAAGAGGAGGCATCTTACTAGCATTCTGTCTGATTTTGTTTTCTCTCCCTCTCATAATGTGTGTAAACACAAAATGCATACTTTTTTTTTCCCATCGAATCGTGCCTCTATTTGCTGCCATTTGTTTTACTTTGTTTGATAATAAGGAGGAGAATAATTTCAATTTTAATCTTATCTTTTTTTATCAAAATTCAAAAGGGAAGAGCAATATAAAATATAAGCGTATAGCTAGTGATACTCTTGTTGTGTATTAAAATCACCCATCAAATTATTAATAAATATCCAATCTGCAGTTATTTTTTAAGGTAAATATTAAATCATGGCAACATGGTCCCGTACGTAAGAGCGGCATGTTTGACCTCATTTAAAGCGGCACCATTGGTATAATAATAATAAACAACCTTCTTGTCTGGGTAATACAAAACGCAAACCAAGCGTAGATAAAAGTGAAAACTCAGTTTACTAAAAACAAAACCAGATTCCATTAAATGTACTTTAATTGTGAAAATAAATATTAGACAGTACTATACAACTACTACACAGATTTCCAGCAGATTGTATACTATTGTGCCACAGCAGCAGCCTCTCTACCATTGGAAGTTGAAGCATATGGCATTTTCTTTTTCCTTTTTTGAATTTAGTATATGTCGTTTTCAAGTTACAACTATATATTCTGTATAAGGTTTATATAATCTTAATTTTTTTTATATAACATTTAGGGTTGTCGATTCAAGTTTAAATTAAATTCAAACTTAATTTCGATGAAAATAATTTAAATTTTATATGTACTTTAATTTTAATAAATTATGTATACCAATTTCATTTAAATAATTTGATTTTGCCGGGAGTTAACTTTTTTTACATTTTGACCTACTCAATATTTAACTAAATTACATAATATTTATTATCAATTATTTATATGTAGCCAAGGACTAACCAGTAATGACAATGAGTAAGTGGATCCCTCCCCAAGTTAGTATAATGGTATTATTGAATATTTTTTTTGACAATTTTTTATAATAATTAATATTATTTTTTAAATTAAATATAAAATTATGTAGTTATGTGATTATATTTTATATTACCAATCATTATATAAAAAAATGTCATATAATTACACTCTGTTAATTAAGTATATTTTTAAAAAACTCCTTATAATTACAAAATAACGAAATTATTATCCTAATAATTATACTTCCATTAATATACAGACACACTCTAATTATTCAAATATGTGATATATAAATACAATTAGGCTTTCTGAAATGGACATATAATGATTGCTTGGGAAGTATTTTTTAATTTTGGGGTCAGAGGTACGTAATTATTTTTCTACCAATTTAATGTGAGATGATGCCCAAAACTCCCTCCGTCCAAATATAAAATCTCCGTTTCTAATTGGCACTTAAAAACTGAAAACAAACTAAAGCCGTCATTGGGGAGTTTTAGAGTATCCTAAGCTTACCGTATCATTTATACACATAATTTAATTTTATTATTAGTATGACGTGGACTTGCCGAAATGAAGGGCTGAGATTCATTCCTGGGTTTCTGGCTCTTCTTTTATCTGCCCCATCTCCACTTCTCCACTTCTTCACCTGTCTGTTTTCCCTTTGGAGACCTTTTTGTCAAGAAAATAACGAAAGAAGAAGATGCAGCTAGGGAAGAGACCGAGGCCGAGGCAACCGATGAAGAGAACGACAAGCTTGATGGAGATCACTTTTGATCTAAACACAAGCAACGTTGCTGAAGCAGCTCCACCGCCTGATCCACTTAACCCTTTTAAAAACCACCCTAAACAGCAAGCTGGCGTTTGGGGTCCACAGATACAGGCTGATGATGGAGGTTTAGATCAGCGGTCCTTGGCGACGGTGTCACCTAGAGTTCATAGGAGACACTTAGCTGATTTTATGGAAACCCCTCATTTCTTAAGGTCTTGCGGTCTTTGCAGACGTCGCCTTGTTCCTGGACGTGATATTTATATGTACAGGTTATTTATTTATTTTTCCCTTCCTCCTCTTTTTCTTTCTTTCTTTCTTTTAAAAAAATGGTATATTTTGATTAAATATATATATGTTTAGTACATTATCTGACAATTTTTTTATAAAGTAAGAACAAAGTTGGAATCTTAAATCTCAACTTCAGAAAAGTAGAAGAATTTCTAGATCATGTCTAGATTATTGATGTCAGAAACTTTCAATTGCCTGGTTTTTTGTTTAATAGATTGAATTTAATATTTATTTTGGGGTAAAACTTAATGATAGACAATTTATTTGGTTGGAAAATTCAAGTTCAATCTTTTTCATGATGAATCATTATCATTACACGATTAACTCATGATGGAACTTTATTTATTTGCTTAATTGCAGGGGTGATAGTGCATTTTGCAGCCTAGAGTGCAGGCAACAACAGATGAACCAAGACGAGAAAAGAGAGAAATGTTCGATAGCATCCAAGAAACAAGCCGCCGCTTCATCTGTTGCCAGATCCGGTGTCTCCGCCAAAGGCGAGACGGTTGCCGCCGTACAGTTATATTAATTAGCGTGGCCAAAAAGGAATTTTACCAAGCCCAATTTCCATGCTACTAGAAGGAATCAATATATATGTATGTATGGGGAGTGCAAGTTTTAGCTTTGTAATGCTAATGGGACAAGTTTTGGACATGTTATTTTCTGTGGATCCAAAAATGATCAAAATCATACCCCCAAAGTCTAAATCCCTACCTTTTCCTATAATATCTTCTTATTTTTGTTAGTACTTAATGCAAGAAAAAATTGCAGCTCTAAGTAGGTTTTGAATATTAGTTCTTCATTCTTTTTTTTTTGGTTGTTTTCTCTACTGGTCTTATTAATTGCTTCAAGGGTTGATGAAGAACCAATGGTGGAGCTATGGGGGCTGACAGATGTTTTGTACCCATTAAAATAGAAAATTTTTCATTCAGGTTTTTTATAATTTATAAAATTTTAAATTAGAAATTATAAAATTACACTTACGCTTTTTCAAAAATGATAAAAATTTAATTTAATTTTTTAAAAATTATAAAAATATAAATTATTAAAATAATAAAATTACATATTTACTATTATAAAAATATACAATTTAATTCTGACCGCACTAATGAAAGAAAAATTGCAATAGAACGAAAAGAAGAATATTTTATGAATAAATACATATTGTAGCAATAATTGTCCTAAGGATGGAAAATTTGTTCCCTTTATTATATTAGATGACTAAGTTTTAATTGCATAATAAATTAATTTTTTAAGAGAAATTAAATCCGAAGCACAAAATCTTTAAAGAAATAAAATTAAAAGAGAAATGATTTACATAAAAGGGAATTTGCTGCTAATATGATACTGACAATTGAGTAGTGGTGTGGCTTAGTCAGCTTTGCATGGAAATTTGCACAAAGTGAATGTAAGAAATAAAATGAGGAACAAAATGAAACACATTATTGTTATCAAAATGGTAGGCAATTGTTTGTTTCATTTCTTATGTTGTTGTTAAATAAGGAGAAGATCCATTGAAGGGCTCAAAAGCCGAAACCCTAATTAAAATCACAATGTGCAAAGTTTATTGTGAATACCAATCCAGCGTGTAGTTGTCTTCTTTAAAATGACCTTTCCCGTTTAAAAGAGTTAAATGCCATCCAATCAATCCACCACTTCACAGCCCATGCTTAAATCAATATTCTAATCATTTCATAAGCATTTAACACCTTTATTACATTAAATACACAACTCTCAACTCACCCTTTACTTCTCCATGCAATAGTCAACAAAACTATATTGGTAGCTTATCTACTTATTAGTAAATTTCTGTTTTAGTTATTAAATTATAAAAATTTATTAAATGATCACTCAATTATTTAATTTTGTCTTTTTCTTTTTTTACCATCGGCTGTTAAATAATTAACGGAAAGAGGATGTGATAGTTTTTAAAATTAGTATAATAATAAGTTTAGCTGTAACGCCCCAAAAATTTGAGTGTTGTTTGCTAAATCTTGTTATAATTAAGTTTTTGTAACTGTGGCTAAGTGCTCTACTTGTATGGTCTAGGGTGGGGGTTCAATTCTTTCTTTTGGGGTTTTGCTATTTATTTTGGTTTAACCCCGATCCTTAACTTCTTGGATTAAGTTTAATTTTGTGTGTTTTTATGTTAAGAATGAGTATGTTGGTTCAATGGTTAAACTTTTGTATACTTGTGGTCTTGAGTTCAATATTGACATAAGTGAAGAGGACTTTTTTTTTACACGGTGTGATAATTAGTTCACTTTTAATTAATTAAATATGTTTAAACAAAAGAAAGTTTTCCCTCTTACGTTCTTCCTTCCATTTTTTGTTTTCATTTTTGTTTTCATTTTATTTATTTTTGTTCTTGCTCGGTATTTTGTGACCTTCTTTTTACTTTGTTGTGGTGTGATTTATTAAATTATGTCATTCTGTGTTCGATTTCATTCGTTAAGGTAAGATTTTACGGGTTAATTCATTGTTTGTGTTGGATTCGTTGTAAATTGGAGTTTTTCCTTCAAATTCCATTGTTGTGTTTTAATTTCTCTTGTCTTGGTTGTTGTTTCAATATGTTAGGGGAAGATCAAAAGACGCCTAATGTTCCTCCTCCTACCTAGGATTTGAGTGTGTGTTGTTGGTTCGCAGGTAAGTATATTTTGTTCGTTTGAGGGTTGTGTGTCGAAGTTTTAGATGAAGGTTGATGGTGGTTTATTTAGCATTTAGTTCGATTGTTTCGTTAAATTGGTTATTTGATGGTCGTTTTTAGGTTCCAATTTCCCCGTATTGCTCTAGCATCGAATCTATACCAGGTGTGTAACGAAAACTCGAAACTTACTAATGAAAGAGGCTGAAAAACATGGTTGTCGACGTCACACGATCGTATATGAGGTCGTGTAACTCACTATTTTGGCTTTAGGGTCACACAGGCTAGGGACACAGGCATGTGTCTAAGCCTTGTAACTTATTGTTTTAGCTTTAGAGTCAAACGGGCTAAGGACACAAGCCTGTGTCTAGGCCATGTAACTCACTATTTTGGCTTTAGAGTCACCCGGGCTAGAGACACGGACGTGTGTCCAAGCTGTGTAACTCATTGTTTTGGAGTTTGAGTCGCACAGGCCAAGGACACGGGCGTATGTCCAGGTCGTATGAGATGTATTTAAGTTCTTGAGTCACACAGACATGTGTGGGGCTGTGTGCCAAACTGTCTAACTCATTGTTTGAGCCACACGATCGTGTGCCAGGCCGTGTAAACCACAAGGGCCAGCCATCCAGGCTGTGTGAATCCACACGAGCGTGTTGGTCAAATTCTAATTTTTTTCCTAAGATCGTAAATGTTGTTCAAATCAAACGTAGGTCTACCATAGGGTCCGTATGGTCTAATTTAGGCAAGAAAATTAGTTATCTGATGATTTGTTACTGAATATTCTGTTGTTTACATACATGTATTGACGTGATACCTGATAAATAAGTGCAACAACATTACATGATTATGGTCTGAATTGGTATTACCAAATACGTATATCTGATATCTGTTAAATCTGTATCTGCATTGGGTTGAGAGTGTATAAAAGAGGAAGTGTGGCAGTTTAATAATCTATAGATTTTAGTGGCTGAGCCACAAGCTTATATATGATTCTGGCAGTTTATCGCGTTTTGATCTGGCAGATAGTTTGTAATCATTTTGAAATGTGTCATATTGACACTCAGTGGTGTGTGAGGCTGGATGAGTATTTGATACCCTAAATGGTGTGCTGGGATGGTCAGAGATAGTGTGTAGTAGATGAGGGTAAGACTCTGCATTTGTATCTGAATCTGAAACTGTATCTAATATGTTCCGTTTTTAAATCTGTAACTGTATATGATATGTTCTGTATCTATTTCTGATTATGATATCCGACTAAATAATATCTGAAAGTGAGATCCGTCTGTACATATTTAGTTCATAAGTTACACACTGAATGTGTAAACTCACTTCGACTGTTGTTTGAATTTCAGGTAATCCTCAGACTTGATCAGGTCAGTGTGTTGAGAGCTCAGCTAGATTGTTTAACTAACTTGTTATGATATTTGGTTTTACGTTGTTACTATCTTTCTGGGTTTGTGGACTTTAAATGTTTGGTTTTACATTCTGATTATAAACTTTTAGATGTCTTGGATTGTCTAAACTATAATTATTAAGGGTTGGATTTTTTTCTATGAAAGAGTTGATGTAGCTCTCCAGACTTGGTCATATTGTCTAGGCTGAATTTGGAGTGTTACATTTAGTGGTATTAGAGTCAGGTTTCAAAAACCGGGCTGTGTTTTCTGGGCTCTCGTTTTTATGAAAAGTATGGTTTTGAATAAAACGTTTATATGATTAACTCTGAAAACTAATTTTATTAAAGACCGAGCCACTGACGTTGAACCTTGTTGGATCGCCAGCACCCCTACGGCGCAGCGGAAAAATTTAATAATCGGCGACCCTAACCACGGATCCATGTGTGAGGAACGAATCAGGGTGAAAAGGGTTACGAAATTACCTAATGCTGTTATGAGTAGACAGCAACTTCTCAACAACGTGTAGTCTGATCTACAGTCGAACTAAGCCGCAATCTATCGAGACTCTGACCTCTACGTGATCCACCCAGTTGACTACGAACGGAAGAAATCCCCAAAACAGTTTTGAGAGTGAATTTTCTTTAACGGCTGCTAGACCAAAACAAAGAAAAACGGGATACTTATATCCTTATTATTTATTTTTAGGGTTTTTATTTATGAATTAAAATAAATATAATAATATTTTAAACCGAAAATTATAATTACATTAATTATAATATAATTTCGGTAAACCATATATTTATTTGAATTCACATGCTAACCTCATTATGTGTACAACAACCTTGTACATAATGTGTTGGAAATCGAATTAAATTAATTCTATAATTAATTTAATTCAAGTGACACCTAAAAACAATACCAACTATGGTTTATTCCGTTCATTTTAACTATAGGGTGTGACCCTGTAGGTTCTTGTAACGTTAACAGAAATACTAGAACGATTCCAATGTTACAAACAATGAGTGGCATCTAGCAATGCATCATTGCTACCTAAGTCACAAGAGATCATGATTCAACATAACCTTTTATGATTAACCTTTTATGCAATAATCCTTAAGTCATTTATCTCTGGATTGGACACAAGTCATGGAATAGTCACACTTGTATAGTCCATTCTATGTTCCTTGATATTTTAAGCAGACTACGATATACAAATAAGTATGACATCTCATATCAACTTATTTGAGCATGGCCATGCATTTCTAGTCTCACTTAATAAGTGGCCTAAGATATTACTCCCATTATGTAGGAGGGACTTATTCTATATCGACCAACCATATCCCTCTACATTGATTGTGGTATATCTAACACCAGCCTTTATAGAACAACCAGTTACGGTGTACGTTTGACTGTATCAAAATATACTACTCACGATGTTGAGATTATGATGATCTCAAGTCTGAGGATCATATACATATTAATCACTATGAGTAATGTCGTGACAATTACATAATAATCCAAGAAACATACTCATAATGGGTCAATCCAATATGTTGTTCTCTAACACACATATTCATGCATCGATTCTGATATTCCATATCAATGATAACTCTTTATCATCAATCAACTACATGTTAGTCTTAATGCATTATTGTTATTGTTGTCCTATCCAACAATAATACTTGACTAAGAATCTTTTAAGAATAATCATATTATTCTTAGGACATTATTAGAAAAGAGTTTATTTATACACACAGAAAAGAAACTGAAATAATAATGGTAATGCCTTATATTAATAAACATGATAAATCAAGTATGTTATTACAACCATCTCATGATTGATCTTTGGGCATACTCTGACAATCTCTCACTAGCACTAAGACCAATCACTTATATATCTAATACCAAGTGACTTAGTGTGACGATCATGCTTCTGCTGTGTCAGAGGCTTGGTCAAGGGATCAACAATGTTATCATCTATAGGTACTCTGCATGTCTCTACATCCCCTCGATCGATAATCTTTCGAATAAGATGATAGCGCCTAAGTATATGTTTGGATCGCTGGTGAGATCTAGGTTCTTTAGCTTATGCAATGGCTCCATTGTTATCATATCGGAGTTCTATAGCATCCGATATGCTAGGCACAACCCCTAGTTCAGTAATAAACTTTTTGATCCAAACTGCTTCTTTTGCTGCCTCACTGGTTGCAATATACTCGGCCTCTGTTGTAGAATCGGCTACTGTACTTTGCTTTGAACTCTTCCAGCTCACAGCACCACCATTAAGGCAAAACACAAAACCTGATTGTGATCGAGAATCGTCCTTATCGGTTTGGAAGCTGGCATCAGTGTAACCTTTTACACTTAACTCTTCCTCACCTCCATATATTAGAAAAGTATCCTTAGTCATTCTCAAGTACTTAAGGATATTCTTGACTGTGGTCCAATGACATTCACCAGGATCTACTTGGTATCTGCTCGTCATACTTAAGGCATATGAGACATCTGGACGGGTACATAACATGACATACATGATAGATCTAATAGCGAAGCCTATGGAATTTTACTCATGCGTTCTCTCTCTTGTGGAGTTGAAGGACACATTTCCTTCGAGAGTGAAATACCATGTCTCATAGGTAGGAATCATTTCTTAGATTCTTCCATACTGAACCTTTTCAGTACTTTATCTATGTATGTACTTTGGCTTAGACCTAATAGTCGTCTTGATCTATCTCTATAGATCTTTACTCCTAAGATGTAAGTGGCTTCACCCAAGTCCTTCATGGAAAAACAACTTCCTAACCAAGTCTTAATAGACTGCAGGGTAGGTATGTCATTTCCTATGATAAGTATGTCATCCACATACAGTACCAAAAATGTAATAGTGCTCCCACTAACTTTCTTATAAACACATGGCTCATCTTCATTTTTGATAAAACCAAACTCTTTGATTGCATCATTAAAACGAAGATTCCAACTTCGAGAAGCTTGCTTTAATCCATAAATGGATCTTTGTAGCTTACATACCTTTCCAACATCCTTTGGATTGTCAAAACCTTCAGGTTATGTCATGTACACATCCTCTTCAAGTTTCCCATTAAGGAAAGCTGTTTTGACATCCATCTGCCAGATTTCATAGTCATGAAATGCAGCTATAGCAAGTAAGATCCTGATGGATTTAAACATAGCTACAGGGAAAAATTTTCATCATAGTCAACACCATGAACTTGGCGAAACCCTTTAGCGACTAATCGCCCCTTGTATGTTTGTACATTACCATCCATGTCTGTTTTCTTTTTGAAAACCCACTTGCACCCTATGGGCTTAACCCCTTCGGGTGGGTCAACCAAAGTCCATACTTGGTTTTCATACATGGAATCCATCTAAGATATCATGGCTTCAAGCCATTTCTTAGAGTCTGGGCTCGTCACCGCTTCTTGATAAGTCCTAGGCTCATCTTGATCTATAAGTAGAACGTTACCATGCGTTGTAATGAGAAATCCATATCTCTCGGGTGCTTGGCGTTCTCTTAAAGATCTACGCGGTGGTTGTGTTTCTACAGCAATTACTTATTCCTCAATCCCTTGTGGAACTTGCTGTTGTTCTATCTCTGGTTCAGTGGTATTTTGCGATTCTTGAACTTCATCAAGTTCAATCTTTTTCCCACTTCCTTTTCTAGAAACAAATTCTCTCTCTAGGAAGACACCAGTCCGAGCAACAAGTATTTTGTTCTCAGTGGGATTAAAGAAATAATATCCTTTGGTTTCTTTTGGATACCCAACAAAAATACATTTTTCAGATTTGGGTTCAAGCTTAGTAGACGTCTGAAGTTTAACATAAGCTTCGCAACCCCAAATTTTTATAAAAAAAATACTGAGACGTTTCCCAGTCCACATCTCATATGGTGTCTTTTGAATCGATTTAGATGGAACACGATTTAGTGTGAAAGCAGCTGTCTCAAGTGCATGTCCCCAAAAGGAAGTCGACAGATCAGCATGACTCATCATGGATCGAACCATGTCTAACAAAGTTCGATTTCTTCTTTCAGAAACTCCATTCCATTGAGGAGTACCAGGAGGAGTAAGTTGTGAGACAATCCCACATTGCTTCAAAAGATCATCAAACTCTAAGCTCATATACTCCCCACCTCGATCAGATCGAAGTGTCTTGATAGTTTTTCCTAGTTGATTTTGTACTTCATTTTTGAATTCCTTAAACTTTTTAAGGGATTCAGACTTATGGCGTATGAGATAGACATACCCATATCTACTGAAATCATCAGTGAAAGTAATGAAGTAGTGAAATCCTCCTCTAGCCTATGTATTTATTGGCCCACATACATCAGAATGTATTAAGCCCAATAAATCACTAGCTCATTCACTTTTACCAGTAAAAGGAGATTTAGTCATTTTTCCCAATAAGCAAGATTCATATACATCAATTTGTTCAAAAACAAATGAATCCAAGAGACCATCTTTATGGAGCTTGGATATGCGTTCCTCACTTATGTGGCCCAAACGACAATGCCATAGATAAGTTTGATTTGAGTAATTTATTTTTGGTCTTTTAGTATTTATGTTGTAGATGGGATTTGTTTGATCTAAAATATAGAGGCCATTAATCAATTGTGCCGAACCATAGTAAACATTATTGAGATAAAAGGAACAACAATTATTCTTAATAATTATCTCAAAACCAATTTTGTCTAAACAAGAAATTGAAATAATGTTTTTAGTCAAACTGGGCACATAATAGCAATCCTCTAAACATAAACCAAGTCCACTAGGCAAAGATAAATTATATGTTCCTACAGCTAATGCAGCAACTTTTGCACCATTTCCAACTCGTAGGTCCACATCTCCTTTAGCCAAATTCTTACTCCTTTGCAGTCCCTGTACAGAAGTACAAATGTGAGAACCACAACCAGTATCTAATACCCATGAAGTAGTAGTTGATAAATTAATATCAATAACATAAATACCTGAAGCAGACGTTCCGCTTATTTTGACCTTCTTGACTTCCTCAAGATAGATAGGGCAGTTCCGCTTCCAATGTCCAATCACACCACAATGAAAACAGTTTCCTTCCTTAGCCACCCCTCCTTTAGGTTTCAATGCAGCCTTAACTTTTCCAGGCTTGGGCCTACCTTTTCCCTTGGGCTTTGTCTGAACTTTGGCCTTTCCCTTGCCCTTATTATTACGGGCCATCAGTATAGGCTTGGGTCTAACCTTTTTCATGTTGCCTTCAGCAGTTCGTAACATACTGAGCAACTGTGGCAGAGTCTTATCAATTTCATTCATATTGAAATTGAGGACAAACTGGCTATAGCTATCCGGCAACGATTGCAGAATAACATCAGTGGCCAACTCTTGGCTCAATGGAAACCCAAGCTTAGACAGGCTTTCAATATAGCCAATCATCTTAAGGACATGAGGTCCTACTGGGCTTCCTTCAGCCAGCTTACATTGGAATAGGGCCTTAGAGATATCGAACCTCTCTTGCCGTGCTTGCCCCTGATAAAATTCTTTCAGGTGCTCAATCATTTCATAAGCAACCATGTCCTCATGTTGCTTCTGAAGCTCAGGATTCATAGTGGCAAGCATAAGACATCCAACGTCTACCATGTCATTGAGATGCTTCCTGTAAGCATCTCTATCAGCCCTCGAGGAATTAGCGGGTGGTTCGTTAGGAACTGGTTGTTCAATGACATATAATTTTCGTTCTTGTTTGAGGACAATCCTCAAGTTACGGAACCAGTCAAGAAAATTTAAACCATTCAACTTGTCCTTCTCAAGGACCGATCGTAATGATAGTGTATTTGTGTTTGCAGCCATAATATATCTACAACAATGAAATTATGCGTGTAAAAATTTATCAAATTTATATCAATCATTAAAAGGACTTAATTAAATGATGTTCCCACTATTTTATTACAAAACTAATACCCTCATAGATTAGTTTCGGAAAGACTTTCTCGAAAAGTATTTCAAGTGGGTTAAGGATCCATATTTCACCTCCTCTTAAGTCAGTTTTGGCTTTACTCTCAAGATTACGGTTATCTAGGTAAGCAACACTTTGCTAATTACATCATATGTAATTCCTAAAATTTGGTAAACAACTCTTGTTCTAATCATCTTATGATTTATCCAAATTACTCGCCTCTAGGTTTCTAATCCTATTAGAATAACCTAGTTAAGTCATTAACCAATTTTAACCAGCAAATATCACTTGTTTATTCTTCGCGTTTAACCAAGATAAATACTAGTACTTCGCTTTAGCAGAACCTACACAGTATTGATCGAGGCCTTAACGAGGGCAAAATTGGAAGGCTATGTTGACTTAATATTTTAATAGAGGGATTTTATTAAGATCATTCCATCTTTCCAATTATGGTTTACTTTAGTCCATTTAGCCATTTAATTGATCTCATCAATTAATATGGTTCAATATTATCAAATTTTAACATGCTTAAAATTTGGCATACTTTTGACATCCATAGCATCTCATACATGAATAAAGACCGAGCCACCGACGCTGAACCTATAAGTACTTCTGTCTTAGCTGTATTATTTAGCTAGAAAATATTGTAGGAACTGAACTTGTGTCTTAGGTTAAAGACTATGGTATGAACTGTGAAATGAGATATCTGATGAGAACTTTGAACTTATCTGTGAACTTTTAGCATTGTAGATAAACTGAAATAATGAATTCGCGCGGTAGTCATGGACGTAGTTCTCATTGGGCACCGCGGGAGTCGAGGGGGATCTCGAGCAAAGTCATCCTCTATGGGTAGTATGCCCGATTTGGAGACCAGCGAAACTGTTGGTACTCTTGCTGTTGAAACTGGGTTTTAGACTCCAATAACTAGGGACAACGCACTATCCCAAGCTATACTGCGTGTTTGAGAGAGGGTCGCTAGGACTTATTCTGGATATAGGAGCCAAGGGTCGGTTACTGAACGACTCTAGTCGAATGGTGCTGAGTTGTTTAGGGGTGTCACTGGATTCACCCCTATAGTGGCCGAGTACTGGTTAGAGTCCACCAAACGTATTATGAATGACATCAACTACACTCCTATACAGAAATTGAGGGGTGTCGTATATCTGCTTCGAGATAAGGCTTACCGGTGGTGGTTGATTGTTGAGCAGGGTTCCCAACCCGAACAGATCACTTGGGATTTCTTCAAGAGCGCCTTCCAAAGTAAGTATGTGGGGGCGAGTTATGTGGAGGCTGATAGACGTGATGAGCTTAGTTTAGAGTGAGAGGTCTGTGATCGGGTATGAGGCTGAGTTTCTAAGATTGAACAGGTATGCACTCGGTTTGGTTCTGAATGTCTATGAGAGGAGTATTCGGTTCGTGAAGAGACTGAGATATGATATGAGAGTTTTGATGGCTCCTCAAAGGGAGTGATTTTTTGCGGCCTTGATTGACAAGGCAAAGATAGCAGAGGAGGTGAAACGCATTGAGCGCGAGAGGAGAGACCGAGAGAGAGGTCACAATATGCTTAAGAGGGATTCAATTTTCTTAAAGTAAGGTTAGAAGTATATTCTAATTGTAACTTATATAAATGGTTTAATATAATAGATTTTGAAGAAAGCTTGAATATAACTCCTTGGATAAATATGTGTCAATGTATTCGAACTTAGATCATCTTGGACTAATAATAATATCGATATAAGTGAAATTAAGACTTAGTCGGCTATTAATCGAATTAGTAATATTGTGTTAATTTGAAATTTTGAATTTGAATTAAATTGTAAAAATAAAATGGTTATATTATAAATAAATTAGTTCACTTTCAATATAATATATTTGAAATATATATATAAAAAAATGAGTTTGTCAAATTCATAAATTTTTTAGGAATCTCAAATTCACTATTAAATGACATCCAAGAAATTTATAGATATGAAAAACAATCATGAATATTATATTTGTATATTTGATATCTCTTAATTTTCACTATTTATAAAATCTAAATTTTTTTTTTTAGTATGAGTTCTCAAACGCTATTTAAAAAAAATATTTGTGCTACAAAAACATGAAAAAAAAAATCAATTTATCAAAAAATTGAGAACATATTAAACAAAGCAAGCATCTATCAACACCATCCTTTCCACCTTACTTTCAATTTTTTTTTCCTAACTCTTATTCAAAATGAAATATAAAATTCATCAAACAGTGATCGAGTATAAATTTAAAATGGCCGAAAACAAAATCTAATTGATTTCACCTTAAATTTGTTTCTCAACCTTTTCCAAGCTAGTAATTAACCTTTGTTAACAAGGATGAGTTTGCATAGTTAAGAGCTTACTCTAATTATTGCTTCCCTTTTTCTTTTTTCTTTTTTTAAAGATTTCAACACTTGATTGGTAGAATTGGAGAAGGGATAACTTGGTGTTTGGATGCTAATAAAAAGTTTAACCACTTCTCTTTTGGCTCTAAATAATGAGTGTGGTGGTGATTTTGATGTACTAAGCAAGAAGGGTAACAATGTAGATGAAGCAAAGTTTGCATAGTTGCCTAGTAGAGGGAGAAAGAATTTGGGTATGTATCATAACAAGGGCCAAGTAGCTAGAGAGCTTAAATTATTATTGGAAATTTTAATGATGATTCCTTATGGACAAAAAAGGTCCCATCCTCAGTAATTGGTTCACAATATATGACCCACAACACATTGATCGTAAGATTACTTTTTCGTTAATAAAAAATGTAATTTGATAAAACAAGAGTTTTTAGCGTGAAGAGAAACAGAATGCAGCTACTCGATCATCTTGGTGGCATAAGTCTTCCAAAGCAAAAACACATCCGGGGACAGAACAGAACCCCGTTTAGGGTGAAGGCTCATGATTTTTGTTTTTTTCTTGATATATAACACTAAAAATTATAATTTTGTAAATTTACATCTACTTTGTCCTCCAAAAATTTAAACATGGATTGCTCCCTCTCTCATTATATTCACCCTATTAGAATACAACTAGCTCCATTAGATTCCAACCTAATTGCTTTCCTTTTTATTTATCTATTAACCCTTTTTTTTCTCCAAAATATTTATATTTATTTATTTTATTCTAAAAACTTCAAACAACTTTTTTCGAGGTTTCACGCTTTAAGGAAAAATAACTCAAACTTTTCCCAACCCACTTTGCAAGTTTTGGTGTTAAAGACAAACAAGGCAACCATAAATCATGATTTTAAATTTTAACAGAGATAAAATAGAGATAGAGCTTTTTAATTTGCAATATAAGATGTAATTTAAGTTTAGTTTATTTTTATACATCAATTTAAGATCATTCTCCCCATTAAAATTTTTTCCTTAAAAATTTAGTTATAAACTGAACACGAAAAATAATTTATTTACAAAGTAAATATTGTACTGAAAATAAACAAAATAAGTGTTCTCATTCTTCTTCAAAAGTGGAAACACAAGTATTTATATAGACACTAATTGTAATATATTTTTTTAAATGAGCAAGTATGATTCAATTGAAGGTTTGAAATTTCACCCAACTAAATTACTTATTAAGAAATAAAATAAGAGAGATATTATTGACTTTTAACTTCTACAATGTTAGAATCTCTTTAAATAAGATCACACTAAGATTTCTAAGAATTTTCATTACCTAATCTAATCTTTTCTCCAATTAAAATCTCGAGATTTGCTGCTCAAAATCCTAACAACAATGTAAGTAAATAATTAAGATATATAGGTCAAAACATGCCAATAAATAAGACAAGTTCCATAATATCTAGTTAAAAAGTGAATTGCAACTTGCTTTTCATATGTGATGTGCAACTAGCATTAACAACCTCCGCCTTTGCATTTGTAACCAAAAACCTTGCACCAAACTTTGTCGAACAAGGGATGTATGAAGCTTAAAATAAATATTTTCTAACTCTTCTTAAATGTCATCTTGTAACACCCTTTACCCAACCCGATCGACAGGCCTAAACCATAAGATGCTACATTTATTGCCGAAGCAACTACAATAAATTTCAATCAAAATAACATGCTTACTTGTATATAACACAATTCAAAATAACGTATAATCATTTTCAAGTCTTATATGAACTTACGAAAACTCATAATAACCCGAGCTAATGAAAAAACAACATCAAGTTTCATTTTCAACCTTGGGTCTAGAGCAATTTCGTGGAGTTGAAAGAAACACGAAGTGGTGGCCTTATCAACCTTTGATGCTGAGTATATTGCATCAACTTCTTCAGCTTGTCAAACAATTTGGCTAAGGAGAGTTCCTGTATATTTCAATTAGAAGCAGATAGGTGACATCTTTTGTGACAATAGTTTGACTAGTTGTATGACAAATAACCCAACTTTTAATGGTAGAACCAAACACTTCAATGTTTGTATCATTTTATTCGGAGTCTTATTTGTATTTTTGTAAAATAAGTGAGCCACTTATAAACATTTTATAAAATCAATTTCACAAGTAAAACACGAATTTTTCAGGCAACAACCTGGAGTTTGCAGCTTTGAGTGAAGAGGGAGTGTTGGATATGGATTCAAAGCTTTGATCGATTGTTGTGGATGTATGTTGGTGGATGCATGACACAGTATTTTGGTCAAAACTTGTTTCTACTAATTAGCTTAGTGGGTTATTTACTTTAAGATAAGGCTTGTTTATTACATGTAAGCTTGTATATAAAGTCACTCTCTATTTGTTTGTTTTTTAATCATTGAGTTTTAGAAGTAATAAAAGCATGAGTAAACTATGATTCACTCAACTACATGCTGGTTTTTTTTTTTGTCATAATTTCTTTTAATTGGTAACTCGAGATGATTGTTATTTTTATCCATTTTCGTTAAGTATTTGACGAGAGGGTGATGTGATAATGAAAAAATGGCATAATAATAAATTTAGTCTTTAATTTTTGCATATTATATCGATTTACTTATAATTTTTTTAAAAAATAACTCAAAATTTACAAATAGTCTCAATTTCATCCTAATTCTAAAATATTCAAAGAAATATATAAAAAAACATATAATAAATTTTAAAAATATATAGAAATAAATAATATTGTTAAAATTATAATAATGTTAATATTAATATATACATAAATATTTTTAAATTATAATAATGTAAATATTAATATATTCTCATTTAGACCTGATCATGGGTCAGGCCAGGTTCGGGCCAAGGGGATGCAAAATTTTAGGCCTGCTTTCTAAGCTCGGGCCCAATCCGATTCGAAAAATAGGCCTAAAATTTTTCTCAAGCATGACCCAGATAAAAATGCTAAACTTGAGCCCGACCCACCCGTATTAAAATTTTTATATTAATTTTTATATAAAAAATTTAAAAAATATATAATACATCAAATACACTAAAAACATTAAAATAAATGTTTCCTAACAAATTGAAAGTACATTAAAAAAAAGTCTTTATATTAAATAACACTAAGATAGTTGCAACTTAACAAGCAAATACCTCTAAAATAGTAGCAACTATCTTAGTGCTATTTAAGTATAATAACAAAATAGTTGTCATTTTGTATACTGAAATAGTAGCAACTAAACAAGAGTTATACAATATCCAAACAATAACAACAAAATAGTAGCAATATAATAATAAAATAACAATAAATTTAGGCAGATTCGGGCATGGCTTGAGCCAAAAAAAGTTTACCGAAGCTCTGTCCATTTGGAAAATGTGTCTTATTTTTTGTCCAAGTCCATTTTTTGAACCTATATTTTTCTCAAACCCTCTAACTTTTCGGGCAAGCCTTTAGGCTTGAGCGAATAGTCCGGCTCATGATCAGGTCTATTCTCACTCATGTAACTGAAGCACATTTCATGACTAGTTATTTACTTCTTTGAAGAATACTTACGGCTAGAGGATTAATCACTACTACTGATAATAGATATTTTAATTATAACAAAAAAAGAAATGAACGATTTTTTTTACAATGGGTTACAATATCATTTAAAAAGAAAACAAAAATTCGAGCAAATCGAATGTGAATTTTAATTATCATGCAAGTAAGCATTCAAACTAATCCTTTAAACTCATTTTACAATGAAATAATTTCTTTTAAATTTGTTTCTCCATTAAAATAATCAACGTGGGATGCATGTGTTGGACTCTGCTCCTAGGGAGATGAAAACACTTGATTTACAAGGGGTCATTGGCAATAGTTTTTAGGCTTACTCACTTATTTCAACCAAAAAAAATATATTTTTTTCAATTTGTTGTTTATCAAATCATAAAAAAAAATGTAAAAATTAACTATTATTATTTTTGTTGATTTGGTATTTATGTAGATGTCATAATTAATTTTTTAAAAATTAAAAAAATTCAAATAAATTATAAAAAATAAAAATTATTGAAAAAGCATAAAAATAAAAAATATATATTTTAAAATTAATCATTCACTAATGTGTTATAAATGTGGGTTGTCACGAGAATGTCACGTCGGCAAAGTTAATAAACATTAACTTTTCATCTATGTCAAGGTAATTTGACAAACAATACAAGTTCAAAAATTAAAAAAGACAGAAAAAATAAATAAAAAATTAAAATAATTTTTTTTATAAAGTTAGAACATCAAATAAATCATTATGCCTAATTTTTGTTCCATGTAACGCAGCTTTAATAACTTGTTATTTTTCTATTATAAAAAAAAACTAAAACTAAAACTAAAAATATTAACAATTTTTAAAAGGTATGTCGGTGAAAGAATTGAATATGTGTAAAGTAGACAATCTTTTAAGAGACTAAAAATAAAATTAATAAAACAAATTAAAAAATTGTTTAATATGAATTCTAAATCAATTTATGAGTTAATTAATATTTTGTTAAAAGTGTAGGATAATGTAAACTTGAGTGCATTAAAACATGTTTATCTTAATATTTAAGGGTTTAGAGGATATGAATAGTTTTAAATATTTTATAAAATAATAAAAACCAAAAAATTAAAAATCAAAACTAAAAAAGTATATATTTTTTTAAATCAAGTGTCGATAAAAGAATCAAACATATGTTAAGTGGACAGTCCAATTAACTTTTTCTTAAATGTATAGTTTACTTACTTTATTTTTTTGCTGAAGGTGTAGTTTACATTTTTTTCAAATTTTCCTGTTATATTTTTTTATTTTATAGTGGTGAATACTAATTTTTTTCTATTATTGATCTATTTATATAAATAAATAATATTGAGATATATTATATAGATAAATAAGATTTAATATTAGAAAAGACAATCTTTTTTTCAATTTTTATTTATGTTTTACTCATTTCTCACTGTTTATTATTGAATTTAATTATTTAAATTTCTAATCCCCACTTCCATCTCTAGCCCAAGCTTTTATTTAAAATTAAAAAAAAATCTAATACTTCAAATAATTAAACTATTTTTGTGTTGAAACAAATTATTTTTTTTAAAAAAAAGTTATTATCTATTCCCTAATAATAAAATAATTAAAATTTTAAAAATAATATTTGTAACTTAAATATATTTATTTATCATTAAAATTTTAAAAATATTTTAATAATTTTGGGTACACTATATTATTTTAATGCTTTAACTTCAATTATTTGTGTATAATTTTTTAAAATTTTTTAAAATAAATAATAAATTACAAAAGACTTTAAAATTTAATTTTTTTATCTTTAACTCTTTATTTATATTTTAAAATTAAAACCTTATTTTTTTTGGTGCAATATTATTTCACATAAATTATAAACATTTAAAACAGAAATATTTTTAAATATCAAATTAATAATTTAAATTTAAATTTAAAATTTAAAAATTCTTTTATCTCTAAATCCTTATTTAGCCTAAAATTAAAAAAAATTAAAATTTAAAATTTTAGGTCATCATTAATTTTAAAAGTTTCAGGTCACATATATATTTACAGCAATTTTTTTCAAACTTATTTTCAGTTATAAACTTGAAAAATGAAATCTATTATTGCTAGTTTTATTTTAATGTTCTGCATTACGGTGACAAAGGCTGAAATGTCACCTTCCCTATCTCCATCAGTGAGTTGTTCCACTATCATTTACGATATGATAGATTGTGTCTTGTTCTTAAGTGGCGACAGCACCGAAGATAAACCAACAACTGCATGTTGTTCTGGCTTTAAAATTGTGTTAGAAACAAATGTGAAATGCTTTTGCGAAGCTCTTAAAAGCAGTGCCGAATTGGGTGCCGACGTTAATCTTACCAAAGCTGTTATGTTGCCTTCAGCTTGTGAAGTTTCGGCATCTCCTATGAACAAATGTAACTTAGGTAAGTATTAAATTTTTTTTTTTTGGGTTTTTTACTTCTTTCTATTACTTATTTGATCAACAACATAATATGCAGTTTCTTCTCCACCTAGTGTAGCTCTTGGTACGTGCTCTTTCTTCTTCCCTATCATATATACAATTGTTTTCCAGTTTCATGGTTTGAAAATTGCTTTGGTAGATTATTTATTTATCAGTCTAAGATTCAAAACACAAAAAAGGAAAAAATTCCTTGCAAACTTATTTTTATCAAATACTTATATCAGTTATTGATCAAACATTTATAATGAAAATTAAGTTTAATTTCTACTATGGTATATCAAAATGCAGTGATAGAGTCTTAAGTCTTCATTTTAACTTAATTTTTTCTGCAACATTACAGTAGCAAACCCTTCCCCTAGCGAATCGCCAGTAGCTAATTCAGTTGAGCGATCGATTGCTCCAGTATCATCAGGAACACCAACACCGTCAGCTCTTGCAACTCCCACCGAGGAAGTTACACCAACACCATCATCCCCCGACAAGAAAATTACACCAACACCCTCAACTCCCGCCGATGAAGCTGCTAAACATGCTCCTTTACCAAACCTATCCGGAAGTTACTCAGTATCATCTTATTTCTTTGCTTTCTTTAGCGTGTTAGTGATTTCATTTTATTATATTTTAATATAATTTTATCTCTTTTTTTTTCCTTTTAATCAATCCAAGTAGTAGTAGTATGTTATTAATACTCTCTTTTTTTTTTTTGATAAAAACCCTTTATTTTTATATTAATTTTAAACTTTTATTTTAATAATAGTTTCTGTTGTTATAATATTAGTTTGCATTTCTATTTCTATTTTTATAATTTCTTTTTTAAAATTATAGACATTTATAATATTAATTTTTAGAAAATATTACCTTAAAATTCAAACTTCATTAACTCAAATATGATCTTAAACTTCGTTAACTAATAAAAATCATGCCAAATTAGAACAATTATTTTGATGAGGCAATATGTCAAAAACCTAAAGCTTTCCTTGCAAAGAAAATGAAAAAATTGCTATTCTACAATTAATATTAATAATTAATTTCCTACTTTTTTAAACAAACAAGCCAAAACATGGTGGTTTTCTTTCCTCTCGACTTTATAGAAGGAAAGAACTTCATAAAAAAAAAATGTCCAGTGACTACCAGCTGACCTTTCTAACAAAATATTTGATAAAACAAATGTCAAAGCAGCGAGTAGGACTGACCATAGAATGATTTGAATGGGTTTTTTTGATAAAATACACATCTTGTCAGGAGAAAGCATGCAATAATTATCAGAATAATTGTATTTCAAGATCACCCTTCTAATACACAACCAGTCAACTATGAAGCTAAAGATTAGGGACCAATACTGTATCTAAAACCAATCTAATCTTGGACATAAGCCTAAAAACAGGTTATTATATTCATATAAAACTAAATTAATTGCACACTTTTATAAATTTTTATAAGATTTAATAAACATGCATTTAACATTCTATGAAATACAGTAATTTCACAAAAAAAAAAAAAGTGATTTTACATCAGCTACTTCACAACCAACTATTTACCAATACAGAACTTACCAAAAATGTTAGATAAAATCTCCTCAGAAATGTCATCTCCACTTATCTGGCCAAGAGCCAATGCAGCCTCTTTTAAATCAATTGTCCAAAAATCAAGAGGCAGTTCCTCCTCTATCGTCGACTTCAATCTTACAAGAGCCTCCTTGGCTCGCATTAGCTGTTCGCATTGTCTCTGAGAAACACCCCATGAAAAATATTCCACAAGCAGCAGTCAGAATCAACATCAGACTGTCATGTTATAGCTTTATCTGAGAAATGAATATGGAACTACAATTGTCTAAAGCTAAGAGAAAAATGGCAGTTTTAAGAATGCTAACCTGATTAACGGTCCATCTACGGCCCGCAGCGGGAATCTTGTTTAGGCCAACAATCTCTCAGATTGATTTCTCCAAGTCATGTATCCCTTGACCAGTGATGGCACACGTAAAGACATGCTTACTGAACGACTTGGCTTCTCCATCGACCCAATCAGAGCAAGCAGATGAAGCACAGTCTATTTTATTGATTACTAGAATCATCGGAATGGATGCTGATCCCTGAAACTCAAAACAACACCCAATCTCACTATATATTCGAAGAAACTTACGTCAATGGAAAAGATACTTAAAAATGGAAAAAGCATCGAGATCAGTAGAAGTTAACCTTGATGCTAATCGCTTACCATATTGGATCGAATCCTCTCAAGAAGTTTCGTATCTTCCAGAGTCCATCCATCAATTGCACTCACCGTCATGATGATGACATCAGCACCCATAGCAACAGCTTCAGATCTTTCCACACCTAGAACAAAGTCATACAGATCTAAATAATGATTGACATATTAAAAAAAGAAACATCAATCATAAAAATTAAATACCTCTCGCGAATAAAACTGTTCAAATCATACTTAAATCAATTTCTCTGAAGATGCAAAGACTAACATTTGCTACTTTCTATATAGAGTGTAAAATCAATACACTCGATGAAAGGAAAAGACTGAGGTCCTAAACATTTTATAGAAATCAAACTAAATTGTACCTTTTGGCAATAAAAAGAAAAACTAAAATCTTGCATGGCCTTATTTGGAGATCTCATGATGAGAAATGACAAACTACAGAGTATAGCCCAGTCTTCTGACTACCAAAAAATATAATCCATACCATTTCCGATTTTCATTTTGTGTGTGAAAGTTGACTGGCAGCTGGATTAAAGATATATTTACAGGAATCAACTTTCTTATTAGAAAAGCATTATCTAGTAGAATAATCAACTTGGAACTCCTACTTGATGCTTGTAAATTACATGAGCTATTTTTGGAGGGAAGGAGAAAATTCTTACCAATCTTCTCCACGATATCATCAGTTTCCCTGATGCCTGCAGTATCAAGAAGTGTAACAGCGACACCAGCAACGCTAACACTGGCTTCCACCACATCCCTAGCGGTTCCTGCAATCTCTGTAACTATTGCTCTCTCACTCTGCACGCTAAAAGCAAGACATGGAGTTGAACTAAATGCCATACGGTTTCTATGTAAGAGAACCAGTGAACAAATGAAAGGACTAATAGTTCATGGGTCAAACAAATTGTTTATATGATGTGACACAGACATCAAAACCAAGTAATGGCAATTCAAATAATTTATGCAATAGGAAGAAAGGAGGGATAACCACGTACTTTGCTCCATCCATTAAGGAGGCTTGACTTCCCAACATTCGGACGGCCAACAATTGCTATCTGCAAGATTTTGTAAATGGAAGCAACTGTATTATTAAAAACTAACCCTAAATATAAGATGCACATACCGTCTCCAAACATTTAAAGACCAAAAGCTCAATTTATCTTATTATCAAAGCAAAATAGCGATAAGTAGATATAGACAACCCAACTGAATGATCAAAAGTTGGATGGTGCTCAGTTAGATGATATGTTTGGGGAGTAAAAATGTGAATTCTAAATAAGAAAAAGCCTCCTGCACTTTAACTCACTAACATAAAATTTCCACTTGATACACATTCAAAGATCTCAGATACACGGGGATTGTACCTGCAATCCTGATTGCAGAAGTTTGTCATAATTGGCAGTTTCCAGTGCGTGCTCTACATCCTGAGACATGGCATGCATTCTATCCATAATTACGTTGACATCGAGTGGAGGCATCTCATCCTCAAAATCTAAACGAGCCTCTATCTCAGTAAGCAATTCAATGCATTGTTCTCGCAATGATCTGACTAAAGTAGAGAAGCCCCCCTGTCAGACAGTCAAGCTCATCAATGTTGTTAATCACACTGCAAACCAACTCTAACTAGAAGATTTAAGAAAAATGGCTAAAACAGAAATTCTAAAGGTGAGTTCATGCCTGCATTCCTGCCAAAGCTGCATCAGCGGCAGCAACAGACTTAGCTGAAATTAATTTTCCAACATTTTCAGCTTGGGAAAGATCTAATCGACCATTTAAGAATGCACGGAGGGTAAACTCGCCTAAAAACAAGAAAAGGAAAATAAAAGATTAGGACAGTTTGGACAAAACGATGTATGTAAACAAAGCTTGCAACGCCTCTCCAATGCCTCATTAAGAGGGGTCTAAGAAGATATCTACTAGAATCTTGTTTTCAAGGACACTGATCTTTAATCAAACTAGAATCAAAAGTGCCAATAAATTTAATTTTGCATAAGTTAAACCCAACCTGGTTCAGCAAGCCTTGCTCCAGCTTCTAAACAAGCCTTCAACACACGACGCAGACACACTTCACTCCCATGGCACTGGAGCTCAACCACATCTTCACGAGTATATGATTTTGGAGCCAGCATTGGCACAGCTAAAACCTTTAAAAAAAAATTGCAACTTTAACCTCCAACAATTCCAATAGTAAAAACACGAACAACCCAGCAAGAAAAAGTTTAACAAATGCAATTTTTTTTCCTGGACAAAAGCATACCTCATC
Source organism: Gossypium hirsutum (assembly GCF_007990345.1). NCBI lineage: Eukaryota > Viridiplantae > Streptophyta > Magnoliopsida > Malvales > Malvaceae > Gossypium > Gossypium hirsutum. Next base: position 21,260,024 of record NC_053441.1, read on the forward strand.
AACTACATTCCCCTGAGAATCCAAAACAACGCCATATTCAACAATATGACTTTTAGGTTTCCAAGAACCCGAACCTGAATCAAACCTCTTCTTCTTCTTAGCCGGGGAAAAAACACGGCCAGCGATATCGACAGCGTTGGGACCAGACAAACGAACAATGCCAACGGCAGCAGGAGGGCCTCCTAGAGAAGTGACGATGGCTGCAATGGTGCTGGTCGAGCTCTGGGCCTCAATTGAACCACCATTGTTCACTGAACCCAAACCCACCAAGCGCTCATCTCTGTTGGAAACGAAACTAGTCTCTGCAAAGGTCAAAAGGTGAAATGGGTAGTTAAATATAAAAGTGAACATGAAAAAAAATGAATTTCGGGGCAGGGGGACGGAGAAGATGAATAACCTTGGCGAGTGGAGGCAAGGGGTTTAAGTGGTTGGGGTTTAGGGGGGAGAGGGAAAAGAGAAGAGAGCTTTTTGGGGAACAAAAGCGAGGAAAAGATCAGTTGTGGAGGCGGTTTCGTTGGCCTGTAAAAACGAGTGATAATAGTACGGAAAGATGGGAGTAAAGCCATTGTTGCCGTGTGTGAGTTTTCACTGATTATCATATCAATGAAGCAGAAGCTGAGAGGATGAAGAAGCAGTTCTGCTCTTTCCTTCTGATGAACTATGGAGTCTGGAAATGTCCATGGCCCATGCTTTGGTGGGCTGAACTGAGCTTTATTTCCATTTTTAATCAAATGGGCTTTATTCATGTCCCAATCCTGAAGGGTTCATCCATTTTTTTCAAAGTTCTTTGGAGTTTGAATTTTCTTTAAAAATAAGTAGTGTTAGAATGAACTAATATTTAATTAAAATCATAAAAAAATATTATTTTGTTTTTATAGTTTTATAAGGGTTAATATTTGGTAATCTGACAGTCTAATTTTTTATTCGATACTAAGATTTAAAGAACTCGTCATGTGTCCTTTTTTTTAAATATTTTACTATATCCTTATAAGATACATGTTAACCCCCTAATTCTGCGTATGGATCTAAAAATTTTATTAACAATGTACCAAATATTTTCCTTTTTTATAATAACTTCCAGTAAATTAAATTATCTACTTCAACATCTATCTATACTTATATAAAGAATTTTACTAATTAGTGCTACGAATCAATTTGAAACCGACTCAATTAAAAAATTACCTAAGTGCATATTTTCGTATTTTATTATTTTTATATGAAATGTTTAAATAAATAACTATAAATGGAAGGTCTAAAAATGTTTAACTTTAAGCTTCACCAATTTACCTATAATTTAATTATTAAATTTTTTGTAAGTATAATTTTACCATCGGTTGGGTGTAACATTTTTAAAAAAAAATAAAAACAATTATTATGATAATTGGATTGAATGAATAAATTAACAATTAACTTAACAAAAATTAAACTTTAAATTAATTACTAACCAAAATAAATTTGAAAAAGAACTCCACATTTATATAAAGTGAGCAACACTAACTTAGTTCAGGCAAGGAAATTTCCTAAACTTCTTAAGTAGGTAGTAATTCAAAACCGGTGGAGACAATGATGATGATATTGAATTGAAGGATAAGATCTTATTCCCAAAGTGACCAAATTCTTTGAAAGGGACCATTATTTAATTCACAGTAGTCTAGAACAAATTATTATTGTTAAACTTTTGGGTAAAAAGATTAGACGTAATACACTTTGAAATAAGATTCATGCTCTTTAGAAATCTTCAAAAGTCTTTCGCATATACATCTTAAGAATGATGAAATTAATTACGATCTAAAGTTTTATCAAAACATCCTTGGACTATTTTTAGACACAACGTTGCCGTCCAACCATGGTCAGTCTTTTTCCACTACTCATGAGTTTCAATTCAATGGGGGAGTGTAGGTTCGTCTCTTACTTCTTCGAGGACAAATGTACAAAAAAAATGTCTCCAGACTAATAATGGCACCCGTGGGAAATTTGCTAGAAAAAAAAAATTAAGGGTCGAACTCAACAGACCGAGTATGAAGGACTTCCTAATATTTTTGCTTTTCTTGTGTTCATTTTGGCCATCTTAAGAATTTTCGTCCTTCATCGACTTCCACTGTTAACGAGGACGGGGTAGATGTTAGTCACCTAACACCTAAAGATGATCTGAGCAAGCAGGCAGAGGTTGAAAATTCCGGTATGTGAATGGTCTTTGAGAGAAGAAAAAGAAGGCAAGGTAATAAAAATCTCGAAAATTCCGCTAATATCCCGAGGAATAAAGCGAATAAAAATAGGTTTGGGTTTTCTCTAATCTACACGAAGATGCGACGAATGGAATTGAAGGAAAAATATAACAGTGATGTAGGAAAGGCCCACAAAAGAAGAGCCCAATTGTTAAGGGCGATTTAAAGTGACTGAAGCCCAAGAAGATCCAAAGAAGTTTTTCCCAAGATAATAATCAGAGTTCCAATCAAATTTTGTCCAAAGTTGTGTCAATCGACACTTTCTTAAATTTGGAGAATCATTCAGTGGTGTGGTACACAAGAATAAAGATCCTAATCAAGCGGTTTCTATAAATAGTTTCATGTGTTTTCTTCAGTTAAATGGAAGTAGATGAAGCGAGGGGTTAAGGGCTCATCTATGAAATTTCGGTTGGTGTAAACTGGGAATTTATCACCTAAAATGGCAATGTTGCAATTGGTTGAAAAGATTGATAAGAAAATTCATGCTATTCAGTTAGACTGGAATGATGGTGATAGCCAACCTTCGTGCATGCATAGATCGAAAAGAAGAGTACTGTGGGAGTTGCTCACTCGTATTGGAGATGAGATGGTTGAGCATTGGTTGACTGTTGGTGATTTCAATTCCAATCTTCAATTTGATGAGAAAAAGGGGTGCTTTTAGTACAAGTAATGGTTTGTTTTGTGATTTTATTTTTAATAATGGTTGAGAGATCTGGGAGCTGTTGGACCTAAATTTACTTGGAGTAGTGGGAGGAGCATTCATGAGAGACTTGATAAAGCTTTATGCAATGATAAATGGAATGAAGTGTTTCCAGATACCACAGTTTTTAACCTTCAATAATTGAAATTCGACCATCGCCTTCTTTTTACTCAAATTAGTCGTGATGTTAGCAATAAACCCCAACGTCCTTTCTGTTTCTTTGCTGGCTGGGTGAAGCATCAAAATTTTAAGGAGTTTATCAAGAATCAATGGCATTGTGATAAGAATATGAGTGTTACTTTATTGACTTTAACAAAATCTATTAAACCTTGGAATAGGGATGTGTTTGTAAGTCTTTCAACTCATAAAAAGGAGAATATTGAGGAGATTACGGGGTATACATGAAGCATTGAACACTCATACGAGTAAAAATCTTTCCAAGCTTGAAATTGATCTCGAGGAGTTACATTGGAGATAGGAGTTTAGATGCAAGTGGGTTAGTCAAGGGGATAGCAATATGAAGTAATTCCATAACCAGGCCATGGCTAGAAGTTGAGAGACGGTTAATAGTCTTTTGATGTGAAGATTATCAAGAATGAGATGATTTCTTTCTTTAAAAATCTTTTCACTGTAGAGGGTACGGTACATGGTTACTTTCCGATTCATGATGCTTTTCCTAGGATCTCCGTTGATGAACCCAAAATGCTTGGCAATCTAGTTTCGGATGAAAAGATTAAGAAGGCATTGTTTGAGATGAGCCTGCTTAAAGCTTTTGGTATTGACGGGTTTCATGCTTTGTTTTTTTAGCCATGGGATGTTGTAAGTGATTTGATTTGCAAGATGATTCATGAAGTTTTCTCGGATAAGCCAATTGACCAAAAATGGACCGTACATGGTTGGTTCTCATTTCCAAGATCAATAACTCGGAAGGTATGTCCCATTTTCGGCCCATTAATCTCTGCTTTGTACTTATAAAGTGATACCGTTATGCCTAAGTTGGTAAGACTGAATCAAGTCAGTTTTGTCTCTGGTAGGAGTATAACAAATAGTATTATTATAGCCGAAAAAGTTTTACATTCCATGAGATTATTGAAGTCTTAAACAAATTCCTCTCAATCATGCATATGAGTGCTATTATGAATTATATTTCCATAGTGTCTTTGCAAGTTCTTTGGAACGGAAAGACGATGGATGAGTTTCACCGTCGAGAGGGGTGAGGCAAAGTGACCCTTTAACACCGTACCTATCGTCCTTGGTATAGAATGGTTAATCCATAGTATTAATAAGTTAGTTGAGGATGGGCTATGGAAGCCGATTAAATTGGCTAGAGAGGGTCCAAATATTTCCTTTTTGTTCTTTGAAGATGGCCTTTTTTTATTCTCCAAGGTAGAGTCATCACAGGATGATGCCATCAAAGGAATCGTTGATCAATTTAGCTATTTCTTTGGGCATCGCATCAACCCCCTTAAGGCTTAGATTTTCTTCTCGAGTAATACTGATGACTCCTTGCTAATCACATTAATTCAGGACTGGGTTTCAAAAACCTAATAATCTTAGGAAATATCTCGTTGTTTCGTTGTTTCATAAATAGATTACCAAAGAAACCTTCGAATTTGTTGTTGATAAAGTCCAAGCTCATTTAAATGGGTGAGATGCCAAACTTTTTTCTAGAGCTGGTCGCGTTACGCTTGTTAAGTTGGTTCTTCTTGCAATCCGAATTATTTCATGCAAAGACACTTATTCCAGCTTAATCCATTCTGAAATAGAAAAGATGGTAAGAAGATTTATTTAGGAGGTCGACGGGGATTATCAAGATGATGGCACTGGTTAACTGGGATAATCGTTGTAAACAGTTGAGAAATGGCGCCCTTGGCATGCGGAAGTTGAAAGAGCATAATATGTCATTCATCATGAAACTGGGTTTTCATACCTTGACTAACAGTTATGAATTCTGGGCTTGGATTCTTAAGAATAAATATAAGTTGGTGATGAAGTACCGGACGATAATAGTAAGCCAAAAGCTTCTTGTTTCTGGAGATCTCATTTCAAGGTATGAGGTGTCCTGAAGAATGGTATCTCATGGTCCATTGGCAAGGGGAACCGAATTAAATTTTGTTATGATGTCTGGTGTCTGACTTGGGAACCTTAAAAGCAACGTCATTTATGTCGTGGTCATGGTGAGGATAATATTTTAGTAAGGGAGATGATTAATGATAGTGGGCATTGGAATTGGCAAAAATTTGTAGGCTGATTTAGTAGTCAAGTTCTTCTAGAGATTGCAAGGACTAGACCTCCACAAGCTTATGATATGGATGACAGGTGCTCATGGCGATGAACCAACAATGGAAGGCTAAAGGTGGCGGATGGTTATAAGATTTTGAATCAACACCAATAGGGTAGTGCAGACTCTAAATGGGACCTAATGTGGAAGCATAGAAGAGTAAGACCTCCACGGTTGAAAGAGTTTTTGTGGTTGGCTTGTCATGGTAAACTGTTGACTAACTTGGAAATTAAGATGCAAACGAAGAATTGTCGATCATCCTTTTTGTAGTGTATTTGGAAGATGTTGGGGCAGTCACTCGTGCTGAGAGATTGCCATCTAGCATCCAGCTGTTGGAATAAAGTTGTTCCTATTTCCTGCAGAGACGATTTCTTTAGGATGCCAATTCAAGGTTGGTCATTAAGTAATCTTTCAAACAGAAAACAAGTTGATCATGCTGGGCGGGACTGGGATATTCTTTTTGAAGTAGTTTGTTGGCAATTATGGTCTCAGAGGAATAATTTCATATTCCGTAATGATAATGGCTCTAGTAACTCAGTTATATCTAAGAGTTCAGCCTTTGTTAGCTGAGGCTATGGAGAGTAACTTTGGGTGCGATACGGTTATGCTTCAGGATCCTGGATGGTTCAAACCTCAGGTCGGATGGATGAAGCTTAACAGAGATAGGGCGCTTAACCTTAGAACGAAAGAAATTGGAGTTGGAGGACTCATCAGAGATTGCAGGAGCGACTGGGTTGTCGGTTTCTGCAGATTCGTTGGATTGTGTTCCCTGTTACAAGCTGAGCTCTGGGCCATTTTGGAGGGGATTCAGATGGCTTGAGATTTAGGTTGACGCAGGGTGGTAGTGGAATCGAACTGTCATAATGCCTTGGATATTTTGATAGATGATAATGCTGATTTCTGTCATCTTAGTCTGATGAGGAGCATTTTGGTTTTTAAAAATAGACCATGGGAGTTAGCTTTCAAGAAGGTGTCTCGTGAAGCTAATCAAGCTGCGGATTTTACGGCAGCCCTACATTCCAAAGATCACACTTTGTGTAACAGGTTTGAGCAGCCTCCGCAAGGGATTCATGCTATCCTCAGGTCCAATGCTAGAGGTACTTCCCCTGAGAGAAGAAATCATGCGTAGTCTCTCCTAGAGCTTAGCTCTCCCTTTTCCAAAAAAAAATCAAAGATAAAGTGACAACAAATTAGTGAATCCTATGTTTGACTTTTGGATACCTAAAAAAAGCTCTCATGTAACAAACTGTTTAAAAAAAAAACTATCAAGTAATAAAAAATTACCTTAAAAATTGGCAACCAATGAGTTGTATAATGTTATATTGTTATCCTTAAAATGCGTTATTCAAATTTAAATAAAAAAGGAAGACGACTAGGATGAAAATAATAATGATAATAATAAGAGTCGGCAAAAATCTTACGTCTCTAATCTTCAGTGACGACAATCGAACATATGTAGTGGGTAGGGTTCTTAATGAATATAGCTCTCCTTTTAAGTCTATTTTCATTCCGTTGCCTACCATCATTAACATATATAAATTGGTTTGAAGTTTGAATGATATATATATATATAAACTGGTTATCTACCTCGTTGAAAACCAAACACTTGGGTTTTGATAAGTGATTCTATTGGTTAACAAACTATCGAGATTAAAAAAATAAAACTGGATTATATGGATTTATTTTATTTTATTTTTTTGCAAATAGCAATATGTCCGAGCCAAACATATTGCTTTTGGCCAAAAAATCAAACCAAACATATTGTACACTTGTTGCATTGGAGAATGATCTCAGACACACTCAGCTCCTCCCACTTAAACCACTTCTCATAATCGAAACCTTCATTATTAATCATATGCACCTCCCTTCTTACTATATATATGTACATTAGAGTCATAGTTTAAGGATCATGTTTTTAAAATGTTCATACTTGTTCTTGGACCGGTTTTGGAGAACATGATGACACTGCATCTGCAACAGTGAGGAAAATCTTGTCGTCCCCGATTAAATTCGCAAAATTCGATGCGTGAAGCTTCTCTATCACCACTGGTCCCGGATTTGCCAGAATCAGCTGTTCAATAAATGCAGGCAGCCTCAATCAGGTAAATGGTAATTAAAAGCTAGCCTTTATTAATTTTTTTTCAGTAAGCTTTTACTATAAATTTAATTTTTTATTTATTTGAGCCATCATTTTTTGAATTACCTGAATATTCTTTTTCTGGAGACTACTGTGTAGTTCTTCCAAGGCATGGATGCCACTGGTGTCAATGTCAGTTACAGCTAACATACAGGAAATTAGGAAAAATGAGCTAAAAAAAAAACTTTAAAAGACATAAAGATTGAGAATAAGTCAATGGATTCTACGTGACATCTCAATTATCAAAAACTGGATTGTCGATTGGCATTCAGCTTTTACTTGCTCTTCTTCATCCATCAACCATCTCAATATCCTGCAAACCATGTCCACCAATTAACTTTGAGCATCTTGAGAGATCTAATCGAAACTTGGCTCAATATAGCCAAATTCTTAAACTTCCAAACCCCATCACAATTCTAAAACTCTAGAATTCCTATATCAGAATTAGAGAGAAAGGCTAAGAACAATGTATATACCTCTCCCTGACATAACTGGAGTTGGAAAAGTAAATCGCAGAATCAACTCTGACTATCAAAATCCCTGGAACTTTAGTTGCTTCAGGATATTGTTGGATATTTCGATACACAGTAGTCCCAGGGAGCTTCCCAAGAATGGCAGTTCGAGGCCTAGTAACTTGTAAGAGGATTTTAGCAAAGGATATTATGACCTGCCATGCATGGAGTTACAGTGACAAAAGATTTATATCGAACACATAAAATATATATCTATATAGTTGATGTAAAGGAAGTTTAGGTAGTGGACAACTAAGTTCTTACAGCAATTAGGAGGCCAATCTCAACCGATGAAAAGACTGTTCCAAGAAAGGCTCCCATGCACGCAAGAAAATCAAATTTATCAATCTTCCATATCAGAATTGCTGCCTCAAAATCCAAAAGCCCAGCCACAGCTGATATAATGATAGCAGCCAGGATAGCATTTGGGGTGTACTTGAAAAGAGGTGTTATGAATTCCAAGGTCAAAAATACAACACAGGACATAACGATATTTGAGACTGCAGTTTCGCATCCAGCCATGAAATTAACTGCAGATCGAGAAAATGAACCTGCAAGAACAATAACATCAGTTATATTATATATGCCTATATTATTATGTGACTACATGTGTCCTATCTCACCTGTGGCAATATAACAGGAAGTCATGGAACCAACGATATTCATTGTTCCTAGTGCCACCATTTCTTTGTTTCCATCTATTTGATAGTCTTTCATCGCAGCAAAAGTTCTTCCAATGGCAGCAGCTTCCTATATAATCGACCCACAAAGAAGAATACGTTAAAGGGTCTATGTAGATGCAATTTCATAGTTAATTTTTTGGTTAGTGAAGATGAATAAACAAAAATGGCTTACCGTCAATGCGATCATACCAGCTATCACACCAATCCTCATACCTTTAACAAGATATTCACCAGTGAAGTAAATTTGATTTACAGATGAGGGATTGATTCCTTTTTCAATATGCTTCACCTGCAAAGATGAAAGAACAGTGGTTCTGCTGTCAATACTCAATTAGTACAATAACTACTAAGATTTGTGCCATCACTTTGAACAGCTGAACTATTAAATTGCAATATTGTACCATTAGAGGTTAAAGAAAAGAACAGTAATGCTTACAATCACAACTCCTTGCTTTTCTGCATGTGTTATAAAAACGAAAAAGGTGGAGAGAACAACAGATATCAATGGAGCTATAGCAGGCACCCAGAAGAATTTCTTGTTCCTTTTTCCCTATTTCACAAACCAAAGCATGTCAAAGTGAGCAAATGGTTACAAACCTGTTATAGTCGTAAACAGAATATATAAGAGTTTAGACTGATCTCTTACAATGTATTTCGCAAACAAAAGGAAGGATAAAAAGCTAACTCCAATGACTATAGTCTGCCAGTTCCACTGCAAAATATATATAGTATCATACAACTTTAGTAACTGTTGAATGTAGTGGTCAATGATAACATTGATACTGGTTAGTAATTCTTTAAAAAGAGAGAACTGAAATGCTTTTTTTTTTTTTAGGAAAAGGGAGAGAGTGGATATATAAATGCTTACTCCATGCTCGACGTTGCTCCATACAGACTTCATTACCGAAATAATGTCTGTATCCTTAGTAAAATTTTTTATACCAAGAAGTCCCTTAAGCTGTTGGAGGGCAATTGTGACAGCAGCTCCGCCCATAAAACCGACGATGGCAGCATGAGAAAGGAACTCAATCAAATACATAAAGGTAAATACCTAAGAAAACCAAGAGTTGCTTGAGTGACGCCTGCAAAAAAGGTAGCAGTGAATGCAAGCCGCAGATACTCGGGTTTATTTTGGACAGGGTCGAGCTCATCTGAAAGCATAGTCCCTAATAAAAGAGATACCACAGCGACTGGTCCAATGGCGATATCTCTTGAACTTCCCATGAAGGCATAAATCAATGGTGGAACAAAGCTGGAATCTGTAACGGAACGGTCGAAGAATAACAATCATTTTATATAAAAAAAAGGCAACAAAAAGCTACTTTATACAATGTAAGACGAGGATAAATAATACAATAGAAACTTACAAAGTCCATACTGTGGATCCAAGTATGCTAGCTTTGCATAACCAATGTCCTGTTTTCCAAGTAATTTAAATGAATATATAGGTAAATAAATCTGACATCATATCATATGATCAAAATTAGTGATTTAAGGAGTGTGTTTGAGTAGGAGTGTGAATATCCACCTGAGGAATGCAGAGACTGGCAATAGTGAGTCCAGAAATGAGATCACCCCTAAATTTTCTCCAGCTGTAACTCCTTCCCCATTCAAGAATTGGGAAGATGGCCTGCGTTGCCAGGACGAACTTTCGAGACCTGGGTTGATCCTTGAAGGGACGCAGTGGGTCATCAGCGAAGAATGTTTCTCTCACAGTGGCTTTGAATTCCTGGAACAGGTTTTGCTTAGGGGGGACTCCCACCTTGTGAAGATAACGTGCACTGTGCACGTAACGCCGAGAGGATGACATGCTTCTAATGTCCATTTCTTTGGTTTCAACTTCCTCATTTTTTGAGTGAGACATCGAATCCATGCCCACTTAGCTCTCCTGTACCACAGCCAAAGTAAGCCTCATCCATAAAGACAGCACTTACCAAGTAAACCCATGCATGCAATTCATTATAAAACAAATATCACTGCTTAACAAAGTATCTAAAAGATCAAATATATTGATCAGACGATATGGAGTTTACAGTCTACGGGTGGACTAGAGGGTAACCAAAATTCACTAATATAATCTCAAAGGGATAAAAAAACGAGACTCCTACGTCCAACGAAACCCTAAAACCTTATCTCAGGATCTCCATGCTAAACTAATGGAATTTTTAAACTACTCGCAGGATTTTATTTTTTAAATAAAGGGAGGGTAGAAGAAGTTATTCAAACAAGCATATTGCTTGTATATAAAGGCATAAACAACTCAAAACTCCTTTACCATAACCATGTAGGGCACGGGTTATCTAGTAAATTACCGACTCTTATTAATTAGAATTTATGTAAAGACACCGAGTTCAATTAAAGCTGTATTAATGAAGAAAGATTAGCTGACCAATTAACACAACCGTACTAATATTTCTTAGTTATTACTACATGTAAAATGTTTCCCTAAAACTCGGTAACCAAAGAAACTAGAAGACAACATAATGAAAAAAATGAAATTAGAAGCTAACCAAAGAAAGTTGATATGGAGGTAGTGGGCGGAGAAAGTGCAAGCAAAAGAGTTGTTTAACTTGGAAAGAAGCAAAGGAAGATCGTGCTTATATAAGTACGGAAGGAATTCCAATGTCAAACTTTTACATGCTATAATCAGCAATAATTTATGAACCTGGACCTCTTACTTGTCCCGCAGCAGATTTTAAAATTACAAAGCTATCAAGCATGTGAGATGATTCGATGTCAGCATCTGATCATCTCTCTTCCATGATATGCAGCTGGGGAAGATGTTCACTATATATGCGCGGGTGGCAGCATCCATAATGTGAAGACTCATCAAAGGTTATTTGACTAGATGAAATGTTCAAAAAGTTTATATTTGTTATTTTTATTATTTTTCATAAAAGACTCATTTTTCTAAAACTTAGACTTTTATATGCCTTTTTACTATTGTCTCTTTTCATTTTACTCTCTTCGAGATGCTTTTCACTTTCACTTTCAAATTGTGTTTTCTTTTTCACTACCAATGCTTCTCTCATCATCGATTCCAACCTTTCTACTTCTTTGGCCAGGCTTAATAGATCGATCGTGCCAAGACCATATCCTAGTTGAAAACTCTTGTCAAATGTGTCTCGGGGTGTGTCAATGTCCAACACTAATACCAGGGAGTTCCATATGTGCCTCGCAGGCTTTCATTATCTTGTCAGGAAAAAAATTCCTTTGAAGTTTAATTCCATTTATTAGTAATGTACCTGCCACTAGTACCATTAAAATTTGTGCTGATGTGAGACGCAAACCAATCAAACTTACCAATTAATCCAAATAATTTTTACTTTGCCAAAATTGAATTAAATAAAAATAAGTTTCCCTTTTCTAATTAATAGAATAGAAAAGAAGAGAAAGGGAAACCTAACGTTTAGAAACCCTCTCTTCTGAACTTCTATTTTATTTTTAAAATTTTTAACTTAGTTCCACAATAATTCTGTCGTACTCAAAACCACCATTGTTGATGGAAACCACCGTGCCGGCCATTGTTACTGATGTTCGATTCCCGATGGCTCAGACCATCGCTCTTCAAATCTTAGACTAAAAAAGGATAAAATTAACCAAATCGCAAATCTTACTCAGATCAAAGATTGAAAATATTAGCCTGAGGCTTTGAAGCCCACATACCCATAAGCCAACATTCAAAATCCAAAAGGGTTGGAGGCAAAAATTCATCAACAACTTATTGAAATGATAATAATAAAAAGTAAAATGAAGGCAACAATATATGGGAATATTTACTTGTTTGATATTTCAAGCACCAATGTTGAAACTTTATTCATGTAAAAGAATAATAGAGTGTGTGAATAAAGATGAAACAATAAATCTCAGTGTCTTTTTCTTCTTCACCATTTATACACTTTTATTGGTTCTAAACTTTTAAAAAACACCCGACTTTTCAACACTATTGGTTGGAATTTCGTAGAGAAAACTAATATTTTAAAAAATTAGAGTAAGATTAAATGATTATGGATAAATCTTATAAGTCTTTATGCTATACCATACACATGTGGTGTAATGCCAAAAAATGACCTTATATGAGCTTTAACCTACTAATACATATTATTAGGGATCAGAATTAGGGAGAGCTACTTTGATTTTCTTTTTTCTTGTTTGGTTTTCTCTCGACATGTATTGCTACTCTTTTTCTAGTAAAAGAAATTTAAAAATTTTGATTATCAAGATTGTATTAGATTAAATTTTTTACGTTTCTTTTTAAAGTTGTTTATCGATTTTATTAAGTATATAAATATATTAAATTGTACACACATAAAAATATATTAGGAGAAATTTTCAAAGTTTTTAAGTCGGGTGAAAACTAAAGTATTGTAAAGTCATATTAAATTTATATTTTAATATTATTAAACGCATGCTTAAATTTTAGATTTATAATTTATATATTTTTTATTTAAAATATAAACAGATAAGATGTCATAATAATAATATTAATTAAAATTTTAAAAAAAATATTTTTATAATTTAATCATTGTAAGTCAACCATTAATCTGTTTTTGAAACGTTAGGATATCAACTGTGCTGTCGTGGAGGTTGGGTTGTTTGTAATTAAAAAAACTAAAATGTCAGCGATGATGGCGTGGCATCTACTTTGATTCCCTTTTGAGGTTGCTTTAGTTGCACACGTTGGTTGAATATGGACGATTTTAAGGTTGAGTTCAGTTTTTCCATAATCCAATGGGTTAGGTTGACTTCTTCTTCTTCTTCTTTTTTCTTGTTGGGTTTGAATGGTGTTTAAATAAAATTATTATTTATATATATTTGAAAGGATTTCAATAAAAGTAATAACATATTATTTTTGTTTATTTATACATTCTACTTATATATATCTAATTAAAGTCAACCTTATCCGTTCAATGTATATATCTCTTTATATTATATTAGTATGATAATTTGAAAGTTAATACATTTTAATCCTACTTTTATTTTCAAAATTTTAAATTATTTACTTTTTAGATTTAAAATTTTAAGTCCAATGTTACCACTATTGAAATCTTTTTATTGCATTCACTAGTATAACATTTTGAAATTAAAAAAGAAAATTCAATTGGTAGTCATGTAACAATAAAAATAACAATGAGAGTGTTTATATAAATTTTTTTCTTAAAAGCATTCATTTGAACTCGTCATGATAAAATAATTATTTATTGGAATAGTGCTCCTAAGAAACATTGACGTAAATATTTTGATTAAAGTAGTTAACAATATTAAATATTTAGACTAATTAATGACATTATGAAAATAGTATATGATCGAATTATGTCAAAAATAAGGTATATAGATTAAATCTCAAGTTTCAACATAATATAATAGTTAAAATTGAAGTTTGATTATTGTTTTATAATATGATCAACAATGTATTGTATATTTTGACCTAGCCCATAATCTTTATTTATAAAGAAAAACGCGAGTTCTAATTGAACAAGAGATAATAAAATAATAATATTGCAATAGAAAATGCACATTGTCCTATTAGGACTTCGCCATAGGTGGAGCCACTCCTCTGGGAACTAGGGTTGCTACCCATCAAATGCTAGATGAGGATATTGGACCTATATCACACATTGGGTACAATTATATGTGTTATTTAGACCTTAAATCAACTCATATAATTTATTCAACCCAATAATTAAATTTTTATTGCAAAATTTTATTTATTTTATTAATTAAAATTAAATTAAATATTTTTCACAATTAATTTTTTCTTAACTCATATCTAATTTCATGAAAGTCATGATGACTTTATCATCCTAGAATATATGAGTAAAAAAATTTAATTGCCTTGTTCAACAAAACTGCAATGACTAATCAATTTAATTATTACTTTGAACTTCAAGTATTTAATTACAATAAGTTAAATAATAATTCAAAGAAATTAATTTAATCTCTAAGTCATCTCTTGCTCATAGAGGGGAAATGCATTCACTGTAGATAGTGATACATGCGATCTGTTTCTCTAATTCATCGTTTTCATTCATTCAATTGTATCGATTCAAATGCAATTCGTATAAAGTTGTGTTGAGCTAGCGGAGAAACCAATTAAACATATATATTTAAGACTCAAATAATTTGTAATTAAGTTCCAAATCTTCGTTTATTAATAACAACATTATTTAGTCATGAAATTAAGTACCATGGCTAAACTCTCCCCATTATATACCATTACAAAAGCAAATTTTTTTATGCACGTTTAATGATTTTGTCATATATGTGTTACCATCACAAGATATCATTAATTTCTTTGGGTTAAATTCGTTCACCCAACATGATCCTGTTTTATCTCACGGTAACCATTACATTTTCGTTTATGAAAAAGTCAATTACTAACATATAGTAATCAAATCATTCGTCCTAGACGAATGACTCGTGGTCACGTCACTTTTTCATCAACCATGTAAAGCCAATGAGAGGATATTATTTACCATCTATTGGGCTTTGAATTCCATTATTGCAAATGAAATCATACCATGGAGAAGCCATATACCCAACGTACCAGCTTTTGGCTCTATTACTAATTGAATGCAAGTTTTTAATACATTAAAGTATATGAGTCACACATGCATAGTTACACACTATATGAACATCACAAGTAAACAAATCCATAAATTGATCTAGAATAAATCCAACTTGGGTCCTGTCAAATGTATTGTCAGTCCAGACAATCACACATATGTCTCTATCTTCTATAAGTCATTCGCTCTAATACCGTATATAAAATATCTCCCCAACTAGACTTGATAAAAAACATGATATCCTTAAATTGATTTGCTCAATTTCGATTCATCAAATGACGAATTATTTAGATTATCTACTAATATAAGTTATCTTCTCACATGGTGATCTGACCACATAATGCAACTTAATATTAGTTAAACGAAAGGTAATCGATGAATCAATATTTGCTTATACATTTTACTTTGTGTGCAAAAACTATTGAGGAGAAATACGGTCAATAATAATGTGAATGATGGATTTTTATTAAACCAATTTGTTCAAAAAAATATAAGTATATATGACGAAAACTACACTAAAGACACTAAATCCCGACTATAAAAATTTTTAAAATGGTCACTCGACTAATCAAGTTTATTTCTTTTGTCATTTTCTATTAAATGTCATCAAGTTTTTGTTGAGGGTGAGGTGACCGCTCAAAACTTAGTATAATAATAAATTTAGCCCTTAACTTTTACATATTGTCTGAATTTAGTCATATTTTTAAAAAATTAACCTTGAACATTTTTATGTTATAGTAATTTGATCCAAATTTTAGAAATTCAATATATATATAGATACATTATTTTAAAAAAACCTAAAAAAACTATAAATATAATAAAACAAAAAAATTTAAATTTTTAAAAAAATCAATTTAGTCGTAAACCCGAAATATTGAAGCCACAAAAATTTTGATCATTGATTTTCGTATCCACTAACTTTCTGTTCTTCAAAAGAGGGGACGAAGGGAATGACACAAAGTTATAAAATAAAATAAAATAAAAAACCCCACATTCCCCATTTATGAAGGGAAAAAAAGGAAATTTCTAAATCAATTTTCTAGGTTTAGAACTTTGTTGGAGTTTTTTTTTAATTCATTTTAGAAAAATCCAAATCTATTTTTGAGAGTTGTGACGATAGGTGGAGGGTTGGGTTCGGTAGACTAGTGATGGTGAAGGTTTTTGGGTTTAGAATTTATTAAAATTAAATTGAAGAAACAAAAATAACAAGATGAACATGTGGAAGATAATAATTACTATTAGAACACGAATTTTTTTTGGGTTTAGATGTAAATTGATTTTTTAAAATTTTATATATATTTTTTTAAATTTATAATATTTATAATATTTAGATTTTTTAAATATTATGTTTTTAAATATTTTTATTTTTTATAATTAGGATTAAATTGAGATAATATATAAATGTTTGGATTAATTTTTAAAATTATGACTAAATTAACGCAATATATAAAAGTTTAGAGCTATAATTATTATTATATTATTTTTTAAATTGCCACTTCATATTCCCATTAAAAACTTAACCTGGAAAAGGATAAAAGAAAAGCTAGTGTAGTTTACCTTTGCTTTTATTAGGAATTTTTTGTTTGCAATAAGGGTATATGAATAGTTTGATGAATATGAATTTTTTTTTGTTATGATTTTGGCCAAAGGAGAAATAGGGAGTAGCCTAAGAATGAAGGGTTGCTAAGTTGGTTGGGTTAGAGGTGAGGCATGAGATAAACAATGCTAATTAAGTTTTGGGGCTTGAGTTGTTGTTGATATTGTTCGGATTATCGAGTTAAGGAGTAATGGTGCAAAGATTGAGTAATCAAAATGTAAACTTGTATGCTTACTAATAGTTTAGTTGCCAAATTATAAATTTACCCGTCCCCACATTTGACATCCATTACATAGTTAACGATCTAGTGATCAAAATATAACTTTTTGAAATTAAGTGATCAAAGTGTAAATTTACTAACAATTAAGTGACCTTAAATGTAATTTGCCCTTAAAAAACCTAATGAAATCTTATCCACTATATATCTTTCGAAGGCCAAGCTTTGCTTCAAAAGGAAAATCTGTAAAGTCCTTTCCCAAAAATAATAAAGAAAGGAAAAAAGCTCAAAAATGAGTTCAAAATCAGAGGGTCATAATCTGTCTGTAATAATACTTGTAATAAACTGATAACAATGAGATGACGTTGAAAGAACCATATCTCATCCAGGTTCAATGAACCCAACAGTGCGTTTCCATGAATAAATAAATTTGTAGCTGCTTCAACTGAAATACTATATAATATGCTTTCAACAGATTTAACCTTTCCAGGCACTCAAACATACAAGCAAGTGTTGGGATATCTAAGGAGCTGATGCCCACGTTGGTCGGTTTGTTTTTTCTTTTCTTTTTTTAAGAAGCCAAAAAGTCAGAGATAAAGGCGTGGCATGTAGTAGCAAACGTAGTCCAAAAATGGTTGAACATGGAGGATTCCAAGGGTAGATTCATCTTTTCATAAATAATCCGTTGGGTTTGTATAGAGTTTAAATAAAATAGTTAGGTTTGAACATCCGATTGGCATAAAAATAATTGGTTTTGGAAGGATTTAAACAAACATAATTTCTCATTATATATGTACCATGTCTATTCAAATCGTTGAAAGGGCATCCTTAATTTGTATTATCTTATGCTTTCTTTTTTAAGTTCTTTTGTAAGCACTAAATTTTTGTCCGACTAGAGTTTGTGTTTAATTTTCAAAATTTCAAAAAAAAAAAAATTTAAAAAATAAAAATTGCATTTTGACACCTAAACTTTTCCTAAATTTCATTTTGACCCTTAAACTTTCTTTAAATTTCACTTAGACCCCTAAACTTTCATTAAATTTCATTTTAATCCTAAATTTTCTAAAAATTACATTTAGCCCCAGAAGTTTTGCTGCATTTGCGATTTGGTCCTTCAGACAAGTTACATGATTTGGGGCACCCACTTCCAGATTTTCAGGCCATAAACATGGGTGGCTGCTCCTTCCCCACTTGCTACCTGCAAAAAAGAAGCAAAACCAACTATAAAAAGGAGTTTAAACTCCAAAAATGAGGACACCCACGAAAAAAAATAAAAAAAAAACTTGCAAAAAGAGAGATTTTTTCGAAGGAAAAAAGAAGAAAAGAGAAGAAAAGAGAAAGAGGAGAAGAAAAGAAAGAGTACCGGCGTCGGAGGAGGTAGCGGCGGCGCAAGCGGTGGTGGAGGCTAGACTTTGAAGAAGAAGAAGGAAGAAGAAGGAAGAAGAAAAGAGGAAGAAGAAAGAAAGAAAAAAAAAGAAATAATAAAAAATATTATAACAGTCGGGTCAACCCGACCCGACCCACCTACGACCCGATCCGACCCAGCAGCCCAAGAAAAAACAAAAAAAAAAGAAACAAGCCCAAAAAAAAATCAAAGCAAAAAAAAAGCAAAAAAAAGAAGGGAAAGAAGCAGCACAAAAAAAAAGGGCAGGCCAACAATAGGCCCAATTCCAGCAGCCCAACAAGCAGCCAACAGGCCACCAGCCAGCAGGCCCGCGCAGGCCAGCCCAACAAGGCAGCCCAGCAGAAAAAAAAAGGAAGAAAAAGAAGAAAAAAGAAAAAAGAAAAAAGAAAAAAGAAAAAAAGAAAAAAAGAAGAAAAAGGGGGTTCAATTTTAGCAACCCGTTCGGCGAAGCTCGTGTTTTAGATTTTTCGGTAATTTTATTTATTTCTCTTTTAATTTAATGCTCGTATTTTTATGTTATTTCATTTTAATATTATTAGCATTTTATGCATTTTATATATTTTTATATTTTTGTATTTATATTTACAATTTAATTAAATTTTAATTTTACTTTATTTTAAATAATTTTAATAAATAAGGCAACGAATCGGTTTAGCATCGAGTCACTGAATTCATCGCTATGTTGGGTGAATATCGATGGCTTATGTTAAATTCGGGACCCGTTTTAAAAATAAAAAATGTTCAAAAATCCTCGTGTTTCAAAAAAATTTTCTCGTGTTTTAATACAACCCGATTAAATATTAAATTGAATTGGTTTGACACTAATTCGTCGATTTCATTGCCATGTTGGGGTGAATATCATCGATTCGTGTTAAATATGGTACGTTTTTCTAAAAAAAAAATTCTTGTTTCAAATTTTCGAATCTTTAAAAATTACTCGTATTTTAGAAATTTTCGAATTTTCGCGTTTTCAAAAGTTTTCGTGTTTGAAAAAAATTTTCGCGTTTAAAAAATTTCTCGTATTTCAAAAATTGTCGTTTTTTATAAATCTTCGTGCTTTCAATAATCCTCGTGCTTTTAAAAATTCTCATGTTTCAAAAATCTTCGTGTTTTCAAAATTCTAGTGTTTCAAAAATTTTCTTGTTTTCAAAAAAAAAATTTCGTGTTTTAAAAAAAATATTTCCGTGTTTTAAAAATTTTCGTGTTTTAAAAATTCTCTTATTTAAAATTTTTTTTTAAGAAAAAATTTTGTTTCAAAAAAATGTCTTGTTTTAAAAATTCCCGTGTTTCAAAAAAAAATGTCGTGTTTTAAGAAAATTTCATTTTTTTCCAAAAATTTTCGTGTTTCTAAAATATTCGTGTTTACAAATTCTCGTGTTTTCAAAAATTCTCGTATTTTAAAAAAAAACTTTCGTTTTAAAAAAGAAATACTGCGCTTCAAAATTCTCGTGTTTTTTTTTAAAAAAAGGGGTTCTCGTATTTCAATCGGATCACGACTAAATATTAAATGGAACTCGTATTTTTGAAAATTAAGACAACATGCGTTTAACGAGATACCAATTTTGGGCGTCGCGAGGGTGCTAATACCTTCCTCGCGCGTAACCGACTCCCGGACCCTAATTTTCTCTGGATTTTGACGTGGACCTAAAATTGTCTCTCTTTTTTTAGAAAAGTTAAAAAAATTCTTCTAAAAAAGGATTTTATTTGGTGTCCGATCACACCTAAAAAAGATCGGTGGCGACTCCTCTTTTGTAAATAAAATTTGAAACTTTAATTTTTCAATAATCATTTCAAATAGCGCCTATTGCCAAATTTTTAGGTCGCTACAGCTGGCGACTCCGCTGGGGACTTTTTTTTTCGAGAGTCGAGTCTAATGTTAAACGCGTGTTGTCAAAATTTTCAAAATTTCTTGTTCAAATTAACATTTAGTCGTGATCCTTAAATTTTTTGTTTTTAAAAAAAAATCATGCATTTGCATCGTGTTGTACATATTCTAATTTGTTTTATCAGGTTGTTTTTCAGCTTTAAATTTTTGCGATTTTATTTTTGGTTTAGTTTTTTCTAAATAAAACGTAAAGGTTTACAAGTTTCTCCCCACACACCGTGCACTTGCATTTTTTTTGCATAACATGAGCTCTATACCCGGGCTTCGTCCCTGTTAAGAGAAAGTAAACGCTACGCCTTCGTGAGTTAACTCGTTCCTCCGCACAGGCTAGTGAATACTTTCGGGTTACATATGACTTATGCTTTCGTGAGTTAACTTGTCCCTCCGCATAGGCATAAGTAAATGTAATCCCTCGAATTGATCATCGTAAGCCTATGATGGGCCATGACCGAGGCTCTGTACTAATCTTAGTAGATGACAGTGCAGACGATTCGAGTACCCACCTAGAACCAAAACCGCATATAGTGAACCATACGAGCTATCCAATTAGAGCCATGCTGAACCTCTGTCCGCTTATAGTCATTAAAATAAGTACACGGGGAAAATGCCTTTTGCCTTTCATTTACGCTGTTTATGCAAAATAATTGGATTGGGTAGTTTAATTTGTTTTTCAAATTATATTTGTTGTGTTTACTAACCAAGTTTATTTGTTTTTACTTTTATTTTCATCATGCATCATAGGCATCATATTAGGAAGGTGTTGATTAAAAGTTGGTTGCCAAAAAAAACGGGTTTCTGATGGAGGAGTCAATTACACAAATAACCGAGAAGAATGCCGTGGTTCGGGACTGGTCTCTAAAAATTCAGAGAGAAAAGGGGGATAGTCTAGTGGAAGGGTGTGTCGCTAATTTGCCCGAACATATAACTGTAAATGTTCGCCAAAATAACTTTGAGGATTTGGTTCGAATTTGGAATCAGTGGGATTCAGACACTAGAGACATTTTCACTGAGAGGTATGGAGATATAGCTCACCTGATCACCATCCGTGTAGACGAACAGTTGATTCAAGCCATGGTTCGGTTCTGGGACCCAGCTTATCAGTGTTTCACCTTCAATCAAGAAGACATGACTCCAACCATAGAAGAGTATGCTGCTTTACTCCGCATCGACAATGTACAATTCGGCAAAATATATGTGAAGGAGCCTAAGCCGATGACCTTCAAGAAAAAGTTAGTGAGACTGACAGACATGACTGATGCATGGGCAAAAAACAGATAAAGAAGAAGAATGAAACCATTTGCATTCCATGGTCCTCCCTACGAGATTTGGCTCTGAACCATCCCAACATGCTGAAAAGGGTAAATCTATTCGCTTTGGCCATTTACGGTTTGGTCATTTTCCCAAAAGTTCTCGGACATCTCGAAGTTGCAGTAGTTGATTTCTTCGAAAGGTTAAAACAAGGAATCAACCCTGTCCCGACCATCCTAGCCGAGACCTTCAGGTCCCTGAGTAGTTGTCGAAGAAAAGGGGAGGGACGATTTATCGGATGCACGCAGTTGCTCAATGTTTGGATTTTAAGTCACTTCTGGAAGGTAGAGCGCACTCCGTTCCATATGTTTTCTAAAACATTCTCCCCGCTAGAAGCTTACCTCAATAAAGAATGGCCGAAGGAAGTCACCAAGCAACATTGGGTATCAGTTTTTCAGAATCTTCGTACCGAGAATATAACATGGAGAGCACCCTGGATCCGTCCTTCAGTTCTGCTATACAAATGTGGAAGCCAAGATTGGGTACCTTTACTCGGGTTATGGGGAGGAGTTGGATATGCTCCGCTATTAGTCCAAAGGCAATTTTCTTCGCGACAATTTCTCCCCGCAACTGGAGGATTAGCACAGTTCGAGTTCGCTTTCGCGGGTGAAGGATATATGAAGAGAGTCCGAGACACTGCAAAGTATTGGAAGGAAATTCATTTCATGGAATTAGCTTTGTATGTTGATACCCTTACCCAAGATTACGACACATGGAGGAAACAACGGGTAAATAGTCAGCAAATCTCATCAACAAACTACACCATCCAGAATCCTTTCTCGGAGGAAACGCCGTCTGAGCTAGAAATGGCAAGACAAGAATTCGAACAAGAAAAGGCCAAGATGTCTCGGGACCTTAGTGCCCTTCAAGAAGAAAACTATCAACTGAAGATTGAAGTTCAGGTTGAAAGGTCCAGGACTGAAAAAGTACAAAGAGAAGCCGAGATTGTGAGAAACGACTTAAGGGACCTTCATTTGGAAAACAAGAAATTAAGAAACACTATAAAGAATAGCGGGTTGGGCAAGTCGACAGCAGAATGGAAGGAAGAAATTAGCAATATCAAGGGAGGAATGGAGTTTTGGAAGGGAAAAGCAAAGAAAGAAGAGGAAAAGGCTGCGCGTGCTGTGATAGAGTTAAGAAGGAAGAACGCCAAGTATGAAATAGTGACTGCAAAATTGGCGAATAGTCAGTCTGAATATCAAGAATTAAAAAGGAAAACACGAGATCTAGAAAATATACTGCAATCTCGCCAACAACAATTAGATAACCTCTTGAAGGCTCTAGAAGAAAAGAGTGAGCAGTACGATAGGGACATTCACGCGTATGAAGGAACTCTCAAAGAAAAAGAAATGCAACTTGACTTCTTGATCAATGAAATTCGTAAAGCGGCTATACTAGTTGTTCAATTATCAGATGAAGCCGAAGTTCTCAGTTGCCAATTCCCTCCGAGCCAAAGATCGAGCATATCAGAGTTTTTAGAGCAAGTGAAGAAACAAGGCAATGTGGCTAGGAAATTTGTGTAACTGTTGGAAAAATGAGAACTTTGTGTAATAGACTATGTTGATAAATGAAATGCCTAAATATGGGGCTATCTTGAAATCAACACCAATTTCTTGCATTTCATCCATAATTTACATTCATTTGACATTCATGCATTCATTCATGCATCAATTCATTCATTGCATATCCCATACTCGTTCGCTGAGGTTAAAACATACAATTCGCAGTTGCAAGACTTAAAGACTGGAACCACGTCATCCGTATAAAACGCGCCGACAAGCTAGAGTAATGGAGAATGAATTCAATGAGAGAATTGAAAGGATGGAAAGGGCTCAAAAGGAATTACAAGAGCAACTGGCCAAATCGCAACAAGAGACGAGAGACCTAATGGTGAGATCTCGAGAGGAATCGCTCGAGCAAAGAGATCAGATGGCTAAAATGATGGAGATGATGACAACTTTGGTCAAAGGAAAGGGACCCATGCAGAACTCCGATGTTATGGAACCTCGGTCAAGAATTCACCATGATCAGGATCCATTCTATCCCCCGGGATTCACTCCACCGCCCGCATATACAATACAAAGAGGGTATACTCAAGAGGAACCCACTGGCTTGGAACATAGACCTATGCCACCTGCTCCACCCACTAATTTGGGGCAAGGAATGTTAGCATCGAACCCAGGGGCTAATCCTGCTAATCCACTAGTTCCAGATCTGGATGACCCAACAGAGGTAGCCAAGTTGAAATTGGATAACCATGACGCAAAATATAGGAGTCTAGAGGAAAGACTCAAAGCAATAGAAGGCACTGAAGTCTTCTCCGCACTAGGTGCCAAGGAACTCAGTTTGGTACCTGATCTAATTTTACCTCCAAAGTTCAAAGTGCCTGACTTTGAGAAGTATGATGGGACAAGGTGCCCAAAAGCACATCTCATTATGTTCTGTCGAAAGATGACCGGTTATGTGAACGAGGATAAACTACTCATACATTGCTTTCAAGATAGTCTAACAGGGTCAGCTCTTCGATGGTACAATCAACTCAGTAGAGAAAAGATTCGATCTTGGAAGGACTTGGCGTCAGCATTTTGCGAGTAGTACAAGCATGTATCGGATATGGTGCCAGACCGTATGACCTTGCAAATGATGGAGAAAAAGCCATCAGAGACCTTTAGACAGTATGCGCAGAGATGGAGAGACGTCTCAGCTCAAGTGGAACCCCCACTAACAAAAACGGAGATAACTGTTCTCTTTATCAATACTTTAAAGGCACCGTTTTATGACAAATTAGTGGGAAGTGCCACGAAAGATTTCGCGGATATTGTAATATCCGGTGAACTCATAGAGAATGCCATCAAGAGCGGTAGAATGGAAGGATCAGAAGGCTCAAGAAAAGCAGCACCCTTAAGGAAGAAAGAGCCAGAAGCCCTCATGGTGGGAACTGGAAGTCGTTACATTCCCAATTCGTATCCTAATCAACCCCGACCTCGAAATTATCCACCCTCGAATTTCCATTATCCCCCTCAAACCCCTTACTACCAAGCACCACATCCGTCCTGCCCCGTATACGCCACGAACAACCAAAGACCCGTCACTACTTTCCTACAAAACACGGTACCCGCCCAAAGCCAACCCAGAAATGAACCAAGACCATCAAGGCATAATCCCAAGATACCGCAATTTACCCCATCCCTGTGTCGTATGGGGAATTGTACCCAAAACTTTTAGAAAAATAGCTAATTTCTCCCCATTACATGGCACCCCTTAAACCTCCATACCCAAAGTGGTATGATCCAAACGCTAGTTGTGCATACCATGCAGGGAACCAAGGGCACTCTACTGAGAACTGTCTCGCTTTCAAAAGGAGAGTTCAAGGACTCATTGACGCGGGTATCCTACGATTCGATAGTGCTAGTAACGCCACGGGGAACCCGTTCCCTAACCATACCGAAGGGAATGTGAGCACAGTGGGGAAAGAGGATGAATGGAAGGTCAGAAGATGTGTGGCAGAAATAAGGACGCCTCTGCAGAAAATCTGGGAGGTATTAGTTAAGAAAGGATTGCTCTGTCACTCTGATAGAGTTTTTGGAGAAGAAGGTCAAAGTTTTTACAATTTTCATGGGATTGTTGGGCACGACATTCAGTCGTGCGAGGACTTTAAAAGGTTACTTCAAGACCGGATGAATAATAAGGAGATCAAGGTCCTTAACAAGAGTGAAGATGCCAATGAAAGAGAAGTATGCGTCTCTGATAGCCAATCATCAGGCCCCCTTATAGTGCTGATCGACCGTTGGTAATTTATTACGACGCGATGAGAGAGCCATTGAAACCACAGATGGTAATTGAAGTACCATCTCCTTTCCCGTATAAGGACAACAAAACAGTACCGTGGAGATATGATGTTAATATCGTTACACCGGAAGTTGAAAAGTCCAAAGCCATAATTGAAGATGTTGGGGAGGTAGGTCATTTTACTCGAAGTGGACGATGCTATTCTAAAGAAGTTGAACCGGTAAAGAAAAGTAGTGACTCGAAGCAAAAAGGGAAAGCAGTGATGCACGAGGTCGAAGTCGAGCAAGAAATTCCACCCGTGCAAGAAACTAAAAAGCCTGTGAATGAGGAAGAAGCTCAAGAATTCTTGAAATTTATTAAGCACAGCGAATATAGTGTGGTGGAACAACTGAGCAAGCAGCCAGCACGAATCTCAGTTCTATCTCTACTGTTAAATTCAGAGCCACACCGGAACGCTTTATTGAAGGTGTTAAATCAAGCTTACGTGGCCACCAACATATCTGTCGAAAAGCTTGATAGGTGGGTAAACAATCTGAATGCGGACAACTTCATCTCTTTTAGTGATGATGAGATACCGCTAAATGGTAGAGGTTCGGTGAAAGCGCTGCATATCACGACCCGCTGCAAGGGCTACATAATACCGAACGTACTCATCGATAATGGGTCAGCATTAAATGTTATGCCATTGGCTACACTTTCCAGAATACCGATAGATTTGTCCTACTTAAAGCCCTGTCATTCCACGGTAAGGGCCTTCGACGGGACGAGGCGTGAAGTCATGGGAAAGATCGAAATCCCTTTGGAAGTGGGCCCCTACATATATGAGGTCGAATTCCAAGTCATGGACATTACACCCTCTTATAACTGCCTTTTGGGAAGACCTTGGATTCATTCTGCTGGAGCAGTCCCGTCATCCCTCCATCAAAAAGTGAAATTCATCATGGATGGTTGTTTGGTCACAGTCGAGGGCGAAGAAGACATCATCGCATCTATCTCTGCTGATGCGCCATATCTGGAAGTAAGCAAGGATGCAGTGGAATGTTCCTTTCGATCCCTTGAATTCATCAATGCCACTTTCGTCGCTGAGGGAAATAGAATTCCAATGCCAAAACTGTCGAGAAATACCAGAATGGGTGTCAAGTTGACCGTAGGAAGGGGAGCTCGTGCGAAAAGAGGTTTAGGGAGATATATGCAAGGAATAGTGAGGGCTTTAAAGCCAGTGCACCACAAGGCCCGATACGGTTTGGGGTTCCAGCCTGACATGCACCAAAGAAGAAGACAGTGGAAGAAGGATCAAGAAAGAAGAATTGCAAGAACTTTGGGCCGAGAACCAGAATGGGAACCAATAGAGTACCCTCCTTTGTCAAAAACATTTACATCTGCGGGAATGATGTACCCTGGACAAGAGGATCCACGAAACATGTTGGGATTAATTGAAAAGGATTTTCAGAATGTTAGTATAAATGTCATTGACAAAGAAGCTGGTGCAAGTAAAGATGTCTCGAGGATACGCCCTTGCCCTCCTGATTTCATGTTGAACAATTGGATTGCTGAGGAGCTTCTTGTAGTTTATAAGCCTTCAGAGTAATGCTAAACATCAACCTTCTATTGTGTCCTTAGATATAATAGATTTCTTTTGTAAGAGTTTGCATTCGCTCTTTATCATTTAAATGAATATCAACGAAGATGCATTTTGTCACGATTTTTTCGCATTATCACTAATTTCATAATCATTTTCTCATTTCATAGCCTATCCTTACATTTGCCTCATTGCCATGACATAACATTTTGTTCGTTGTTTCCAATACTTGGATGTCCCCCGATAGCTTCTTTTCCATTCAACTTTCAGGTGCTCAGATATTGACGACATGAATAAGCCCGTTACGAATCTTGAAATTGATTTTGAGAAGGCTGTTTGCTTAGGAGAATTTGAAGCCGAAGAAAATGCTGAAGATTATGTCTCGTCTCCTGAATTGTTAAGAATGGTGGAACAAGAGGATAAACAGGTTCTGCCTCATGAAGAATCTGTAGAAACAATAAATTTAGGCACTGAAGAGAGGAAACAGGAAGTGAAGATTGGGACTTCTATTTCAGAAAGTACCAGGCGTAGTTTGATCACTTTACTCCGCGAATACAAAGATGTTTTCGCGTGGTCATACCAGGACATGCCAGGGCTAGATGAAGATTTAGTGGTCCATAAGCTCCCATTAAAGCCAGAATACAAGCCCATCCAGCAAAAATTAAGACGGATGAGGCCCGAAATGCTGTTGAAAATAAAAGAGGAAGTCAAGAAGCAATTTGACGCTGGCTTCCTACAAGCCTCCAAATATCCAGAATGGGTGGCTAACATAGTCCCGGTACCAAAGAAAGATGGAAAAGTACGAATGTGCGTGGATTACCGTGACTTAAATCGAGCAAGCCCAAAAGATAATTTTCCCTTGCCACATATTGACACGTTGGTGGACAACACAGCAAAACATTCATTGTTTTCTTTCATGGATGGATTCTCGGGGTATAATCAGATCAAGATGGCTTCTGAGGATATGGAGAAAACTACCTTCATAACAATGTGGGGAACGTTCTGCTACAAGGTGATGCCATTCGGGTTAAAGAATGCTGGGGCAACATATCAGAGGGCTATGGTGACGTTATTCCATGACATGATGCATAAAGAAATAGAGGTCTACGTCGACGATATGATTGCTAAATCTCGAGGAGAAGAAGAGCATGTAATGAACCTCAAGAAGTTGTTCGAAAGGCTGAGAAAGTTTCAGCTAAAGCTTAATCCAGCCAAATGTACATTCAGGGCTACCTCGGGAAAGTTGCTAGGCTTCATTGTTAGTGAAAGAGGTATCGAAGTTGATCCAGATAAAATAAAAGCCATCCAAGAATTACCACCTCCGCGCACGCAAAAGGAAGTTAGAGGATTTTTAGGGAGATTAAATTACATCGCCCGATTTATCGCTCAACTTACCAACCAATGCGACCCAATCTTTCGGCTTCTTCGAAAACATAACCCGGGAGAATGGAACGAGGAATGCCAAGTGACCTTTGATAAGATAAAACAATATTTGTCCAGTCCTCCAGTGCTAGTACCGCCAACTCCGGGAAGACCATTAATTTTGTATCTGACAGTGTTCGAAAGTTCAATGGGTTGCGTACTGGGACAACATGACGAGTCAGGAAAGAAAGAAAAGGCGATCTACTACCTCAGCAAAAAGTTCACTGAATATGAGGCAAAATATTCGTCCGTTGAGAAATATTGTTACGCTCTGGTTTGGGTAGCTCGGAGACTCAGACAATATATGTTGTATCACACGACATGGCTAATTTCAAAGCTGGACCCAATAAAATACATGATGGAATCGTCGGCACTATCAGGAAGAATGGCACGATGGCAGCTCCTCCTTTCGGAATATGACATTGCCTATGTAAGTCAGAAGTCAATAAAAGGGAGCGCAATAGCTGACTTCTTAGCAACTCGAACGAAAGAGGAATATGAGCCTTTAAGATTCGATTTCCCAGACGAAGACTTAATGTGCATCACAGAAATAGAATCCGAGTCATCAAAAGAGAAGTCATGGAAGATGTGCTTTGATGGTGCGTCAAATGCTTTAGGGCATGGAATTGGAGCAATCCTGGTATCACCAGACGGGAATCATTATCCGTTCACTGCAAGACTGAACTTCTTCTGTACCAATAATATCGCAGAATATGAGGCTTGTATCATGGGGCTTCGTGCAGCTATCGAACGAAACATCGAGATCTTGGAGGTGTACGGGGACTCAGCCCTAGTGATTTACCAAATCCGTGGAGAATGGGAAGTGAGGGACTCAAAATTGATTAAGTACAGTGATTTAGTGGCTGGATTGACCAAGGAATTCAAAGAAATAACTTTTCATTACTTCCCACGAGAAGAGAACCAACTGGCTGATGCCCTAGCCACTTTGGCTTCAATGTTCAAAGCAAGTAGAGAAGCAGAAATAATGCCCCTCAAAATGAGCATATACGAGGTCCCTGCACACTGTTGTAGCATTGAGAAAGAAGTAGACGGACGGCCTTGGTTCCATGATATCTTAGAATATATCAAGAATCAAAGGTATCCCGAACAAGCGAATGAGAACGATAAAAGAACAATTAGAAGAATGGCAGCGGGATTTGTTCTTGATGGGGATATCCTGTATAAAAGAGGAAAGGATCAGATGCTTTTGAGATGTGTGGACGATGTTGAAACCAGAAAAATACTTGAAGAGGTCCATGAGGGAATTTGCGGAACGCATGCCAATGGTTTCAATATGGCCAGAAAGATCATGAGACTCGGTTATTATTGGCTGACAATGGAAAGTGACTGCATCAATGTTGCCAGAAAATGCCACAAATGTCAAATCTACGGCGATAAAATTCATGTAGCCCCTTCACCCCTTCATGTCATGACTTCTCGTGGCCTTTTTCTATGTGGGGCATAGATGTCATAGGGCCAATTTCTCCAAAAGCTTCAAATGGACATCGATTCATTTTTGTGGTTATCGATTACTTCACAAAATGGATTGAAGCCGCTTCGTTTGCCAATGTGACGAAGACTGCAGTGTGTAAGTTTTTGAAAAAGGAAATCATTTGCCGTTATGGTTTGCCTGAAAGAATCATCTCAGATAATGCCACGAATCTGAACAATAAGATGATGAAAGAAGTGTGCGAGCAATTCCAAATAAAGCATCATAATTCCTCACCCTATCGCCCAAAGATGAACGGGGCTGTTGAAGCAGCTAACAAGAACATTAAGAGGATCATTGGGAAAATGACTGAGACATATAAAGATTGGCACGAGAAACTTCCATTTGCTTTGTTTGCATATCGCACATCTGTGCGAACATCTACGGGAGCAACTCCTTTCTCTCTAGTCTATGGAATGGAAGCTGTGCTACCTATCGAGGTTGAGATCCCCTCTCTGCGAGTATTGATGGAATCAAAGTTAGAAGAAGCAGAATGGGTTCGAGCTCGATATGATCAGTTGAACCTCATTAAGAAAAACGTCTAAGGGCAATTTGTCATGGGCAAATGTACCAAAAGAGAATGATCGCAGCCCATGACAAGAAGGTACGACCAAGAGAGTTCCATGAAGGAGAACTCGTTCTAAGAAAGATTCTCCCAATACAAAAAGACCTACGAGGAAAATGGGCACCAAATTGGGAAGGACCATACGTTGTAAAAAAGGCATTCTCAGGAGGAGCTTTAATCCTTACCGAGATGGATGGGAAGGAGTTACCGAATCCGGTGAATTCAGATGTGGTGAAGAAATATTATGCTTAAGATGAAAACCCGAAAAGGGCATCTTAAAAAAAAAAAAGGGATCAGGGCGAAAACCCGAAAAGGGCGTCTTGATTAATACAAAAAGATTAGGATGAAAACCCGAGAGGGCGTCCTAATGAAACAAACCTGGCGGTCGAACGGTAGGTCAAGTAGTGAGACTACAGTATTTGAAGCACTTCTGAAAGCTCAAAATTTTCTACGCAAGAAGCCATGCTCGAAAAGATTATTGATTGAGGAACGTGGAAGAGTTCATGTGTTGAATATCTAGAGCATTTGTATCCGTTGTATACGACCTTTTCTTTCTTTTTGACATTTTTACTCTCATTGGTTAACTTTCTTTGTTTGCCACATTTGAAATCAAGGAATATGAGATATCCTTTTTGTCCCTACCTGACCATTCTCATGTATCTCATTATGTGTTTATTTAATGATAAATAGTGAAATGACATGCTCTAAACAAAAGAAATGTCAAGCATTACCCGGATAAGAATTTGATAAGTGCAAGATCTTCAAAGCAAGAACAAAGTTTAACCAAGGGCAAAAGGGTGATATCTGAGAAACGTCGATTACTCGTAAAGCTCGAAGACAGGTATGAGGCCTGAAGAGAAGGTCGAGAATCAAAGCAATGAACGCAGATCCTCAACAATCGTGGCTAAATGGACATACGACAAACATGCTTAAGGAGCACCGCATAATCATGTAGGCATAAAAGCATTTAAGACAAACATGTGCATATAATGATACATGGCATATACAGGTACTCCAACAGAGCAAGAAATCTTGAATGAGAGTCGCACTGAATCAAAGGAAAAGATACCCGAGTTCTACCAAAAGACTGGTTTTGGGTATTTTAATGTTTAATGTTCATGCTTTCCAAAGAAAATCAACTCATATCACGAGAGGTGAGTTGAGCCTTTTAATTTCTGTTTTTAAAAATCAACTCATATTGCGAGAAGTGAGTTGAGCCTAGGGGCACGCCAAGGTATTTTTAGTTTATGTTTTAAATTGACTCATATTGCGAGAGGTGAGTTAAGCCTTTTAATTTATGTTTTTCAAAATCAATTCATATTGCTAGAGGTGAGTTGAGCCTCAGGACACGCTGAGGTAATTTTAATTTCTGTCGTTAAAAAAATCAACTCATATTGCGAGAAATGAGTTGAGCCTCAGGACACGCTGAGGTAATTTCAATTTCTGTTTTCAAAATTCAACTTATATTGCGAGAAATGAGTTGAGCCTCAGGACACGCTGAGGTATTTTCAATTTCTGCTTTTCAAAATTCAACTCATATTGCGAGAAATGAGTTGAGCCTCAAGACACGTTGAGGTAATTTCAATTTCTGTTTTCAAAATTCAACTCATATTGCGAGAAATGAGTTGAGCCTCAAGACACGTTGAGGTAATTTCAATTTCTGTTTTCAAAATTCAACTCATATTGCGAGAAATGAGTTGAGCCTCAAGACACGTTGAGGTATTTTCAATTTCTGCTTCTCAAAATTCAACTCATATTGCGAGAAATGAGTTGAGCCTCAAGACACGTTGAGGTAATTTCAATTTCTGTTTTCAAAATTCAACTCATATTGCGAGAAATGAGTTGAGCCTCAAGACACGTGAGGTAATTTCAATTTCTGTTTTCAAAATTCAACTCATATTGCGAGAAATGAGTTGAGCCTCAAGACACGTTGAGGTATTTTCAATTTCTGCTTCTCAAAATTCAACTCATATTGCGAGAAATGAGTTGAGCCTCAAGACACGTTGAGGTAATTTCAATTTCTGTTTTCAAAATTCAACTCATATTGCGAGAAATGAGTTGAGCCTCAAGACACGTTGAGGTAATTTCAATTTCTGTTTTCAAAATTCAACTCATATTGCGAGAAATGAGTTGAGCCTCAAGACACGTTGAGGTATTTTCAATTTCTGCTTTCAAAATTCAACTCATATTGCGAGAAATGAGTTGAGCCTCAAGACACGTTGAGGTAATTTCAATTTCTGTTTTCAAAATTCAACTCATATTGCGAGAAATGAGTTGAGCCTCAAGACACGTTGAGGTATTTCAATTTCTGTTTTCAAAATTCAACTCATATTGCGAGAAATGAGTTGAGCCTCAAGACACGTTGAGGTATTTTCAATTTCTGCTTTCAAAATTCAACTCATATTGCGAGAAATGAGTTGAGCCTCAAGACACGTTGAGGTAATTTCAATTTCTGTTTTCAAAATTCAACTCATATTGCGAGAAATGAGTTGAGCCTCAAGACACGTTGAGGTATTTTCAATTTCTGTTTTCAAAATTCAACTCATATTGCGAGAAATGAGTTGAGCCTCAAGACACGTTGAGGTATTTCAATTTCTGTTTCAAAATTCAACTCATATTGCGAGAAATGAGTTGAGCCTCAAGACACGTTGAGGTAATTTCAATTTCTGTTTTCAAAATTCAACTCATATTGCGAGAAATGAGTTGAGCCTCAAGACACGTTGAGGTATTTCAATTTCTGTTTCAAATTCAACTCATATTGCGAGAAATGAGTTGAGCCTCAAGACACGTTGAGGTATTTTCAATTTCTGCTTTCAAAATTCAACTCATATTGCGAGAAATGAGTTGAGCCTCAAGACACGTTGAGGTAATTTCAATTTCTGTTTTCAAAATTCAACTCATATTGCGAGAAATGAGTTGAGCCTCAAGACACGTTGAGGTAATTTCAATTTCTGTTTTCAAAATTCAACTCATATTGCGAGAAATGAGTTGAGCCTCAAGACACGTTGAGGTAATTTCAATTTCTGTTTTCAAAATTCAACTCATATTGCGAGAAATGAGTTGAGCCTCAAGACACGTTGAGGTATTTTCAATTTCTGCTTCTCAAAATTCAACTCATATTGCGAGAAATGAGTTGAGCCTCAAGACACGTTGAGGTAATTTCAATTTCTGTTTTCAAAATTCAACTCATATTGCGAGAAATGAGTTGAGCCTCAAGACACGTTGAGGTATTTCAATTTCTGTTTCAAAATTCAACTCATATTGCGAGAAATGAGTTGAGCCTCAAGACACGTTGAGGTATTTTCAATTTCTGCTTCTCAAAATTCAACTCATATTGCGAGAAATGAGTTGAGCCTCAAGACACGTTGAGGTAATTTCAATTTCTGTTTTCAAAATTCAACTCATATTGCGAGAAATGAGTTGAGCCTCAAGACACATTGAGGTATTTTCAATTTCTGCTTTTCAAAACTTAACTCATATTGCGAGAGATGAGTTGAGCCTCAAGGCACGCTGAGGTATTTTCAATTTCTGCTTTACTAATTCTACTTTTTCAAATCAACTCATATTGCAAGAGGTGAGTTGAGTCTCAGGCCACACGCTGAGGTCTTTTCAAATTCTGTTTTTAATTTCTGTTTTTTAATTTCTGTGTTTCAAAAAAAAAAATCAACTCATATTGCAAGAGGTGAGTTGAGCCTTTTAATTTCTGTTTTTCAAAAATCAATCATATTGCGAGAGGTGAGTTGAGCCTTTTAATTTCTATTTTTCAAAAACCAACTCATATTGCGAGAGGTGAGTTGAGCCTTTTTCTATTTTTCAAAAATCAACTCATATTGCGAGAGGTGAGTTGAGCCTTTTGCAAATTCTGTTTTCAAAAATCAACTCATATTGCGAGAAGTGAGTTGAGCTTGGCTCACGTGCTGAGCTATTTTCAATTTCTATTTTTAATGTCTAGTTTTAAATAGTCAATTCATATTGCGAGAAATGAGTTGAGCTCAGGATCACATGCCGAGTAAAGAATAAAGATTGGACAATTGAACAAAATTTAGTGCTTTTAAGTCTTTGCACTATCCTTGTTTCACAATGATAAGCAAAGAGGGGCAGTTGTAAGCACTAATTTTTGTCCGACTAGAGTTTGTGTTTAATTTTCAAAATTTCAAAAAAAAAAATTTAAAAAATAAAAATTGCATTTTGACACCTAAACTTTTCCTAAATTTCATTTTGACCCTTAAACTTTCTTTAAATTTCACTTAGACCCCTAAACTTTCATTAAATTTCATTTTAATCCTAAATTTTCTAAAAATTACATTTAGCCCAGAAGTTTTGCTGCATTTGCGATTTGGTCCTTCAGACAAGTTACATGATTTGGGGCACCCACTTCCAGATTTTCAGGCCATAAACATGGGTGGCTGCTCCTTCCCCACTTGCTACCTGCAAAAAAGAAGCAAAACCAACTATAAAAAGGAGTTTAAACTCCAAAAATGAGGACACCCACGAAAAAAAATAAAAAAAAAACTTGCAAAAAGAGAGATTTTTTCGAAGGAAAAAGAAGAAAGAGAAGAAAAGAGAAAGAGGAGAAGAAAAGAAAGAGTACCGGCGTCGGAGGAGGTAGCGGCGGCGCAAGGGTGGTGGAGGCTAGACTTTGAAGAAGAAGAAGGAAGAAGAAGGAAGAAGAAAAGAGGAAGAAGAAAGAAAGAAAAAAAAGAAATAATAAAAATATTATAACAGTCGGGTCAACCCGACCCGACCCACCTACGACCCGATCCGACCCAGCAGCCCAAGAAAAAAAAAAAAAAAGAAACAAGCCCAAAAAAAATCAAAGCAAAAAAAAAGCAAAAAAAAGAAGGGAAAGAAGCAGCACAAAAAAAAAAAGGGCAGGCCAACAATAGGCCCAATTCCAGCAGCCCAACAAGCAGCCAACAGGCCACCAGCCAGCAGGCCCGCGCAGGCCAGCCCAACAAGGCAGCCCAGCAGAAAAAAAAAGGAAGAAAAAGAAGAAAAAAGAAAAAAGAAAAAAGAAAAAAAGAAAAAAAGAAAAAAAGAAGAAAAAGGGGGTTCAATTTTAGCAACCCGTTCGGCGAAGCTCGTGTTTTAGATTTTTCGGTAATTTTATTTATTTCTCTTTTAATTTAATGCTCGTATTTTTATGTTATTTCATTTTAATATTATTAGCATTTTATGCATTTTATATATTTTTATATTTTTGTATTTATATTTACAATTTAATTAAATTTTAATTTTACTTTATTTTAAATAATTTTAATAAATAAGGCAACGAATCGGTTTAGCATCGAGTCACGAATTCATCGCTATGTTGGGTGAATATCGATGGCTTATGTTAAATTCGGGACCCGTTTTAAAAATAAAAAATGTTCAAAAATCCTCGTGTTTCAAAAAAATTTTCTCGTGTTTTAATACAACCCGATTAATATTAAATTGAATTGGTTTGACACTAATTCGTCGATTTCATTGCCATGTTGGGGTGAATATCATCGATTCGTGTTAAATATGGTACGTTTTTCAAAAAAAAAAATTCTTGTTTCAAATTTTCGAATCTTTAAAAATTACTCGTATTTTAGAAATTTTCGAATTTTCGCGTTTTCAAAAGTTTTCGTGTTTGAAAAAAATTTTCGCGTTTAAAAATTTCTCGTATTCAAAATTGTCGTTTTTTATAATCTTCGTGCTTCAATATCTCGTGCTTTTAAAATTCTCATGTTTCAAAATCTTCGTGTTTTCAAATTCTAGTGTTTCAAAAATTTTTTGTTTTCAAAAAAAAATTCGTGTTTTAAAAAAAATATTTCCGTGTTTAAAATTTTCGTGTTTTAAAAATTCTTTTAAATTTTTTTAAGAAAAATTTGTTTCAAAAAATGTCTTGTTTAAAATTCCGTGTTCAAAAAAAAATGTCGTGTTTTAAGAAAATTTCGTTTTTTTCCAAAAATTTTCGTGTTTCTAAAATATTCGTGTTTACAAATTCTCGTGTTTTCAAAATTCTCGTATTTAAAAAAAAACTTTCGTTTTAAAAAGAAATACTGCGCTTCAAAATTCTCGTGTTTTTTTAAAAAAAAGGGTTCTCGTATTTCAATCGGATCACGACTAAATATTAAATGGAACTCGTATTTTTGAAAATTAAGACAACATGCGTTTAACGAGATACCAATTTTGGGCGTCGCGAGGGTGCTAATACTTCTCGCGCGTAACCGACTCCCGGACCCTAATTTTCTCTGGATTTTGACGTGGACCTAAAAATTGTCTCTTTT